>NW_027555514.1:101732849-102932849 GCF_003287225.1 Phascolarctos cinereus
AACTTGTGAGGCTATTGTTTGCAAGTTACCTTCTTTGTTACTCTATAAACTAAGTGGGCACTGGTCAGTGAGTGGGGAACCTGTTTTGGGATTTGGGTAATGCACAGAGGAATGCATGTACCAGCTTTGATCGGCCCCCATCCAGGCTTGGGGGGAATCTGTGTGCTTGCCTCAACTGGCCCCCATTGAGGCTTAGAGGACCTCTAAGGAGCTGTAGCTCCTACATTGCTGCTGCCTGCCCACATGAGAAGAGTGATTGTGGAAAGGCTATAGGAGTTGGTGCTCCCATTATCAGCAACCCTTTTGAGAAGGCTAGATTAGAATAAAGTAAGCTTATTTAACCCCTCCAAAGCTGTCTTTATGTCCTTCTGGCTGCCCAGATCAAGAGTGGGAGTCTAAAAAACTCCAGTGCTGTTACTTGTCTTACACACACACACACACACACACACACACACACACACACACACGCACACACAGAACTACTAAAGCTAACAATCCCTCTCCAACTGGACCTGTAATGTCTCAATAATTAATTTACTGCTCTCCCAACAAGATGCTGTGCAAAACATTTAGATAATACTCTTCTTTCTGTAAGAGCCATGCTGCAACAAGAGATCCTCTTCTCCTCAAAAGGTCTGATCTCAGGGACTTCTGGGTCACGTGAACAACAAAATAGAGGACTAGACATTTTCTACAATCCCTACTCAATCTCAGGAGAAAAAAAAATGTGCCAAAAGTATAGCAATTACAGCTGAATTCATGGAAGAAATAAAGCAAGAGGCCCAACAAGGTTAACAGACTTCTAACCTACATCACATTCATTGATTACCCTTCCACTATCAGCTTTCAGTTTACTGCAGGGAGAATAATCCGTATCAGCAAAAACTGACCTAAGGCTTATTCTTTGCATTCCTCTCCTGCTAGAGAGAGTCCACAGGCACACTTATGTTCATTCCCTCATTGTTCTCTGGACGCCACTATTAACTCTCCAGACTTCTTTTTCTACCATAACCCTATAGCCTTCTTACTCTGAAAGATCACTTCCCCTAGACCAGTCACATGCATTCCTTCATTCCTTTGTGGGAACCACCACTGACTCTCTGGAACTCTTTATTCAACATGCTCCAAAATAGGTAAATTCCTTCCAGCCCCCTATATAGCCTTATTCATTGCCTTCCCCTATTAGAATGAAGCTCCTTGAGAGCAGTTGCTTGTATTTATATTCTTGGCACTTACCTTGGCAGGTAGCAAGCACTTAATAAAGGCTTATTGACTTGTCGACCTAACTCTGTGTTTCTTCCAGTAACCTACTGCAATAAGCAGTAGACTTTGACTCTGCCTAACTGTGTGAAGTGGAGGAGAAGGAATAGGAAAAGACAGAGATAAGCTTCCTTCTACCTGGCACAGATCCTAGGTAAAAAAACCCCAAGACTACAAAAACCACCTCACCCTCCCCTAACCCTACAAAAAATGAAGATGATCATTAAGGATAGTCAGAGAAATAAAAAATGGAAACAACTGGGGCAAAGGGCCAGAATAAATGGCTATGCTGGGCCTGAAGGAAAGAAGGAATTAGAATCCAACTGAGATCAGTGTTGACTTTCCAGAAACTTGGAGCATAGTCAGAGGTCGGTGAAAAGGGGAAGAGTCAGAAACTGAGTGAGAAAATAATCTAAGAGAAAAATTAAAACCAATCAAAAGCTCAAGAAAGAAAATTCAGTAAAAAACTAGAATACAAGCAGACAAATCAACAGAGAGGATATTAAAATTAGAAGGAAGCGTGAATACTAAAACATCTAAAAGATTACCACCTTCTTTAACTAAATAATACTAGAAAAGAAAATGGAGCCAATGTTTGATGAAACACAGAATGCTGCAGAATACTAAAAGAGCACAGAACAAAACAAAATATTCCAGAATAGTTCAAAAAAGAAATTAAAGGATTAAGAGAATTTAAAAGGAAACACATGTCATAATGTATGGCCTGCACAGCAAAAATACTTAGCAGAATAGGACAACTTAAGCACCAATGAGAGTGAAAGAGAAAAACAGATTCGGGATACAAATTGTTGTTTGTCCTTTGTTCTTGAAGAAGACCGTGACATCAGGAAAGTGATGCCATAACTTGAAAGTGAATTGGATTTTAATGACGGAATACAAGTACACTGAAGTGAAGGACCATCTAGAAGAAGAGGTGCAAAAGGAAAGATTGCTAACAGACCTCATAGTCTCTGTTGTCAGCAAAAGTCATTGATCTGAAAGACAAAATACACAAAGAGTATTTAAGGATCATATATTTTTTTAAAATGGCAAATAAGAAAACAGAATACCATAATTTAGAAAATAATACAAGAAAACTACTCAGAACTTCTGAACACAGAAAACAAAAGGATTAATCAAAAGAGTCCACACATTACCTCTAAAAATTATCCTGTTCTTCAAACTTTGAGACACATAGTAATTAATTTCAATAATTCAAATAGCAAAAAGCAAATTTTTCAAGTGGCCAGGGAAAAGACCTTCAAATATAAAAGAAATGAAATTTAAATATTACATGACTATTCTGCACCCACTAGAAACTGAAGAAGGATAGGTAATAATAATAATATATTCCTAAGAGTAAAGGAGCTCAGGATGCAAATCCAAATGAGATACCCTGTAAACCTAAGCCCAATTATCAATGACAAAGACATAGATATTCAATAAAAGAAAGGCATTTGTAGCATTCCTGAAAAAAAATATGGTCTGATCCCCAAATTCTAAAACTTCAGCTAAGTAAGCATACACATCTTCTGCCATGTGCTTCTGGAGGAAATCTCTTATTTTCCTGACTGCTGCCATCTCTTGAGCTGGGAAAGCCTGTTCCCAGGAATTTGGGTTTTATGATCTGTGCTCAGCAGCTAAGGGCAAAAACAAGTAATCACCATGTATGCCTGCTCCCAAAGCAGCTACTCTAGTTCCTCAGTATAGCAAACTGTACATAAGCACAGGTGTCTCTTTCCTTCCACCATACACATCCATGCTGAGTTTAAATCCCCTCTGCTACCTGATGTTTACTTAGAAGGGCTTGCTAAAACACCTAGGGAAAGGAGGATGGCTGTAGGGTGCCTGCATGGCGTCTAGCACCATGATGGACCAGTGAGGAGGAGATGTATAGCTCCTGTTACACTTTTTAATTTATATGATACTTATTAGTGTATATCTCATAATTCATCCTCCTCCTACCAAAAAGAGAAAATAAATTGTTTCATTATGTCATCAGATGGTAACAGTCAGCCACCTATCTAGATAAAGGTACAGATCAAGGTCCCCAGGCAGGAGACAGAATGTTTATTACAGTAAAAAATGAAGTAATAATAAACTCCTCCTGCTGGATTTTGCTAGTTTATAATTTTAAATTTTGCTCATTGTCAAAAAGAAAAAAGTAAAGAAGCTCTCCATAAAGAAAATTTATTTGGAACTAATGTTTTTTCATGATGGGAATATGTACGTATACCTAAGCCTTTTGGCATGAATAGGTCAGAGCAGTGAGAGGTAGGGGAAGAGTGAGTGTGAAGGAAACTAAGAAGCTGGGATCATAATGGTATTACAAAAAGAATTCCGTTTGAGAAATCAGAAAACCCGCCTTCATGTCCTGGCTCTCCTACAACTAGTTATATAACTTTGGTTTGGGATTTTTGTTTTGCTTTGTAAAAAAAAATCCTTACCAAGTCAGATCAGGAAGGAAGCAAGCATTTGTTAAACTATTATCACAATTTATCTTCATAACAACACTGTGCTATTATTATTCCCATTTTACAGTTGAAAAAAGTGAGGCCTGCAGAGGAAAGTAACTTGGCCAGGATCACATAGCGAGTAAGTGATTGGTTGAATTTGAACTCAGGTTTATATGACTCCAGGCCCAAGAGACACTGAGAACTTATTGTATTTCACAGCATAATTGTCACCACCACATAATCATTACACCCTGTTTTTTCAGTCCAAAAACTGTTTTCTAACCTTTCATCAGGTAATCATCACATGGCATAATTCTGATGGTCATACCGATTAAAAGGTAAACAGAGCAGCAACATATTCGTCAGTGGCATTTGCTGCCAGCCTGGAATTCTCAGCCCAGGTACGCTGTTATTGTTCAATTTTAAGGTATATTCACAAGTATTCCATGCATCCTAATCTTGCACCAAAGGTAGTTTAGTAATAAATTATTTTTAAGTAATACCAGCATGATTTTTTAAAGCTTCATATAATGGTTGCATTCTACTTTTTTGCTAAAAATTTTGGAATAAAATCTGTGACAATTATGTGGTAAAATATGTTGAGTATTTGCTCAGGATTACACAGCCAGTATGTTTCAGAGGCAAGACATGGACACAGGTCTTTCTGACTCTGTGGCCAGCTCAGGATGACCTAGAGTATGTGGTTTACCTCACCTTCATCATCTGGTAAATGAGGAAGCTGGACTAAAGGTTTATGAGGGGGTTATTTTTGGTTTTCAGCTCTTAAAAACTCTTCAGTTTAAGACTCAGGCAGGAGAAGCTTAAGTCCTAGGAAGCACTCCTGCCAAGGTCCCTTAGAAGACTGGGGTTGGTGGAGAAGAGTCAGGTCTGGGCTTTTTTTTTTTTTAGCTACTTGATATGAAGAATGCTATGTTATGTCTTTAGAATACAGGGCATTTTGTAATGGATTTTAGGTGATGGAAAAACTGTATTACCTATTTGTAATTCTGCCTTCCTAAAGTCTGGCCCTGTTTGACCCGTCTTCTACTCAGCTTCTGGCTTCCAGCTTCAAGAGTGGACTGGTGGTTTCAGGCTCTTCTGGAGGAGGAGAAAGACTCTGGGAAGAAGGTAACGTTTAGAGGAGCAGGGTCTAGAGCATGTTCCTGTTCCCAGCTTGTATCCCCATAGGGGTGAGATAACGCCCTCCCTCTCACTTCTCTTTCTGTCTGTGTTCCCCCCACCCCTTTCTGCCTCTCTGTCTTACTCTCTCTCTCTGTCTCTCTGAATCCTCTCTCCATCTCTCTCTGTCTCTCTTCTTTTTCTCGCTGTCTCTCTCTTCTTTCTCTGTTTCTGTCTTTCTGTGTCTCTCTGTCTCTGTCTCTGCCTCTGTCTCTGCCTGTCTTTCTGTCTGTCTCTGTCTGTCTGTCTGTCTGTCTCTCTCTTTCTATTTCTCTTTGCATGTGTGTGTGTGTGTGTGTGTATCTGTTTGTCTCTCTCCTCTCTCTCTCACAGTCATGTGTTAATGCCAGGTATACACCCTTGATTACACATAGGGTCAGTCAGTTCATGTCACCCCTCTTACTCACTAAGCTCCAGGGGCTCACTATCACCTCCAAGATCAAATATAAACTCCTCTGTGTGGCATTTAAAGGTCTTCACCTCCGGGCCCCTTCCTCTCTCTCCAGGCTTCTCACACTTTACTCCCCCCATACTCTAGAACATAGCTGCACCAACATATTAGTTATCCTTAGTCGGGACACTCTATTATTAACCCTCTCTGTGCCTTTATCCTGGATGTACTGCATCCGTAGTGCTCATCCTCTTCACCTCTGCCTCATGGTTTCCTTGGCTTCCTTCCAGGCTCAAACCCACCCTCGGGCCTCCTGGGCACCAGCCAAGGTTCTGGGAGGAGGCAGGAGGGGGGAAGTGACCAAGGGACAGCAGAGCCATGAGACCAGGGCAGGTGGGAGCCAGGCACGGAAATGGTGAAGTGGCTGCTGTCGCTGGCCCAGGATGAGCGGCCCAGTCCCTGGGAGGTTCCCCACCTGGCACAACACACACCCCAGTCGTGCCCTCCTGGGGACCAAGTTTGCAGGCTCTTGGAGTGGAGAGGCCTGGCCCAAAGCAGCCTGGCCCAGCTGCTCCAGGGTTCCACCTGGACTTGCCTGTGGGGAACCAGAACAAACTTCTACGACTGACCTCAGTGTGGGGAGCAAGACCCTGGCCCAAAAGTGGCTGCTGCAGGCACAGTTCTCTCTCTCCCCAGAGGCCTGACATTTTGGGGTCAGCTCTGCTGCACTCACCCCGAGCTTCATATATTAGAGATACATTAACTTGAACATTTAGAGGGGATAATAGGATGAGGTAGTATGAACACTCTAAGAAGGGGAGGAGAACAAAGGTCCCATTGGAGTAAGAGCAGCAAAGTCCTATCTTTCCCCCAGAGCTATGAGGCCCTATCCTTTCCCTGTATGCTGAGTAGGCCACTTTTTCCCCTATATGCTTACCCGTTTCCCCCATATGGTGAGCAGGCCACCTCACCACTCCCGGCCCACCCTATCACCAGTGACCTTGCAGTCAAGGGACTTTCCCAAGACCACAGAAGAGCAATGAGACTCCTCACTGCCCGACAGTAACTCATGTGATGTCAAAGCCCCCATTAATATTTTATGAATATGATAATGACGGGACTCTCAAGAGTGAAAGTATAGCTGCTTCACAATAGCCACCCAGAAGGCCCAGTTAAGAGCAGGCACAAGTCTTTTTTTGCTTGCATAGCACAAAGATTATGTCATAGCAAATTTCCACAAGTCACTCCCCCTTCAGCTCTGATGTAAGCAAGTCCTCATTCCCCTTCCACCTAACCAGCCAGTATCCTGACACTGCTTGGCTCTTTGCTTTTGTGACAATAAAGCTCCACTCATTGAGAATAAGTCCGGCTCTCAAGTAATTTTTACCCTTCAAACTTGCTCTCCCACTGCATTTCTTGGTGTCAAAACCCAGGAAGGGAAATAAGAGAGACACTCTAAGAGCCTCCCCTTTCCTTCCCCAGACTCTTTCTCCGGGTAAACACCTCCAATTTGGCCTCTGCTTAGAGACGAGTAAGTCCTTACTTCCCTCCTTATCTCCCTTCCCCTCTCCTCTCCTTCACCCTCCCACAGACTCTGGGGGTCTTTCTGGGAGATCCCCACTCCTAGAAACGACCGGCTAGTGTCAGTTCTGGGGATAAGCCACACACTGTACAGCCTCTTGTAGCCTGCCTTCCTATATACTGAGGGACCCCTTGGTGGGAATGCAGTTCTACTCATACTGAACCTTTGTGACACTAAATCCTCCATACTTTAGTCAATGATGAGGCAGGGGAGGTCCATCCCTTCCAAATCCCCCTTGGGATGCCTTCTTAAGAACTGAGATAAATTAGCAGGACAGGATTTGAGGGGGAAACATATGATCTTTTATTGTAATAGCGCCTGGTCTTGATATAGTCTCAAAAATCAGGAAAAACGGCCCAAAATTGGCTCCTTAAATTATAATACCATTTTACAATTAGATTTGTTTTGCCACTGGGAAGGAAAGTGGACTGAGGTCCCCCACGTACAGGCTTTTATGGCTCTTTCCCAAAATTCTGATTTATGCAAAGGTTGCAAAATGCTCCTGGCCACTGTCAAGTATGCCCCTGAAGAAAAGAAGCCCCCTTCTTCCTTCTTTTTGGATGACCCCACTCTTATTCCTCCCCTCACCTCCTGCTCCTGGCCCCTGTGATGGCCTTCGGACCCTCCTACAGACCCCACCTGCAAGCTCCCAGCCCCTGCACCCTCCCCTACCACCTCCTTACCCAAACAACCCTAATCTTTCTCTATTGTCCTATCCAACTGTTCCTCCTCCACTACTCCTTCCCTTGGGCCCCCTCCCATCCGAAACAAGGTCTGGAAACCCTTACCAACCAACCTCAAAGCCTATCCCTGCAACAGCCTTCCTAGTCTGTGAGGTCCCAGACCCTTCAGGCGGGTGGACAGGAGTCTATGTCCCTTCTTCTATTGAGAACATCATGCAATTTAAGGCTAAGCTTGGTTCCTATTCAGAAAACCCAACAAAGTTTAAAGATGAGTTCTTAAAGATTCCCTTTCAATTCAATCTCTCATGGGGGGACATGGATCTCATCCTAGTTCAGTGTTATTCCCCTGATGAAAAGCGCCAGATAATTGAATATGCCCAAGCCTGTGGGAACGAAAAGTGCAGTTAGGTTCCCTGACTGGCAGTTTCCCCCTGGAACCCAAGCAGTCCCCACTGGAGACCCCGGGTGATTATGCTGATCCTGAGGACCGGTTCCTTAGGGATCACATGCTCACTTGCCTAGTTGAGGGAATCACCTGGGGTACTCGTAAGCAGGTAAATTATGATAATTTAGCCAGCATCCTGCAAGAGCCTGAAGTGAACGCTACCATCTTTAGGGATAGACTTCAAGACACCTTGGTTAAGTACACTGACCTTGATCCCGATTCCCCAGTGGGAACCACAGTTCTGGCCATGCATTTTATTTCTAACTCGGCTTTGAACATGCAACAGAAGCTTCAAAAACTGGAGAAGGGGCCCCAAACTCCCATTTGAGACTTGCTTGATGTTTCCCTCAAGGTTTTTAACAACAAGGATAGAGCATTGGCAAAGGAGAACCATAGGAGGATTAAACAGAAAGCCCGGCCTTTGCTACTGCCTTAGTAACAGCTAACAGCCAGAACCTGGCCTCCCAGGCCTCCAGTACTTGTTTTAACTGCAAAAAGGCCGGATACTGGTCCTGAGACTGTCCCCTTAAGCCCCGTATTCTCAAGAGCCCCGTGGACGGGCATCGGAAGCAAGACTCCCCAGGGTGGACGTGTGGGAGGTTCAAAGCCGGCCACCCAACTCCCCACCACCCAAGACCCTTAAGACTCAGATCCATGGGGCCCTCGGGAAGGCCCAGCTCCCTCCTTGAACATCTCTCTGGCTGAACCATGGGGAATCTTGGATGTTGAGGGCAAGTCCATTGTCTTTTTAATTGATATGGGAACAACTTACTCTATCCTCACCTCTTTCTCCAGCAAGACCTATCCCTCCCCCTAACCCCTTGTGGGCTTGGATGGCAAACCCTGAATTGAGAGATGAATGGGCCCTTTGGTCTGCACTTATGAAGACCTTTTCCCATCTATTTTTCCCATCAATTTTTGGTCTTCCTCAAATGCCCATACGCTTTACTTGGCCAGGACCCGATGAACAAATCAGGCTCCACTTTCACTTTGCTTCCCTACTGGTTCTTTTCACCTCTGCCCTGCCCCCCGCCCTCCCCTTCCAAAACCTAGTGGATCACAGAGTTTGGGAAAATGGGATACCAGGTAGAGCCCTCAATGCTACCCCTGTAATGATACACCTTAAAGACCTTACACAATCCCCCCACAAGAAACATTACTCCCTCAAGCCCCAGGCTCAATCGGTCCTACAGCCCATTATTGACTGCTTTTTCCAACATGGTCTTCTTGTCCCCTGTCAGTACCCTTGCAATACCCCAAACCCAATGGCTCTTGAAGTGAAGACCCCTGTGAAGTGGATAAGGTAGTCATACCCATACACCCAGTGGTCCCTAAGCCTTATGTTCCTCTTGCAGAAATCCCCAGCTCTACCTCTTAGTTTGCTGTCATTGACCTCAACAATGCTTTCTTCCATATCCCTTTGGATCAGGCCTGTCACTTTATTTTTGCCTTTGAGTGGGCTCCACTTGGCTCCTATCTATCTGTCCAGTACACCTGGACTGTTCTTCCTCAGGGTTTTCAGGATAGCCCCCATCTTTTTGGCCAAGTACTTTCCCAAGACCTCTGTCCATTGAACCTTACCCCACATCCAAGCAACCCTTATACGATATGTTGATGATCTCTTGATATGATCTCTCCCTCTGAAAGTGAATATCTCCTTGCTGCTGCTGAAACTCTAAACCATCTCACAGGTTGTAGGTATAAGGTCTCACCCTGCAAAATCCAAGGCCCATCCCAGTCTGTGACATACCTGGGTCATGTGCTCTCTCTCAGCCTAAGGTCTCTGACCCCCTCTAAGACCCAGGCCATTCTTTCCATCCCCTGCTCAAACACAAAGAACTTTTCTTGCATGGCAGGGTACTGTAAGGCTTTAGATTTCTTCTTTCAGTTCCACCACAGGTCCCCTCTGTGAATCCACCCATGGACCAAACATCTCTCCCTTGAATGAGGACCCCCACAGAAATTGGCATTTCAAGATCTCAAATGCCAACTTTCTTTGGCTCCTGACCTGGCCCTTCCTGATCTGGGAAAACCTTTCCATCTCTAAATAGATGAGAAGCTAGGGATCCTTGTCCAATAGCTTGGTCCTGATCCTTGACCAGTTGCCTATTTCTCCAAGGCCCTTGACCCTGTTGCCTCCAGTTGGCCCTCATGCCTCAGGGTGGTCACAGACACTGTCCTTCTAATAAACGAGGCTACCAAAATAGCCCTAGGACAGCCTCTTACTGTTTACATCTCACATCACATCTAAGGCATTCTGGAGGCTAAAGGGTCCCAGTGGCTCTCCAACGAGCACTTGACCAGGCACCAGGCCCTTCTTCTTGATTCCCATGACCTCACTCTGAAAACTTGTTCTGTCCTGAATCCCACTACCTTGCTGTCCACCCCTCCTAGAGGCCCCTCTAGTTCACTACTTCAAGGAGATTCTTGAACACTCCTGTTTACCAAGGCCTGACCTAAGAGACAACCCCTTTCCCAATCCAGATGCCCTCTGGTTTACTGATGTCTCTAGTTTTGTAGTTAATAACTCCGGCTATGCAATTGTTTCTGTTCTTGAGACCATCAAATCAGGCTCCCTTGACTCTTCCATCGCTGCCCAGAAGGCCAAGCTTTGACACAGGCCCTCACATTGAGAAAAGGGAAGAGCCTCAATATCTACACTGATTCAAAATATGCTTTTCACATTCTCCATGCTCATGGGGCTATTTGGAAAGAATGAAGCTTTCTCACATCCATTGGGTCCCCTGTCAAACACATACCCCAGATCATGGACCTTCTTTTAGCCATCCAGCTCCCTTCTCAGGTCTCCATCATGTATTGTAAGGGTCATCAAAATGATGACTCTGAGGTATCCTGTGGGAACCAACTTGCTGACTCAGCTGCTCATAGCACAGCTCAAGGGGCCCCCTCCATTCTCCTTGCCAACCCATCTCCCCCCTCCCTCCCATTGCCCAAGCTAGTGCCTCCCTTCCTATACTAAAGAGGAACTCTATCACCTCTCTGACTCTGGCTGAGTGTCTGACTCCATCGGCTGCCTGTTTATCCCTAAGCCCCTCCAATGGAAACTTTTTCCTTTCTCCATGATACCATCTACTTTGGCTATGAGGCCTTCTTTAATTTTGTTAAACCCCTTTTTGATGGCCATCTGCTTTCTAAAACCTTAAAACATGTCTGCCAGACCTGTGCCATCTGCACTAAAGCTAACCCTGAGGGCACTCTTTGTCTTCCAACTCTCCTACAACCTATCCAGCCACATGGATCATTTCCTGGTGAAGATGACAATTAGATTTTACACATATGTCTCCAATTGGCTGTTTCAAATCTCTCCTAATTTTGGTAGATATCTTCACTAAGTGGATAGAGGCTTTCTCATGTGGTTCTAAAAAAGTAGAGGTAGTCTCATCCTCCTACAGGAAATCATGCCCAGATTTGTCCTTCCCAAATTTTTGCAGAGTGATAATGGCTCCTTCTTCACTTCCCAGATTACTCAAAGGGTCTCAAAAGTTCTAGGTATCACTTTCCATTTCCATGCCTCATGGCACCCCTAATCCTCAAGGAAAGTAGAAAAAGCTAATCAGACTCTCAAACGAACCTTTACCAAAATAAGCCAAGAGTCTAAGCAAGATTTGGTTAAACTTCTCCCCGTTTGCCTTCTTTGCACCAGAATTGCACCCCAGAAGGACCTCAAGTTGAGCCCTTTTGAGGTCCTGTATGGGCACCCTTTTCTTACTACAGATCTTCTCCTTGATTCTGACATTTCCTCACTTTCTCAGTATGCTACCCAACTCAAACAGATGAGATTTGCCCTTCAAGAATATGTCGACTCAGTCACACCAGAACCAAATGAAAGATCACCAAGCCCCTTTTACCAACCTGGTGACCTAATTTACTTGAAAGATTGGCGTAAATATCAAAATCACTTCCATCTATTGTCCAAATGGAAGGGCCGCCTCAAGGTAACCCTTTCTACTCCCACAGCAGTGAAGCTCGAGGGACAGCCCACCTGGACTCATTGGATTAGAGTCAACCCTGCCCCTGCCTCTGTGGAGGATTCCAGCCCTAGTACTGCTTACCCCTCCTATTCCTGTGAACCAATGGAGGATTTGCACTTTCTTTTTAAAAAGGGTTAGACTCCATACCTCTCGGTCAAGATTTGCTACTATTTGCTATTATCCTACTCTTCTTTGCTTTCCTCTTCTTACTTTAATTGTGCTTTTGCTGGGAACAGTGTAGGGAACAGTGCACCAATAGTCATATACCTCTGCTCGCTTAGTGCTGGCTCATTGTTAGCCATCCTAACCCTGTGTGCATACCTCCATCCTTTATTCCCAGCAGCTAATGATACTATCCATCTCTTCACCTTCCTGCTGGCTTTGCCCTGGGAATCCTAACTCCATTAAGGCTGTTCCTCTACCACTTAGAAGATGAAGAGAGATCATTCTAAATGTCACTAGTTCTTTAAACTTGCAGAACCACCATGCGCATGGGGGGGGGGGGAGAAGGGAGAATATCAGCTCTTGCAGACTTACTTAAGCAAGGTACAGAACTCAGCAAGGCTGGAATCACTTATCTTGGACCATCAACACCTCCTTTCTGGGATCCCCTACGTCCCTCACCCCCTTGCCAGGGGAAACATCCATTTTGTTTCCTAGCAAACCCCGACATCAAGGACCCCTTGGACGATGTCGATAATCTCTCTACCACCTCCTGTGACTGCATGTTCCTCCTGCAACCTAGACCCATGGTCCCCACTGATGGCCAGAGCAGTCTCCTGCCCTGAGGTTTCCCTTCTTCATGGCAACTTAAATAACCACAGCCAAAACTGAGTTTGGCAAAGCCAGGTCAAATGGCAGCAGAGCAGATAAGTACCACCTCCTCAATATCACTTTCTCCACCGGCAAACATAAGCATTTCAATAACAGCATTTTTGTATATGACTCCCCCTGAGGTTATTTTTGGAATGCTAACTCTAACAGGAATCTACTACCAAATCCCTCTATGGCCTTTCAATTCTCCCAGAGTTGGCCCTGCTGACAGGTCCTATAGTACTTTAGTTGCTGGGGCATTGCAATTCATCATTGTAGCCCCACAAAGAATCTTCTTCCTGTGTGGCAGAGGTCTGTATACAGCCCTGCTCCCTTTTGGGTCTGACACCTGCACCCTTGCTCAAGCTATTCCTCCATTTTCCTTTCTGAACTCTTTGGAGCCTGTGCCCCTTCCCCGGTACCCCCCCCCCAGTCCATCCATAGGTCCCAACGGTCTCAGCCACTAACTCCCTTTTTTGTGGCCCTGGGAGTTGCTGGTGGTATCAGCACTGAGGGTGGTATATCCCTCACCCGTAGTCATTATGACATTTTATCCAAGAGAATCTCTGAACTAAACCATCTTATTGCCTCTCTTGAAACACTCAAAACCCAACACTAGGCCCTTGCTGCAGCAGTGCTCCAAAACCAATGTGCCTTGGATAGTCTCACAGCAGCCTAAAGGGCTGCCTATGCATTCCTTGGGCAAGAGGGCTAATGTGAGACTTGTTAAATGAATTGATCAAAAAAAAAAAAGTTAAACTATGTCTACAATTTTGCCCTTCCCACTAATCTAATAACCCTGTCAAGAAGAAAATTAAGTTGGTTTTTTTTTTACTTGTTCTTGCTAAAGGCATGCTGGCTCTTTGTGATATCTGCTCCTTTTTTTAGATGTTTACCATTCATCCATTTAGTAACATGTTCCAGAATTTTTCCAGAAATCAAAGGCAAACTCACTGTTCTATAGTTGGCAGATTTCACAATCTCCAGATTTGTCAGGTTCAGATAAGAGAGAAATGCATTTGATGCATTTATGTGGAACTAGATGCTCCTTTGTTTAAGCCACAAAACATTGTCTTCCACGTGACCTTTCTCAGTATAACACTGAATCTATTTGCATCTTATCAAAGAGCTGCTTGGTTTTTTCATCTGTAAGCACTTCATAAGCAGGGAACAGTTTCTGATCAGTTAATATAAATTAATTAAGGAAGTGATTTCAGAGGAATGTGGCTTCCAGGGTAATTACAGAAGGTCAGAGAGATCTAGGAAGCAGGTAATGAAAACTGTAACACAGATGGCCTTCACCATCTTGTAACATTGTGTCACCAAAGAATGATACATTTCTATCTGTGATGAAAATTGTTGCAACAGACCAATTCTGATGAAGCAAGTCATCTCAACATTTTAAGCACCTCAGGAAAAAACACCTCACCTTGATCATACCACCTTGGAAGAACTGAAAACTTACAGGTCCCTAGAAGTATCTCTGAAAACAGTTGTACAAACCCCCAAAGCTTGGGACAGTACATTCTCCACACTGGAAGCAGACCCCTACCTTAACAAAGAGTTTAAAACTCAAGTAATTGGCTGGGAACATGAGCAAACTGTGCAAAAATAGTCAGACCATAGAATCTTTCTTTGGTGACAAAGGTCAAAACCTACAACCGGAAGAAGACAACAAAGTCAAAGGTCCTACATCCAAAGCCTCCAAGAAAAAATATGAATCAGTCCGAGGCCATAGAAGAGCTCAAAAAGGATTTTGAGAAGCAAGTAAGAGAAGGAGAGGAAAAACTGGGAAGAGAAAGGAGAATGATACAAGAAAATCATGAAAAACTAGCCAACAGCTTGCTAAATGAGACCCAAAAAAATACTGAGGAAAATAACACCTTAAAAATAGACTAACCCAAACGGCAAAAGAGATCCAAAAAGCCAATGAGGAGAAGAATGCTTTAAAAAGCAGAATTGGCCAGATGGAAAAGGAAGTCCAATAGCTCACTAAAGAAAATAATTCCTTCAAAATTAGAATGGAGCAATTGGAAGCTAGTGACTTTATGAGAAATCAAAACATTGTAAAACAAAACCAAAAGAATGAAAAAATAGAAGACAATGTGAAATATCTCATTGGAAAAAGAACTGAGCTGGAAAATAGTTTCAGGAGATATAATTTAAAATTATTGGACTATCTGAAAGCCATGATCAAAAAAAGAGCCTAGACATCATCTTTCAAGAAATGATCAAGGAAAACTACCCTGATATATTAGAACCAGAGGGCAAAAAGAAATTGAAAGAATCCACCGATCACCTCCTGAAAGAGATCCCCAATGGAAAACTCCTAGGAATATTGTAGCCAAATTCCAGAATTCCCAGCTCAAGGAGAAAATATTGCAAGCAGCCAGAAAGAAACAATTCAAGTATTGTGGAAACACAATCAGGATAACACAGGATTTAGCAGCTTCTACATTAAGGGACCATAGGACTTGGAATATGATATTCCAGAGGACAAAGGAGCTAGGATTACAATCAGGAATCACCTACCCAGCAAAACTGAGTATAATGCTTCAGGGGGAAAAGTGGACATTCAGTGAAATAGAGGATGTTCAAGCATTCTTGATGAAAAGACCAGAGCTAAATAGAAAATTGAACTTTCAAATACAAGACTCCAGAGAAGCATGAAGAGGTAAACAAGAAAGAAAAATCACAAAGAACTTATTAAAGTTGAACTGTTTACATTCCTATATGGAAAGATAATATTTGTAGCTCATGAGACCTTTGTCAGTATCAGGGTAGTTGGAGGGAAAAAATTATATGTATAGAGATAGATAGATAGATAGATAGATAGATAGATAGATAGATAGATAGATAGATAGATGGCACAGGGTGAGTTGAATATGAAGGGATGATATTTAAAAAATAAAATTAAGGGGTGAGAGAGGATTATACTGGGAGGAGAAAGGGAGGGGTAGAATGGAGGAAATTGTCTCACAGAAAACAGACAAGAAAAGGCTTTTACAGTGAAGGGGAAGTGGGGGAAGGTGAGAGGGAATGAGTGAATCTTATTTTCATAGGATTTGGCTTAAGGAAGGAATGACATACATGCTCAGTTGGGTATGGAAAGTTATCTTACCCTCCAGGAAAATAGGGGGGAAGGGGACAAGAGAGCAGGGTATGATAGAGGAGAGGGCAGATTAGGGAAGGGGGTAATCAGAAGCAAACATTCCTGAGGAGGGACAGGGTCAAAAGAGAGAATAGAATAAATGGCAGGTGGGATAGGATGAAGGGAAATATAGTTAGTTTTCCACAGCATGACTACTATGGAAGTGTTTTGCATGACTACACAAATATAGCCTGTATCGAGTTGCTTGCCTTCCCAATGAGGGTGGGTGGGGAGGAAGAAAGGGAGAAAATTTGGTACTCAAAGTTTTGAAGACAAATGTTGAAAAATTGTTTTCACATGCAACCATGAAATAAGATATACAGGCAATGGGGCATAGAAATCTCTCCAGCCTTACAGGAAAATAGAAGAGGAAGGGGATAAGAGAAGAGGGGGAGATAGAAGGGATGGCAGATTAGGGGAAAGGGTATTCAGAACACACACTGTCTTGGGGTTGGGGGAGGAACAAGATGAGGAGAAAAATTTAGAACTCAAAATCTTGTGGAAGTGATTGTTGAAAACTAAAAATAAATAAATCAATGAATCCAAAAAAAAAACCCAAATACATATAGGTAATTTTATGCCTTAGGGTCATTACAATGCATTAGTACCCATTGAAAGTTGGCTGCCTGCAATCATCAAAACTGTTCGATACTGGCTAAGAAATAGGAAGGTGGATCAGTGGAATAGGTTAAATATGCAAGACACAGTAATCAATGACTATAGTAATCTATTATTTGATAAACCCAAAGACCCCAGCTTCTGGGACAAGAATCCACTCTTTGAAAAAAACTGCTGGGAAAACTGGAAAAGAACATGGCAGAAACTAGGCATGGGCCCAAATCTCACACCATATACCAAAATAAAGTCAAAATGGGTTCAGGACTTAGATATAAAGGCTGATACCATAAGTAAACTGGGAGAACAAGGAGCAGTTTACCTATCAGATCTATGGAGAACAGAAGAATTTGTGACCAAACAGGAGATAGAGTACATTACAAAAAGCAAAATGGATAATTTTGATTACATTAAATTGAAAAGGTTTTGCACAAACAAAGCCAATGCAACTAAGATTAGAAGGAAAATTGGAAAAGAATTTTTACAACCAGTCTCTCTGATAAAGGCCTCATTTCTAAAATATATGGAGAATTAAGACAAATTTATAAGAATACAAACCATTCCCCAGTTGATAAATGGTCAAAGGATATGAACAGACAGTTCTCAGATGAAGAAATTAAAGCCATATATAGTCATATGAAAAAATGCTCTAAATCGTTATTGATTAGTGAAATGCAAATCAAAACAACTCTGAGGTACCACATCACACCTATCAGATTGGCCAACATGACAAAACAGGAAAATGATAAATGTTGGAGAAAATGTGGGAAAATTGGAACACTAATACATTGTTGGTGGAGTTGTGAAATGATCCAACCATTTTGGAGAACAATTTGGAACTATGCCCAAAGGGCTACAAAAATGTGCATACCCTTTCATTCAGCAATAGCACTTCTAGGGCTATATCCCAAAGAGATCATACAAATGGGAAAAGGACCCGCATGTACAAAAATATTCATAGCAGCTCTTTTTGTGGTGGCAAAGAATTGGAAATGGAGAGGATGCCCATCCACTGGGGAATGGCTGAGCAAGTTGTGGTATATGAATGTAATGGAATACTATTGTGCTATAAGAAATGATGAACAGGCTGACTTCAGAAAAACCTGGAAAGACTTATATGGTCTGATGCTGAGTGAAGTGAGCAGAACCAAGAGGACTTTGTACACAATAACAGCCACATTATACTATGACTAATATTGTTAAACTGAACCCTTCTCAGCATTACAAGGATCTAAGATATCTCCAGAGGCCTCATGATGGAAAATGCTGTCCATGTCCAAAGACAGAATTATGGAAATTGAATCGCTATCACTTATTTTTACCTTCTGTTGAGTTTTGTGTCATCTTTCTGATGGTTCCTCCTATTGGTTTTAATTTTTACTTGCAACTTCACTAATGTGAAAATATGTTTAATAGGAATGTAAATATAAAGCCTATTATCAGATTGTGCGCCATCTTGGGGAGGGTGAGGGGGGAGAAAGGGAAAGAAAAATTTTCAGCTCAAAAGCATATGGAAGTGATTGTTGATAAACCAAAATAAATTAATAAAAAACAATAATAGAAAAAAAAAAGAAGTGAAAGAAAAAAGAAAGGTGGCTGCCTACTCTACTATAAGGCCAGCCTAGTCTATGACCAGGAATAGTGGAAAGAGCTATAGTCAGGAGTCCTAGGTCCTAGTTTAGCTCTATTATAGGCCTGCTATTAAACTTTAGATAGGTCATATGACCTTCATGAGCCTCTGCCTTTTTTTCCCCACTTAATAGTATTTTAGTTTTTCCAGTTGTATGTAAAGATAGTTTTCAACATTCACTTTTATGGGATTTTGAGTTCCAGATTTTTTTGTCCCTCTCTCCCCAAGATGGCAAGCAATCTAATATAGCCTATAAATGTACAATCATATTAAACATATTTCCACATAAGAAATAAAATGTTTCAACTAGATGAGTTCTAAGGTTCTGTCCAATTCTATGATTCTATATCCATGTTCAATTGTACTTCTGGAACAAGCAGTTACATGTGTCCAAGTAAAGTATTCTAACACATATCAATTTATGTAGCTCATTAAAAATAAAAGTCTAGGGGCATCTAGGTGGCTCAGTGGATAGAGTACCGGCCCTGGAGTCAGGAGGACCTGAGTTCAAATCTGGCCTCAGACCCGTAATTCTTCCTAACTGTGTGACTCTGGGCAAGTCACTTAACTCCAATTACCTCACTAAAATAAATAAATGAAAATCTATAGCATTTAAAAAAAATAAGTGCCTCAGGAAAATAGCTTATAAGATATTGACAGGTTCCAGTTGCCACCAGGCTTTAGGAGAAATAGAAACCGGCTGCCTTTAACTTTAGACAGCACTGAAAAAATCACCACTAGACACTGAATTAACAGCATATCCACTCAAAATGCAATTACTTTGTTCCTCTCAGTTTGTCACTTTTGCTGGGTTGTCTTAGTTACAATGTTAGCAGGTACTAGCACATTGACCAGGTGCAGGTATATCCGAATTGAGCTGTAGATATTGCAGAGTGTGAGGCAGTTTTCAGAAGAAGAAATCAAAAATATAGATAGTCACATGAAAAAAAGCTCTCAAGCATTACTGATTAGAAAAATGCAAATTAAAGCAACTTTGAGATGCCACCTCACACTAATCAAATATTGCAACATGACAGAAAAATGAAAATGACAAATTCTACAGGGAATGTGGGAAAAATTAGGACACTAATGCACTGTTGGTGGAGTTGCGGACTGACCCAACCATTCTGCAGAATGATTTGGAACTATGTTCGAAAGGCTTTACAATTGTATTTGCCTTTTGATCCAGCAATACCAGTTCTAGATCTGGATCCCAAAGACAGCAAAGAAAAAAGTAAAAGACTGATTTAAAGAAAAATATTTATAGCAGCTCTTTTTGTGGTGGCAAAGAATCGGAAATTAAGGGGATGCCCATCAATTGGGGAATGGCTAAACAAGTGTTGGAATATGGTCATGATGGAATACTATTATTGTGCAATAAGAAATAATGAGCAGGATGGTTACAGAAAAACCTGGGAAGATTTATATGAACTCATACAAAGTGAAGGAAGCAGAATCAGAATAACATTGTACACAGCAACGGCAATATAGTTCAATGATCATATACTGTGATCGAGACAAAGATACAAGACAATGCCAAAGGAGCTATGATGAAAAATGCTATCCACCTCCAGAGAAAGAATTGATGGAATCTGAATGCAGAACAAAGCATGCTTTTTTTTTTACTTTCTTCATTTTTCTTGGAGGTATTGTGTCATTTCTTTTGCAACATGGCTAATACGGAAATATGTTTTGCATGACTGTACATGTATAATCAGTATCAAACTGTTTCTCTTCTCAAGGAGGGGGGAGAGGAAAAAAGGAAGAGATTTTGAAGCAGAAAATTTTTAATGAATGTTAAAAAATTTTACATGTAATTTGGAAATATTTAATAAAATAAATATAAAGATAGTAGAACAAAGATATTGCAGAGTGCGTATTTCCTAGGTTCTCTTAACCCTAGAGGTAGCTAAGTAGAGCAGTAGATTGACAGAACACTGAGCTGAAAGTAAGGAAGATCTGAGTTCACATATGACCTAGTGTTATGACCCTGAGCAAGTCACTTAACCTCCTTCAGCCCCAGTTTTCTCAACTAAAATGGCAATAATAATAGCACTTACCTCTCATGGGTTCCTGTGAGATAATATTTGTAAACAAGGAATAGGAAACTAAGAGTACTTGGACAAAGAGATCCCAAGAGCACCAGTTAACTACCATGATATAACTCCCATGACAATTTTGACTGTGGATGTAAGGCTAGAAGCAGGCAGCATTCTGAACAAAATGACCTGAGGGGCCAGACATCTATAGGAACCTAACCTGAGACACTTCAGGGGCTCTGAAGACCACAGCATTATAAATCCAAAAAATACCAAGGAGCTTGAAATCTGCCAGCACTCTGAGCACAGATGCATCGAAGGAGGTGGAATTAGTGACAGGAGCCCAGGTAATCATGCTCATGATTCAAAAAAACCCCTTAACTATCCCATATAACATTACAAGAACATTCAGAATCTGGTCCTAGTGCAAAGACCCCAAGAAGGAATTGATGCCGGAGATATGAGTCAATGGAAGAAGAAAAAATATGTATTATAGGTCAATAGATACCCAAGAGATACACCTAGAAAAAGAGAGAAACCACATAGTGATTACAAGGATGGATTCAGAGAAAAAATGTCTTGGCCACAAGGACTAAAAGGGTACATGGAAGAAAAGAAGTAGGAGATTTTTAAAAATGAAATTATAAATGAAATAAGACTTCTTGGAAAAAAAAGAATTGGAAGGAAAATAAATATCCTAGAACATAAGTCAAGATACCATATCCAAGTAGCAGATTTCCTGAAAGTTGGAATGGAGCAAAAAGAACTCAATGACCCCATGAAATGAAAGATGATATTAATTATGAGTAATTAATATTTAATTGATAATTAATAAACATTAATTAAAAAGAAATATTAAATTTTAAAAAGGAAAATATTTAAAAAGATTGAAAAAATAAAAGAAAAGATAAGGCATTTTTTTAAAATGACCTAGAAAACAGGTCGAGGAGAGAGAGTTGAAGTGTAAACTATGTGGGAATGGTAGAAATAAGAGTTGTCTAAATACGTGGCTCACAGATGGCATGAACAACATTATCTGATGCACTATCAGCATTTCATCTAAGGGAAGAGTCAAGCCACCACTGCCAAGGCTCAGCAATCTCTTTTCCATTCTCCATGCCTCAAATAGCTCTGGTTTAGAGGTATGATAGAGTCAGAACAAAATCCAGGATATCAACAACCATAAGGAGAAAAAAGTGTTCCAAATCATGAATAATAAGAGAAATTCAATTTAAAACAACTCTGAGGTTTCACTTTACACACATCAGATTGTCAAATTTGGCAAAATAATGAGAGTCACTGACTGGAGTAGGGGAGGACAATCATGTTAATATACTGTTAGTGGAGCTATGAATTGATCTGAGCATGCTGAAAAGCAATTTGGAACTGTACTCAAAGTCATTAAATTATATACAATCTTTATTTACAAAATTAGGCAAATCTTAAAGCACTACATAAGCCCTAGCTATTATTATTCTACACCCACATAGGTAAATAGCTATACATACATACATGTATGAGTACATATCTATGTGTATACCTAAGAAGATAAAAAGAGAGACAAGGTCCAAAAGTACAAAAATATTCATAGTAGCATTTTTTTTGTAGCAAAGGATTGGAAACTAAAGTTATGCCTATCAGTTGAAAGATGACTGAAATTATTATGGTACATGAATGAAGTGGAATGTTATTGTGCCATAAGAATGATAAAAAGTGTGGATTCAGAGAAATCTGGAAAAACTTGTATGAAACAAGGCAGAGTGAAAAGAATAATTTACTCAACAGTGTAAAGACTTCAGAACTCTGACCAACACAATGACCCATAGAGACTGAAACGAAGAAGCATGCTACCTACCTACCTTGAGGTTATGGACCAGAGGAACATAGATTTTTGGGCATAATCAGTGAGTTGGATTTGTTTTTGTTGACTATGCATATCTGTTACAATACAAGTTTTTGGTTTTCCTTGGAGGATAAGAAATCTAGGGAACAGAGGGAGCAATGGAAATGTTGCCAGAAAAAAGAATAATGTTATTAAAGCATTTGTTTTAAATACAGGGAAGAGAGCAGAAGGAAATAGAAAGGAAGGCATGGAGGATAGCTTTGAAACTAATAAGTTGAATTCATTTTATGGTTTTAAAAAATACATAAGCTGTATTATAATCAAGATTTTCAGTTTCACATATAGAAACAATAAAGGAAATACATAGTTAAATAGACAGATAGGTATAGGTACACACACAAACACATATATTTATGATTTTGGGAGAGTCACTTTTCTAAATAGCTCTTCCATCCAGTTCCTTCACCCTTCATGAGTTCCAGATATGTCCTCAATGGACTCTACTTTCTGCTGTGTCGAGAAGTAATTCCATTCTCTTTATGGGGTATAGAAACTTATTATCTGTGTGGAACTGAACTCTCCATTTTCTTTCACTCTGACACCTCCCTTCCCTGTGTGATACTAAATCCTGCAACCATTTTCATCTTAGTAAAGAGCTATTGGGCTTTCATCTACTAAATGACATTTATTACCCAAGTTATTTAGAAAACCACAAGACTCAGGTCTGAACAAGAGAACAACAGTAGACCAGATTGGAAGGAGCAATTGCAAGACTGACCCTCAAGAATCTGAGCACTCTGGACAGAGACAGGAGCACAAGTCAGAGAAGAACAAAAGGTACTACTGATACTGTGGAAAAGCAGGTACCTGTGTGTGCTTACTTACCTCAGATCGAGAAGCTGTAGAACAGTAGCCAGGCTGCAGATAAGCAGAGAGATTACCAACGGAGGAAATCCATCTGCAGACATGCTGACCTCACTCCACCTCTTTTTTTTGTTCATGGCCTTCAGTCAGTTCGTTCTGGGGATTTGGGGGAATGGCTTTCTTGGGCTCATCCATTGCATCCACTGGATCAAGAGGAGCAAGATTTCCTTACCTGACTTCATCATTATGAATCAAGCCTTCTCCAGGATCTTCCTACAATGTGCGGTCATTTTTGATGGTGTTACCTTGGTGCTCTATTCCTATTTCTATTACGGAATGACAGTAAGTCAAATTAGTGAAACTAGCTGGTCCTTTAGTAACTATCTAACCACCTGGCTGTCCACCTGTCTCAGTGTCTTCTACTGCCTGAAGACTGCCATTTTCTCCCATCCTGCCTTCCTCTGGCTTAAGTGGAGGACTTTCCAGGTAGTTGCCTGCATTCTGCTGACCTGTGAGCTTTTCTTTTGCTTCAATACAGTGTTGCTGATCAGAAAATTGGATATATATTCTGGCCTCCTAAAAATGATACTCACTGCAAACTACACTGAAAATGTCAGAAGAAAGGAAAGAGAATTGTATGTCTTCCACCTTCCCAGTCTCCTGTGGACAGTGATACCATTCATTTTATCCCTGTTCTCCTGTTTCTTACTGACCCTCTCCCTGAGGAGGCATACCAGGATGATGGGGCACCAGGTCACTGCCTCCAGAGATGTGAGTACTAAGGCCCATGTGAGAGCCACCATTGTAAAGATTTCTTTCTCCTTACTCTTTCTCTTTCATTTTGTCTTTATCCTCATTAGAACAGCGAGCATGTTCCTGCCAGATGCCAAGGTGATATCAATGATTACATTGTTGGCAGCCCCTCTCTCTCCCTCTGTGCACACATTTATCCTCATTCTGCAAAGCAAAATCCTGAAGCAGGCATTCCTGAGGCTGCTGTGGTTGAAGAAGGACAGTATGAAAGCTGGGGTCAGGGCATCATTGACCCATTAGTGCAAAGGGGTGGGGGAAGGGCAGTGTAGTCTCTGCAAGTCTTTTACAATTTGACTATTCTAAATAGCCAGATGTCATAGAATGGAGAACATTGAACCTAAAATGAGAAAGACCTGAGTTCAAATTCTGCCTCAGACACCCACTGTATGACCCTTGGCAAGTCATTTAACTTCTGTCTGCTTCATTTTCCTCATGTGCAAAATGGAGATGATAATATTGGCACCTACTTCACAGGTTTGTTGTGAGAATAAAATTTAAAAATATGTTTAAAGCTCTTCGCAAACCTTGAAGTGCTACATAAATGCTGGCTTTTATTATTAGCATAATTTAACATTATAGATATAAAGATATTCATATATATAATGATGTCCCTAAGGTTTTCTTTATATAATGTAACTTTTTAAATGTTTTTAAGACATTCAATGTAGTCTGAATTTCATTTCAAAATGCTGTGTTTACTACACATCATTCCAACATGTTAAATAATATGTGAGCATATAACATATATATACACATATGTGTGTACATATACATATACAGAAATAGATTAAATATATAGATAGAAGACAAAGTTTTTCCCTTTGGGAGCAGAGTTTATTGTGGAGTTCTTATATTTGGACAATATGAGTGATAGGGTGACTAGCGCTCAGGGATGAAGACTAATGTCTTTGAAATAGGCAGATGTCTATGGTAATCAGGTTCCCATGTGAGAGATATTTGAAAAGCTGAAGAGGTTTGAAGGGAGGTGTGTGGGGTGGGGGTAAGGGAGATAATAATAATTATACTATATGTTATTTATATAGTGCTTTATAAAGTGACTTTATCAGATCCATGCTGGGAGGAAGATAGTACAAGTACGTTTATCCCAAGGTAACACCAGATGACCAGGCAGGTAGGGCTCATATAAAACAGATATGATCCTGGAGGCTGGTGCCAATAGGATCACTTTTTTCTCTCTTTGATTTGTTGCTACCACCTGAAGTGGAAGGAAATTCTCCTGGCATACTTGCCATATAGATGGTTCTAAGTTTCTCCACATGTGAATAAAAGTAGTACTCAGATACTGTATATGTACTCAAGGGAGCAATGCCTTGACCCTATATTTCACTCCACAGAAAATGCAGAAGACACAACCACTCATAGGAGTTCACAAACTGATACAAACAAACCCCTACAAACACACATAAAAAGCCCTCAAATAACCCATAAGATCTCTCCAAAGGGGAACTGAACAGAGGGTGACTATTAGGGCAACTCTTTGACATTCCAGTGAGTCTTCTTCCTCCCAGAGTCTTACATTGTAACCCCTCCCCCACCAAAACTTAAAGTACTACCTTGTAATGTAGAATCCTCCTAGAAAAAAGTGCACACAGAGCTACTAAAACTAACAATCCCTTTCCCCCTGGAACTGTAATGTCTCAATAATTCATTTTACTGCTCTCCAAACAAGATGCTGTGCAAAACATTTAGATAATACTCTTCTTTCTCCAAGAGCCATGTTGCATCAGGAGATCTCTTCTCCTCAAAAGGTACGATCTCAAGGACTTCTGGGTCATGTGAACAATAAAATAGAGGACCAGAAATTTTCTACAATCCCTACTCACTTTCAGGGGGAAAAATTGTGCTAGAAGTATAGCAATTACAGCTGAATTCACAGAAGAAATAAAGCAAAATGCCCAACAAGGTAACAGTCTTCTCAATTAATTGTGGAAAATGCTAACTCCTATCACATTCATTCAACACCCCTCTATGACGAGTCTTCAGTCTACTGTAGGGTGAACAATCCATATCAGCAGAAACTGACCCATGGGCTCATGCTTTGCATTCCCCTCCTGCTACAGAGAGTCTATAGGAAATAATGCTAACAGAATTCATGCTCTCTAAGTAAAAGTCATTGATCTCAAAGACTAGATCACAAAGACAGTTTAAGGATCATATATCTCCAAGAAAAACATGGCAAACATGAAAATCAGAATACCATATTGCCAAAAATCATACAAGAAAATCACTCAGAACTTCTGAACACAGAAAGTAAATGAATCAAAAATGAATTTGATTTGGTGAATCAAGAGTCTACGCATTACCTCTAAAAAATAATTTTATTCTTCAAACTCTGAGACACATACTAATTAACTTTAATAATTTAAATAACAAAAACAAATTTTTCAGGTGGCCAAGGGAAAAACCTTCAAATATTAAATGAAGGAAATTTAAATATCATATGTCTACTCTGCTCCCACTAAAAACTGAAGAAGGGAAGGAAGGATAATATTCATAAAAGGAAAGCAACTTGAAATGTAAAGTAAAATGACAGCCCATACACATGAGCCCAACTGTCAATGAAAAAAAAAAGAGATAGATATTCAATAAAAGACATTTGTAGCATTCCTGGGGGGGAAAAAATGATCCCAAATTCTGAAACTTGAGCTAAGTAAACATGCACATCTTCTGCCATGTGCTTCTGGAGGAAATCTCTTATTTCCCTGACTGCTGCCATCTCTTGAGCTGGGAAAGCCTGTTCCCAGGAATTTGGGTTTATGATCTGTGCTCAGAAGCTATGGGCAAAAACAAGTGACCACCATCTATGCCTACTCCCAAAGCAGCTATGCTAGTTCCTCAATATAGGAAACTGTACAGAAGCACTGGTCTCTCTTTCCTCCCACCACACACACCCATCCTGAACTTATGTCCATTCTGCTACCTGATGATCTCTTCTTTTAAAGACCAAGAGAGCAAGCTTTCTGTCTGTCCACTGTTATTGCCTGCAGAGGAGAGCAGCAACTCTGACAAGTATCCATTCTACTGAGTCTTGCCCAGTGATATAAGAGTACCTTGTGTCTCAGAAGGCACCATTGGACATACCTACACTCCAAGAAGTTTTAGTCAAGTGTTTGCAAATAAAATTTTATATCCTGTAAGATTGCATCAGGATGACTGCGGAATTGATCAGATTGGTTAGGGACTCTGATCAGGAACACTTATATTAATGGCTAACAATACATTGAAGACATTTAAATGTGAGCAGCTGAGCAGCATTATTTGGATAACTCAGGAGGGCTCACTAAAACACCTAGGGAAAGGAGGAGGGAGGGTGCCCTACACACCATCTAGCACTGTGATAGACCAATGAAGAATAGATGTATAGCTCCTGTCACACTTCTTAATTTATATAATACTTATTAGTGTATATCTTAATTCATCCTCTCCCTACCAAAAAGAAAAAAAAATTGTTTGATTGTGTCATGAGATGGTAAAAGTCAGCCACCTGTCCAGATAAAGAGGCAGATCAAGGATCCCATGGCAGAGGTAGAATGTTTATTCCAGGAAAAATAATAATAATAATAAACTCTCCCTACCAACACTTACTTGTTAAGTCCTGTCACCAAGAAATGGTACATTTCCATCTTTGATGAAAATTGTCCAACAGACCAATTAAGATAAAGCAAACCATCTCCACCTTATAAGTGCCTCAGGAAAATAGCTTATAAAATGTCCAGTTGCCAGCGTCTTTAGGAGAAAAAGTAATTGGCTGCCCTTCACTTTAGACAGTGCTGAGAAAATCACCACTAGCCACTGGATTAGCAGCACATCCAATCAGGATGCACTTCCCTTGGTCCTCTCAATTTGTCATTTCCTTTGGGTTCTCCTAGTTACAATGCTAGCAGGTACCAGCACAATGAGCAGGTGCTGGAATATCTGAATTGATATTACAGATATTGATCTGCAGATATTGCAGAATGTGAGGCAGTTTTCAGAAGAAGATATCAAAGCTATAGATAGTCATATGAAAAAATGCTGTCAACCACTACTGATTAGAGAAACGCAAATTGAAACTACTTTGAGACACCACCTCACACCTATCATATTGGCTAACATGACAGAAAAATGAAAATGACAAATTCTAGAGGGAATATGGAAAAATCCAGACACTATTGCACTGTTGGTAGAGTGGTGAAGTAGTCCAACCATTCTGGAGAACAATCTGAACTATGTTCAAAAGATTTAAAATTGTACATGCCCTTTGGCCCAGGAACACAAGTACCAGATCTGGATCCCAAAGAGGTCAAAGAAAAAGGTAAAGTACCTATTTGTACGAAAATATTTATAGCAAAACTGTGCATACCCTTTGACCCAGCAATACCACTTCTAGGGCTATATCCCAAAGAGATCATAAAAACAGAAAAAAAGACCCACGTGTACAAAAATGTTTATAGCAGCTCTTTTTGTGGTGGCCAAAAATTAGAAATTGAGGGGATGACCATCAATTAGGGAATGGCTGAACAAGTTATGGTGTATGATTGTAATGGAATACTGTTATACAATAAGAAATGATGAGCAGATGGACTTCAGAAAAACCTAGAAAGACTTACATGAACTGATGCTGAGTGAAATGAGCAGAACCAGGAGAACAATGTACACAGTAAAAGCTACATCATGCAATGACTAAATTTCATAGCCTTGGCTTTTCTCAGTAATGCAAGGATCTAAGATAACTCCAAAAAACTCGATGGAAAATGCTGTCCGCATCCAGAAAAAGAACTATGGAGTCTGAATGCAGATCAAAGCATACTATTTGCTCTCTTTTGTTGTGGTGGTGGTGGTGGTTGTTTTGTTTTATTTCTTCTTTCTCATGGTTCCCCACCTTGGTTATAATCCTTCTTTACAACATGACTAATTTAAAAATATGTTTAATATGAATATATATGTATAGCCTATATCAGATTTGCATGCCGTCTTGGGCGGGGGGAACTGAGAGAAAATTTAAAACTCAAAATCTTATGGAAGTGAGTGTTGAAAACTCAAAATAAATAAATGAATAAAATTTTAAAAATATATTTATAGCAGCTCTTTTTGTGGTGGCAAAAAATTTGAAATCAAGGGGATGTCCATCAATTGAGGAATGGCTAAAGAAGTTGTGGCATATGTTTGTGATGGAATACTATTATTGTACTATAAGAAATGATGATCAAGAGGGTTTCAGGAAAACATGGGAAGATTTATATGAATTCATGCAAAGTGAAGGAAGCAGAACCAGAAGAACATTGCACATAGCAACAACAATATTGTATAATGATCAACTACTGTGATCAAGACAATGATCCAAGACAATTCCAAAGGACCTAAGATGAAAAATGCTTTCCACCTCCAGAGAAAGAACTGATGGAGTCTGAATGCAGATCAAATCATGCTTTTTATTACTTTCTTCATTTCTCTTGTAATTTTTTTCTTTCTTGTGCAACATGGCTGATATGGAAATATGTTTTGCATGACTGTACATGTATAATCAATATCAAATTGCTTCTCTTCTCAAGGAGGGGGGAGAGAAAAAAAGGAAGAGATATGGAATCAAATATTTTTATGAGTGTTAAAAAAAATTACATGTAATTTGGAAATATCTAACAAAATAAACATAAACATATTAGAAAAAAAGATATTGCAGAGTGTGTATTTCCCAGGTTCTCTTAATGCTAGGGGCAGCTAGGTGAAGCCATGGATTAATAGAATATTGGGCTGAGATTAAGGAAGATCTGAGTTCAGATATGACCTCTGATATTTCCTCATGGCATGACCCTGAGCAAGTCACTTAACCTCCTTCAGCCTCAGTTTTCTCAACTAAAATGGCAATAATAATAGCACTTACCTCCCTGGGTTCCTGTGAGATAACATTTTTAAAGCAGTACCAAAGTACAGGAAGCCTAGAGCATTTGGGCAGAGAGATCCCAAGAGAGTCAGTTACCTATGATATAACTTCTTTGAGAATTTCCACAGTGGATGTGAGGCTAGAAGCAGGTAGCATTCTGAAACGAGATGACATGAAGGGCCAAAAATCTATAGCAACCTGACCTGAGACACTCCAGAAGGCTCTGAAGACCACAGCATTCTAAATCCAAACAATACTAAGGAGCTTGAAATCTGACAGTACTCTGAGCACAGACACACCAAAGGAGGCAAAATTGGTGACAAGAGGCAAGGTAATCAAGATCAAAAAGGTCCTGACCACCCCATCTAACATTACAAGAAGATTCAGAATCTAGCCCTAGTGTAAAAACCCAAATCAGGAACTGAGGCTGTAAATATAAGTCAACAGAAGAAAAAAACAAACAATAAATATTATAGGACAATAGATACACCTAGAAAAAGAGAGAAATCACATAATAATTACAAGGATAGACTCAGAGAAAAAAATGTCTTGGGCACAAACACTAAAAGGGTACATGAAAGAAAAGAAGTAGGAGATTTTTTAAAATGAAATGAAATTTCATATAAATGAAATAAAATTTCTTTAAAAGAAGATTTGGAAGGAGAATAAATTCCCCTAGAACATAAAGCAAGATACTATATCCAAGCAGCAAAATCCCTGAAAATTGGAATGGAGCAAATAGAACTCAATGACCCTATGAAATAAAAGGAAATATTAAAACAAAATTGAAAAACTGAAAAAAATAGAACAAAATATAAGGCATTTATTATTTTTTTTAATGACCTAGAGAATAGATCAAGAAGAGATACTTGAAGTGTAAAATATGTGGGGATGGAGGAAGTAAGAGTTTTCTCAATATATAGGTGTTGCTCATAGATGGCATGAATAGACATGATCTGATGCACATCAGCATTCCATCTGAGGGGAGGGTCAAGAAGATCAAGACTTCCAAGGCTCAGCAATCTCTTCTCCATTCTCCATGCCTCAAAGATCTCTGCTTCAGAGGTATGATAGAGTCAGAGCAAAATCCAGGATATCAACAATCGTAGGAAAAAAGTGTTCTAAATCACTAATAATAAGAGAAATTCAATTTAAAACAACACTAAGATTTCACTTTACTCACATCAGATTGTCTAATTTGGCCAAAAAACAGAAAAATGAGAGTTGCTGACTGGAGTGGGAGAGGACAATCATGCTAATATACTGTTAGTGGAGCTGTGAATTGATCTGAGCATGCTGAAAAGCAAGTTGGAACTATACTCAAAGTCATCCAATTATATATAACCTTTATTTGCAAAATGCTTGGGAAACCTTAAAGTACTACATAAGTCCTAGCTATTATTATTCTATCTACACATACATAAAAATACATGTGTGTGTCTATGTGTATACACAAAAAGATAAAAAGAGAGTAAGGATCCAAAAGTATAAAAATAATCCTAGTACCACTTTTTTTTTTTACAGCAAAGAACTAGAAACTAAGGTTATGTCTATCAGTTGGAGGATGCCTGAACTTACTATGATGTGGGATTATAGTGGAATGTTATTGTGTCTTAAGAGTGATGAAAAGTATGGATTCAGAGAAATTTAGAAACACATGTATGAAACCATGTAGAGTGAAGAGAAAAATTTATACAATATTATAAAGACTTAACAACTCTGGCTAATGCAATGAATCTAGTGACTGCAATGAGGAAGCATGCTATCTACCTACCAAGGTTATGGAATACAGGAGTATCATGAACCGCAGATTTTTGGACATGTGTGTGGATTTGTTTTTGTGGACTGTGCACAGCTGTTACAACAGAAGTTTTTGGTTTCACTTTCTTAAGTTGGAGGGTAAGAGATCTAGGGACCAGAGGGGCCAGTGGAAATGCTGCCCAAAACAAGTGTTATTAAAGCATTCGTTTTAAACACAGGGAACAGAACAGAAGGAAGTAGAGAGGAAGACAGAGAAGACAGCTTTGAAACTAGCATGTTCAATTTATTTTATGGCTTTAAAAAATACAAATGCCTTGTTGTAATCAAATTTTTCAGTTTCATATACAATCCTCTTTTGGTTCTCCTTTGTATGTGGACATGTTTGTTGGTGTTCATCAAGTACAGAATAATAAGGGGAAATATTTTCTTAAGAAAAAAAAGCCCACAAGTTTACATGCCAGGTTTGCCTTTAGTCCCTTAGGAGTAGAGAGGAATTCTCTTCTTCAGCCCCACATGTTATCCTAAGTAAAATATGCCTCTGTTGGGAACTTTTATCTTGTCTGCTTCATGATGGAAATACAATACCCCTAGAGGATTTCTAGAAATTGAGCTGACTTCACTGGTCTCAAAATCAATCTTCTAAATCAAGTTTTTTCAGTTATTAGGGCAGAAGCTATATTTGATTGCTTACCGGTTTTCTTGAGATCTCAGTTACCTAAGTCTGCAATTATCCAGCTTTACTATATTCCCATCGCCAGACTGCAAAGGGCATTATCAATAACAGGCAAAGGCTGTGAGTGGCCTTCAACAGAATTAAACTTTATTACTGCAGGAAATTTGGAAAATTTGATCTGAGGTTAGGTTGTACCCCAACTTGGCCCTAATTTAGGATATGAGATGAAGCCTCAATACACAAAGCAAAGGGTCAAAACACACAGAGAGAAACCAGTGTGTAGAAGATGAAGAGAAAAGGTATAATGAATAGGAATGACATGATCATATAGCTGTGTAATGATAGGCTGGCAAGTAGGCATCAGTGCTCTCAGCTGAGGTAATTTCCTATGTGGAGGAGGCAAGCAAGCTGGCTTCTAGAAAGCAAAATGGCATGTAATGAAGGTGGCTGAGAGAGATTTGGAGCTTATGGGGACATTCTGTAACTGCTTCTATTTTGCTAGCCACATAATGAAGAGAACCTCCTTGACTGACTATGAAGCCAGGACTGTGATGCATTTTAAAAGGCACCAGACTTGGTGAGGGCTCTTTCCCAGACTTGCTAGCATGGCAGAAGGAGGACAATCCACTAAGTGCAGCTGGGTAGGGAAGGGGCACAAAGCTGAGAGCCCCTGGCTCAGCTATGGCTTCGGTCTTCATTGTGTCCATTCTTTCTTGCTTCTAGGTAAAAGAGGATGACTTTATGAGCTTCAAAATGTCAGAAAAGAGAGCAACCAAGAGACACAAGAGTGGATTCCATGCAATTTTTTTTTCTCTAGTCAGTCTAGTATCCAGGAATTCAAAGCCAATTCACTAAAATTGTTCATTACCAATTGGTGAGTTAGTCAGCCTTCCTACTGTACAAGGGAAGACTGACCTCAAGAGACTAAACAAAAAGAAAAAAAAAAGAACACTGGCCAATCACACCAAGACTGCCTAAACTAGAGCATGGATCAGAAATAGACTTTTCAAGAGAAGAAGGTTCTGGGTGTTTATTGTACTCCAACATCTATATCAAATTGCAGAAGAGTATCAGACTCAAAGGCAATGCCTTTTATGCCTACTATTTCTCACAGTAGACTATTCAGAGCACAGTAACACTGTTAACCAGCCTGAGATCATCAACCTGTTCAGGTCTAGGGAAGCAAAGCTATAACTCTGAGAAGGATGATGATGAGAAAAGGACAGCATCAGTAGTGTAAGGTCAGTGGTAACAGCACCAGTTAGTTTTAGGACACTAACTATAAGCCTTAGAAGAGCTAGAGGCATTTCCTTGCCCTGGCTTGAATTACTGGAAAAAAAAAAAAGCACTAGCAAAAAGTGAATGAATGCTGGCTTCCCAGAGAAACCACTAGAATAATGGTGAATCTACTCCACTCTCTGCTTCTTCCCACTTTTTATTACCATTACAGTAAGTGGGTTGAATTTAGCAGTTACTTAATTTAGCTGGCTAGGAGATGACCTTTCAGGCTTGCCTGAAAGCTTGGAGTATCTCATGAATTCCTCTTCAAATTGCTACTTTCAATACTTTTTTTAGATTTTCAGAGAGAGGAAGACATATGGAATGGGTACTTTTGCCCTAAGCTGAAATCCTCCTGAACAAATGTTATCTCCAAGCAAACTAAAGTGGGGATAAAGAGGGTGGAGTAGAGACTTCAGGAGACTTTGAGCCAGCCACAGTGACCTCTTCTGGGAAACAGCAGCAAAATGAAGTCCGAGATGGGCTAGAGCTAAATCAGGGTCTGGGTGCTAATAGTCAACAGTGAGGAAGGATGCAAGATGAAAGACTAGAGGTGAAGGATTCCTGATCTCACCAGCCTTGACCAATACAGTTTCTTCTCTGTGATCAGCATAACCCACAGCCGTTCTGCTGAGCTGAAAGATGCACTTCCTAGTTCTGCCTGGCAATTAGGCTTCATGAGCCATAGCTGTTCTAATACAGTGAGGGGAATACACCAGAACACATACCACAAAGGAAAAGGAAAGGAAGTGAATGAAAACCACTCGTTGTGGAACCAAGTGCTGCCTACTGCATATAATAACACTGAACTCAAACTACCCTAATTAACCATTTTCTGAGCGCAATAAATACAGAATTCCTCTTTTCTTCCCAGGATGATTTGCATGTTAACAATTCTGTCAATCTTCCTGGAAAAGCAAAATGCAAAGGCCAACCAGAAAATGGAGAAACAAGCAAAATGAGCCTTCCTTTGTTGACATAGCCAGCAGAGTTTATCACCCTTGAGTTCTTGGTAACTGAAAGGAAAATACAATTAATTCCTTCATAAATGGACTTAAAAGAATGCCATGGTTTACCCAAATTGTAAACACCAACTGAGCAAGGGCTCCTGAAGACTCAACTTTTTCCTGTCAAAAGGAAATCCATTTAAAAAAAATTTATCGCTTGTGGAATTGTGTTGGTCAAGATTCACCAAGAGATTCTGGAAAGTGCATCAAGAAACCAGGGGAGCATAACTACTGAGAGCTTATCATGACGATCTATTTGGCTGTAGGTGGAACCTTACAAGTGATATTACTAAGAGTGTGATTGGTGTGGAAGGTGTGTTGCAAAGGGAAGGAAGTAATGTTTGGCTTATATGGCTGAAGTAACATATTATAAGGTCCCTGCCACATAGGCAAGGCTAGTTTTTCCCTAAATAGTAATGAAACTGTCCTCAAGACTGGGTTGGCCCACAAGCTGCCTTTCATAAGGCTCAGGCCAAAAACAAAGATTCCAAGTGGCCTAAGCACAAAAGCCCTTCAAGTGCTGAGATGCCCAGAGTCTCTGTGTGCACTATCAGCAGTGTCTTCATCCTTTTAGAAGCTCCTTCACGAGAGAAATGGTTGGACAGGCTCTTCTAAATAATCTGTTAAAGAAACCCTACTACATGGAAATATAGATATGTATGTTGCACACACACACACACACACACACACACATGTGTTTGTGTGACAGAGAATGGAGGGTTCAGTTCCATACAGATGATGAGTTTCTATGTCACACAAAGAGAGTGGAGTCAGCCCTTAGTATATCAGAAAGTACAATCCACTGGAGAGGTGTGTGAAAATGAAAAAGAGAATAGACAGTTAAATAGATAATGTGTAGATACACACACACAACACACACACATGCATGCACACTCAAACATTTTTGTGGTTTGAGGTAAGTCACTCTCCAAGATAGTTCTTCTATCCAATCCCTTCACCCTTCACCAGTTCCAGATACCTCTCCAGTGGACTGTACTTACTGGTGTAACGAGGACTAATTCCATTTTCTTTATGTGACATAGAAACTTTTTATTTGTGTGGAACAGAACCATCCATTTTCTCTCACTCTGACCCCTCCCTTCTCTGTGTGATACTAAATCCTGCAGCTATTTGCATCTTAGCAAAGGTCTTTCAACCACTGTTGGTTGGGCTTTCATCCACAAAATGACATTTATTACCCAACTAATTGAGAAAAGTCCAAGCCTGGGGTCTGAACTAGAGAACAATAGCAGACGAGATTAGAAGGAGCAATTGCAAGACTGACCCTCAAGAATCTGAGCACTCTGGACAGAGACAGGAGCATAAGTCAGAGAAAGGCAAGAGGTATTACTGACACTGTGGAAAAGCAGGGACCTTTGTGTGCTTACTTACCTCAGATCAGAGAAGCTGTAGAACAGTAGCTAGGCTGCAGATAAGCAGAGAGATTACCAAGGGAGGAAATCCATCTGCAGACATGCTGACCTCACTCCACTTCTTTTTTTTGTTCATGGCCTTCAGTCAGTTCGTTCTGGGGATTTGGGGGAATGGCTTTCTTGGGCTCATCCATTGCATCCACTGGATCAAGAGGAGCAAGATTTCCTTACCTGACTTCATCATTATGATTCTAGCCTTCTCCAGGATCTTCCTACAATGTGCAGTCATTTTTGATGCCACTAATTTGGTGCTCTATCCTGATTTGTATTATGAAATTACACTACGTCAAATTCGTGAAACTGTCTGGATGCTTAGTAACTATTTAAATAACTGGCTGTCCACCTGCCTCAATGTCTTCTACTGCCTGAAGATTGCCATTTTCTCCCATCCCGCCTTCCTCTGGCTTAAGTGGAGGATTTCCCAGGTGATTGCCTGCATTCTGCTGGCTTGTGGGCTTTTCTTTTTCTTCAATACAATGTTGCTGATCCGAAAATTCAATATATATTCTGGATACCTGAAAATGAGACTCATTACAAACTACACTGAAAATGTCAGAAGAAAGGAAAGAGAATTGTATGTCTTCCACCTTCTCAGTCTCCTGTGGACAGTGATACCATTCATTATATCCCTGTTCTCCTGTGTCTTAGTCATCCTCTCCCTGAGGAGGCATACCAGGATGATGCAGCACCATGTCACTGCTCCCAGAGATGTGAGCACTAAGGCCCATGTGAGAGCCACCGTTATAATGTGTTCATTCCTCTTACTCTTTATCTTTCATTTTGTCTTTTTCTTCATTGAGAGAGCAATCACTTTCCTGCAAGATGCCAAGCTGATAATGATTATAGAGTTGGCTATCCCTGTCTATCCCTCTGTGCACACATTTATCCTCATTCTGCAAAACAAAAACCTGAAGCAGGCATTCCTGAGGCTGCTGTGGTTGAAGAAGGGCTGCATGAAAGGTGGAGTAAGGGGATCCTTTAACCATTAATGCAAGGGAGGGAGGGGGAGAGCAGTATAGGCTCTACAAATCTTTTAAAAATCAACTATTCTAAAGAGCCAGGTGGCATAGAAGGGAGAGCATTGGACCTAGAGTTAGGAATTCAAATTTTGCTTCAGACGCTTATTAGCTGCATGATCCTGGGCATGTCATTTAACCTCTGTCTGCCTCATTCTCTTCATCTGTAAAATGTAAATGATAATATTTGCACCAAACTCATAGGGTTGTTCTGAGAATAAAATGAAAAAATATGATTAAAGTTCTTTACAAACCTTAAAGTACTACATAAATGCTGGCTGCTATTATTATTGTTTCCATTATTTACCTCTCTCTCTCTCTCTACAGATACATATGTATATATGTACGTATGTGTGTGTATATATATGTGTATATACATATATACACATATATATATATACACATACCACATACATATAGCATATTATACATATAAAATTATGTCCATAAATTTTTCTTTATAAAAAGTAACCTCTTAAATATTTCTAAGACATTCAATGAAATGATAATTTTATTTCAAATGTTTGTTTGGTATCCAATCATTCAAAACTATTAAATAATATGTATGTATAACATATATAGATATAGATTAAACATATAAATAGAGGACAAGGGTTTACTCTTTGGGAGCAGAACAGTTTATTGTGGAGATCCTATATTTGGACAACACTATTGAGAGGGTGACAATGATCAGAGACAAAGACTAATAATGTCTTTGAAATAGGCAGATGTCTGTTGTAATCATGTTCCCATATGTCAGATATTTGGAAAGCTGCAGAGGCATAAAGGGAAGTTTGAAGAGGAGGTGTGTGGGGCGAGGGGGAAAGGGATAATAATAATTATACTATCTTTTATTTGTATAGTGCTTTATAAAGGGGCTTTATCAGATTAAAGCTGAGAGGCAGATAGTAAAAGTGTATTTATCCCAAGGTAATATGAGTGATCAGGAAGCTAGAGCTCATATAGAACAGATAGAATGCTGGAGGCTGCTGTCAATGGGATCATTTTTTTCTTACTTTGACTTGTTGCTTTCCCCTGAAGTGGGGGCTAAATTTTCCAGGCACTCTCACCACATAGTGGTTTCTAAGTTTCTCCAAATGAGAATAAAAGTAGTCTCTAGCTTCTGTATATGTAGTCAAGGCAGCAATGCTTTGAACCTTTATATCACCCCACAGAAAATGCAGAAGACACAAATCACTCATAGGAGTTCAGAAACAAATTTTTAAAACCCTACAAATATGCACAAAGAGCCTTCAAATAGTCCCTAAGCTCCCTCCAGAAAGGAACTGAAAAAGGGGTGACTGCTGCAGCAACCCTTTGAGATTTCAGTGTGTCTTCTTCCTCCCAGAGCTCTACATTGTAACCCCTCCCCCGCAAAATTTAAAGACTGTCTTGTAATTTAGCATCCTCTTAGAAAAAAAATAGATATATGTGTGTGTTTATATGTATCTGCATGTGTATATATATATATATATATATATATATACATACATACATACACACTCACACACATACATGCAGAGCTACTAAAGCTAACAATCTCTTTTTCATTGGAACTGTAGTGTCCCAGTTATTCATTTACTGCTCTCTAAGCAAGATGCTGTGCAAACTATTTAGATAATAGTCTTCTTTCTCAAAGAGCCCTGCTACATCAGGAGATCAACTTCTGCTCAAAATGTTGGATCTCCAGAGCAGCTAGGTGGCACAGTGGATAGAGCACCAGCCCTGGATTCAGGAGGACCTGAGTTCAAATCTGGCCTCAGACATAAAACACTTACTAGCTGCGTGACCCTGGGCAAGTCACTAAACCCCATTGCCTAGCCAAAAAAAAAAAAAAGGTGGAATCTCAGGGAATTCTGGGTCATGTGAACAACAAAATGGAGGACTAGACATTTTCTACAATCCCTACTAACTCTCAGGGGAAAAACTGTGCTAGAGGTATAGCAATTACAGCTGAATTCACAGAAGAAATAAAGCAAAATGCCCAACAAGGGAACAAATTTCTGAATTAATAGCAGAAAATGCTAACCCCCATCACATTCATTCAACACCCCTCCACCACTAGTCTTCAGTTTACTACAGGGTGAACAATCCGTACCAGCACAAACTGACCCATGGCCTTATGCTTTGAATACCCCTCCTGCTAGAGAGAGTCTATAGGCACACTCGTGTTCATTCCCTCATTCTTCTCTGGATGCCACTATTAACTCTCCACACTTCTTTTTCTACATTAACCCTCTAGCCTTATCCTGAAAGATCACTCCTCACCAGACCAGTGGTGTTCACTACTTCATTCTTATATGGAATTCCTCTCTTGACTCTCTGGAATTCTTTATCCAACATGCCCCAACATTGATACTTTCCTTCCCACACCCTGTTTAGCCTTATGTGTTGCCTTCCCCCATTAGAATGAAGCTCCTTGAGAACAGTTGCTTATATTTATATTCTTGGCACTTACCACAGTGCCTGGCAGCTCGTAAGCACTTAATAAAGTCTTGTTAACTTGTCGACCTAACTGTGTTTCTTCACTATCCTACTGCAACAAGCAGTAGACTTTGACTCTGTCTAACTGTGTGAAGTGCAGGGGAAAGGAATAGGAAAAGACAGAGGTGAGCTTCCTTCTACCTGGGGCAGATCTTAGGTAAAAAACCCCAAGGCTACAAAAACCACCTCACCCCCTCCAACACCATAAAAAGATGAAGATGATCAATAAGGACAGTCAGAGAACGAAAGAATGGGAAGAACTGGGGCAAAGGGCCAGAATAAATGGCTTGTATTGGGCCTGAAAGAAAAAGAACTAGAATTCAGCTGAGAGCAGTATTCACTTCCCAAAAACATGGAGCACACTTAGAGGTTGATGAAAAGGGAAAGACTCAAAAACTGAGTGAGAAAATAATATAAGGAAACAAAACCTAAAACTGCCCAAAAGCTCAAGAAAGAAAATTCAGTAAAAAGCCTAGAATATAAGGAGACAAATCAACAGAGAGGATATTAAAGTTAGAAGGAAACATGAATATTAAAACATCTAAAAGATTACAACCTTCTCAAAATAAATGATACTAGAAAAAGAAAATGGAGCCAATGTTTGATGAAACAGAGAATACTAAGAGAACATAGAACAAAAGCAAAATATTCCAGAATAATTCAAAAAAGAAATTAAAAAGTTAAGAGAAGTTAGAAGGGAACATATGCGAGAATGTATCACCTGCATAGCAAAAATACTTAGCAGAATAGGACAACTTAATCCCCAAGGATAGTGAAAGAGAAAAACAGATTTGGAATACAAGTTGTTGTTTGTCCTTCATTCTTAAAGAAGACCTTGACATCAGGAAAGTGGATGTCATGACTTGAAAGAGAATTGGATTTTAGTGAAGGAACACAGGTACACTGAAGTGAAGGACCATCTAGAAGAAGAGGTACAAAAGGAAATAATGCTAACAGAACTCATAGTCTCTGTTATAAACAAAAGTCAAGATGGACAAGCACAATTTAAGGATCATATGTCTCCAAAAAAAATGGCAAACAAGGAAATCAGAATACTATAATGAAGAAAATAACACAAGAAAACTACTCAGAACTTCTGAACACAGAAAGCAAAAGGATTAATCAAGAGTCCACACATTACTTCTAAAAAATAATCTTATTCTTCAAACTCTGAGACACATAGTAATTAATTTTAATAATTCAAATAACAAAAAACAAATTTTTTAATAATTCAAATAGCAAAAAAAAAAAATTTCAAGTGGCCAAGTGAAAGACTTTCATATATAAAGGAAAAGAAATTTAAATATCACATGACTACTCTGCACCCACTAGAAACTGAAGAAGGGAAGGTAATGATATATTTCTATATAGGGAGAGGATGGATTATGAGACATAAACTAATAAATATAATAGAAATTTTAAAAGTGTAGCAGGAGCTATACATCTACTCCTCACTGACCTGGAAAATAGATCCAGGAGAGAAAATTTTTAAATTATTGGACTATCTGAAAGCCATGATCAAAAAAAGAGCCTAGACATCATCTTTCAAGACATGATCAAGGAAAACTACCCTGATATATTAGAACCAGAGGGCAAAATAGAAATTGAAAGAATCCATCGATCACCTCCTGAAAGAGATTCCCAAAGGAAAACTCCTAGGAATATTGTAGCCAGATTCCAGAATTCCCAGGTCAAGGAGAAAACATTGCAAGCAGCCAGAAAGAAACAATTCAAGTATTGTGTAAACACAATCAGGATAATACAGGATTTAGCAGCTTCTACATTAAGGGACCATAGGGCTTGGAATATGATATTCCAGAGGGCAAAGGAGCTAGGATTAAAACCAAGAATCACCTACCTAGCAAAACTGAGTATAATCCTTCTGGGGGAAAAAATGGATATTCAATGAAATAGAGGACTTTCAAGCATTCTTGATGAAAAGACCAGAGCTAAATGGAAAATTTGACTTTCAAATACAAGACTCAAGAGAAGCATGAAAAGGTAAACAAGAAAGAGAAATTATAAGAGACTTATTAAAGTTGAACTGTTTACATTCTTACATGGAAAGATGATATTTGTAACTCATAAGACCCTTCTCAGTATTAGGGTAGTTGGAGGGAATACATAGATAGATAGATAGATAGATAGATAGATAGATAGATAGATAGATAGATATAGATAGATAGATAGATAGATAGATAGATAGATAGATAGATAGATAGATAGAGGGGTGCAAAGGGTGAGTTGAATATGAAGGGATGATATTTAAAAATAAGATTAAGGTGTGAGAGAGGATTATACTGGGAGAAGGAGAAAGGGAGAGGTAGAATGGGGTAAATTATCTCACATAAAACAGACAAGAAAAAGCTTTTGCAAAGGAGGGGAAGAGGGGGAAGGTAAAAGAGAATGAGTGAATCTTACTCTCATTGGATTTGGCTTAAGGAGGAAATAACATATACACTCAATTGGATAAGGAAATCTATCTTACCCTACAGGAAAATAGGGGGGAAGGGATAAGAGAGGGATGATAGAAGGGAGGGCATATTGGGGGAGAGGGTAATCAGAAACAAACATTTTTGGGGAGGCACAGGATCAAAGGAGAGAATAGAGTAAATGAGGGGTGGGATAGGATGAAAGGAAATACAATTAGTTTTTCACAACATGACTGTTATGGAAATGTTTTGAATGGCTACACCTATACCATGTTGCTTGTCTTCTCAGCGAGGGTGGGTGGGGAGGGAGAAAAAGATAGAATTTGGAACTCAAAATTTCAAAAACTAATGTTAAAAATTGTTTTTACACGCAACTAGGAAATAAGATATACAGGCAATGGGGTATAGAAATCTATCCTGCCCTACAGGAAAATAGAAGGGCAAGGGGAAAAGAGAAGGGAGGGGAGATAGAAGGAAGGGCACATTGGGGGAAAGGGTATGTAGAATGCATGCTGTCTTACAGGGGGGAGAGGAGAGATGGGGAGAAATTTTGGAACTCAAAATCTAGTGGCAATGAATACTGAAAACTAAGAAAATAGTTTAAAAAGAAAAAAAAACCTGCAGTTTAAGACTCATGTAGGAAGAGGCTTAAATCCTAGGGGACATTCTTGCTGGGGTTCCTTAGAAGACTGGAGTTGATGGAGAAGAGTCAGGTCTGGGCTTTTTTTTAAAGTTACTTGGTGTGAAGAATGCTATGTTATATCTTTATAATCCAGAGCATTTTGTAGCAGATTCTAGGTGATAGAAAAATTGTATTACCTCTTTGTAATTCTCCCTTCCTAAAGTTTGGCCCTGCTTTGATCCATCTTCCACTCAGCTTCTGGCTTCCAGCTTCAAGAGTGGACTGGTGGTTTCAGGCTCTCCAGGAGGAGGAGAAAGATTCTGGGGAAAACATAATATTCAGAGGATCAGGATCTGCCCTAGAGCATATTCCTGTACCCAGCTTGTATCCTCTTGGGCATGAGATAAGGCCTTCCCTCTCTTCATCTTTCTTTCTGTCTCTCCATGTCTCTGTCTCTGTCCCTCTCTCTCTGTCTCTCTCTGTCTTACTCTCTGTTTCTCTGTCTCACTACTCTCTCTTCTTTCTCTCTGTCTTGGTCTCTTTGTGTCTCTCTGTCTCTGTCCCTGTCTCTCTGTCTCTCCCTGTCTGTGTCTTTCTCTGTCTCTGTCTCTCTGTCTCCTTCTATCTGTATCTCTGTCTCTGTCTCTATTTCTGTTTCTCTCTATCTTTCTCTTTGTTTGTGTGTGTGTGTGTGTGTGTGTGTGTGTGTGTGTCTAAGAGTCATGTGCTAATGTCAGTCATATGCCCTTGATTATACATAGGGTCAGTCAGTTCATGTCACCCTTCTTACTCACTAGGCTCCAGGGGATCACTATCATCTCCAAGATCAAATACAAACTCCTCTGTTCAGCATTTAGAGGTCTTCCCATCCTGTCTCCTTCCTCTCTTTCTGGGCTTCTCACACTTTACTCCCCCCATACTCTAGAACATAGTTGTATGGATATATTAGCTATCCCTAGTCAGGACAAGGATAAACTGTGGTAATATTGAGGAGAGAGTAGCCATAAGCAAAACAAATTTCCTGATCCTGAAAGATCCATCAAAAGGAGAAAAAAAGAAAATCAAATAATGAGAAACTAGGAGCTACCCACCTGGGTAGTTATGATCTAGAAATGGAATGGAAGAGTAAGGTGTATTAGTGATACAAGAGATAATTTCAGAAAATTCTGGGTGCTATAAATTGATGCAGTGAATTGAACAGAACTAGAACAGTTTGCATGTGGACAAACAATTTTGCTAAGAAAAACAACTCCAAAGGACTTAAGAACTCAGAAATGCAATAATCAACCTATTCTCCAGAGGACCTAGGCTGAAATGTATTTCCTACCTCCTGACAGGCAGGTGATGAACTCAAGGTATAGAAAAAGACATTTTTGGCCACAACCACTGTGAGGGTTCATTTTGTTTGACCATCCTTTTCTATTACATGAGGTTTTCTTTTTCTCTGTTTTTAATTGGGAAGGTTAGAGGGGGGAAGTGAGTGTAGCAATACTGATGTCCCAAAAGAGACACCCACTGAAACAATTTTTTTGAATTACATAGAAAGGAAAAGAAGCTCAGAGTGAAGTTGAGATAAGCAGGGAAATTTTGAAAATGATGTGTGGAAATTTTCATATACTTTTTTAAAAAGCAAGAGGTGTGAAATGAACATTCACAGATTTTATACAATTCTCTTTTTGTGTTCTCTTGTGTAAAAAAGTAGAATAAGACTTGTTAAATGAATTGATTTTGAAAAAGAATTAAACTATATCCACAACTTTGCCCTCCCCACTAATAACCCTGTCAAGAAAAAAATTAAGTTAAAATTTTAAAAATATTTTTAAAAATTAAGTCTTCTTTTACTTGCTCTTGCTAAAGGCATGCTGGCTCTTTGTGATATATGCTCCTTTTTTTAGATGTTTACCATCTATTTGTTAAGTAATATGTTCTAGAATTTTTCCAGAAATCAAAGACAAACTCACTGTTCCATAGATGGTAGATTTCACATTCTTCAGATTTGTTGTGTTCAGATAAGAGTAAAATGCATTTGATGCATTTATGTGGAACTAGATGCTTCTTTGTTTAAGCCACAAAACATCATCTTCCACATCACTATAATCTCTCCTTTCTCAATATGACACTGAATCTATTTGCATCTTATCAAAGAGGTACTGGGTTTTTTCATCTATAAGCACTTCATAAGCAGGGAACAGTTTCTGATTAGTTAATATAAATTGCTTAAGGAAGTGATTTCAAAGGAATGTGGCTTCCAGGATAATTACAGAAGGGCAGAGAGATCTAGGAAGTAGGTAATGAAAATGGGAACACAGGGGGCCTTCACCATCTTGTAACATCCTGTCACGAAAGAATGGCACATTTCTATTTTGATAAAAATTGTTGCAACAGATCAATTCAGATGAAGGAGTCATCTCCAACCTTTTAAGTACCTCAGGAAAATAGCTTATGAAATTGCCACCAGTCTTTAGGAGAAATAATAACTGGCTGCCCTTAACTTTACATACCACTGAAGAAATCACCACTAGAAGCTGGGTTAGCAGCACATCCACTCAGAATGCACTTCCCTTGGTCCTCTCAATTTGTCCTTCTGCTGGGTTGTCCCAGTTACAATGCTAGGAGATGCTAGCACATTGAGCAGATGCAGGTATATCTCATTTGAGCTATAGATATTGCAGAGTGTGAGGCAGTTTTCAGAAGAAGAAATCAAAGTTATAGGTAGTCACAGAAAAAAAGCTCTCAGGCATTACTGATTAGAAAAATGCGAGTTACAGGAACTTTGAGATACCACCTCACACTGGTCAGATATTGTAACAAGACAGAAAAATGAAAATGACAAATTCTGGAAGGATGTGGGAAAAATTAGGACACTAATGCACTGTTGGTGGAGTTGTGAAGTGGTCCAACCATTCTGGAGAACAACTTGGAATTATGTTCAAATGGCTTTAGAATTGTACATGCCCTTTGACCAACAATACCAATACTAGATCTAGATCACAAAGAGATCACAGAAAAAGGTAAAAGACTGATTTGTACAAAAAATATTTATAGCAGTTCTTTTTGTGGTAGCAAAGAATTGGAAATGAAGGGGATGTCCATCAATATGGGAATGGTTGAACAAGTTGTGGCATATGATTGTGATGGAATACTTTTATTGTGCTATAAGAAATGACAAGCAGGTTGGTGTCAGAAACACCAGGGAAGATTTATATGAACTCATGCAAAGTGAAGGGAGCAGAACCAGAACAACATTGTATGTTGTAACAGCAATATTATACAATGATCACCTACTGTGATCAAGACAATGATCCAAGACAATTCCAAAAGACCTCTGATAAAAAAATGCTATCCATCTCCAGACAAAAAAACTAATGGAATCTTAATGCAGATCAAAGCATGGGGTTTTTTTTTACTTTCTTCATTTTCATTGGAGTTTTTGTCTCTTTTCTTTTGCAACATGGCTAATATGGAAATATGTTTTGCATGACTGTACATGTATAAGTAATATCAAATTGCTTCTCTTCTCAAGGAGGGGGGACAGGAAAAAAGGAAGAGAATTTGGAATTCAAATTTTTTTAATGAATGTTAAAAAATTTTTTACATGTAATTTGGAAATATTTAACAAATAAATAAAAAGATATTAGAAAAAAAGATATTGCAGAGTGTCTATTTCCCAGGTTCTCTAAACCTTAGAGGCAGGTAGGTGGAGCAGTAGATTGATAGAACACTGGGCTGGGAGTAAAGAAGAGCTGAGTTCAGATATGACCTGTGATATTTCCTAGTGGTGTGCCCCTGAGCAAGTCACTTAACCTCCTTCAGCCTCACTTTTCTCAACTTAAGATGGCAATAATAACAGCACTTACCTCCTCGGGTTCCTGTGAGAAAGTATTTGTAAACAAGGTACAGGAAGCTCAGAGTGCTTGGACAAAGAGATTCCAGGAGAGTCAGCTACCTACCATGATAGAACTTCTATGACAATTTTGACTGTGGATGTGAGGCTAGAAGCAGGCAACATTCTGAAAAAAAATGCCCCAAAGGGCCAGGAATCTACAGCAACCTGACCTGAGACACTCCAGAGGGCTGTGAAGACCACAGCATTCTAAATCCAAACAGTACCAGGAGCTTGAAATCTGCCAGCACTGTGAGCACAGACACACCAAAGGAGGTGGAATCAGTGACAGGAGCCCAGGCAATCAAGGTCAGGATTGTAGAGATGATCTCTCAGAATTGAAGCCTCCTCAGGGGGTCAATGGTTCTTGTTAATATTTCTTGATTGTTGCTTTCAAAACCCTCCCCCACTCAGACTCTGTTTTTAGGCACATAACAGAAAGAATAAGCCCTGCCCCCAACCGAACTGCTTGCCCTTAGCTTCCCGCCTTCTCTTGTCTCTGGAATAAGGGGGAAGGAGGTTAGGGACTGCTAAATCAGCATTAGGTTTACTAAATAAGGACATGTATGCTTGGATTGGCTATGACCTGTTTCCTTGCTCTTTGTCTTTGATTTTTGGAGCCTAGAATGTAAGCCCGCCTCCCAGCTAATGGGATAGGAAGATTTTTCAGCCCTTTTTGTCCTTGGTGCTAGGGAGAAGTTTCCATGCTTAGACTGTGAGCTCTGAAGCCCAACCAATGGGAAGAAGAGCCGGGGGGGGGGGGTTGCAGTTAGGATCTATATAATCTGCCGAGCTGAACACACACACACACACACACACACACACACACACACACACACACACACACACACACACACACCACCCCCACCACCCCCACCATCCCCACCACCCCCAGTCTCTTTGGTTGGCGCCATCTTGTGGGTGCTCTCAGAGAGCTCTTTCTTGAGAAAGCCAATAAATGAACTATTCTTTTTGCTAATATCTCTGAGTTAAAAGATTGAAAAAGATAGAAGAATATGTAAGGCATTTTTTTTAGGGGCAATTGAGGTTAAGTGACTTGCCTGGGGTCACACAGCTAGTAAGCGTTAAGTGTTTGGTCTGAGGTCGGATTTGAACTCAGGTACTCCTGACTTTAGGGCCGGTGCTCTATCCACTGCGCCACCTAGCTGCCCCAAGGCATTTATTTTTTTAAAATGACCTAGAGAATAGGTCAAGGAGAGATAGTTGAAATGTAAAATATGTGGAGGTTGGGGAAGTAAGAGCTGCCTCAATATACAGGTGTGGCTCACCGATGGCATGAATAGATATGACCTGATGCACCATCAGAGTTCCATCTGAGGGAAGGGTCAAGAAGATCCAAGAAATCCAAGGCTCAGGGGCAGCTAGGTGGCGCAGCAGATAGAGCACAGGCCCTGAAGTCAGGAGTACCTGAGTTCAAATTCAGCCTCAGACCAAACACTTGACATGTAGTAGCTGTGTGACCCTGGGCAAGTCACTTAACCCCAATAGCCTAAAAAAGAAGAAAAGAAAAAGAAATCCAAGGCTCAGCAATCTCTTCTCCATTCTCCATGCCTCAAATATCTCTGCTTCAGAGGTATGACAGAGTCACTCAGAACAAAATCCAGGATATCAACAATCACAGGGAAAAAAGTGTTCTAAATCACTAATAATAAGAGAAATTCAACATAAAACAATTCTGAGGTTTCACTTTACTCACATCAGATAGTTCAATTTGGCCAAATAATGAGAGTTGCTGACTGGAGTGGGGGGAGGACAATCATGCTAATATACTGTTAGTGGAGCTATGAATTGATCTGAGCATGCTGAAAAGCAATTTGGAACTATACTCAAAGTCATTGAATTATATATAAGCTTTTTTTTGCAAAATGCTTGACAAATCTTAAAGTACTCCATAAGTCCTAGCTATTATTATTCTGCATAAACACAGGTAAATATACATAAGTACATACATGTATGTATGTCTATGTGTATTCCCAAGAAGATAAAAAGAAAGCATCCAAAAGTAAACAATATTAATAGTAGCACCTTTTTTTGTAGCAAAGAACTAGAAACTAAGTTTGTGTCTATCAGTTGGAGGATGCCTGAACTTATTATGGTGAATGAACATAGCGGAATATTATTGTGCCATAAGAAGAATGAAAAGTGTGGATTCAGAGAATCTGCATGATACCTTTCTGGTGTAGCAAGAACTAATTCCATTCTCTTTATGTGACATAGAACCTTATTTTCTATATGGAACTGAACTCTCCATTTTCTCTGACTCTGACTCCTCCCTTCTCTGTGTGATACTAAACCCTGCAACTATTTGCATCTTAACAAGTCTTTCAACCACTACTGGTTGGACTTTCATCCATTTATTACCCAAGTTATTTAGAAAACCACAAGACTCAGGTCTGAACAAGAGAACAACAGTAGACCAGATTGGAAGGAGCGATTGCAAGACTGATCCTCAAGAATCTGAGCACTCTGGACAGATACAGGAGCCACAAGTCGGAGAGAGACAAAAGGTACTACCGATACTGTGGAAAAGCAGGTACCTGTGTGTGCTTACTTACCTCAGATCAGAGTAGCTGTAAAACAGTAGCCAGGCTACAGGTAACAGAGAGATTACAAGGGGGGAAATCCATCTGCAGACATGCTGACCTCACCCCAAATCGTTTTTTTGTTCATGGCCTTCAGTCAGTTCATTCTGGGGATTTGGGGGAATGGCTTTCTTGGGCTCATCAATTGCATCCACTGGATCAAGAGGAGCAAGATTTCCTTATCTGATTTCATCATTATGAATCTAGCCTTCTCCAGGATCTTTCTGCAATGTGTGGTCGTTTTTGATGTCATTAACTTTGTGGTCTTTCGGGATTTCTATTATGGAGTGACATTAAGTCAAATTCGTGAAACTAGCTGGACTCTTAGTAACTTTTTAAGCATCTGGCTGTCTACTTGTCTCAGTGTCTTCTACTGCCTGAAGATTGCCATTTTCTCCCATCATGCCTTCCTCTGGCTTAAGAGGAGGATTTCCCAGGTAATTGCCGGCATTCTGCTGGGCTGTGGGCTCTTCTTTTTCTTCAATACAGTGTTGCTGATCAGAAAACTCAATATATATTCTAGCGTTGTAAAAATGAAACTCATTGCAAACTATACTGAAAATATCAGAAGAAAGGAAAGAGAATTTTATACATTCCACTTTCTTGGTTTCCTGTCAGTACTGATACCATTCATTATATCCCTGTTCTCCTGTCTCTTACTCATCCTCTCCCTGAGGAGGCATACCAGGATGATGCAGCACCATGTCACTGCTCCCAGAGATGTGAGCACTAAGGCCCATGTGAGAGCCACCATTGTAATGTTTTCCTTCCTCTTACTCTTTGTCTTTCATTTTGTAATTCTCTTCATTAGGACAAGCATTTTCCTGAGATATACCTATGTGATAATGGTTATAGAGTTGGCTACCCCCATCTATCCCTCTGTGCACACATTTATCCTCATTCTGCAAAACAAAAACCTGAAGCAGGCATTCCTGAGGCTGCTGTGGTTGAAGAAGGGCTGCATAGAAAGGAGGGTAGGGGATCTTTTACCCACTAGTGCAAGGGAGGGGGGCAGGGCAGTGTAGGTTCTGCAAGTCTTTTAAAATTCTACTATTCTAAGTAGTTAGGTGGCAGAGAAGGGACAGCATTGGACCTAGAGTTAGGAAGTCAAATTCTGCCTGAGACACATATTAGCTGCATGACCTTGAGCAAGTCTTTAACCTCTCTTTGTCTCATTTTCCTCATCTATAAACTGTAGATAATAATACTTGCACCTAACTCACAGGGTTGTTGTGAGAATAAAATGAGAAAATATGTTTAAAGCTCTTTGGAAACCTTAAAGTACTACATAAATGCTGGCTACTATTATTATTGTTACCATTATTTACATCTCTCTCTCTCTCTCTCTCTCTCTCTCTCTCTCTCTCTCTCTCTCTCTCTCTCCATATATGTATATGTATATATATATATAATAAGGCCATAAATTTTTGTTTACAGAAAGTAACTTTTTTGATATTTTTAAGACATTCAATGAAATCTGAATTTTATTTCAAAAGGTTGTGTTTGGTAGCCAATCATTTCACTGTGTTAAATAATATGTGTGAATAACATATACATATAGCTATAGATTAAATATATAGATAGAAGACAAGGTTTTCCCTTTGAGAGCAGAGTTTATTGTGGAGTTCTTATATTTAGATATTATGATATCCAAATATAAGTGATAGGGTGACCAGTGATCAGGAACAAAGATAAATGTCTTTGAAATAGGCAGACATCAATAGTAATCACGTTCCTATATGTCAGATGTTTGGAAAGTTGCAGAGGGAGAATGGGAGGTTTGAAGAGGAGGTGTGTGGGGCGGAGGTTGAGGGGGTGAGAGGAGGCGAGGATAATAATAATTATACTATCTCTTATTTCTTATTTATGTTATGCTTTGGAAAGTGCCTTTATCAGATCAATGCTGGGAGGTAGATCGTAGAACTACGTTTATCCCAAGGTAATACCAGTTCACCAGGAAGTGGAGGCTAATATAGACCAGATACGATCCTGGAGGCTGATCCTAATAGAATCATTTTTTTTTCTCTTTGACTTGTTGCTTCGACCTGAAGTAGGAGGAAATTTGTCTAGCATGCTCACCATAAGCCTGCTTTCTAAGTCTCTCCATATGTGAATGAAAGTAATCCCCAACTTCTGTATATGTATTCAAGGAAGCAATGCCTTAAACCTTTATCTCTCCAGAGGAGAGGTGAACAGGGGGTGACTGCTGGGGCAACCTGATGACATTCCAGTGAATCTTCTTCCTCCCAGAGTCCTATATTGTAACCCATCTCCCATTGAAATTTAAAGTACTACATTGTAATTTAGAAAGCTCTTAGAAAAAAAATACATATACATACACACAGAGCTACTAAAGCTAACAATCCCTTTCCCTGGACCTGTAACATCTCAATAATTCGCTTACTACTCTCCAAACAAGATGCTGTGCAAAACATTTAGATAATACTCTTCTTTCTCCAAGAGCCATGCTGCTAAAATCAGATCCTCTTCTCCACAATAGGGCTGATCTCAGGGACTTCTGGGTCATGTGAACAACAAAATGGAGGACTAGACATTTTCTACTAACTCTCAGGGGAAAAAATGAGCCAGAGGTACAGCAATCACAGCTGAATTCACAGAAGAAATAAAGTAAGAGGCCCCGCAAAGTTAACAGACTTCTGAATTAATAGTGGTAAATGTTAACTCCCACCACCTTCATTCAACATCCCTCCACCACCAGTCTTCAATCTACTACACAGTGAACAATCCATATCAGTATAAACTGACCCATGGGCTTATGCTTTTCATTCCCCTCCTGCTACAGAGAGTCTACAGACACACTCGTATTCATTCCCTCATTCTCCTCTAGATGCCACTATTAACTCTCCACACTTCTTTTTCTATCATAACCCAATAGCCTTCCTACCCTTAAAGATCAATCCTCCCCCGACCAATGATGTTCACTACTTCATTCTTATATGGAATTCCTCTCTTGACTCTCTGGAATTCTTTATCCAACATGCCCCAACATGGGTAGTTTTCTTCCAACGCCCTGTTTAGCCTTATGAGTTGCCTTCCTCCATTAGAGTGAAGCTCCTTGAGAGCAGTTGCTTGTATTTATATTCTTGACACTTACCACAGTGCCTGGCAGCTCGTAAGCACTTAATAAAGGCTTGTTAACTTGTTGACTTGACCCTATGTTTCTTCCACTATCCCACCGCAACAAGCAGTAGACTTTGACTCTAACTGTGTGAAGTGGAGGAGAAGGAATAGGAAAAGACAGAGGTGAGCTTCCTTCTACCTGGGGCAGATCTTAGGTAAAAAAAACCCAAGGCTACAAAAACCACCTCACCCCCTCCAACACCATAAAAAGATGAAGATGATCAATAAGGACAGTCAGAGAATGAAAGAATGGGAAGAACTGGGGCAAAGGGCCAGAATAAATGGCCTATATTGGGCCTGAAAGAAAAAGAACTAGAATTCAGCTGAGAGCAGTATTCACTTCCCAAAAACGTGGAGCACGCTTAGAGGTTGATGAAAAGGGAAAGACTCAAAAACTGAGTGAGAAAATAATATAAGGAAACAAAACCTAAAACTGCCCAAAAGCTCAAGAAAGAAAATTCAGTAAAAAGCCTAGAATATAAGGAGACAAATCAACAGAGAGGATATTAAAGTTAGAAGGAAACATGAATATTAAAACATCTAAAAGATTACAACCTTCTCAAAATAAATGATACTAGAAAAAGAAAATGGAGCCAATGTTTGATGAAACAGAGAATACTAAGAGAACATAGAACAAAAGCAAAATATTCCAGAATAATTCAAAAAAGAAATTAAAAGGTTAAGAGAAGTTAGAAGGGAATATATGCGAGAATGTATCACCTACATAGCAAAAATACTTAGCAGAATAGGACAACTTAATCCCCAAGGATAGTGAAAGAGAAAAACAGATTTGGAATATAAGTTATTGTTTGTCCTTCATTCTCAAAAAGGACCATGGCATCAGGAAGGTGATGCAACAACTTGCAAGCAAATTGGATTTAAGTGAAGGAATAGAAGTACACTAAAGCAAAGGACCGTCTAGAAGAAGAGGTACAAGAGGAAATAATGCTAACAGAACTCATAATCTCTTTTATAAGCAAACATCATTGATCTCAAAGACAAAATGCACAAGGACAATTTAAAGATCATATGTCTCCAAAAAAAAACATGGCAAAAAGGAAAATCAGAATACCATACTGCCAAAAGCAACACACACAAAAAAAACCCCTCAGAACTTCTGTACACAGAAAACAAAAAGATTAATCCAAAAAGTCCATATGTTACATCTAAAAAAAAATGCTATTCGTCAAATTCTGAGACACATAGTAATTAACTTTAATAATTCAAATAGCAAAAAAAACAAATTTTTCGGGTGGCTAGGGGAAATACCTTCAAATATAAATGAAAGGAAATTTAAATATCACATGTCTATTCTGCATCTACTAGAAACTTAAGAAGGGAAGGTAATAACATATTCCTAAAAGCAGAGGACATGATGTAATCAAAATGACATATCCTGCAAACCTGAGCCCAATTTTCAATGAAAAAAAAGATAGATATTCAATAAAATAAAAAAGGCATTTGTAGCTTTCCTAAAAAACATGTATGGTTTGATCCTTAAATTCTGAAACTTCAGCTAAGTAAGCATACACATCTTCTGCCATGTGCTTCTGGAGGAAATCTCTTATTTCCCTGACTGCTGCCATCTCTTGAGCAGGGAAACCTGTTCCCAGGAATTTGGGTTTATGATCTGTGCTCAGCAGTTAAGAGCAAAAACAAGAAATCACCATCTATACCTACTCCCAAAGCAACTATTCTAGTTCCTCAGTATAGGAAATTGTACATAAGCACAGGTCTCTCTTTCCTCCCTCCATACACACCCATCCTAACCCTAAGTCCACTCTGCTACCTGATGATTTCTTCCTTTAAAGACCAAGAGAGCAAGCTTTCTATCTGTCCGCTTTTATTGACTGCAGAGGAGAGCAGCAACTCTGACAGGTGTCCATCCTCCTGAGTCTTGCCCAGCAATATAAGAGGCAACACTGGACATACCTACACTCCAAGGAGAAGTGTTAGTCAAGCGTTTCCAAACAAAAGCTGACATCCTGTAAGACTGCGTCAGGATGTCTGGGGAATTCATCATATTGGTTAGGGGCTCTCTGATCAGCAACACTTACATTGAATGGCTAATAATAATATATTGAAGACATTTAAATGTGAGCAGCTGAGCAGCATTATTCAGATGACTTAGAAGGGCTTGCTAGAACACCTAGGGAAAGGAAGAGGGAGAGTGCCTTACACTCCATCTGGCACTGTGATGGACCAGTAAGGAAGAGATGTATAGCTCCTGCTACACGTTTAATTTATATTACACTTATTACTGTATATCTCGTAATTCATCTTCCCCCTATCAAAAAAAAAAATAAATTGTTTGATTGTGTCATCAGACAGTAATAGTAAGCCACCTATCCAGATAAAGGTTCAGATCGAAGACCCCCTGGGCAGGAAAAATAACCTCCCCTTGCTAGATTTTGCTAGTTTATACATATAAATTATGCTTATTGTCAAAAAGAAAAAAGAAATTGCCATAAAGGTAATAAATTTGGAACCAATGGTTTTTCATGATGGAAATATGTACATGTACCTAAAATCTTTTGCCATGAACAGGTCAGAGCGGTGAGAGGTAGGGGAAGTGTGTGAAGGAAACTAAGAAGCTGGAGGCATAATGGTATTACTAAAAGAGTTCTGTTTGAGGAATCAGAAAGCCTGCCTTCATGTCCTGGCTCTCCTACAACTAGTTGTATAACTTTGGTTTGGGATTTTTGTTTTGCTTTAAAAAAAAAATCTTTACCAAGTCAGATCAGGAAGGAAACAAGTATTTGTTAAACTATTATCTCAATTTATCTTCACAATAACACTGTGCTATTATTATTCCCATCTTACAGTTGAGAAAACTGAGGCCTACAGAGGTAAAGTGACTTGGCCAGGATGACATAGCTAGTAAGTGACAGGGGCTGAATTTAAACTCAGGTTTATCTGACCCCAGGCCCAAGAGACACTGAGAACTTAAGTATTTGCTCAGAGTCACACAACCAGTATGTGTCAGAGGTAGGACTTGAACCCAGCTCTTCCCCACTCTGAGGCCAACTCAGGATGACCCAAAGTATGTGGTTTACATGGAACCTCTTCTCTGTCATCTATTAAATAAAGGAGTTGGACTAAAATGTTTCTGAGGATTTTTTGTTGGTTTTTTTCAACTCTTAAAAACCCTTCAGTTTAAGACTTATGTAGGAAGAGGCTTAAGTCCTGGTGGGCGTTCCTGCTGGGGTCCCTTAAAAGACTAGAGTTGGTGCAGAAGAGTCAGATCTGGGCTTTTTTTTTAGTTACTTGGTGTGAAGAATGGTATATTATATCTTCAGAATCCAGAGCATTTTGTAACAGATTCTAGGTGAAGGAAAACTGCATTGCCTGTTTGTAATTCTCCCTTCCCAAATTCTCACCCTGTTTTAATCCATCTTCCACTCAGCTTCTGGCTTCCAGCTTCAAGAGTGGACTGATGGTTTCAGGCTCTCCTGGAGGAAGAGAAAGACTCTGGGAAGAAGGTAATGTTTAGAGGAACAGGGCCTAGAACAGAGGTTCCCAAATTTATTTGGCCTGCCACCATTTCTTAAAAAAAAATTTACTCAGTGCCCCATTGGAAATCTACTTTTTTTAACCCTTTAATGGTTATTTGAAAATTGTGTCATTTCAAAAAAATAATTTTTAATGAACCACCTTAAATTTAATAATCTATTGTAAATTTGTGGAGTTTTTCCTGCATTGAAATTTTGATGACACAATATTGCATCATATAACTGTATAGTATGCACATATTCTTGTCCTGATGCATTTGGACTTCCCTTCAATGAGCAACACACTTTTCTGCCAACACTTACTTGTTAAGGCCTGTGGGCTGACTTAACCACTAATCAGTTATAACTTGCATTTTGTGTGTTTATTTGGAAAATAGTGTAATCACTATGACTTTAACTCTCTTACACAAAAGATGAAACATGTACAAATGCTTTTTCAAATATTTCTTATCTTCTTTTCTTTCCTTATGCTTCCATCACCACCATATTTTTATTGAATGCCCCCCAATTACACCTGAGGCTATTACTGCCCCCCGGATTGTTCCCATACCCTTCAGGGAGCAGTATTGCTCACTTTGGGAATCCATGGATGAGAGCATGTTCCTATTCTCAGTTTGTATAATCTTGGGGATGAGATAAGGCCTTCCTTATCTTTTTCACTCTCTGTCTGTCTTTAACAGTCATGTGCTAATCCCAGGCTTAGGCTCTTGATTACACATAAGGTCAGTCAGTCCATGTCACCACTCTTACTCTCTAAGCTCTAGGGCTCGCTATCACCTCCAAGATCAAATATAAACTCCTCTGTGTGGCATTTAAAGGTCTTCACCTCCCAGCCCCTTCCTCTCTCTCCCGGCTTCTCACACTTTACTCCCCCCATACTCTAGAACATAGCTGCACCAACATATTAGTTATCCCTAGTCGGGACACTACTGACCCTCTCCATCCCTTTACTGGATGTCCTGCATCTGCAGCGCTCATCCTCTTCACCTCGGCCTCATGGTTTCTTTGGCTTTCTTCCAGGCTCAAAACAGGCTTCCAGCCTTCTGGGTTCTAGGAGCCAGCTCAGGTTCTAGGAGGAGACGGGAGGGATTTGGGGGGGGGGTGGAGACTGAGGGATAGCAGAACCGTGAGACCAGGGCAGGTGGGAACCAGGAACAGAAGCGGTGAAGTGGCTGCTGTCTCTGGCCTAGGGTGAGCGGCCCAGTCCCTGGGAGGTTCCCCACATGGCACAGCACACACCCCAACCATGCCCTCCCCAGGCCCAAGTTTGTGGGCTCCTTGGTGCAGAGAGGCCTGGCTCAGACTGGCCTGGCCCAGCTACTCCAGGGTTCCACTGCTGGACTTGCCAGTGGAGAACAGGAGCAAACTTCTACCACGGACCTCAGCGTGGAGAGCAAGACCCTGGCCCAGAAATGGCACTGCAGGCACAGGTCTCTCTCCCCGCAGGCCTGACACTTCAGGCCAGCTCTGCCGTACTCACCCAGAGCTTCATACAGTAGAGGCACATTAATCTGAGCATTTAGAGGAGATTCTAGGATGACATTGTATGAACCCTCTAAGAATGGGAGGAGAACAAGGGTGCCATCAGATCCTTTCTATTTTCTTAAGATATTGAGGGTGTACAAGAAGAAAAGCAGAGGACCTAGGGGTGGATTGGGTCCATTCTGAGAACTTCGAAGAAAGGGAAAAGAAAAGGGAGGGTAAAAGAAATACACAACTGTAGAAAGGAGGAGGGAGGTGGGGGGACTTGTGATTTCTCATAATTGGATTGCATTAAAAGGGCATACAAACTTGTAAGGAACACAGTTGCTGGGAGTGTGGTAGGGAGGAAGTGGCCATCAGATGAACGCCACTCTTAGTTGAAATTGACAGGGTTGAAAACACACCATTTAGTAAAGGAAGATATCAAATTCAAAAGAGAAACAAGCACAGATGAGTAGGGAAAGGATAAAATGTAGTAATATTGAGGAGAGAATAGCCACAAGCAAAACAAATTTCCTGATTCTGAAAGGTCCATCAAAAAGAGAAAAAAAAAGAAAAGAAAATCAAATAATGAGAAACTAGGAGCTACCCATCAACTGGGGAATCATTGAACAAGTTATGATCTGGAAATGGAATGGAATAGTAAGGTGTATTAGTGATACAAGAGATAATTTCAGAAAATTCTGGGTGCTATAAATTGATGCAGAGTGAATTGAATAGAACTAGGAGAACAGTTTGCATATGGACAAACAAGTTTGCTAAGAAAAACAACTCCAAAAGACTTAAGAACTCAGAAATGCAATAATCAACCTATTCTCCAGAGGATCTAGAATGAAACATGTTTCCTACCTCCTGACAGGCAGGTGATGAACTCAAGGTATAGAAAAAGACATATTTTTGGCCACAACCACTGTGAAGGTTCATTTTGTTTGACCATGCTTCTCTGTTACATGAAGTTTACTTTTTCTCTGTTTGTAATTGGGAGGATTGGAGTGGGGGAAGTGAGTTTAGCAATACTGATGTCCCAAAAAAGAGACCCACTGAAACAATTTTTTTGAATTACATAGAAAGGAACAGAAGTTCAGAGTGAAGTTGAGATAAGCAGGGAAGTTTTGGAAATAATGTGTGGAAATTATTATATTTTTTTTAAAAAGCAAGTGGTATGAAATAGACATTCACAGATTTTATACAATCCTCTTTTTGTCTTCTCTTGTGTAAAAAAAAATACAAGAAACTTGTTAAATGAATGGATAAAAAAGAATTAAACTATACAACTTTCCTCTCCCTACTAATCTAAGAACGCTGGAAAGAAAAGAAATTAAGTTAATCTTTTTTGATTTGCTCATGGTAAAGGCATACTAGCTCTTTGTGATATCTGCTCCTTTTTTCAGATGTTTACCATCCATCCGTTTAGTAATATGTTCTAGAATTTTATCAAAGGCAAATTCATTGTTTCATAGCTGGTAGATTTCACACTCTTCAGATGTGTCAGGTTCAGATAAGAGTGAAATGCATTTGATGCATTCATGTGGAACTTGATGCTCCTTTGTTTAAGCCAGGAAACATCATCTTCCACGTGATTCTGATCTCTCCTTTCTCAATGTGACACTGAACCTATTTGCATCTTACCAAAGAGCTACTCAGTGTTGCCATCAATAAGCACTTCATAAGCAGGGAACAGTTTCTGATAAGTTAACACGAATAAATTTCAAGGGAATGTGGCTTCCAGGGCACGTACAGGAGGGCAGATAGATCTAGGAAGTCGGAAATGAAAATGGGAACTCAGAGGGCCTTCACCATCTTGTAACATTCTGTCACCAAAGAATAGCACATTCTTATCTTTGATAAAAAAAATTATTACAACTGATCAATTCAGATGTAGCAACTCATCTCCACCCTATAAATGCCTCAGGAAAATAACTTATCAAATGATGACAGATTCCAGTTGCCACCAGTGTTTACGAGAAATAGAACTGGCTGCGCTTCCCTTTAGGCACCACTGAATAAATCACCACTAGACATTGGGTTAGCAGCACATCCACTCAGAATGCACTTCCCTTGGTCCTCTCAATTTGTCACTTCTGCTGGGTTGTCCTAATGGCAGTACTAGCAGGTACTAGCACATTGAACAGTGCTGGTATACCTGAATAGAGCTGCAGATATTGTAGAATGTGAAGTAGTTTTCAGAAGAAGAAATCAAAGCTAGAGACAGTCACATTAAAAAAATGCTCTGAAGCACTACTAATTACAGAAATAGAAATTAAGGCAACTTTGAGATACTACCTTAACAAATATCAGATTGGCTAACATGACAGAAAAATGAAAATGACAAATTCTGTAGGGAATGAGGAAAAATTGGGACACTATTGAACTGTTGGTAGAGTTGTGAAGTGGTCCAAATATTCTGGAGAACAATTTGGAACTACATTCAAAAGGCTTTAGAATTGTACATGACTTTTGACCCAGCAACATCAATACTAGATCTAGATCCTAAACAGATAGAAAAAGGTAAAAGACCAATTTTTACAAAAATGTTTATAGAAACTCTTTTTGTGGTGGCAGATAATTGGAAAATGAGGGGATGCCCTTCAATTGGGGGATGGTTGAACAACTTGTCGCATATGATTGTGATGGAATACTGTGATTCTGATATAAGAAATGATGGGGGGCAGCTAGGTGGCACAGTGAATAGAGCACTGGCCTTGAAGTCAGGAGGACCTGAGTTCAAATCTGGCCTCAGACCAAACACTTGACACTTACTAGCTGTGTGACCCTGAGCAAGTCACTTAAACCCAATTGCCAAGAAAGAAAGAAAGAAAGAAAGAAAGAAGAAAGAAAGAAAGAAAGAAAGAAAGAAAGAAAGAAAGAAAGAAAGAAAGAAAGAAAGAAAAGAAGGAAAGAAAAGAAAGAAATGATAGGCAGAATGGTTTCAGAAACACCAGGGAAGATTGATATGAACTCATGCAAAGTGAGGGGAGCAAAACCAGAAAAACATTGTATATTTTAACAGCAATATTAAACAATGAATAACTAGTCTGATCAAGATAATAATCCAAAACAATTCCAAAGGACCTATGATGAAAAACGCTACACACCTCCGGAGAAAGAACTGATGGAATCTGAATGCAGATCAAAGAAGGATTTTTTTTGTTGTTTTCTTAATTTTTTTTTTGAATTTTTCATCCCTTTTATTTTGCAGCATGGCTAATATGGAAATATGTTTTGCATGACTGTACATGTATAAGCAATATCAAATTGCTTCTCTTCTCAAGGAGAAGGGAGAGGAAAAAAGGAAGAGAATTTGGAATTCAGTTTTTTTAATGAATGTTAAAAAATTTACATGTAATTTGGAAATATTTAGCAAATAAAAAGATATTAGAAAAAAAGATATTGCAGAGTGTCTATTTTCTAGGTTCTCTAAACCTTAGAGACAGGTAGGTGGAGCAGTGGATTGATAGAACACTGGGCTGAGAGTAAAGAAGAGCTGAGTTCAGATATGACCTCTGATATTTCCTAGTGGTGTGCTCCTGAGCAAGTCACTTAACCTCCTTCAGCCTCAGTTTTCTCAACTAAAATGGCAATAATAATAGCACTTACCTCCTCGGGTTCCTGTGAGAAAACATGTGTAAAGTAGTACCAAGGTACAGGAAGCCTAGAATGCTTGGACAAAGAGATCCCAAGAGAGACAGTTACCTATGATATAACTTCTTTGAGAATTTTCACTGTGGATGTGAGGCTAGAAGCAGGCAGCATTCTGAATAAGATGACTTGAGGGGCCAGAAATCTATAGCAACCTGACCTAAGACACTCCAGGGGTCTCTGAAGACAACAGCATTCTAAATCCAAACAGTACCAGGAGCTTGAAATTTGCCAGCACTCTAAGCTCAAAAACACCAAACGAGGTGAAATCAGTGATAAGAGCTCTTGTAATGAAGGTCAGGACCAAAAAGGAACTGACCATACCATCTAATACTGTAAGAAGATTCAGAATCTAGTCCTAGTATAAAGACCCAAATCAGGAACTGATGCTGGAGATATGAGTCAACAGGAAAAAAAAATATGATAGGACAATTGATACCTAATAGGTGCACTTAGAAAAAGAGAGAAACCATATAATGATAACAAAGATGTGCTCAGAAAAAATGTCTTGGCCACAAGCACTGAAAGGGTACATGGAATAAAAGAAGTAGGAGATTTCTGAAAATGAAATCATAAATGAAATAAGATTTCTCAAAAAAAAATGAATTAAAAGGAGGATAAATACCTTAGAATATAAGGCAAGATATATCCAAGCAGCACGCTCCTGAAAATTGGAATGGAGCAAAGAGAACTCAATAACCCTATGAAATAAAAGGAAATATTAAAACAAATTTAAAAGGATGAAAAAATAGAAGAAAAGGTAAGGCATTTATGATTTTTTAAATGACCTAGAAAACAGGTCAAGGAGAGATAGTTAAAGTATACAATATGTGGGGATGGGAAAAGTAAGAGTTGTCTCAATATATAGGTGTTGCTCACAGATGGCATGAATAGACATGATCTGATGCACCATCAGCATTCCATCTGAGGGGAGGGTCAAGAAGATCAAGACTGCCAAGGCTCAGCATTCTCTTCTCCATTCTCCATTCCTCAGATATCTCTGCTTCAGAGCTATGATAGAGTCAGAATAAAATCCAGGATGTCAACAATCATATGAAAAAAAATACTATAAGTCACTAATAATAAGAGAAATTCAATATAAAACAACTCTAAGATTTCACTTTACTCACATCATATTGTCTAATTTGGCAAAAAAACAGAAAAATGAGACTTGCTGACTGGAGTGGGGGAGGACAATCATGCTAATATATTGTTAGTGGAGCTATGAATTGATCTGAGCATACTGAAAAGCAAGTTGGAACCATACTCAAAGTCATTAAATAACATAATCTTTATTTGCAAAATGCTTGGCAAACCATAAAGTACTACATAAGTCCTAGATATCATTATTCTGTATACACACAGGTATATATACATTAATATATACATGTATGTGAATGTCTATGTGTATACCCAAAAAGATAAAAAGAAAGGATCCAAAAGTACAAAAATATTCATAGTAGTACCTTTTTTGTAGCAAAGAATTGGAAATTGAGGTTATGCCTATCATTTGGAGGATGCCTGAACTTATTATAGAGTATGAATGTAGTGGAATGTCATTGTGCCAGAAGAAAGATGAAAAGTGTGATTTCAGAGAAATTTGGAAAAACTGGTATGAAATAATGCAGAGTGAAAAGAATAATTTATATAACACTGTAAAAACTAAGAATTCTGACCAACACAATGACCCACAGTGACTGCAATGGACCTACTAGAGGTTATGGAATAGAGGAACATAACGAACCATACATTTTGGACATGGCCAGTGTGTGGATTTCTTTTTGTTAACTATGCATATCTGTTACAATAGAAGTTTTTGGTTTCACTTTCTTAAGTTGGGGCGTAAGAGGTCTAGAGACCATAGGAGCCAGTGGAAATGCTGCCAAAAGAAAAGAACGTAGTGTTATTAAAGGATTTCTTTTAAACACAGAGAGGAGAACAGAAGGCAGTGGAAAGGAAGACACAGAGGATCGCTTTGAAACTAACATGTTAAATTCATCTTATGGTTTTGGAAAAGATGTAAGCTGTATTATAATCAAGATTTTCAGTTTCACATGCATTTCATATACAGAAATGATAAAGGCAATATATAGTTAAATTGATAGATATGTATAGACACACACTTATATACACACTAATATATATGTTTATGGTTTGGGGAGAGTAACTTTTCAAAATAGTTCTTTCATCCAGTCCCTTCACCCTTCACCAGCTCCAGATACCTCTCCAGCGGACTATACTTTCTGGTATAACAAGTACTAATTCCACTCTTTTTATGTGACATAGAAACTTATTATCTGTATGGAATTGAATCCTCCATTTCTCTGGCTCTGACCCTTCCCTTCTCTATGTGATACTAAATCCTGCAACAATTTGCATCTTAGCAAAGAGCTATTGGGCTTTCATCCATGAAATGACATTTATTACCCAAGTAATTGAGAAAATTCCAAGCCTCTGCTCTGAACTAAAGAACAATAGCAGAACAGTTTGGAAGAGCAATTGCAAGACTGACCCTCAAGAATTTCTGAGCACTCTGGACGGAGACAGCAGCACAAACAAGTCAGAGAAGGACAAAAGGTACTACTGACACTGTGGAAAAGCAGGTGCCTATGTGTGCTTACTTACCTCAGATCAGAGAAGCTGTAGAACAGTAGCAAGGATGCAGAAAACAGAGAGATTATCATGGTGGGGAAAGCCATCTGCAGACATGCTGATCTCACCCCAAATCGTTTTTTTGTTCATGGTCTTTAGTCAGTCCATTCTGGGGATTTTGGGGAATGGCTTTCTTGGGCTCATCAATTGCATCCACTGGATCAAGACGAGCAAGATTTCCTTACCTGACTTCATCATTATGATTCTAGCCTTCTCCAGGATCTTCCTGCAATGTGTGGTCATTTTTGATGCCACTACCTTGGTGTTCTATCTGGATTTTTATTATGGAGAGACATTAATTGAAATTTGTGAAACTAGCTGGGCTCTTAGTAACTTTTTAAGTGTCTGGCTGTCCATCTGCCTTGATGTCCTCTACTGCCTGAAGATTGCCATTTTCTCCCATCCTGCCTTCCTCTGGCTTAAGACGAGGATCTCCCAGGTGGTTGTCTGCATTCTGCTGGGCTGTGGGCTCTTCTTTTGCTTCAATACAGCGTTGCTGATCCGAACATTCACTATATATTCTGGCATCCTAAAAATGAGACTTATTGCAAACTACACTGAAAATGTCAGAAGAAAGAAAAGAGAATTTTTTGTCTCCCACCTTCTTGGTCTTCTGTGGGCACTGATACCGTTCATTATATCCCTGTTCTCCTGTCTCTTAGTCATCCTGTCCTTGAGGAGGCATACCAGGATGATGCGGCACCAGGTCACTGCTCCCAGAGATGTGAGCACGAAGGCATGTGAGAGCCATCATGGTAATGGTTTCCTTCCTCTTACTCTTTGTCTTTCATTTTGTCTTTATCTTCATTGGAACAGCAAGCATTTTCCTGCCAGATACCAAAGTGATAATAATGATTGTATTGTTGACTGCCCCCCTCTTTGCCTCTGTGCACACATTTATCTTCATTCTGCAAAACAAAAACCTGAAGCAGGCATTCCTGAGGCTGCTGTGGTTGAAGAAGGGCTGCATGAAAGGTGCGATCAGAGGATGCTTTACTCATTAGTTCAAAGGGGTAGGGTGGGGGCAGTTTAGTCTCTGCAAGTCTTTTAAAATTCTACTCTTCTATGTAGTTAGGTGGCATAGAAGGGACAGCATTGGACCTAGAGTTAGAAAGTCAAATTCTGCCTCAGACACTTACTGGCTGCATGACCCTGGGCAAATCACTTAACCGTTGTCTGCCTCATTTTCCTCATCTGTAAAAGGGAGATAATAATATTGGCACCTACCTCACAGTGTTATTGTGAGAATAAAATGAGATGACATGTTAAACTTCTTTGCAAACCTTAAAGTACTACATAAATCCTGGCTACTATTATTATAATTATTTAACATATATATATATATATATATATATATATATACACACAGACATATATATATGCATATACATAATAATGTCCATAAGTTTTTCTTTATATAAAGTAGCTTTTTAAATGTTTTTAAGATATTCAAAGAAATTTGAATTTTATTTCAAAAGTTTGTGCTTGGTACACATTATTCCAATGTGTTAAATAAAATATATAATGTGTGTGGATAACACACACACACACACAAACACACACACACACACATATATATATATATATATATACACATATATAGAAATAGATTAAACACATAGATAGAAGACAAAGTTTTTCCCTTTGGGAGCAGAGTTTGTTGTGGAGTTCTTATATTTGGAACAATATGAGTGATAGGGTGACCAGTGATCAGGGACGAAGACTAATGTCTTTGAAATAGGCAGATGTCAATGGTAATCAGGTTCCCATATGACAGATATTTGAAAAGCTGCAGAGGTTTGAAGGGAGGTATGTGGAGTGGGGCATGGGAGGGAAGGGGGATTATAATCATTATACTATCTCTTTATTTACAGTGCTTTATAAAGTGACCTTATCAGATCAATGTTGGGAGGAAGATAGTACAAGTATGTTATCCCAAGGTAATACCAGGGGGCCAGGAAGCTGTGACTCATGTAAAACAGATAAGATCCTGGAGGCTGATCCCAATAGGATCATTTTTTTTTTCTTAATTTAACTTGTTACTTCCACCTGAAGTGGAAGAAAATTCTCCTGGCATGCTCACCATATAGATGGTTTCTAAGTTTCTCCGAATGTGAATAAAAGTAGACCCCAGCTACTGTATATATATTCAAGGAAGAAATGCCTTAAACCTTTTTTTCATCCCACAGGAAATGCAGAAGACACAAAGCACTCATAGGAGTTCACAAACTGATACAAACAAACCCCTGCAAACACACACAAAAAGCCTTGAAATAACTCATAAGCTCCCTCCAGAGGGGAACTGAACAGAGGGTGACTATTGGGACAACCTTTGACATCCCAGTGAGTCTTCTTCTTCCCAGAGTCCTACATTGTAACCCCTCCCCCACCAAAACTTGAAGTACTACCTTGTAATGAAGAATCCTTCTAGAAAAAAAAATACATATGCATACACACAGAGCTACTAAAGCTAATAATCCCTTTCCCATTGGACCTGTAATGTCTCAATAATTAATTTACTGCTCTCCAAGCAAGATGTGTGCAAAATATTTTGATAATACTCTTCTTTCTCCAAGAGCCATGCTACATCAGGAGATATCTTTCCTCGAAAGGTCTTATCTCAGGGACTTCTGGGTCATGTGAACAACAAAACGGAGGACTAGACATTTTCTACAATCCTTGCTAACTCTCAGAGAAAAAAATTGTGTCAGAGGTACAGCAATTACAGCTGAATTCACAGAAGAAATAAAGTAAGAGGCCCAACAAGGGAACAGACTTCTGAATTAATAGTGGAAAATGCTAACACCTATCACATTAATTCAACACCCCTCCACCACCAGTCTTCAGTCTACTGCAGGGTGAACAATCTATATCAGCACAAATTGACCCATAGACTTATGCTTTGCATTGCCATCCTACTAGAGAGAGTCTACAGGCACACTCGTATTCATTCCCTCAGTCTTCTCTGGATGCCACTCTTAATTCTCCAGACTTCTTTTCCCACCATAACCTTATAGCCATCTTACTCTGAAAGATCATTCCTCCCCAGATGAGTGATGTTCACCCCATTTCTCTTTGGGATCCACTACTGACTCTGAAATTCTTTATCCAACATGCCCCAACATGGGTAGTTTCCTTCCAACCACCTGTTTAGCCTTATGTGTTGCCTTCCCCCATAAGAATGAAGTTCCTTGAGAGCAATTACTTATATTTATATTCTTGGCACCTTACCACAGTGCCCGGCACATAGCAAGCACTTAATAAAGGCTTATTGGTTCCAGGGGCCAAGATGGTGGAGTAACAGGTAAGTTGCTCTTACCCTTCCATAATAACCTCTGAAAACCCAGAAAATATCGCCCAAGGAAAGACCCTGGAACAGCTGAAACAGAAGAAAGATGGGGTGCAGCAGTCCTATAGCCCAGATAACTTGAGGAATTAATGGGAAAGGTCCCTCTTGCCCTGAGGAAGGGAAGTAGTACAGAAGGGGAGGTGTCCCAGCAAGCTAGCAGAAAGGCCCACCTCAGAATACCAGGAGGAGATCCTGAAACCTAGGTGGTAGAGCAGGCAAACATCAACACCTTGACCCTTGAGTGCCTCAGTGAGGATGGGGGAACCAGTGGAAAGCAGCTTGGAAAACCACTAGATGCCTCAGCATTTTACAGCAATCAGGTCCCCGAGTACCTCAGCAAAAATAAGGGAAGGAGCACTACAAAGGGCCCCAGATAGATAAACACCCTGCACCATCCATCTGAAAGGAGCTGAAGAAAGCGAAAGGAAAGGAAAAGCAGGCAACCTAGAGTTGCCCTAGAGTTCCAGCCTTGCTGATTCCAGCCCAACACCAGGTAAGCTGCCAGAACCCTACAGCCTACAGCTGCCAACATGGGAGGCCCCAGCACACAAAGCCAGTGACCAGGCCCTAGGCTCCCAAGACAAGAAGCTTGGGTCAATGCCATCTGCTCTCCAGCAGGAGAGCTCAGTCTCTTTAAAGGACAGGAAATAAGCAAACACCATGAGCAAAAAGAAACATACCATAGATTCATATTATGAAAACAGTGAAGATCGAGGCAGAAATTCTAAAGAGGACAACATTGTCAACAGACTCACATCTGGGACCTCAAAAGGGAATACGAACTGGTCTGAAGCCCAAAAAGCCTTCTTAGAAGAGCTCAAGAAGGATTTCAAAAGTCAAATGAGAGAGGAAGAAGAAAAAATGAGAGGTATGCAAGACAGAGTCAATAGCCTGCAAAAAGAAGGACAAAAATTAACTGTAGAAAACAAGTCCCTAAAAAATACAATTGGCCAACTGGAAGAAAAGTACACTGAAGAAAACAAGTCCCAAAAAATACAATTGGCCAACTGGGGAAAAAAGAGTATACTGAAGAAAACAAGTCCCTAAAAAATGCAATTGGCCAAATGGGGAAGGAGGTAAAAAATCTAATAGAGGAAAACAGTTTGTTAAAAATTAGAATTGGGCAAATGGAAGCTAATGACTCTGTGAGAGAACAAGAATCAGTCAAACATAAACAAAAGAATAAAAAGAAAGATGAAAATATAAAATATCTCATTGGTAAAACAAGTGACCTGGAAAATCGATCCAGGAAAGGCAAAATTTTAAAATTATTGGTCTACCTGAAAATCATGATAAAAAAAGACCATGGACAGTATCTTTCAGGAAATCATAAAGGAAAACTGCTCTGAGGCCCTAGAACCAGAGGGTAACATAACCATAGAAAGAATCCACTGTTCACCTCCTAAAAGAGATCCCAAATTGAAAACACCAAGGAATATAGTAGCCAAATTCCAAAATTACCAGTTCAAAGAGAAAATACTACAAGCGGCCAGAAAGAAACAATTTAAACATCATAGAACTACAGTCAGAATTACACAGGACATTGCAGTTTCTACATTAAAAGACCATAGGGTATGGAATGTTATATTCTATAAGGCCAAGGATCTTGGATTACAACCAAGGATCAACTACCTCGCCAAAATAAGCATGATATTTCAGGGGGGGAGATGGATATTCAACGAAATAGGGAACTTCCAAACCTTCCTGATAAAAAGACCAGAGCTCAACAGAAAATTTGATCTTCAAATACAAGACTCAAGGGAGACATAAAAAGGTAAATGGGACAGAAAGACACAATAAATATGTTGTTAATAAAGGCAAACTATTTACATCCCTACAAGGGAAGGTGACACTTGTAACTCTTGAGGACTGTTTTGTTATTACACCATGTCCGAGGAATATACATAAAGGGGGTAGATATAAGTTGACTTTGATGTAATAATTTTTTTAAAACTACTCAAGTATATTAAATGGATCCAAGTAAGTGGATTAATCTGATCTAAGAAAATGTACTGAGAGAAAAGGAAAGGAGGAGGCAGACAAGGGTAAATTGCATTACAGGAAAAGGCACAAAAACCTATTACAGCAGAGGGAAAGAAGGGAGGGACATGAGCATTGTTTGAACTTTACTCTCATCAGATTTGGCTCAAGAAGGGAATAACATAATCAGTTAGGTATAGAAATCTAACTAGCCCTATAAGCAGTAGGAAGGAAAATGGGGAAAGAAACGGGAGGGAGGATAGAAGGGAGGGAAGAAGTAGTAAGGGTAAAGGTGAAGAAAATGGAAGGGGCTAATAGAAGGGAGGGGGGACTGAGGGAGGCAGTGGTCAAAAGCAAAACACTATTGAGGAGGAAAAGGAGAAAGAAAAACATAAACGGGGATGGAAGGGGGGAAAGATGGAGAGAAAGACACAGATAGTAATCATAACTGTGAATGTGAATGGATGAACTCTCCCATACAATGAAAGTGGATAGGAGAATGGATTAAAAACCATAATCCTACAATATGTTGTTTACAGGAAACACATTTGAAAAAGAGTGACACACACAGGGTAAAGGTAAAAGGTTGCAGCAGAATATATTATGCTTCAGTTGAAGTAAAAAAAGCAGGGGTAGCAATCCTGATCTCAGACAAAGCAAAAGCAAAAATAGATGTAATCAAAAGAGATAAGTAAGGAAACTACATCCTGCTAAAAGGCACCATAGACAATGAAGCAATATCATTACTAAACATATATGCACGAAATGGTATAGCATCCAAATTCTTAAGGAGAAGTTCAGGGAGTTACAGGAAGAAATAGACAGCAATACTATGCTAGTGGGGAACCTCAACCTCCCCCTCTCTGAACTAGATAAATCTCACCACAAAATAAACAAGAAAGAAGTTAAGGAGGTGAATAGAATATTAGAAAAGTTAGGTATAATAGGCCTTTGGAGAAAATTGAATGGAGATAGAAAGGAATATACTTTTTTCTCAGTGGTGCATGGCACATAAACAAAAATTGACCATGTACTAGGGCATAAAAACCTCACAGTCCAATGCAGAAGGGCAGAAATATTGAATGCATCCTTTCAAATCACGATACAATAAAAGTTATATGCAATAAAGGGCCATGGAAAGACAGACTAAAAAATAATTGGAACCTAAATAATCTAAAAAAATGATTGGGTCAAACAACAAATCATAGAAACAATCAATAACTTCATTTAAGAAAATGACAATAATGAGACAACATACCAAAACTTATGGGATGCAGTGAAAGCAGTTCTTAGGGGAAGTTTATATCTCTAAAGGCTTGCAAGAATAAAATAGAAAAAGAGGAGATCAATGAATTGGGCACACAACTAAAAAACTAGAAAAAGAACAAATTAAAAGTCCTCAATTAAACACCAAATTAAGAAATATTGAAAACCAAAGGAAAAATTAATAAAATTGAAATTAAGAAATCTATTGAATTAATAAATAAAACTAAATCTATGTAATTAATAAATAAAACTAAGAGCTGGTTTTATGAAAAAACCAATAAAATAGATACACCTTTGGTTAATTTAATTTTTTTTAAAAAAGAAGCAAACCAAATTACTAGTATCAAAAATGAAAAGAGTGAATCCTCCACCAAGGAAGAGGAAATCAAAACAACAATTAGGAGCTATTTTGCCCAACTGTATGCCAATAAATTTGACAATCTTAGTGAAATAGATGAATATTTACAAAAATATAAACTGCCCAGATTAACAGAAGAGGAAGCAAAATACTTAAATAACCCCATCTCAGAAAAAGAAATTGATCAAGCCATTGATGAACCCCCTAGGAAAAAATCTCCAAGGCCAGATGGATTTGCAACAGAATTGTATCAAACATTTAAAGAATAATTAATTCCAATACTATATAGACTATTTGGGAAAATAAGTGAAGAAGGTGTCTTTCCAAATCCTTTTTATAGTACAAATATGGTGTGGATTCCTAAACCATGAAGAGTCAAAACAGAAAAAGAAAATTATAGACTAATTTCCCTAATGAATACAGAGGCAAAAATTTTAAAGAAAATATTAGCAAATAGATTACAGCAACTTATCTCAAGAATAATACACTATGACCAGGTAGGATTTATACCAGGAATGCAGGGCTGGTTCAATATTAGGAAAACTATCAGCATCATTGATCATATCAACAACAAAACTAACAGGAACCACATGATCAAGTGTTGTTGATCAGAGTCCCTAACCAATCTGATGAATTCCCTAGTCACCCTGATGCAATCTTATAGGATGTCAGCTTTGTTTGCAAAAAACACTTGACTAACACCTCTCCTTGGAATATAGGTATGTTCAGTGTTGCCTTCTAAGACACAGGGTACTCTTATATTGCTGGGCAAGACTCAGGAGGATGGACACCTGTCAAGGTTACTAATTTTCTTTGAAGGCAATAAAAGTGGGCAGACAGAAAGTTTACTCTCTTGGTCTTTAAAAGAAGAGATCATCAGGTAGCAGAATGGACGTAAGTTCAGGATGGGTGTGTATGGAGGGAGGAAAGAGAGACCTGTGCTTATGTACAGTGTGCTTTATTGAGGAACTAGCACAGCTGCTTTGGGAGTAGGCGTACATGGTGTTTTTGCCCATAGCTTCTGAGCACAGATCATGCACCCAAATTCCTGGCAACAGGCTTTCTCAGCTCAAGAGATGGCAGCTGTCAGGAAAATAGATTTAAATAGATTTCCTGCAGAAGCACACTGCAGGACTGTATGCTTACTTATCTGAAGTTTCAAAATTTGCAGATCAGACAAATTTTTTTTCAGGAATACTACAAATCTCTTTCTTTTATTGAATATCTATTTTTTTCATTGATGATTAGGTTCAGGGGTTTGGGATATGTCATTTTGCTTTGCTTTTAGGAATATATTACTGCCTTCTCTTCTTCAGTTTTTAGTGGGTGAAAAATAGACATGTGATATTTAAATTTCCTTTACTTAATATTTGATGGTCTTTCCCTTGCCCACCTGAAAAATTTGTTCTTTGTTATTTGAATTATCACAGTTAATTACTATGTGTCTCAGAGTTTGAAGAATAAGATTATGTTTTAGAGGTAATGTGTGGACTCTTTTGACTAATCCTTTTGCGTTCTGTGTTCAGAAGTTCTGAGTAGTTTTCTTATATTGTTTTTGGCAATATGAAATTCTGATTTTCCTGCTTGCCATGTTTTTCTTATCTTTGTGATCCTGTCTTTGAGATCAATGACTTTTACTTATAACAGAGAGCATGAATTCTGTTTGCATTATTTCTTTTTGCACCTCTTCTTCTAGAGAATCCTTCACTTTAATGTACTTGTGTTCCTTCATTGAAATCCAATTCATTTACAAGTTGTGACATCTCCTGACTGATGTCATGGTCCCCTTTGAGAATGAAAGACAAATAACAGCTTGTATTCAAAATCTTTTTTTCTCTTTTACTCTCATTGGTGCTTAAGTTGTTTTATTCTGCTAATTATTTTGGCTGTGCAGGCCTACATTCTGACTTACATTTTCTTCTAAGTTCTCTTAACCTTTTAATTTCCTTTTTAAATTATTCTGGAATATTTTGCTTTTGCTCTGTATTCTGTAGGATTCTGTGTTTCATCAAACATTGGCTCACTTTTCATTTTCTAGTATTATTTATTTAGAGAAGGTTGCAATCTTTTAGATGTTTTAGTATTCATGCTTCCTTGTAATTTTAATATCCTCTCCCTTGATTTGTCTGCTTTTATTCTAAGTTTTTAATTGAATTTTCTTTCTTGAGCTTTTAGGTGGTTTTAGTTTTTTTTCTTATATTATTTCTTATATTATTTTCTCACTCAATTTCTGACTCTTCCCCTTTTGACCAACCTCTGACTGTGCTCCTAGTTTCTGGGAAGACATCACTGCTCTCAGTTGGATTCAAGTTCCTTTACAGGCCAAGGCTCTTTGCCCCAGTTCTTTCCATTCATTAGTTCTGTGACTATCCTTAATGATAATTTTCATCTTTTTGTAGGGCTAGGGGAGGGTGAGGTGGTTTTTGCAGCCTTGGGGTTCCTAACCTAGGATCTGCCCTAGGTAGAAGGAAACTCATCTATGTCTTTTCCTATTCCTCCCCCTCCACTTGACATGGTTAGGCAGAGTCAGAAGTCTATTGCTTGTAGGATAGTGGAAGAAACACAGGGTTAGGTCAACAAGTCAATAATCCTTTTTTAAAATTTTAGACATGACTGAACAAATCATCACTAGACATTGGATCAGTAGCACATGCAATCAGAATGCACTTCCCTAGGTCTTCTCAATTTTTCACTTCTGCTCAGTTCTCCTACTTTTGTTGTTGTTGTTGTTGTTGTTGTTGTTTTGGTGAGGCAATTGGAGTTAAATGACTTGCCCAGGGTCACTTGAACTCAGGTCCTCCTGAATGCAAGGCTGGAGCTCTATCCACTGCACCACCTAGCTGCCCCTTCAGTGGTCCTAGTGACAGTGCTAGCAGGTACTAGCACAATGAGCAGGTGCTGGAATATCTGAATTGATATTACAGATATTGATCTGCAGACATTGCAGAGTGTGAAGCAGTTTCAGAAGAAGAAATCAAAGCTATAGATAGTCACATTAAAAAATGCTTTCAAGCACTACTGATGAGAGAAATGCAAATTAAAGCAACTTTGAGATGCCACCTCACACCTATCAGATTGGCTAACATGACAGAAAAATGAAAATGACAAATTCTGGAAAGAATGTGGAAAAGTTCAGAAAGTATTGCACTGTTGGTGGAGTTGTGAAGTGGTCTAACCATTCTGGAGAACAATTTGAGCTATGCTCAAAAGGCTTTAGAATTGTACATGCCCTTTGACCCAGCAATACCAATACTAGATCTGGATCCCAAAGAGATCAAAGCAAAAGGTAAAAGACCTATTTGTAAGAAAATATATATAGCAAAACTGAGCCTACCCTTTGACCCAGCCATACCACTTCTAAGGCTGTATCCCAAAGAGATCATAAAAATGGGAAAAGAACCCACATGTACAAAAATATTTACAACAACTTTTTTTGTGGTGGCCAAGAACTGGAAATTGAGGGAATGCCCATCAGCTGAGTAATGGCCAAACAAGCTGTGGTATGTGAATGTAATGGAATAATATTGTGCTATAAGAAATGATGAGCGGGCAGACTTCAGAAAAACCTGGAAAGACTTGTATGGACTGATGCTGAGTGAAGTGAGCAGAACCAGAAGAACATTGTACACAGTGACAGCCACATTGTGCAATGACTAACTTTCATAGCCTTAGCTCTTCTAAGTAATACAAGGATCTAAAATAACTCTAAAAAACTCCTGAGAGAAAATATTGTCCACATCCAGAGAAATAACTATGGAGTCTGAATGCAGATCAAAGCATACTATTTGATCTCTTTTTTTATTGTTGTTGTTTTGTTTTGTTTCTTCTTTCTCGTGGCTCCTCGCATTGGTTCTAATTCTTCTTTACAACATGACTAATGTAAAAATATGTTTAATATGAATATATATATGTAGAGCTTATGTCAGATTTGTATGCCATCTTGGTGAAAAATGGCAGGAGAGTGGGGAAAAAATTTAAAACCCAAAATGTTACGGAAGTGAATGTTGAAAACTAAAATAAATATACGATTTTTTAAAAAAGATATTTATAGCAGCTCTTTTTGTAGTGACAAAGAATTGGAAAGCAATTTCCAATTGCTATGAGAAATGACAAACAGGATGGTTTCAGAAAAACCTGGGAAGATTTATATGAACTCATACAAGGTGAAAGAAAGCAGAACAAGAAGAACATTGTACATAGTAACAGCAACATTGTACAATAATCAACTACTCTGATCAAGACAATGATCCAAGACAATTCCAAAGGACCTGTAATGAAAAATGCTATCCACCTCCAGAGAAAAAACTGATGGAATATGAATGTAGATCAAAGCATGCTCTTCTTTATTCTCTTCAATTTTCTTGGAGTTTTTTGTCTCTTTTCTTTTGCAATATGGCTAATATGGAAATATGTTTTGCATGACTGTACATGTATGATCAATATCAAATTGCTTCTCTTCTCAAGGAGGGCGAGAAGAAAAAAGGAAGACATTTGGAAATCAAAAACTTTTGTGAATGCTAAAAAAATTTACACGTAATTTGGAAATATTTAGCGAAATAAATAAAAAGACACAAGAAAAAATATGCAGAGTGTGTATTTCCCAATTTCTCTAAACTTTAGAGGCAGGTAAGTGGAGCAGTGGATTAATAGAACATTGGGCTGAGATTAAGGAAGATATGAGTTCAGATATGACCTCTGATATTTCCTCGTGGTATGACCCTGAGCAAGTGACTTAACCTCCTTAAGCCTCAGTTTTCTCAGCTAAAATGGCATAATAATAGCACTTGCCTCCTAAGGTTCCTGTGAGAAAATACATGTTAAGTAGTACCAAGGTACAGGAAGCCTAGAGTGCTTGGACAAAGAGATCCCAAGAGAGTCAGTTACCTATGATATAACTTCTTTGAGAATTTTCACTGTGGATGTGAGGCTAGAAGCAGGCAGCATTCTGAACAGAAGATGAACTTGAAGGGCCAAAAATCTATAGCAACCTGACCTGAGACACTTTAGAGGGCTCTGAAGACAACAGCATTCTAAATACAAACAGTACTAGAAGCTTGAAATCTGCCAGCACTCTGAGCACAGACACACAAAGGAGGTAGAATCAGTGACAGGAGCCCTTGTAATGAAGGTCAGGATTAAAAAGGACCTGATGATCCCATCTAACATTGCAAGAAGATTCAGAATCTAGCTCTAGTACAAAGACCCAAATCAGGAACTGATGCGGGAAATATGAGTCAACTGAAGGGAAAGAAAAAAAAAACAAATAAATATTACAAGACAATAGATACTCAATAAATGCACCTAGAAAAAGAGAGAAACCACATAATGATTAGAAGGATGTGCTCAGAAAAAAATGTCTTGGCCACAAACACTAAAAGGGTACATGGAGGGAAAAAAGTAGGAGATTTATGAAAATGAAATTATAAATGAAATAAGATTTCTTGAAAAAATGAATAAAAAGGAGAATAAATACCCTACAACATAAGGCAAGATATCATATCCAAGTAACAGACTCCTTGAAAATTGGGATTGAGCAAATAGAACTCAATGACCCTATGAAATAAAAGGAAATATTAAAACAAATTTAAAAGGTTGAAAAAATAGAAGAAAAGGTAAGGCATTTATGATTTTTAAATGACCTAGAAAACAGGTCAAGGGGAGATACTTGAAATATAAACTATGTGGGTGCGGAGGAAGTAAGAGTTGTCTAAATATATAGGTGTGACTCACAGATGGCATGAATAGACATGATGTGATGCACCATCAGCATTCCATCTGAGGGGAGGGTCAAGAAGATCAAGACTGCCAAGGCTCAGCAATCTCTTCTCCATTCTCCATGCCTCAAATATCTCAGCTTTAGAAGTGTGATAGAGTCACAGCAAAATCCAGGATATCAACAATCATAGGAAAAAAGTGTTCTAAATCACTAATAATAAGAGAAATTCAATTTAAAACAACTCTGAGTTTTCATTTTACTCATATCAGATTGCCAAATTTAGCCAAAAACAGAAAAATGAGAGTTGCTGGCTGAATTGGGGGAGGACAATCATGCTAATACACTGTTAGTGGAGCTATGAATTGATCTGATCATGCTGAAAAGCAAGTCGGAACTATACTCAACGTCATTAAATTATATATAATCTTTATTTGCAAAATGCTTGGCAAACCTTAAAGCCTTCCATAGTCCTAGCTATCATTATTCTATATACACATAGGTATGTGTGTGTGTGTGTGTGTGTGTGTGTGTGTGTATTCATATGTGCATGTCTATGTGTATACTCAAAAAGATAAAAAGAGAGAAAGGCTCCAAAAGTATAGAAATATTCCTAGTAACAACTTTTTTGCAGCACAGAACTGGAAACTAAGGTTAAGCCTATCAGTTGGAAGATGCCTGACCTTATCATGGTATATGAATGTAGTAGAATATTATTGTGCCATAAGAAAGATGAAATATATGGATTCAGAGAAATTTGGAAAAACTTGTATGAGGCAATGCAGAGTGAAAAGAATAATTTTTACAACACTATGAAGACTTAAGAACTCTGACCAATGTAATGACCCCAGTGACTGCAATGAGGAAGCATGCTACCTACCTACTAGAGGTTATGGAATAGAGGAACATAACGAACCATACATTTTGGACATGGCCAGTGTGTGGATTTGTTTTTGTGGACTATTTATATCTGTTACAATAGAAGCTTTTGGTTATGCTTTCTTAAGTTGGAGAATAAGAGATCTAGGGACCAGAGGGGCCAGTGGAAATTCTGCCCAAAACAAGTGTTATTGAAGCATTTGTTTTAAACACAAGAAAGAGAACAGAAGGAAGTAGAGAGGAAGACAGAGAAGACAGCTTTGAAACTAACATGTTGAATTCATTTTATGGTTTTAAAAAATACAAATGCTTTGTTGTAATCAAATTTTCTGTTTCACATACAATCCTGTCTTTTGGTTCTCCTTTGTATGCGGACATGTTTGTTGGTGTTCATCAAGTACAGAATAATAAGGGGAAATATTTTCTGAAGAAAAAAAGCCCACAAGTTTACACACCGAGTTTGTCTTTACGCACTTAGGAGTAGAGAGGAATTCTCTTGTTCAGCCCCACATGTTATCCTAAGTAAAGTATGCCTCTGTTGGGAACCTTTATCTTGTTTGCTTCTCGATGGAAATATATCCCTAGAGGATTTCTAGAAATTGAGCTGACTTCACTTCTCTCAAAAAAAAAATCAGCCTTCTAAACCAAGTATTTTCAATTATTAGGGCAGAAACTATTGCTTACCAGTTGTCTTGAGATCTCAGTTGCCTAAGTCTACAATTATCCAGCTTTACTATATCCCATCCCCAGACTGCAAAGGGTCTTGGCTCATTCATTATCAATAGCAGACAAAGGCTCTGAGTGGCCTTCAACAGAAATAAACTTCATTATTGTAGGAAATCTGCAAAATTTGATCTGAGGATTCAACTGAGTTGTACCCCAACCTGGCCCTAATTTAGTGTATGAGGTGAAGCCTCAATATACAATGCAAAGGGTCAAAACGCACAGAGAGGAACCAGTGTCTAGAAGATGAAGGTATAAACAAGGTGCAACCAATAGGCACGACATAATCAAGTAGCTGTGAAATGGAAGGCTGGCGAGTAAGCATCAGTGTGCTCAGCTTAGGAAATTAAGCAAGGAAGCTGGCTTCTAGAAAGCAAAATGGTATATAATGAAGGTGGCTGAGAGAGATTTGGAGCTTATGGGGACATTCTGTAACTGATTCTATTTTGCTAGCCACATGATGAAGAGAACCTCCTTGACTGACTATGAAGCCAGGACTGTGATGCATTTTAAAAGGCACCAGACTTGGTGAGGGCTCTTTCCCAGACTTGCTAGCATGGCAGAAGGAGGACAATCCACTAAGTGCAGCTGGGTAGGGAAGGGGCACAAAGCTGAGAGCCCCTGGCTCAGCTATGGCTTCTGTCTCCGTTGTGTGCGTTCTTTCTTGCTTCCAAGTAAAAGAGCTTACTTTCTGAGTATTAAGGTTACCTTATAAGCTTCAAAAGGTGAGGAAATAGAGCAATCAAGACACACAGGAGTGGATTCCATGCAAGTTTTTATCTCCAGTCAGTCCAGTATCCAGGCCTTCAAAACCAATTCACTAAAATTGTTCATTGGTGAGTTAGTAGGGATACTGTACAAGGGAAGACTGACCTCAGGAGACTCTAAACAAAAAGAAAAAGAAAGAACACTGGCCAATCACACCAAGACTGCCTAACCTAGAACATGGATCAGAAACAGATTTTTCAAGTGAAGAAGGTTCTGGGTGTTTATTGTACTCCAACATCTATATCAAATAACAGAAGAGTACTAAACTCAAAGGCAATGCCTTTTATGACTACCATTTCTCAGAGCACAGCAGCACTGTTAACCAGCCTGAGATCGCCAACCTATTCAGGTCTAGGGAGGCAAAGCTATAACTCTGAGGAGGATTATGATGAGCCCACTTTCTCTACTAGCACAGAGGCAGATAAGCCAACACGTCGTAGGAGATCTAGGAGCATCCAATCAGTAACTACACTAACTTACATTTTTCCCAGGTGAAACCAGGAAAATGATTGGTTACAAATGTAGTCATAAAATAATGATAATGGTTCCCAAAGAGATGTGGGAAGTGAATATAATTCTGTGGGTCCATTGATGCATGTATTGTAGCTGCATTAATCTGTTGACTATGCATAGTTTTGCTGTTTGTTTCTTGAAGCTAATATTGGTATTTTGCCTATTGTGTTATTCGGTGAACCTACTGAAGTCACTAGTGCTTTAATTTTACTTGCTGTTGAGCATGTTTGCTGTGTTAAATGCATGCTCTGCTATGACATATGTGACATAGATCTTGCATGGCATTTAGATCTGTGAATCCTGAAACAACCAGTCATGTGATGCTTTTCATTATGCTATGTCTATTGTACGTATGGGTGATGGAACGCTAAAGTGATTCCTCGGAATGCTGGGTCACTGATCTTAGTTACTGCTGTTCAGCAGATTTTGTAAGGGACTTCAACATTTTGAATCCTCAGGATAAATATCACAGTCTGAGAAGGTTTGGGCTAGTTGTCAAGAAAGGGGGTCTAAGTTCCTAAAGACCCTGTGGTTTGTATTTTTGGCCAGTATAAGAGAGAAGGCTCTTAATGTGACATCAGGACCAATGATGGAATTGTCCAATATTGCTAGAATTTCTTTAAATCTCTCTGGAGAGAGAGAAATGAGTGAAGAGTGGGAATTAGAATGCAGTGGGAAGACAGCATCAGCAGGGGCAGCTGGGTGGCGCAGTGGATAGAGCACCAGACCTGGAGTCAGGAGGACCTGAGTTCAAATCCAACCTCAGACACGGCACTCACTAGCTGTGTGACCCTGGGCAAGTCACTTAACCCCATTGCCTAGCCAAAAAAAAAAGAAAAGGACAGCATCAGCAGTATAAGGTCAGTGGTAACAGCACCAGTTAGTTTTAGGACACTAACTATAAGCCTTAGAAGAGCTAGAGGCATTTCCTTTCCCTGGCTTGAATTACTGGAAAAAAAAAAAACACTAACAAAGAGTGAATGAATGCTGGCTTCCCAGAGAAGCCACTAGAATAATGGTGAATCTACTCCACTCTCTGCTTTTTCCCACTTTTATTACCATTACAGTGGGTTCAATTTAGCAGTTACTTAATTTAGCTGGCTAGGAGATGACCTTCCAGGCTTGCCTGAAAGCTTGGAGTATCTCATGAATTCCTCTTCAAATTGCTACTTTCAGCTTTACTTTTTAGCATTGCACAGAAAGTAACCACATGGAATCAGTACTTTTGCCCTAGACCGAAATCCTCAGGTACATATCTCGTTATCTCCAAGCAAACTAAAATGGGGGCAAAGGAGGTGGAGTTTTTGAGCCAACCACAGTGACCTCTTCTGGGAAACAGCAGCAAAATGAAGTCCGAGATGGGCTAGAGCTAAATCAGGGTCTGGGTGCTAATAGTCAACAGTGAGGAAGGATGCAAGATGAAAGACTAGAGGTGAAGGATTCCTGATCTCACCAGCCTTGACCAATACAGTTTCTTCTCTGTGATCAGCATAACCCACAGCCGTTCTGCTGAGCTGAAAGATTCACTTCCTAGTTCTGCCTGGCAATTAGGCTTCATGAGCCATAGCTGTTCTAATACAGTGAGGGGAATACACCAGAACACATACCACAAAGGAAAAGGAAAGGAAGTGAATGAAAACCACTCGTTGTGGAACCAAGTGCTGCCTACTGCATATAATAACACTGAACTCAAACTACCCTAATTAACCATTTTCTGAGTGCAATAAATACAGAATTCCTCTTTTCTTCCCAGGATGATTTGCATATTAACAATTCTGTCAATCTTCCTGGAAAAGCAAAATGCAAAGGCCAACCAGAAAACGGAGAAACAAGTAAAATGAGCCTTCCTCTCTTGACAAAGCCAGAGTTTATCACCCTTGAGTTCTTGGTAACTGAAAGGAAAATACAATTAATTCCTTCATAAATGGGCTTAAAAGAATGCCATGGTTTACCCAAATTGTAAACACCAGCTGAGCAAGGGCTCCTGAAGACTCAACTTTTTCTTGTCAAAAGAAAATCCATAAAAAAAAATTATCGCTTGTGGAAATGTGTTGGTCAAGATTCACCAAGAGATTCTGGAAAGTGCGTCAAGAAACCAGGGGAGCATAACTACTGAGAGTTTATCATGACGATCTATTTGGCTGTAGGTGGAACCTTACAAGTGATATTACTAAGAGTGTGATTGGTGTGGGAGGTGTATTGCGAAGGGAAGGAAGTGATGTTTGCCTTATATGGTTGAAGTAACATATATTGTAAGATCCCTGCACATAGGTAAGGCTAGTTTTTTCCTAAATAGTAATGAAACTGTCCTCAAGACTGGGTTGGCCCACACAAAAAGCATGGAATTAGCCTTTGGTATACCAGAAAGTACAATCCACCGGAGAGGTGTGTGAAAATGAAACAGAGAATAGATAGTTCAATAGATAGGTATACACACACACACACACACACACACACACACACACACACACACACACACACACACACATATATGCACACATGCACACATGCACACACATGCATTTTTTTTAGTGGTTTAGGGAGAGTCACTCTTCAAAATAGCCCTTCCATCCAGTCCCTTCATGCTTCACCCCTCCCTTCTCTGTGTGATACTAAATCCTGTAACTATTTGCATCTTAGTGAAGGTCTTTCAACCACTATTGGTTGGGATTTTATCCATGAAATGATGTTTATTACCCAAGTAATTGAGAAAACTCCAAGCCTGGGGTCTGAACTAGAGAATGACGGCAGACTAAATTGGAAGGAGCAATTATAAGACTGACCCTCATGAATTTCTGAGCACTCTGGACAGATACAGGAGCACAAGCAAGTCAGAGAAGGACAAAAGGTATTACTGACAAGGTGAAAAAGCAGGTGCTTACTTACCTCAGATCAGAAAAGCTGTAGAACAGCAGAAAGGCTGGAGATAACAGAGACATTACCAAGGGAGGAAATCCATCCACAGACATGCTGACCTCACTCCAAATCTTTTTTTTGTTCATGGCCTTCAGTCAGTTCGTTCTGGGGATTTTGGGGAATGGCTTTCTTGGGCTCATCAATTGCATCCACTGGATCAAGAGGAGCAAGATTTCCTTACCTGACTTCATCATTATGAATCTAGCCTTCTCCAGGATCTTCCTGCAATGTGTGGTCATTTTTGATGCCACTGTTTTGGTGCTCTATCCTGATTTCTATTATGGAATGACAATAAGTCAAATTCGTGAAACTGGCTGGACTCTTAGTAATTATTTTAGCATCTGGCTGTCCACTTGCCTCAGTGTCTTCTACTGCCTGAAGATTGCCATTTTCTCACATCATGCTTTCCTCCGGCTTAAGAGGAGGATTTCCCAGGTGGTTGCCTGCATTCTGCTGACCTGTGGGCTCTTCTTTTTCTTTAATATAGTGTTACACGTCAGAAAATTCGATATATATTCTGGCCTCCTAAAAATGAGACTCATTACAAACTACACTGAAAATGTCAGAAGAAAGGAAAGAGAATTGTATGTCTTCTACCTTCTCAGTCTCCTGTTGTTACTGATACCTTTCATTATATTCCTGTTCTCCTGTCTCTTACTCATTCTCTCCTTGAGGAGGCATACCAGGATGATGCAGCACCATGTCACTGCTCCCAGAGATGTGAGCACTAAGGCCCATGTGAGAGCCACCATTATAATGTTTTCTTTCCTTTTACTCTTTGTCTTTCATTCTGTAATTCTCTTGATTGGGACAGCAATCACTTTCCTGCAAGATGCCAAGCTGATAATGATTATAGAGTTGGCTATCCCTGTCTATCCCTCTGTGCACACATTTATCCTCATTCTGCAAAACAAAAACCTGAAGCAGGCATTCCTGAGGCTGCTGTGGTTGAAGAAGGGCTGCATGAAAGGTGGGGTCAGAGGATGCTTTACTCACTAGTGCAGGGGGGGAGAAGGCGGGCAGATAGGCTTCCTAAGTCTTTTAAAATTTCACTATTCTAAGTAGTTAGGTGGCAAAGAAGGTAGAGCATTGGACCTAGAGTTAGAGGTCAAATTCTGCCTCAGACACTTACTAGCTGCATAATCCTGGGCAAGTCATTTAACCTCTGTCTGCCTCATTCTCTTCATCTGTAAAATGTAAATGATAATATTTGCACCTAATTCATAGGGTTGTTGTGAGAATAAAATGAGAAAATATGATTAAAGCTCTTTGCAAACTTTAAAGTACTACATAAATGCTGACAACTACTTTTATTATTGTCATTATTTAACATTATATATCAATGCATATATATAATAATATCCATAAGTTTTTCTTTACATAAAGTAACTTTTTAAATGTTTTGAGACATTTAATGAAATCTGAATTTTATTTCAAAACATTGTGCTTGGTATCCAATCATTCAAATGTGTTAAATAATATGTGTGTGTAACATATAGAGACACAGATTAGACATATAGATAAAAGACAAGGGTTTTCCCTTTAAAAGCAGAGTTTATTATGGAGTTCTTATATTTGGACAACACTAGTGAGAGAATAATGTCTTTGCCATAGGCAGATGTCAGTTGTAATCAGTTCTCATATGTCAGATATTTCAAAAGCTGCAGAGGCATAGAGGGAGGTTTGAAGAGTAAGTGGTGTATAGAAAGGGGCAGAGAGCAGGAGAGGGGGGAAAAATAATAATGATTATACTATCTCTTATTTATAAAGTGGCTTTCTCAGATCAATATGCTGGGAGGTAGATAGTACAAGTATGTTTATCCCAAGGTAATAACAGGTGACCAGGAAAGCTGGGGCTAATATAGAACAGATACGATCTTGGAGGCTGACCCCAATAGGATCATTGTTTTTCTCTTTGACTTGTTGCTTCCACATGAAGTGGGAAGAAATTCTCTTTGGCATACTCACCACATAGTGGTTTCTAAATTTCTCCAAAAGTAGTCCCCAGCTTCTGTATAGGTACTCAAGGCAGCAATGCCTTGAACCTTTATTTCACCCCACAGAAAATGCAGAAGATATAAAGCACTCATAGGAGTTCAGAAACAGATTCAAACAGACCTCTCCAAATGCACACAAAAAGCCCTCAAATAACCCATAAGCTCTCTCCAGAGGGGAACTGAACAGGTGGTGACTACTGGGGCAATGCTTTGGAGTTCCAGCCAGACTTTTTCCTTCCACAGTGCTACATAGTAACCCCTCTCCCATAAAAACTTAAAGTACTGCCTGGTAATTTTGCATCCTCCTAGAAAAACACATAGATATGTGTTTGAATATATATATATATATATATACATATATATATATATATATATATACATATATATATGTATACACACACACACACACACACATACATATAGATATAGATTAAATATATAGATAGAAGACAGGCGTTTTCCCTTCGGGAGCAGACACACACATATATACATATACACACGCACACACAGCTACTAAAACTAACAATCTCTTTCCCACTGGACCTGTAATATCTCAATAATTTATTTACTGCTCTCCAAGCAAGATGCTATGCAAAACATTTAGATAATACTCTTCTTTCTCCAAGAGCCGTGCTGTATCAGGAGATCCTCTTCTCCTCAAAAGGTCTGATCTCAGGGACTTCTGGGTCATGTGAACAATAAAATAGAGGACTAGACATTTTCTACAATCCATACTAACTCTCAGGAAGAAAAAAAATTGTGTCAGAGGTACAGCAATTACAGCTGAATTCATGGAAGAAATAAAGCAAGAGGCCCAACAAGGTAACAGACTTCTGAACAACCCTCTGTGGAATACATGGATGTTGCTTCTGCATATCACTCAATCACAGGTTAGGTCCCTGCATGACAGCTTTGGAGTCAGTTTAAATGGGGAAAGAATATAAAAAATAGTTGGGGGGGGTGTTTATTTCCACAAAAGTCAAGTGGAAAGGAATGCAGTCTGGGGGCTAGGTGAAGTTGAACAAAAGGACTTATATCAGAATAAGAAAACACTCTTGGTGGTAAATAGACTAACAGGAGGAAAACCAGTTCTGAGGTTAAGTATAGATTGACATGAAAAGGGGTGTTCCCAAGTAAGGGTCTTGGTCACTGAATTGTGGGAAGTGGGAGATGTAATTAGGGCCAGAGACTCATGTGGGGAATTAGGCGCTTCAGATAGGCTGTAACCTCTATAGTGCCCAGCGAATGGGGAAACAGGGGAAGGAAATTGAAATAGGGAATAGGAAATGAAAAGGTGTGCATCTGTCGACACATGACCTCTCACACATGCAGGACATCTGGCCTTCCCAGGTCGTTAATAAAGCTTCTTCCTGATTCAACAATGGTTTCATTGAATTTGTGATGTTGATATAGATAATACCTCCACCACCAGTCTTCAGTCTATTGTAGGGTGAATAATCCATATCAGCACAAACTGTCCCATGGCTTATGCTTTGCATTCCCCTCTTGCTACAGAGTCTACAGGAACATTTGTGTTCATTCCCTCATTCTTCTCTAAATGTCAATTTTAACTCTCTAGACTTCTTTTTCTACCATAACCCTATAGTCTTCTTACCGTGAAAGATCACTCTTCACCAGACTAGTCATGTTCACTCCATTCTTATATGGAATTCCTCTCTTGACTCTCTAGAATTCTTCTTCCATCATGCCCCAACTTTCCTTCCAACCCCTTGTTTAGCTTTATGTATTGCCTTCCCCCACAAGAATGAAGCTCTTTGAAAGCAATTGCTTGTATCTATATTCTTGGCACTTATCACAGTTCCTGGCATATAGCCAGTACTTAATAAAGGCTTGTTGACCTAACACTGTGTTTCCTCCACTATACTACTGCAATAAGCAGTAGACTTTGACTCTGCCTAACTGTGTGAAGTGAAGAAGGAATAGGAAAAGACAGAGATGAGCTTCCTTCTACCTGGGGCAGATAATAGGTAAAAAAAAAAAACATAAGGCTACAAAAACCACCTCACTCTCCCCTAATCATACAAAAAGCTGAAGATAATCATTAAGGACAATCAGAGAACTAAAGAATGGAAAGAACTGGGGCAAAGAGCCAGATAAATGTCTATGCTAGGCCTGAAGGAAAAGGAACTAGAATTCAGCTGAGAACAGTGTTGACTTCCCAGAAACTTGGAGCACAGTCAGAGGTTGATGAAAAGGGAAGGAGTCAGAAACAGAGTGAGAAAATAATATAAGAAAAAAAAACTAAAAAAAAACTAAAACCACCCAAAAGCTCAAGAAAGAAAATTCAATTAAAAGCCTAGAATAAAAGAAGGGCTTGACCAATAGGAAGTAAGTGGATTGTTCCAAGAAGACACCAAAATCAAGATAGGGGTCGAGCCAGCTCAGACCAGTTAGGGTCAACCTGAGGACACCTGAAAAGCATTGGTGCACCTGACACACCCCGCATAAAATTAGAGCCTCATTAACGAGTCATGGGACATATGACCAAGGGAGGGGGAACATACTTGAGCATATCAAGGGGAAACATGTAAGGAAAGGTGTAATCTGGGAAGGGTTGGACCAATCCCGGCCTGGGAGGTTTCCCGCCCCCTTTTCAACTGCATAAAAGCACACTTTCCCTTGCACTCAGGGACCACCCCTCCTGAAAGGGGTGGAGCCCGCTTCTGGCCAGAAACGTCTAAATCCTCTGGACTTTCTTTATAATAAATTTTCTTGATACTAAATTTTTGGTGTCAAGCCTATTTCTAACACAGACAAATCAAGAGAGAGAATATTAAAATTAAAAGCATGAATACTAAAACATCTGATGGGCTTCGGATCTAGACCCCAGAAAGGAAAAACCCTGGACTTTCCCACATGGCCAAATCTCTGGCGTTTGCCTGAGGCTATAAATCTCAACAATGGCCTTTCACTGTGGCTACACCCAATCTTCCCTCCATTGTCTTACCTCCCTATGGTCCCTGGCCATTTCCCACCTTTAATCCTAGCTAGGCTCCATTATCCCTTGGCCACAAGGTCCAGGTCCCAGGAGTTCTGCTCACCCCAGTTTACTGGCCACTGCTAGGTCCCTCCCACAGTCTTTCTGTATATAAGGTCCACTTTGTCTCCCTTAAGATGCTCAGATTCCTAAAATCTAGCCACTGCTTACCAATGTTCAGACTCTTTAAGAGTCTGCCCAATATGGCAGATATTCTAATCAACCTTGTCTTTGGCTGAAAGGAGGGTTGGGTCAAATTCTTTTGGGCAGGACCCACGTATTATGATTTTGGGGTCCCAGGACCCCTGAACTCCTAAACCGCATCACATCTAAAAGATTACAATGTCCTCTAAATGAATAATACTAGAAAAGAAAAGTGAGCCAATGTTCAATGAAACACAGAATCCTACAGAATGCTAAAAGAGTGCAGAGCAAAAGTAAAAGATTCCAGAATAGTTCAAAAAAGAAATTAAAAGATTAATAGAAGTTAGAAGGGAACATTTGTCAGAATGTATGGCCTGCACAGCAAAAATACTTAGCAGAATAAAACAACTTAAGCACCAATGAGAGTGAAAGAGAAAAACAGATTCGGCATTTGTCTTTCACTGTCAAAGAGGACCTTGACATCAGGAAGGTTATACCATGACTTGCAAGTCCATTGGATTTAAGTGAGGAAATGAAGGACTCTGAAGTGAAGGTCCATTCAGAAGAAAAGGTGCAAAAGGAAATAATGCTAATAGAATTCATGCTCTCTATTATAAATAAAAGTCATTAACCTCAAAGACAGGATGCATAAAGACAATTTAAAGATCATATGTCTCCAAGAAAAACATGGCAACGGAAAACCAGGATACCTTATTGCCAAAAATAGTCCAATAAAACTAATCAGAACTTCTGTACACAGAAAACAAAAGAGTCCACACATTACTTCTAAAAATGATCTTATTCTTCAAACTCTGAGACACATAGTAATTAATTTTGATAATTCAAATAACAAAAAATAAATTTTTCAGGTGGCGAAGGAAAAGATCTTCAAATATAAAGGAAAGGAAACTTAAATATCACGTAACTATTCTGTTCCCACTAGAAACTGAAGAAGGGAAAGTAATAATAAATTCCTAAAAGTAAAGGAGCTCAAGATGCAAACCAAAATGAAATATCCCACACACCTAAGCCCAATTATTAATGAAAAAAGATATATATTCAATAAAAGAAAGGCATTTGTAGAATTCCTGGGGGAAAAAATATGGTCTGATCCCCAAATTCTGAAACTTGAGCTAAGTAAACATACACATCTTCTGCCATGTGCTTCTGGAGGAAATCTCTTATTTCCCTGACTGCTGCCATCTCTCGAGCTGGGAAAGCCTGTTCCCAGGAATTTGGGTTTATGATCTGTGCTCACAAGCTCCGGGCAAAAACAAGTGACCAGGGGCAGCTAGGTGGAGCAGTGGATAAAGCACTGGCCTCAGACCAAACAATTGACACTTACTAGCTGTGTGACCCTGGGCAAGTCACTTACCCCCAATTGCCCAAAAAAACAAAACAAAAATGAAAACAAAAACAAAAACAAAACAAGTGACAACCATCTATGCCTAGTCCCAAAGCAGCTACTGTACATAAGCACAGGTCTCTCTTTCCTCCCACCACATACACCCATCCTGAACTTATGTCCATTCTGCTACCTGATGATCTCTTCTTTTACAGACCAAGAGAGCAAGCTTTCTGTCTGTCCACTGTTATTGCCCGCAGAGTAGACTAGCAACTCTGACAAGTATCCATCCTCCTGAGTCTTGCCCAGCAATATAAGAGTACCCTGTGTCTCAGAAGGCACCATTGACCGTACCTACACTCCAAGGAGAGGTGTTAGTCAAGTGTTTGCAAACAAAAGCTGACATCCTGTAAGATTGTGTCAGGATGACTGGGGAATTCATCGGATTGATTAGGGACTCTCTGATCAGCAACACATATTGAATGGCTAATAATAATATGCTGAAGACATTTGAATGTGAGCAGCTGAGCAGCATTATTCAGATGACTTAGAAGGGCTTCCTAAAACACCTAGGGAGAAGAGGAGGGAGAGTGCCCTACACACCATCTAGCACTGTGATGGACCAGTGAAGAATAGACATATAGCTCCTATCGCACTTTTTAATTTATATTATACTTATTAGTGTATATCTTATAATTCGTCCTCCTCCTACCAAAAAGAAAAAATAAATTGTTTGACTGTGTCATCAGATGGTAACAGTCAGCCACCTGTCCAGATAAAGGCTCAAATCAAGGACCTGGGCAGAAGACAGAATATTTATTCCAGGAAAAAGTAATAATAATAATAATAACAACAACCTCTCCCTGCTGGATTTTGCTAGTTTATAAATATTAATTATGCTAATTCTTAAAAAGAAAAGAAAAGAAATTGCCATAAAGGTAATAAATTTGGAACCAATGCTTTTTCATGATGGAAATATGTACATGTACCTAAAATCTTTTGGCGTGAATAGGTCAGAGCAGTGAGAGGTAGGGAAAGAGTGTGAAGGAAACTAAGAAGCTGGAGGCATAATGGTATTTCAAAAAGAGCTCTGTTTGAGAAATCAGAACACCTGCCTTCATGTCCTGGCTCTCCTACAACTAGTTGTATAACTTTGGTTTGGGATTTTTGTTTTGCTTTTTAAAAAAATCTTTACCAAGTCAGATCAGGAAGGAAGGAAGCATTTGTTAAACTATTATCTCAATTTATCTTCACAATAACACTGTGCTATTATTATTCCTATTTTACAGTTGAGAAAACTGAGGCCTACAGAGGTAAAGTGACTTAGCCAAGATCACTAGGTATTAAGTGACTGGGGCTGAATTTGAACACATGTTTATCTGACTCCAAATCCAACACACACTGAGAACTTAAGTATTTGCTCAGGGTCACACAGTTATCATGTGTCAGAGGCAGGACTTGGACCCAGCTCTTCCTGACTCTGAGGCCAGCTCAGGGTGACCCAGAGTATGTGGTTTACATGGAACCTCACCTTCATCATCAGTTAAATGAAGGAGTTGGACTGCAAGGCTTATGGGGATTTTCTTGTTTTTCAGCTCTTAAAAACCCTTCAGGAGGAAGAGGCTCAAGTCCTAAGGGACGCTCCTGCCGGGGTGTCTTAGAAGACTGGAGTTGGTGCAGAAGAGTCAGATCTGAACTTTTTTTTTTGAGTTACATGGTCTGAAGAATGGCATGTTATGTCTTTAGAATCCAGAGCATTTTTAATGGATTTTAGGTGATGCAAAACTGTATTACCTGTTCGTAATTCTCTCTTCCTAAAGTCTGGCCCTGCTTTGATCCATCTTACACTCAGCTTCTGGCTTCTAGCTTCAAGAGTAGATGGGTTGAGAGGAAGGTTTAAACAATGCTCACCTCTCTCCCTTCTTTCTCTCTACTGTATTTGGTTTTTTTGCCTTTTCATGTGATATAATTTATCTTTGTCTGCCTCCTCCTTTCTTCTTCTCCTAGTACAATCTCTTTTCACCACTTAAATTTTTTACCATCACATCCAATTCAACTTAAACCCATGCCCTCTGTTTAAGTATATCCCCTTTTAAATGTCATTATTACATTACAATTCTTAAGAGTTACAAGTGTCATCTTCCCTTGTATGGATATAAACAGTCTGCCCTTATTAATAATATGTTGTCGTTGTTTTTCTATCCTACTTATCTTTTTATGCCTTGAGTCTTGTGTTTGAAGGTCAGACTTTCTGTTGAAGAAGGTTTTGGAAGTCCCCTATTTCACTGAATGCCCATCTCCTCCCCTGAAAGATTACTACTATTTGATAAATCCAAAGATTCCAGCTTCTGGGATAAGAAATCACTATTTAGCAAAAATTGCTGGGAAAACTGGAAAAATATATGGCAGAAACTGGGCATAGGTCAACATTACACACCATGCCAAGATAAAGTCAAAATGGGTACATGATTTAGATATAAAGACTGATACTATAAGCAAACTAGAAGAACAAGAAATAGTTTACCTTTCAGATCTATGGAGAAGTGAAGAACTTATGACCAAATGAGAGATAGAGAACATTATGAAATGCAAAATGGACAATTTTGATTACGTTAAATTGAAAATTTTTTGTACAAATAAAGCCAATGCATCCAAGATTAGGAGGGAAGCAGAAAAATGGGAAAGGATTTTTACAACTAGTATCTCTGATAAAGGCCTCATTTCTTTCTTTTTAATGATTTTTGTGGTTGTTGTCGTCTCTAGGCAACAGGGGTAAGTAACTTGCCCAGTCACACAGGGAGTAAGTGTCAAGTGCCTGAGGCCAGATTTGAACTCAGGTCCTCCTGACTCCAGGGCAGCTGCTCCATCCACTAAGCCACCTAGCTGCCCCATCATTTTTAAAATATATAGCTGAGTCAAATTTATAACAATACAAGTCATTCCCCAAGTGATAAATTGTCAAAGGATATGAACAGGCAATTTTCAGAGGAAGAAACTAAAGCTATCTATAGTCATACGAAAAAATATTCTAAATCACTATTGATTGGAGAAATGTAAATCAAAATGACTCTGAGGTACCACATCACACCTACCAGATTAGCTAACAAGATAAAACAGGAAAATGATAAATGTTGGAAGAGATGTGGGAAAATTGGAACACTAATACGCTGTTGATGGAGTTATGAAATGATACAATCATTTTGGAGAGCCATCTAGAACCATGCCCAAAGGGCTATAAAATTGTGCATATCCTTTGACTCAGCAATACCACTTCTAGGTCTATATCCCAAAGAGATTATAAAAATGGGAAAAGGACCCACATGTACAAAAATATTTGTAGTGGTTCTTTTTGTGGTGGCAAAGAATTGGAAATTGAGGGGATGCCCATCAATTGGGGAATGGCTGAACAAATTGTGGTATATGAATGCAATGGAATACTCCTGTGCTATAAAAAATGATGAGCAGGCAGACTTCAAGAAAACCTGGAAAGACTTATATGGTCTGATGCAGAGTGAAATGAGCAGAACCAGGAGAACATTGTACATAGTAACAGCCACATTATGGGATGACTGACTTTGATAGACTTGGCTCTTCACAGCAATGCAAGAATGTAAGACAACTCCAAAAGACTCATGATGGAAAATGCTATCCACACCCAGAGAAAGAAATATGGAGTCTAAATACAGATGGAAGCATAGTATTGGCTCTCTTTTTTCTTTGTTGTTTTGTTTTATCGCTTCATTCTTGTGATTCCTCCCATTAATTCTAATTATTCTTTACATCATGATTAGTGGGAAAATATGCTTAACATGAATGTATATGTAAAGCCTATATCAGATTGTACACCATTTTGGGGATGGGGATTAATGGGAGGGGGAGAAAATTTAAAACTCAAAATCTTATGGAAGTGAATGTTGAAAACTAAAAATAAATTAATCGATTATAAAAATTAATTACATAGAAAGGAACAGAAGTTCAGAGTGAAGTTGAAATAATCAGGGAAGTTTTGAAATAATGTGTGGAAATTATTATATACTTTTTAAAAAAGCAAATGGCATGAAATGGACATTCACAGATTTTATACAATCCAATTTTTGTGCTCTCTTCTGTAAAAAAATATATTATGAGATATTTGTTAAATGAATTGATTAAAAAAAGGAGTTAAACTATATCTACAACTTTCCACTCCCTGCTAGTCTAACAACACTGGCAACAAAAAAATTAAGTTAGTCTTACTTGACTTGTTCGTAGTAAAGGCATGCTGACTCTTTGTGATATCTGCTTTTTTTTAGACGTTTACATTCCATCCTTGTAATAATATCTTCTAGATTCTTTCCAGAAATCAAAGACAAACTTATTGTTTCATCATTGGTAGATTTCACACTCTTCCCTTTGTCAGTTTCAGATAAGAATGAAATGTATTTGATGAATTTATGTGGAACTAGATGCTCCTTTGTTTTGGCTGAAAAAAAATTTTTTCCATGTGACTTTGATCTCTCCCTTCTCAATGTGAAGTTGAATCTATTTGCATCTTACCAGAGAGCTACTCAGTTTTTTCATTTGTAATGGAAAGGGCCAACCCAGATTACTGAGAAGAGGAGAGATTTGAAGGTTAGCCCATTGAACACTTACCGATCTGCTGGGAAAGAGCAAGGAAGGTCTCCAAAATGACAACTCCAAGCCTGGCCACAGTCTCATCAAATATGGAAACCCAACCAACACAAAGAAGAAAAAATTATCATGAGAGTGGAACTTCAGGTATCTCTATCTGCTAGATCTAAGCCAAAGAAACCTAAATAAAAGAAGGTAGTGACAGATTAATAGAAAATTCAAAAATCAAGACTGACTATCTTTTTCCAATCACTTTGAATTTAGCCAATGGTATGTGCTTGGTGGTCTTCATCATTGAGTTAATTCTGGGTTTTTGCTACAATAGTTTCATAGAGCTGCTAAATTGCATCAACTGGGTCAAGAGCAAGAGGATGAGTTTGTCTGATTTCATTATTACCAGTCTAGCCCTGTACAGAATATGCATGCTTTGGGCACTTATATTTGATATTTTAATACTGTTCTATCCCAATTTTTATAGGAAATGACAGTATATCAAATTATTGATATTGTCTGGATATTTACTAACCATTTAAGCATTTGTTTGACCACCTGCCTCTGCGTCTACTATTGCTTGAAGATCGACAATTTCTCCCATTCTGCCTTCCTCTGGCTCAAGTGGAGGATTTCCTATGTGGTTATCTGAATTCTGGCGGGCTCTGTGCTTTTCTCTTTTTTCTCCACAGCATCACCAATCAAAGAATTCATTGTTTATTTTAGCAGCAGACAAATGAAACTCATAACAAACAGCACTGAAAACATTATAAAGAAAAGTAGTTATTCACTCAGATTAATTTTTAGTGCTTCCTGGATGGTCATTCCCCTTGTTGTAATTCTATGCTCATCTCTCCTGCACATTCTTTCCCTGAGGAGACATACGGAGCAGATGAAGAACAATATCTTTGACTTCAGAGACCCAAGCACTGAGACACATTTAAGAGCCACCAGAATCATTCTCTTTCCTCTTTCTCTTCATAGTATATTTTGTTGCCTTTTTATACTTATGTTAAGTGACCTCCTACCAGATGTCAATTTGGCATGGATGATTGGGGAGATGATCACAGCTTTCTATCCTTCTGTACACTCTCTCATCCTCATTTTGGGTAATAACAAGCTGAAACTGCCATTCCTGAGGATGCTCCAGATAGTGTCTAAAAGATGGGACTAGGTGACCCTTCACTCCACAGCTAAGTATGGAAAGTGATAATGGAACTGGCTGTCCTGAATCTGACTCAGTCTGGAACCTGCTCCTCCTTAACCATCAGTTTCCACTTAAAACCATTAAAGACAGACACTGACTCATCTATTGTCCAGCACCAGGATCATTAACAGAGGATTTTCAAAAGTTGAATGAACAACATAATGAATAAAATTAAACTCTTATTGTGTGCCAGACAATTTGTACATAAAGGTTTCCCATCAATGGGAATGACTGACTGTGTGATTTGTTAGTATTATTGTGCCATAAAAGAGAAATTCCAAGGAAGCTGTGGAATGTTTGTATGAACTGTTACAGAGAAAAATAACTAGAACCTAAACAGTACGCTCAATTACTGTAATAATGCAAATGAAAATAAAGAACAATAAAAGGAAGCCAGCCCTTAGTAACTATGAAAACCAACCTTGGTTAAGGAGAAAAAATAATGAAACATACTCTCATCTTCAAAAGAGAAAAGGCAGAATTTAACATACATCAAAAGACACAATTCTTTTATCAGTTGCTTTTGATTAAATGTTTATCTTTGTTACAAGACAGGGGTCAATTCTAGGTGGTGGCTATATTCAGACATATCTATGATGCAAAAACAAATGGCATATAATCAATAAAACATTTTTTAAAATAGAATTTTACCTATAGGGAAATCTTCACTTGCCACTGCCTCTGCACAATACTTCAGAAAAGAAACATTCTCTGGAAAAAAAATCATTGTTGTTAGCTCTCTGCCCCCTGCCTTTCTTTGTCCATTTAGAGGGAGAATCACCATTTAATCAATACTGCTATGACTCCTAATACAGTATGAATAATACCACACATTCATTATGCCCTGGAAAGGACACTGAAATGGAAGTCAGAAAACCTGGGTTCCTGTACCAGCTTCGCTCTGAATTAGCTATGGGATTTATTACTTGTGAGAACTGTTTGAGGACCCACAACACTTGAAAAGGGTCAAAACCTGGACTGACCAATCAGAAAAGGACATTTTGGCTCAGCCTGCGTTGGCGTAACAATATTGCTTTGCATGCTCTCTGAGTGAACCTGAAACTGTCCTGATGGATTTAGCTGACTTGGGAGCATTCTTTGGGCAAAGACCAGTCACTCTGAGCCAGACATTTCCCATATCTTATTATTTTATGGTCGTCCCTTAAAGACACTATCTTGACATCCTTTGTTTATGGCTGGGAGAAAAACCAAACATCCTGGGACCACCCTTCTGGCCTTATGGAAACTATATTTTTTGGCTGACACAGGCATCCTGAGTGGGAGGAGGGGGGAAGGAGAGGGCAATTCCTTACTCTATGGGTATATAATTTCTTCCAACTGGCCCTTCTGGGAACTCAGATTATTCTGACTCCCATACACATGTTTTCACTAGCTTAAAGGAAATAAACAGTATGTATTAACCTAATTTTATTTGTTTCTTTTTTGAGAAAACTCTGGAGGTTGACCTAAATCCATTGTCTCTTTTAGAGAAAACTCTGAAGGTTGACCTAATTTTGTTGTCTCTTTTTAGACCAAACTCTGGAGGCTGACACTGGTCACTTAAATTCTCTATCCTTCCCTCAGTTTCCTCATCTGTAAAATTAGGGGTTCAGATTAGATAACAATGGGCATTTATATAGCACTTAAACATTTACTTTAGATGACTTTCAAGTTTCTTTCCAGACTTAAATTTTTACCATTCAATGTCCCTGTTCATTTAGTATTAGAAATATTTAACAGAAATGTTTTCCACTTGGTGATACATTTATCTATAGCAACTTTTTTTGAATACTTGTATGATGTCATATATTCTTAATAAAACTTGGATTTTTGGATCAAAATTTGAATCAAATCATTGTGTTAGTAATATGGTAGGCTTCATGTATGTGTGTATATATATATATACATATATACACACACACACACACACACACACACACACACACACACACATATTATAGGTTTTCTTAAGGAACCAAAAGGCAACTCACTCTGATAGAGTTCCCATATTTGGTAAGCACCTGGGATTGTACTTTGTACCTTGAAACAAGAACAGGAAATCTAATTTTCATGAAGTGATAATTCCTAGCTATCCGCTATGTTGTTTGGTCCACAGTTCTCTACTTTTGACATCTAAGAGACAAGATGACAGATTTTAAAGGAATTGGGAGGGACATTGGATTATTCATGGATAAGGAAAGGCAGGACCAGGCAGCTGCTGATGAACTTGGAGGTAACTTAGAGCCTCGCCCCAGTTCTGTGTTCTGGAGTGGCAGTTGTCAAAGGAGGAAAAATAGATATCTCCTTCCTTGATCCCCACCTTACTGTCACTGAACTGAGCATTTCTGCTCTGCCAGCAATGTTTATATCACTCATGAGTCCACTGAGCATTCCTTCAATCAACATCAAGGAAGGCTAAAGGACCAAAGAAAACAAGGGCTCAAAATACATCAAGAGCATTTTATTAGTGGTCATGCTGTAATTACTAAGAGATCATGCAGTCTAATTGAGAAATGGGCAAGAGATTCAGTAAAGTGGATAAATCGGAGATTAGGCAAATCCATCTCGTGGTTTACAAAGCAACTTAATCCCCTAAGTATTGTGTTACACTTGCATTTGACCTTGTTGAGGTATTTATTTAAATTTTTTATGTATTTACAAATCTGAAGTTATTTAGTCCTTCATGCTATTTTAAAATTTAGCATACCTTTTACAAATTGTTCCTAGAAATAATTTGCATCTATTTTCCATCATCATTTTAAGACTACAAGCTAGCTGACATTTGTATGAGGCTAAGGACCACACCTATGATTTCATTGGGATAAAGAGCTCAAACTACGGAAATTCCCTCTACTAATGCAAATTGAGGGGTTTTCTACAATTTATAATCTTAGAGAGTTGCCTTGGGCACCAAGAGCTTGTCTGTCAATCAATAAACATGTATGTGCCAGATACTGTGCTAAATTCTAGGGATACAGAAAACAAAAGACAGTCTCTTTAGTGACAGTCTAATAGGGAAGACAAGCGAACAAATATGTACAAACAAGCTATATACAGGATAAATAAGAAGTAATTAGAAAAGGGGAGGCTTTAGAATTAGGAGGGGTTGGGAAAGGCTTCTTGTAGAAGATGGAATTTTGGTTGGGACTTAAAGGAAGCCAGGGAAGCTAGTAGGTGGAGATGAGGAAGGATAGCTCCAGGCCTGGGAGACAGAGAAAATGCCTGGAGCCAAGAGATGGAATGTCTTGTTTGTGGAACAACCAAGACACCAGGGTCAGTGGATCTAAGAGAATATATTGGAAAGTAAGGTGGTGTTTTTTGTCCCTCATTTTTGAAGGGGACCAATGACATTATGGGTGGTGTTTTGACTTGGGCATGAATTGTATTTAAGGGAGGCAGAGTTGCACCAAGTTATCAGCCTCACTCTCTCCCAGAGTCGTGGAAGTCCAGTGGCAAAGAAAGTCCAGTGGCCCAGGATGCAGTAAATTACCTTGATGTCTTTGAGGTCTCACCAAGCTCTAAGCACTCCACGGTCTCTGCTTCAGCTGCCTTCATGGCTGGCTGTTAGAACTTATTGTTCTCATCTACCCATTTCACTGGGTGGTCTTCACACGCTTGGGGAAGACACCCCTCTAACTCACCAACAGCTCCATGGGTTACCCTCAATCTGGCTTGCCTCGTCTGCCCAGATGGTTTGCCAGGGAGTGATCATTGCACATGCCACAGCTTCTTGGAGCCAAAGTGAAAGCTGAGTGCTAGGGAGAAATCAAAGCCCTTCTCAGGGCTACTCACCTTTCATGCTTCAAGGTGTATATTCAAGGAAGATGAGCACTTCTGGTGTGAAGGCTTACCAAGCCCTTAAGGAAATGGCTAGGTTATGAAAGGCACTGAATACCAAGAAAGGATTTTTTTATTTGATTCTGGAAGTGATAGAGAGCCACCAGAGTTTATTGAGTAGAGGGGTGACATGATCAGACCTGCATGTTAGGATAAATAACTTTGGTGACTGGATGGAGGATGGATTGGAATACATAGAGACCTGAGGAAGGCAAACCCACCAGCAGGCAGCTATTGCAATAGTCCAGGCATGAAGTGATGAGGGCCTGCACCTGAATGGCAGTAGTGTCTGAGGAGAGAATGGAGTGTATTCAAGAAATGTTGCAAAGATAAAATCAATGGGCCTTGTCAACAGATTGGATATGATGGGGGAGAGGGGAAAGGGAGAGATGATCGTGAGGAGTCAGGGTGATAGATGTTGAGGTCTAGAGAATGGCACCTAGGTTGAGAGCCTGAGGGAACTAAGAGGATGGTGTTGCTCTCAACAATAATAAGGAAGTTAGGAAGTGGGGAGACATTAGAGGGAAACATAATGAGTTCGATTCTGAACATGCAGAGTTTAAGATGTTTACTGGCCAGCCAGTTCAAGATGTCTGACTCCTGACTCGTTTTCTTTTCTTTTTTTTTTTAGTCAGTTGAGGTTAAGTGACTTGCCCAGGGTCACACAGCTAATAAGGATCTGAGGTCATATTTGTACTCAGGGCCACCTGACGCCTGGGCTGGTGCTCTACCTGATCCACCTAGCTGCCCCCAGTTTAAGACATCTGAAAGGCAATTGGAGATTCAAGACAGGTGGTCTGCAGAGAGATTAAGGCAAGATAAGTAGATTTAAGAATCATTAGCTACTTTGTGTCTTGAGCTCGGGGCTTCCTGATCTGAGACTAAACTATCTACTATACCATGACACTTTTGCTAGGTGCATGTAGCACTTTACAAAGCATTTTCCTTACACCAACCCAGTGAGGTAGAGAGTACAAGTATTAATATTTCCATTTTGTACTTGAAGAAACTGATGCTCAGAAAGTTTAAAAATTTCCCCAGGACTCCAGCTCAGATCTTCTAATCTAAAGTCCAAATCTCATTCTACCTCTCACTCTACCACATTGTCTCTCCTTCCTTAACTTACTTGATTTGTTCCCACATATAAGAGGGTAATCTGAAGAATCCCAAATCAATTTGAAGAATTCCCTCAATCAATCTGATATTGTAGGGCATGGGTCTTTGTTTCGATGCAACTGAAGGGAAACTCCTCATGGAATGTGTCTGTATTCCCAAGAGCCCAAGCTGATTGGGTTTCAAAGCCTAGTATTGTTTGGTCATTTTTTCAGTCCTATCTGACTCTTTGTTATTCCATTTGGAGTTTTCTTGGCAGAGCTACTGGAGTGGTTTGCCATATCCTTTTCAAGTTCATTTTACAGATGAGGAAACTGAGACATAACAGAGTTAAGTGACTTGTCCAGGGTCACACAGCTACTAAGTGTCTGAGGCTAGATTTTAACTCAGGAAGGTAAGGACTTCCTGACTCCAGGCTCAGTGTTCTATCCATAGCACCACCTAGCTTCCCTAAGAGCCTAAGTCTTCTTCCTAACGATTGGCTGCATACAAAAGCAGTTGCCTCTCCTTGTGACCAATACAAGTGAACTCAGTGGTCTCTCTGACTCTCTGTAGGACTTTTCAAATTTTCCCCTAGTATTTCTTCAGTGGATCCCATCTTGTAACAAAAGTACAGGACAGTGCTACACTTGGGTTTGCATGTGGCCTTGAAGGAGAGATGCTGGGCATAAGCTCATCCAGATTAACAGATAATTTCAGTTGAGGCATTGAGAGGTTTCCCACAGAAGCATATGGGACAAGCTGACACATGCCTGCCCTGTAATGCTGAGAAAAAATTCCTAGCCTTGGGAATTGTTTGTGGTGTTAAGGAATGTTAAGGGTCCCCTGAACTTGTCTTTTTGAGTTGCCATATTTTCCAGAAAAACTGGACCTGGAATATGCAGAAGGCCCTGAATGTATCAAGGACAAAGCCCCATTCCCTGAGCTGATATAATTTGATATTTGCATCCCAAGCTGGACTTCTTGTGTGTCCTTGGGAGTCAAGACAGGCACCAGTGAGTCTACACCAGACTGAGAAACAGTTTGCGCAGCTGCGACCCTTGTAGATAAGCAGATCATCATATCTTCATAGTCTAACAGTTCTTAAGTGTAAGGTCTGGAATTCCCCCACCTAGGGAACTCTGTACCTCCTTTCCAAAACAAATTTGATCCCAAAAGAAGAAGTCAAATAGCTCCAGATTGATTATAGGTAGTAGTTAAATCAATTGGATACTTACATTGAGACAGTATGATGGATCCCTGCCAAGAGTTTATAGTCATCAGTCTGGGGAGGCAGCTGGAAGACCCCAGGAAAGCCCAGTTGTAATTACAGAAATCAGGCAAAGGGGGGTGGAGCTATAAAGCATATTGCTACTGATTAATGGATATTTTGGATTTCTTCTTAGTAATGAGCTCATTTCCAAGCTTGGGCATTAAGCCAGTGTTAATGGGTAAATACTCAAACACAAGATTGTGTACCGGTTATGTACTGGACATGAACTGGTCATTTTGTCCATGTTATGGCTTTCATTGGTCACAGTATCTAAGTTATGACTCAGTGTCTAAATCATGATTTTTAACAGATCACCATGTCCAGGCTTCCACATTTCACAGAGTTTAAGTTAATGGATTTTCACTTTTACTGTGTATTATGGCTTTTCCCCAGTTGGGACCCCACAATCCACCTCCGAAAAGCTGCCCAGACATTCTTTCCAAATATCTTCCACAAGGTCCATGAGATGGCTCTGTATTAGTGTGCTTAGGGCCTTTTTGGGTACAGCCAGGATGGTCCCATTTGTAAGCATGAACCACAAAGGCAATACAAGCACAGGTAAGAAAACAACATGATCAGTGAGAAAATTACCACAATTGTTACAATTTTCTTCCATCCCACCCCTGGCGAAGTGAAGGAAGAACTAATGGTATTTGGTGATTAGTGGGAAAACTGAATTTCTGAACTTACCTTAGTACAAGCCAGTTAAGTTTCTGAACTAGGTTCAGAGACAAACAAACATGGCTTGAACAGTTTTACAACATATTGGGGGTGACAGAGAATAGAATCAGTTACAAAATGAGATCAGAAAAATTTGATTTTCTCAATTTCCCCCTTTTTGTCAATGAAAGACTGGTACAATGATCACCATCAACCCACCACCAATGTCCATTTAATTAACAAACTTAATCTTGGAATTCAAATGTCCCGTTTGTTGTCTGGTCTCTGAAACATCTTTTCTTGGGACAATCTGGAAAATGTCTTGTCCTCAGGAGCAACTCTTCAGTAGAATTGCTTTTCTGATTCCAACTTACTTGTAGAGACTTGTTAGATGTTCCAGCTAAAATCTTTTACAAAATAGATCTCAATACAAGTTAGCATAGCCTCTCAAATGTTACTTCTCCAATAACTACTTCATATTGTGAAAACCAGCTCAAACTTTATGGTTCTGATTTTAACAATAGAGCTATAAGTGGGGAACAACAAAGTAGGAACCCAGTTTGCCTGAAGTTTCAAAAAATTTAGTTTTTTACATGCCCCTTAGAATGATTTATATTTGACATACAGATTATCTGATCTTATTACTTTCTCAAATTTTTCCACTCTGATTCTAATTCCATTAGGAGGATCAGATGCTATTAAGGATTCAATCCAATATAATGTAAAAATATGTTTAATAGGAATGTATATGTATAGCTTATATCAGATTGCGTACCATCTTGGGGAGAGTGTAGGGAAGGAGGGGGAGAAAAATTTTAAACTCAAAAGCATATGTACGTGATTGCTGATAAAGCAAAATAAATTTTTTTTAAAAAAAGGATTCAATCCAATACATGAAAATATAAGTAATAACACCTTGCAAGTAGAAGCTTTCCACACCTGGATTCGATAGTTACACAAATGAATTTACTTATAAGAGCTGACGTTACTCCAATTATAATAAAAGACATGGGAGGATATTTAAATAAATAATTCCAAAACAGTACATATTAATAAATTGTTTGTAATAAACACGTTTGTATTCTAGGACATGTAGTACAAACAGATGTTATTTCCACATTAGTAATAAACTTAAAATTGACTTTTTCATCGATGTAACACGAAATATTCCATGAGTTACATCCTTGCAAGACAACTGATTGAACTAAAAATCTCTTCTGCAAACCAAACTGAAGATGTTTCTGATTTAGTTTTAGTAATTAATACAATAACAGCTGGGTCCTTCAATTAGTTGTACCAATACTCAATTATTCTTACATCATTTTGAAACGTTTAAGGACCTTACACAGATATAGATAGATAGATAGATAGATAGATAGATAGATAGATAGATATAGATAGATAGATAGATATAGTAACAGGCAGATGAGATAGATAGATATAGTAACAGGCAGATGACTAGACCAAATACTAATTTACTAAGTTGTGTGGTATATAGAAAGGACTATAAGTCTAGACTGAAATAGCTCAGATCTTATGCACCTGCCTTTTATTATAATAGCTCAAATGTATCATAAGCTTAGTCCATGGGATAATGATACAACACCATGTTTACATCTTTGTTTCACAAATTTATTTTATCTTTGTCTAATTATTCCCATATTATTCAGAAAGGATGAACTGTCTTAGGGTTTAATTTTACGCATGACTATGTAAACATTAGCAGGTTGATGACAGATGTGAGTACTAATTTACCTAGTTGTTTGGGATAGGGAATTACTATACCTTCAGGTTGAAAACAGCAAGATCTCACATACTTGCGTTGTGCTCATATCTTCTACTGACCACTTGCTCTGATTATAGAAATTGCTATAAAAGGAAAAACATGCCTGTGATTATACCAGCATCAAACTGGTCCTTCAGGCTTAAGCCCAAGGGAACTTACATGACAGCATAAAGCATCATTAGCTCTATTTGATTTCAGGTACAAGTCACAGTTTGGCAATCAACCATGCTGTAAAAATTCACCTCATAGCCAAACTCAGGAATAGTCAGATGGGAAACATTCCTGTTCAAAAAAACACAATGAGGAAACTGAGTCAGAATGATCCCACCTTAGGCTAATGCCAAGGTTGTCCTCTCAGCTTTTTCCCAGATGCAAATCTCCACCTGCTACAATTCAAAATCACATTCCCTCTGAGGAGCTTGTGTTATTTCTCTCAAATGGTGGATTATTGATTTAATGATCCATCAGACAACTATACCTGAATTCAAACTAAAAATAAAGTCAATTACAATCCCAAGAGCTTCTACCTCAAATGGCAAGTTTTGCTTGGGACTAGATCATAACTAGATATAGTTATTTTTACTCTTATGGAGTTGCAATAAGCAATAAAAATTTACCAGGATTCACATACATAAGAGATTTCACTTAGCATTTTTCACTTGGTTTTTCTTTTCTTCTCAAGTTTAAATTTACCCTGGTGTAAAGACCAATCATTAGAAATCATTTCTATATTATACATAAACTTGCAAATCCTCAGCAAGCAAAGTTCATGGTTTAGGAGCTCCACAACAAACTCTTTTCCAAAGGCTAATGATCTTGCTCACACAGATGATTTCCAGGAACCTGGCAAATTTACAAAATAAAGGGACTTGACAGCGGCCCCAGAAAATGGGTTGAGCCTGATGCCTCTGCCTGCCCATCCATCTATATTCTTCTTCTGGACCGATGTAAACCACCTACTCTCTGGGTGGCAAGTCCCCTATTTTCAGTCTTAATTTAGTTGTTTTGCCCTGACTGAATTTCCCCCATATCCTTCTATGGCTACCCACTTGCCAAGATGTCTTTCGGTATTGTACATTCTGCATCAGTATCTACCAAAAAGGGCACAGTTTGTTTCTTTTTAGGACCCCAGTATATGGTAACTGACATATGGGGCCTCTGGTCACCTCCTATAGCCCTACATCAGAGGCTACCTTGGCCATCTTCCTAAGGGAGGGGAGTCAGGAGTATCCACTCTATCTATTCTTAGAGGCGCTGTGTGCTGTGCTCTTTGACATCCCCCCACTTCGAGGTGGAATAGGCTAACCCTGCTGCACAAGATGGCCTGCTCTGAATGTACAGAACCAATATGAATGAGGCTTTCACCTCAACTCCTCCTTTCCACACAGAGAAATCAATTACCAATTTTAGGTTTTCACATTAAAACAATAACCCCAAATAACTTAGTTAACAATCTTACAACTTTCATAAGTGATAGCCAAATTGTTTTAGCTGTAACTTCCTTTTAACTACAAGCAAAGGTGAAAATACCCAGTTCCCTAAATGGCAATTACAAAACATTATAAAACAGGATTAGTAGGGCGGATAAAAGAACATAACTAGTTTTAAACAATTTTCCACCATCTTTTAGTTTCTTTCAGTTCATACTCTAATAACATCTAAATTATGAAAAGCTGCTTGACATAACTGACACAAAAATTTACCCATCTGAAATAATATTTTGGATTTGAAACTTGAAACAAATCCATTACTGATCAGGTAACTTCAACCCTGTTGAATGAGTTTCCAAACTACCTTACACAGAAAAATCAGGCATCTCATCACCATTGGCATTGTGTACTGATCACATCTAATTAAGTAACTAATAATAACAACAGTTAAGATTTATAGTGACTGCTTTGCCAGGCATTGTATTAGGCACTTTTCAATTACATGAAGTAATGTGAGGTAACTTGCTTAAGGTCACCCAGTTAACAAATTTCACATCTATTCATTTTTCCAAGTTGTTTTCATGCCAAATAGAATAATAAATTCTGACTTATCTTAAACATCAAATTAGGAGACACATATTTCACTTAAAATGTGACCAGAATGAATTCAATTACACCTGGATCTATGTTCCAAATGGTATCGCACAGAATCTAGGGTTATGATTTCAATACTGCAGTATCATATTTTACACAAATCCTGTTTATCCCAAACAGTTCATATTATGGAATCCACTATTTCTAGCTAGTCCACTGTCAAAGATGGTAAAAGCGGCAATCTGATATTACAATTTAATCTACCCCCAATTATCACACTTTAGAGCACATTTTAATTTAGTTCAAATCTTGGTTCCACAATCTCAAAAGGAGCCCATAGCTTATTAGTTTATTTATCACTCTCTATGATTTCTTCTTATGAATAGGAGCCTTCATATAATTTACAGCCAAGTTTCCAATTTTAACACACATACCAATTTTAAAAGTTATTTTAAAATTGACCAGTACTTAACTTTAATTTGTAAGACTCCCTAAATGCCAAACTAGATATTCCAATTAAATCTAGTTGCCTTTTAGTTGTTTCTTGATTCACACAAATCTTTTCTCTTTTGTGAGCTAGGAAAGGGTTAAGTGTGAGTTCTGTTCCAAGGCCTTATTGTTTTCTTTCCTCTTTTCACCTTGAAACTTTCACTGATACAACCCTCAAACCCATCTTTCTATAATCAGTGAAATGACCTTCTTCTCTTAATAAATCTGTCATTCTAGGGGGTGGGATGGGTGAGAAATGCTCTTAATTCCCTTAAAACAAATTCTAAAGAATATAAACTGAATTACTTGCTAGCATTTAGTTTGCTAACATTCATAAAAAAAATTCCAATCACTACATAGATGGGGGGGGATTATCCCTCCTCTTTTTTTTTCTTGCCTGTCCTTTTACACCCCAGAACCTGGCCATACTTCAGGAATGGCAAGGGAGAGATAATTTTTTAAAAAACTTTTAGGATTTTAATTAAACAAGACACAAAGATTTCTTTCAAATTCTTTCAAATTCTGATCCTACTCAAATAATCATTTCTCTCTCTCTCTCTCTCTCTCTCTCTCTCTCTCTCTCTCTCTCTCTCTCTCTCTCTCTCTCTCTCTCTCTCTCTCTTCTGTTTACCACCCAGGCTGCTACAGTCAGCAAGGGATGGAGGGAGAGAAGGAGAAAGAGATTGTCTCACAATTACATGCCTTACTGCTTTCCTGTCCACATGCTTAACTCCCCTCAACCCGTCTAACTGGCAAGCCAGTGTTTCTATATATTTCTCCTTCTAACTGGAATTCCTCCAATAACTTCGTATTCTCAGTCTCTGAGTCTAGGAACCTGATAGGGTTCTTTTTTCAATTCTGTGAGAAAGGGGCCATTTCACATCTACCACTACCTGTCACCCTCCCTTTCCCTACCTGATGGAACATAGCCCTACCAGAAGGAACTCTAGTTTTTTCAGCATTTTCAAGACATCCCCATACTTATGTGGTGCCCCAACACAGGCCACCCCTACACAAACATGGAAGCCATCCAGGGATTCTACCCCCAGCTATCCTCTATTCCCTTGACATTCCTTCAGGATCTTGCTGATTACGCCAGTTGTAAGGCCCAGAATTCCACCACCTAGAGAACTCTGTACTTCCTTCCCAAAACAATGGGACAAGTTTGATACCAAAGAAAGAGGCCAAAGAGCTCCAGATTGATTATAGGTAGTAGTTTAATCAATTGGATACTTACATTAAGGCAGTATGATGGACCCTTACCAAGAGTTTAATAGTCAGCAGTCTGGGGAGGCAGCAAGACTACGGGTTGCATCCCCACAAAGACCCCAGGAAAACCCAGGGGTAATTATAGAAATCAAACAAAGGGAGGTGGCGCTATAAAGCATATCAGTACTGATTGGTGGATATTTTGGATTCCTGCTTAGTAATGAGCTCATTTCCAAGCTTGGGCATTAAGCCAATGTTGATGAGTAAACGTCCAAATATAAGATTGTGTACTGGTCATGAACTGGTCACTTTGTCCATGTTATGGCTTTCATTGGTCACAGTATCTAAGTTATGATGCAGTGTCTAAATTAGGATTTTTAACAGGTCACCATGTCTAGGCTCCCACCTTTCACAGAATTTAAGTTAATGGCTTTTCACTTCTTACTATGTATTATGGCTTTTCCACAATTTGGACCCTACAGCAAGGGAAAAGAATGCTGTTTTGCCATCTTGGTTATTCATGACTTCTCCCCTGCCACTCCCATTTAGGTGGAGATTTCTGTTTCTCCTCCTCTCTTTGTCACAATTTCATAAATATGCAAGCTTCTGTTTGGGTTATGAACACTTTGCCCTGATTTAGGGTTCCATGCATGTGTTCATTTCTCTTGTAATAAACCTAGTTTTTATGTAAGTTTCATGAAATTGTGATTGCTTGTTGACAGTAGGTGACCCCAAGTTTAGAATTCCCAAGGTCAAGATAAAGAGCACTAGGTTTTCTGAGGAGACATGATTTCCTGATTCATTTGTTTCCCTGGAAAAAGAATCTATATAATTCCCTATACTGTGTCCTCTTTCCAAGTAAGTCATCAAGTTACTCTGACAGTTGCTGGCTAACAGATTAGAAAGTCTAAGTGATTCTTCCCTGAAAAACAACTAATTGTCCCAAACTCAAAGACTGATCTCTTGTGAATCCACATAACTAATTGTTTCCTGTACACTGTAAATACTTACATGAAGTGGTTTCTCTTCACAAGTCCACTTGCCTCCAGAGAAACACACTTTTCTGAGGTATTTTATGCTTTTCCCTGCCCTGTAATTTATATATAAAACACAGCCCTTTATTGACTTGTATTTTAAATCACAGGTAGCTCAGTTGACTCTGGATCTGGAGTCAGGAAAACCTGAGTTCAAAGCCAACCTCAGACATTTACTAGCTGTGTGACTCTGGACAATTTACTTAACCCTTTTTGCCTCAGTTTCCTCATCTGTGAAATGATCTGGAGAAAAAAAAATGCCAAACCACTCCAGTATCTTTGCCAAGAAAACCACAAATGGGGTTACAAAGAGTTGGACACAACTGAACAACCAACAAAAAGTCCGAAGTTGGTCTTCTTGTCACTACAAGAAAATTAATGTAGGGATATCAGTGTAGCATGCAAGCTCTCCATCTGTTATCTCTTGTTCTTGCTACATAACAGGCCCACTTTCTGCCATTTAGTCATTTGGTGGTAATATGTTATAGTCTATTTATATTTACCATGAGCCTCTCTATTATCTTTTAGGTAACCTCCAATTATTTCAATTTTGCAAATAAGGTTTTGTTGATATTCTTTGCTTTTTCATCATCTACACTTCATAATATGTTCCTACCCTCTCTTCTTCTGAGGGCAGCTAAGTGGTACAGTGAATAGAGGGCTGGGCCTGAAATCAGGAAACTCATCTTCCTGCATTCAAATCCAGCCTTGGACACTTACTAGCTATGTGACCCCGGGCAAGTCACTTAACCCTGTTTGCTTCAGTTTCCTCATCTGTAAAATGAGCTAGAGAAGAAAATGACAAACCACTCCAATATTTTTGCCAAGAAAACCCCAAATGGAGTCACAGAGAGTCAGATACAACTGAAAACAACTAAACAACAACAAATAGAGTGTATTGCTGCTGAAGTCCTTTTTAACTCTCAAATTCTACTGACCCCTCACTATGTGACAGAGGCCTTTCTTACATTGAAATATTGGCTAATCCCCATCTGCATGTGCTTTCATTCAGTATAATAATGGTCATGTTTCTGAGTGCTCCCATCTACCCTTCTACTCCTGCACCCAAGGCATCTTGCCGTCTCCCTGCTGCCACCATATCACTTCTCCTCACCTGATCCTTTTTTCCTTTGTACTTGATGTGGGAACCTATCCTCTATGTGGAACTGAATTCTCTTAGAGACACTAATAACTTTCTTCTACGTGACACTAAGCCTTCTAGCTGTGACATTAAATCCCATATCCATTTGCATCTTGTAAAGAGCTGCATGGTTTTTCATCCATCAAATAAATTTACAACCCAAATCACTGAGAGGAGGACAGCTTTGGATATTGAGGGGAAGAGTTAACAGTAGACCTGCTTTGAAGGAGCCAGGTCAATTTCCTGAGATCTGTCACAAGACTGGTCCTAAAAAGGGCTGGATACTTTTTGGACAGTTGTTCAGCCATTTCCAACTCTTCATGATCCCATTTAGGATCTTCTTGGCAAAGATATCACAGAGGTTTCCATTTCCTTCTCCAGCTCATTTTTACAGATGATGAATGAGGCAAATAGAATTAAGTGACTTGCCAGGTTACACAGCTAGTAAATGTGCGAACCCATGTTTGAACTCATGAAGATGAGTCTTCCTGATTCCAGACCCAATGCCCTATCCACTGTGCTGCCTCATTACCTGAATGGAGCAGCTGGAATCTTGGTGTTCTTGACTATGTTGTTGTTGTTCAGCCATTTCCAACTCTTCATGATCCCATTTAGGATTTTCTTGGGAGATACTGGAGTGGTTTGCCATTTCCTTCTCCAGCTCATTATGCAGATGAAGAAACTCGGGCAAATGAGGTTAAGTGACTTGCCCAGAGTCACACAGCTAGAAAGTGTCTGAGGCCATATTTGAACTCAGGAAGATGAATCTTTCTGACTCCAGGCCCAGTGTTCTATCCATTGTACCACCGCGTTGTCTATTCTTGACTAAGGTCAAGGAAATTAGAGAGTAGCAGAGAAGAGACAGAGGAATAAAGACGTCATAGATCAGCAGAGAGATCAGGAGGATTAGGGGTGGTTGTTCTTTTGCAACCATGCTGAGTGTAGCTCAAACGTTCTATGGGATATGGACAAGCATTGAGTTTATTCTGGGTCTTTGGTGAACGGCTCCATTGGCCTGTGGAATTGTGTCAGTTGGGTCAAGAGCAGGCAAGTTTCTTTGTCTGATTTCATCATCACAAACCTGGCTTTCTCCAGGATCTGCATGCAATGGACTGTCATAGTTGATAGGATTTTACTAGTATTCTATCCCAACTTACAGAATAAATTAATAATACTAGAAATTCTTCTTACTCTTTAGACAGTTATTAACCACTTAAGCATTTGCTTTGTGGCTTGCCTCAGTGTCCTCTACTGCCTGGAAATGGTCAGTTTCCCCCATCCAGCCTTCCTCTGGATCAAGTAGAAGGTTTCCCATCGGGTTGTCTGGATGCTGTTGGGCTCCACGTTGGGCTCTCCTCCTTCTTTGGCACAGTGTCATTGGTCTGTAAATTTAATATTTATTTTGCTGTCAGACAAATAATGCACAAAGCAAACTGCCCTGTATATATAAAAAAGGATAGAGAAGATCATGGCACCTTTTCCTCCATTTGGACCCTGATCCCTTTGGCTGTGTCCCTGATCTCCTCTCTCCTTCTCATCCTCTCCCTAGGGAGACACAACCAGGAAATGCAGCATCAGTCATGTCACTGGCTCTGTACTGAAACACTGAGGCCATGTGAGAACCATCAAAGTCATCCTCTCCTTCCTCTTCCCTTTTTTTATACTTTGTTACATCCTTAGAATATTGAGGCATTTCTTGCCAGACCCCATAATGATTCAGATGACAATGGAAATTATTTTACTTACCTAACCCTCTGTGAACTCATTCACCCTCATTCTAGGGAAGAAAAACCTACCTGGAACAGAAATCCTAAGGCTAAACAAGCTGAAGAAATATAGTTCACAAGGTTAAGCCAACTGACCTTTCACCTCATAGAGAAACATGGGGAAAATGGATGGGCTCAGAAAAAACTGAATTCCTCTGCTCTCCTACCTCCTCAAGTCACTCTCCCATATCATTAACTTCCACATACAAATGACTCCATGAGACCAGCCTATAATGAACCTTATATAGGATATAGATAGATAGATAGATAGATAGATAGATAGATAGATAGATAGATAGATAGATAGATAATGTCTGGGCTTCAGGAAAGTTTGTATTCTCTGGAAAATACTATCATTAGAAAATTCTTTATTTCCATATAAGAATTTAAATGATATAATAAATATCATTATAACATTTGATTCTACATAATGAGCCTATTTACAAATTGGAACTTCCCACTGCCATTGGTTTGTTGATATAAAGACTATTAATATCTGCACAAGAGATATGTCCATATGTCCACTTTAAGCAGATCACTTAACTTTTCTAAGGCCTCAGTTTTTTCCTCTGCAAAATGAGGTTGGATTTGTTCATTTCAGAAAATTGTTTCAGCTTTAAAATTCTATGATTCTAAATCTTTGTCTATTTAGCATTCATTCTTTTATTAATGAAATTGTCCTTTCGATAAAGATGAATATCTGGGGCTTTTTTATACAGTTCTATGATATCATCAGGGTAAAGAAGACTAGGTGTAGAAACTCCCTCTGCTAATGTAACTCATCTCATTCTGAGAGAATTGTATGGGGCCTTAAGAGTTTAAATGACTTGTCTAACATCACACGGTCACTGTGTGTCAGGGAGAGGATTGAACCTGAATCTTTCTAATTTCAAAACCAGCATGTTACTGTTCACTACAGAACGGAAGTATGTGGTACACTGGGTAGAGTGCTGAGTTTTCAGAATGAGAGTTATGCAAGAGAATCATGAAATAGGAGTCAACAGCTTGGTAAAGGAAGCACAAAAAATAGAAAAAGATGCACAAAAATTGACTGAAGAAAACAACTCCTTAAAAAGTAGAAATGGCCATATGGAAAAAGAGGTACAAAAGCTGAAGAAAATAATTTCTTAAAAATTAGAATTGGGCAAGTGGAAGCTAACGACTCTATGAGACATCAAGAATCAAACAAAACCAAAAGAATGAAAAAAGAGAAAAAAATGAAAAATACCTCAGTGGAAAAACAACTGACCTGGAAAATCAATCCAGGAAAGATCACTTAAAAACTATTGGACTACCTGAAAGCCATGATCAAAAAAACCAGACTGGACAGCAACTTTCAAGAAATTATCCAGGAAAACTGACCTGATATCCTAGAAAACAAGGGTTAAATAGTAATTGAAAGAATATACCATTCACCTCCTAAAAGACATCCCAAAATTAAAACTCCCAAGAACAATATAGCCAAATTCCAGAACTCTCAAGTCAAGGAGAAAATACTGCAAGCAGCAAGAGAGAAACAATTCAAATATCAAGGAGCCACAACCAGGATTACACAGGATTTACCAGCTTCTACATTAAAGGATTAGAAGGTTTGGAATATGGTATTTCAGAAGACAAAGGATCTAGGGCTAGAACCAAGAATTGCCTACCTAGCAAAACTGAGCATAATCTATTGGAGGGAAAAATAAACATTGAATTGACGCAGGGGACTTTCAAACATTCCTGATGAAAAGATCAGAGCTAAACAGAAAATTAGATTTTCACATATAAGACTCAGGAAAAACAAAAAAGTAAACAAGAAAGAAAATAACATAAATTATTTAATAAGAATAAACTGCTTATGCCTCTATATTATTTAATAAGAATAAATTCTTTACATCTCTATATAGAAAGATGATACTTGTAACTCTTAAGAACTGTATCTCTATTAGGGCGCTTAGAAGGAGTATTCATAGATAGAGGGTGCAAGTATAAGTTAGCTCTGATGGGATGATGTAAAAAAAATTAAGGGGTGAAAAGGAGCATTGCATTGGAAGAAGAGGAAAGGGAGAGGTAGAATGGAGCAAATTATATTACATGAAGAGGTGCAAAAGACCTATCACTGTGCAAGGAGAGAAGGGAGCAGGGTGAGCATGCCTTGCATCCTACTCTCATCAGATTTGGCTAAAAAAGGGAATAACCTGCACACTCAGTTGAGAAGTAGGGAAGTAGGAAGGGAGAGTGACAAAAGGGAGGCTGACAGAAGGGAGGGCAGATTGAAGGAGGTAGAGGTCAGAAGCAAAACACTGATGAGGAGGGACAGAGTGAAAGGAAAGAGAGGGGAAAGTATAAAGATGGAAAAAATAGGATGAAGGGAAATACACAATTAGTATTCATTTGAATGTGAATGAGATGAACTCATCCCTAAAATAGAAACATATTAAAAACCAGAATCCTACAATATATTGATTACAAGAAACACTTTTAAGGAAAGACAAACATACAGACTCAATGTAAAAGGTTGGAGCAGAACATATTATGCTTCAGCTGAAGTTAAAAAGAAAAAACAGGGGTAACAATCATGATCCCAGACAAAGAAAAAGCAAAAATAGATCTAATTTAAAGAGACAAGGAGGGAAACTACATCTTGCTAAAAGGTACCATAGAAGGGGTAGCTAGGTGGTGCAGTGGATAGAGGACCTGAGTTCAAATCCGACCTCAGATCAAACACAACACTTACTAGCTATGTGCCTAAAAATAAAATAAAATAAAAGGCACACAATGAAGTAATATCAATACTAAACATGTATGCACCAAATGCTATAGCATCCAATTTCTAAAGAAGTTAAATGAATTACACAAGGAAAAGGACAGTAAAACTATACTAGTGGGGGACCTCAACCTCAGAACTCATTAAATCTAATCACAACATAAACAAGAAGAATTAAGGAGGTAAATAGAATTTTAGAAAAGTTAGATATAAGAGAGCTCTCGAGAAAATTGAACGGGTATTGAAAGGAATATACCTTTTTTCTATGGTACATGGCATCTACACAAAAACTGACCACATATTAGGGCATTAAAAACCCCACAACCAAATACAGAAGGGCAGAAATATTAAATGTGTCCTTTTCAGATGATGATGCAATAACAATTGCATACAATAAAGGACCGTGGAAAGACAGATTAAAAATTAATTGAAAACTAAACAATTTAATCCTAAAGAATGAGTGGGTCAAATAACAAATCATAGAATTTATCAGTAATTTCATCAAAAAGAATGACAACAATGAGCCAACATACCAAAATTTATGGGATGCAGCCAAAGCAATACTTAGAGGAAAATTTTTATCTCTAAGTGCTTACGTCAATAAAATAGAGAAAGACCAGAGTGATGAATTGGGCATGCTACTACTAAAAAAGTTTAAAAAAAAATTAAAAATCCCAATCAAACACCAAATTGGAAATCTTGAAAATCAAAGGAGAGATTAATAAAAGTGAAAATAAGAAAACCATTGAACTAATAAATAAAACTAAGGGCTGGTTTTATGGGGGAAAAACACAAAATAGGTAAACCATTGGTTAATTTGAGTTAAAAAAAAGAAAACCAAATAACAATGATCAAAAAATGAAAAAGATGAATTCACCACCAATGAAGAAGAAATTAAAGCAATACGTAGGAGCCATTTTGCCCAATTGTATGCCAATAAATCTGACAATCTAAGACAAGTGGATAAATATTTACAAAAATATAAATTGCCCACAATAACCAAAGAAGATAAAGAATACTAAAATATTCTAATTTTTAGAAAATGAAATAGAACAAGCCATCGACAAACTCCATAAGAAAAAAATTTCCAGGACTGGATGAATTCACAAGTGAATGCTATCAAACATTTAAAGAACAATTAATTCCAATACTATATACACTATTTGGGAAAATAGGCAAATAAGGAGTCCTACCAAATTCCTCTTATGACACAAATATGGGGCAGATATCTAAAAAAGGAAGAGGCAAATCACAGGAAAGAAAACTATACCTCAATTACCCTAATGAATATTGATGCAAAAAAATTTAAGTAAAATACTAACAATAAAATTATAGCAATATATCACCAGGATCAATCACTATACCAGGAATGCAGGGTTGGTTTAATATTAGGAAAACTGTCAGCATAATTGACCATATCAATAACAAAATCAAAAGAAATCATATGATTATCTCAAGAGATATGGAAGAAGCCTTGGACACAGTCCAACACCCATTCTTAATAAAAACACACACACACACACACACATACATACGTACACAAAAGTGAGCATAAGAATAGATGGAGTTTTCCTTAAAATGATAAATAGTATCTGTCTATGTTTCTTTTCTTTTTTTTTTTGGTGAGGCAATCAGGGTTAAGTGACTTGCCCAGGGTCACACAGCTAGTAAGTGTCAAATGTCTAAAGCTGGATTTGAACTCAGGTCCTTCCTGACTCTAAGGCTGGAGCTCTATCCACTGCATCACCTAGCTACTCCAATAGTATCTGTCTAAAAACATCATCAGGGATTATCTGTAAGGGAGATAACCTAAAAACCTTCCCAGTAAGATCAGGGGTGAAGCAAGGATGTCCATTATCACCACTATTATTCAATATCGTACTAGAAATGTTAGCTATAATAATAAGAGAAGAAAAAGAAATTAAAGGAATTAGAAGAGGCAATGAGGAAGCAAAACTATCACTTGCAGATAATATGATGTATACTTAGGGAATCCTAGAGAATCAACTAAAAAAACTCCTTTAAATAATTAACTTTGAGGCAGCTAGGTGGCACAGTGGATAGAGCACCAGCCCTGGAGTCAGGAGGATGTGACTTCAAATCCGGCCTCAGACACGACACTTACTAGCTGTGTGACTCTGGGCAAGTCATTTAACCCCATTGCCTATCGAAAGAAAGGAAGAAGGAAGGAAGGAAGAAAAGAAAAAGAAAAAAGAAAATGAAATAATTAACTTTAACTTACATGAACTGATGCTGCATGAAATGAACAGAACCAGAACACATTGTACACAAAAACAGCCACATTGTGTGATGACTGACTTTGATGGACTTAGCTCTTCTCACCAACGCAAGGATCTAAGACATCTCCAAAAGTCTCATGATGGAAAATGCTATCCACATCCAGAGAAAGAACTATGGAGTCTGAATGCAGATGGAAGCATACTATTTGCTCTCCTTTTCTTTTGTTGTTTTGTCTTGTTTCTTCTTTTTCGTGGTTCCTTCTCATAAGTTCTAATGCTTCTTTACATCATGACTAATGTAAAAATATGTTTAATATGAATGTATAATTAGAGTCTATATCAGATTGCACGCAGTCTTCGAGGGGGAAGAGAAAGTAGGGGAGAAAATTCAAAAATCAGAATCTTATAGAAGTGAATGTTGAAATCTAAAAATAAATTAATTATTTCTTTAAAAAAAGAAATAACTTTGCAAAGTTGCAGGATGTAAAATAAATCCACATAATTCATCAGCATTTCTATATATTATCGACAAAGTCCGAGCAGCAAGAGATAGAGAAATTCATTTAAAATAACTGTAGACAATATAAAATACTTGGGAGTCTACCCGCCAAGACAAACCCAGGAATTATATGAACACAATTACAAAACACTTTTCACACACATAAAGACAGATCTAAATAATTGGAAAAATATTCATTGCTCATGGGTAGGCCCAGCCAATATAATGAAGATAACAACGCTACCTAAACTAATTTACGTATTCAGTGCTATGCCAATCAAACTACCAAAAAAGTTATTTTATAGAGCTAGAAATAATCATAACAAAATTCATCTGGGAGGACTATCAAGGCAAACAATGTGAAGGAAGGTGGCCTGGCCATACCAGATCTCAAACTGTATTTATATAGCAGTGATCATCAAAACTATTGTGTACTGACTAAGAAATGGAGCAGTAGCCCCCGCCTCCCCGCCCCGGCCTGCCGAGAGACGGAAGCACCTGGTAAACTGCTGCAGCCGCTTCAGTATTGTCTGCGGGGATTCTTTAGAAGCTCAGCGTATTGCGGCACGGCCAGGGCGAGAAATGGAGGGCAAAGGGGGAGGTGGAGCTCCCTCCCGCCTCCAGCAGCCGGGGGTCGGCAGCGGTCTGTACCAGGTGCCGGCCGTCGCCTCCTCACGCTATGCTGGCCCAGTGGCCACCCTCCCGGACTGCCTGGTTTCGGCTCGCCAGTCCCAAGAGTTGACAGAAAAGCCACAAAAAGGAGCCTGAATTGTGGAAGTAAAGTAGTTCGCACCCACTGAACATGCCTCTAAGGCATAAGTGCTGTCAGACTGACCACCACCCACACAGATTCCGTGAACCAGTGTATATTCTGGACCCTGGAAGATTCTCCTTTGTTACAGCAACCGGGGCAGACTTCCAAATCTGGCATTCAGCAGATTATTGAATGCTTTCAATCAGGAATTAAACAACTAGAACACATTTTATTAAGAAATGCCGACACAAATTTTTGAGTGTCAATTATGTTGCAGTCGCTGCAGAGGATTACCAAATTTAATCACTCATAAAAAATCCTACTGCCTCCAAGTCTCCAGATGGATGACAGCCTTCCTGATGTAAATGATAAAGTCAAGCCATAAACGATCTCCTAGAAGACATTTATCCAAGCGTGGACAAGAAAGAATGTATTATTAGGCTAGAACCCATAGAAACTAATCAGAATGAGGTGTTTCAGTATATTTCAAGGACTAACAATCCAGCTGAGGTCACTGAGTCAAGTAATTCTCCCGATCAAACTCAAGTTCAAATGCAAAGAATCTAACATTGAACAATACAAAACAACTCCAGTTCCCAGTGCAGAAGTAGAAATTGTAGAGCCCCCTCCTGCAGAAATAGTTGTGAAAGAAGTAACACCAACTTCTGATGAACAGCCTCAGAAATCACACAGACTTGGAAACTTCTGATAATTCTGATTTTGGCCACCAATTGATTTGTTGTCTTCGTAGAAAAGAATTCAACTCCAGATGCCATTAGAAAAGTACATCAAAAAAAAAAAGATGGAAGAACTAAAGAAGTATATTGAAACATGAAAGAATCCTAACCAATCCTCTACTAAATGATGCAATAAGAATGTTCTAGTAACATTGATTAGGAGTTGTCCAGTATGTCATAAATCATTTGCTACAAAAGCCAATGTAAGGAGTCATTTTGATGAAGTTCATAGAGGACTGAGGAGGGATTCAATTACTCCTGATAGAGCTACAAAGCCTGGACAGCCTTTATTCCTGGATACTGTTTCTCCTAAAAAATCTTTTAAGACTCGGAAACAAAAGTCTTCTTCAAAGGCTGAACACAATTTAACTGCATGCAAATACCTTATGCTTAAAAGACATGTGCAAATTGTCCACAAGATAACTCTTTCTGGAACAAATTCTAAAAGAAAGGCCCTAATAATACTGCCAATGACACAGAAATAAAGTAAAAGTAGAACCATCAGACTGTAGAATTTTCGCCCCCTTCTATTATCCATTCTTCACAGAATCAAACAAAGGGAACAAATCATTCAAATGAGAAAAAGAACACACCTGCAGCACAGAAAAAATAAAGTTAAGCAAGACTTGGACAGACCTAAATCAACAAGTCCTTCTGCTGCAGGTGGCCAGCAAAAATACCAGAAAACCAAAACTTTCAACTGGCTTTGACTTCAAGCCACTTTACTGTAAATTTTGTAAATGCCAATTCACTTCCAAACAGAACCTTACTAACACATTAAGTTGCACAAGATGGGAACAACATTTTATGTTTTTTTATGTGTCCACTTTGCACTTATAAAATGTGTCAGAAACGTGATGTGATAAAGCACAAAACTGTGGTTCACAAAAAATCATCATGTTATCCTGGGAAAATCAGCCAGTTCAGACATCAGAGCTAAAAAAAAAAGCCCATTGATTTTGTTCTAAATAAAGTAGCAAAAAGAGGCCTTCCAACGGATGAAGCAAAGCAAAAAAGATTCAAAACATGAGGGAACTTTAATTCTCTCAACAAAAAGTATGAAGTAGCTGATGCTGGCATTGAAGTAAAAGTCACAAAAAAACATTTCTCTTCACAGAAGCAATAAGTGCGGAAAGGCATTTGCAAAAAAGACTTGCCTTGAAAATCATAAGAAAGCTTATAAGGCAAATGCTTCTAAATACTTGAAGGAAATAAAACCAAAGGCCAAAGCACAAGATCTAAGGTTCTTGTCTAATAACTTCAAGTGATGTACAGAAAGGTTTGGAATTCATTTGTGTGGAAAGACTTTAAATTGATGTTAGAACCACTAACATCTTCAAATGGTACTATAAAGAAAAAAAAGAAAAATAGTTTCATAATATTCAACTGTTACTGCTGTTTTTTAACTAAATTAATAACCAACTGACTACATGTTTTTAAGGCCATTACTTCTTCCAACACTTTCAAGTAGCTATGAAGTTAGCCTTATTCTATCTATATCATAATTTGTCTTACCTTGCGCATTTGGTCTACAGGCTCATCCCACTGTGTTTTTTTTTTAATGTGAAATTTTTTTCCCTTAAAAACTGTAGGCAGTCAATAACTTGAAGGAATATCCCTGCTGGTATTGTTATTTGACAAAGAAGTTCTATCATAGTTTCATTTTATTTGGCAAGATTTTCATCTGGGTTGTGTGCATGATTTCAAAATTTTCTCCAGTGAATATATACTAAGAACAGTCAATTAAAACAGAGGAACTTAAGTCTGCTGAATATTAGTACTTGTACTCACATCAGTTCATCTCCAACTGATTTTCTAGTGTAATGAAAGTTCCATTGTACTAAAAATAGTATAAAGTTCCAGTTCATTTTCATGCATAGTTCATACTACACCTTTAATTTGTAAACATCTGACGTTTTTATAAAAATCAAACATTCCCCTATTTTTTCTTTAAATTTTATACATAAGCACTTTAATGATAGATGCAACTTAATTTTTCAGTTTCTTTTTTTTTTAAATGGGCAATACATTTACTAATGTTAATATGAGAGCTTTTTTTTTTTTTGGTGAGGCAATTGGGATTAAGTGACTTGCCCAGAATCACACAGCTAGTGAGTGTTATATGTCAGATTTGAACTCAGGTCCTCCTGACTCCAGGGCCAGTGCTCTATCCACCTAACTGCCCCGACTAATGTTAATATGAAGGTAGCAAATATCTTACTGATATTTTATATTTACAGACAATCCATGCACAACCATTTCTTACGATGTTAGTTTTATTTCTTTAAATATTGCTACATAGTGAGGAAGAAAAGAGAAACCAAGAAATTTTTTTTCTCTCAAGAAAATTTCAAGTGACACTTTAGATAACATTTGATTTTTGCTATAGGATTTGCAAAATGATGAATTCTTTTCCAATGAATTCTTTTCTGATTTAAAATAAATCAAGATTTTAGGGGGGGAAGGCAAACCTGTCATTACAAATTTCTCAGTAGGTTTCTGTATACCAACATTTTGTACTTTTTAGGAAAAATCATTTTGCTTTTTTTAGAAATTTGTGTCAAATTATCCTAATTTCAAAAGGCCAAGAGAAATATATACCATGATTTTATAATAGGCTCATATCTGTAATTAGGAGGGACCTTATTTCCATTTACTTTTTGCATAAAATCTAAAATGTTGAAGCTCACAACGTCATAAGAATAAAACGCTTCTATAGATAGAAAAACATTTAGTGTTCCTAGTGCTTTGCACTAAAACACTATGAAAGGAAATTAGAAAGATCATAACTATTGCTGGAAATGTTCTATACTGAATGTACATTCTTTTGTTTGGACAAATGTACTGTATGTGATGGAAATAAAACAGATTCGAAGTCATTTTAAAAAAAAAGAAAAGAAAGAAGGGCAGCTAGGTGGGGCAGTGGATAAAGCTCTGGCCTTGGAGTCAGGACCACCTGAGTTCAAATATGGCCCCAGACACTTGACACTCACTAGTGTGTGACCCTGGGCAGGTCACTTAACCCTGATTGCCTCACCAAAAACTAAAAGAAAAAGAAAAAAAGAAAAAAATACTGAAAAAGGAAAAAGAAGGAAAGAAATAGAGCAGTAGGTCAGTGGAATGCATTAAGTACACAAGACAGCAGGAAATGACCAGAGGGTGTGATAAACCCAAAAACCTGCCACTTTTGGAACAAAAACTCATTATTTGACAAAAACTGCTGGGAAAACTGGAAAACAGTTTGGCAGAAAGTAGGGATAGACCAACATTTTACACCCTATACCAAAGACAAATTATAAGATAAGATCAAAATAATTTTAAACATAAAGGTGATACTGTAAACAAATTAGAAGAGCAAGGAATAGTTTGCTTGTCAGATCTATGGAGAAGGGATGAATTTATAATCAAACAAGAGACGGAGAGCATCATGAGATGTAAAATGGACAATTTTTTATTATATTAAATCCAAAAAAAAAGTTTGCACAAACAATACCAATGCAACCAAGATTCAAGGAAAGCAGAAATCTGAGAAACAATTTTATAGCAAGTGCTCAGAAAAAGGCCTTATTTCTCAAATACAGAAATTATTCAAATTTATAGGAATTCAAGTCATTCCCCAAAGGAAATGAATGGGTAGTTTTCAGATGAAGAAATCAAAGCTATCTACAATCATATGAAAAAATGCTTTAAATCACCATTGATTAGAGAAATGCAAATTAAAATAACTCTGAGGCACCGCCTCACACCTGTCAGATTGGCTAATATGACATAAAAGGAAAAATAATAAATGTTGGGGGATGTGGAAAATTGGGACACTAATATGCTGTTGGTAGAATTGTGAACTGATACAATCATTCTGGAGAGCAATTTGGAACTATACCCAAAGGACTATAAAACTGTGCATACTCTTTGATCCAGTAAAAGAGACTAAAAAAAAAAGGTTGGAGCGGGAAGATCCTATTTGTACAAAAATAGTTATAGCAGCTCTGGTTGTGATGGCAAAGAATTGATGTCCATCAATCAGGGAATGGCTGAACAAGTTGTAGTATATGATTGTAATAGAATATATTACTGGCTATAAGAAATGATGAGCAGGATGGTTTCAGAAAAACCTGGATAGACTTACATGAACTGATGCAAAGTAAGTAAAACCTGGATACTGTACAATGATGAACTGTGAATGACTTAGCTATTCCCAGCAAACAATGATCCAAGACAATTCCAAAGGACTCATGATGAAAAATGTTCAACCTCCAGAGAAAGAATTGATGGTGTCTGAATGCAGATCAAAGCATACTATTTTTCACTTTCTGTATTTTTTGTGGATTGTTTTTCCTTTAGGTCTGTGTTTTCTTTAACAACATGACCAATAAAATAATAGGTTTTGAATGATTGAAAATGCATGACTATATCAAATTGCTTACTGTCTCAGGGAAGGGGGAAGGTAAGGGAGGGAGAGTGAAAATTGGGAACTCAAAAAATATTTAGATCAATGTTAAAAATTGTATTTACAAGTAAGTGGGGAAAATAAAATATTTATTTTTTAAAAAGTAAACTACTTCTAACAGTCCATTCTCTTTCATATTTCTATTGTAAGGAGAACCTTCTTTTAACTCACACCATTAAATCGTCTAGTAGTACAAAATGTGGCTATTGACAAAGGAGGGATTTGGAGGTTTATGCAGCATGCTTAAATGATTAAATCCCCTTGGGGAAGAGGCTAGGGAACATGACTCTGGAAAGGCATGATGACATGTCCTGGAAGAGCTCCTCTTCCCAGCTGCAAGCATGTGCTGACCTTCTGAAACTGGTTCCAGTCTGCTAAGTGTGTGATGAAGAGACAGACCATTGATTGTCTCTGGAGCCAGAACTGGCCAAAGCAGCAGTCTTTTCCTTTACTCTTTCCTAACTGGCCAATGCTTGGCCAAAGAGGATGAACAGCTGTAGGCCTCCAGGGCTGGCCTTCATGGCCCTATGGTGGTTTTGCCTCTATTGTCTCTGCACTATTCGTGATTTTACCTGAAAGAGTACTGATGAAGGCTATGGCATTATAAGCTTCAGAAAGTCAGGACAGTAAGCTACCCAAAGTCCAGAAGCAGCTATAAAATACCAAGATTCTGCAACAGCCAGATTGGGGATGGGGTGACAATATCCCTAGGGATCTGTGTAACTCAACACAGAATAAAGGCAGACAAGAGGGAATTGTATCAAGTGAGCTTGGTAAGGTGAATGCTACAAAGAAATTACCTTAACTTTGAACCCATTCTCCCCAGGGACCAAATTGCTACAGTAAATATCCCTTTTTATGTTAGTTGGTTAAATGAAACTAGTACACTAATTATTGGAAGAACACACCAATAAGAGTTCAAGGCAATGGCATTAGAGAAAGACACCTCCCCCAGTCTCTCAGGAGTACCTCTAGAACTCTGAGGAGATGGAGATGCTCTAAGACAGCAAATCTAGATGATCACTACATACACATTCCAACCTAAAATTTCATACTAACTCTACTTTGATGATTTGGAGACAATGAATTCTGCATGAATAAGAAAATCTATCCATACACACACATCATGGTTTCTTGGTATGAAGACTGAACTGGAAGTCAGAAAACCTGGGTTCTTAAAACAACCCTACTCTGAATTAGCTACATGTGTGATAGGACAAGTCATTTAATCCTTCTCCTCAGGTTTCCTGATGAAGTTCCATATTTTAAAAACAGGAGTGATAGAGTTCAATGCTGTGGGAATTACTCAAAACCATCAATGCTTTTGATGAGGTTTCTTTTTGTGATTGCAATGGTCATGTATGTAAGCTTCTAGTGACATTAGGCTGACTCAGAACATCTGGCCTTGAGCAGATAAAATCAGATTAGTTTAACACTTAGTTCTCCATCAACAGAGTGCTGGATTTTTATGCCATATGCATGGTTTCATCACTCTTGTTTGTCCCACTTTAAATTCTATGTCTTTTTATTACTCAAAGGAAATGTGCAAAAGTTATAGCTCTTAAAGAGCACAATTCTATGACTGTTAGAGACACTGCAGTGGCTGTTGGTGTGGGGAACTCAATCATTTCAAGCATCACTCCAGCCCACAATAAAACAGGATCAGTCTTACTGTAGTGCAAAGGAATGTGCAGGTGCAAATGAAAATCATCACCTGTCAGCAAGACTGGAAACCTGTTGCTGTGAAGTAGCTTAATTAACCTATCAGAAAACAAGCAAAAGCCTTGAAAAGGACCTGACATAGTCTTAGGTCAGATATAATGGGGAGGAAGGGGCAGAAATATAAAATCCCTCTTGCAGAGTGGGCAGGGAAAGAGTAAGCACCCAACCATGACCTTTTCCTCTGCTCCACTCAAGAAGGAAACTGCAAGCTCCCTTGAAAAGGAGTTGGGGAGCTTCCAGAGTCAACTATCCATGCTATCTCAGAGCCACATCTATATACTTCAACAAATCATAACCACATCACATTTCACATGTGCATACCTACCTTGTGTAACAATGATTCATATTTACATAATTGTTCAGGATCAGTAAATTAATTTCCTGGTGCTGTAAAGTACTTCATATGCGCAAGAATTATTATCCCTCTTTAATATATGGGAAAAAATTGAGATTTTGAAAAATTAAGTGACCTGATTGTGGCTCCATACATAATACTATCTGAGGCAAAAGTCAAACTCAAGGCTCTTTGCAGGAAAATATTCTTTCCATTACAATATGCTGCCTTGTTTCCTTTACCAATTAGTTGCTTAATTTCTAATGATTTTAATAAAGTATTTAATTTTATGAAAAAGCAGCATTATGGTCTAGTGGAAAGCATGATGAACTTAGAGTCACAGGCCCTGAGTTTGAACAATAGCTCCACCCCCTTACTGTCTGTGTGACCTTGGGCAAGTCACTTACCCACTCAGGCTCTCAATTACTTCATTTGTAGAATATGAGGGCTGAACCTGATGGGCCTTAAGGTCTCATGCCCCTCTAAATCTATGGTCCTATGTCCTAAACGACAGAATTGGCTTTGACTGAAAGAGGAACACATTCATGAGGATTACAAGGAAATAGTCACCACTACCATCCGGTAGAAGGAAAATAGAGATTAATAATACTGGTAATTTAGAGAGAATGGCTTTAGATAGTACTTAGGTGACTGTATTTCTTTAAACTTCATCCTAAGCTATACATCACATTATATGAAGATAAATATGAGATTAACCAGTATTAACGATATCCTAATATCATTAAGTATTTAATTAATTACCATTACTATTACTACTAGTATTTAATTACTAGTAGCACTTAATTAATACTAATAAAGTTCTTACTGGTTGCCTTTGAGTGACACTCAATCGTGATAGTGACACTGCTTCATGACGAGTAACCCCTTCTCTGAGTGACACTTACCCCCCTCACAATGCTCTGAGCACTCCTCCACTTTATCTGGGTGACACTAATCTCCACTCTCTGGAGAACAAAGGTCACTAGTGCTTCTCACAGAGCCCTAGGTTATTCTCTCTAAGAGGGATCTCAGATCATCTATTCCAACCTTCTCATTTTATAGATGAGGAAACTGTGGTTTAGAGATGTTAACTGGCTTAACTGAAGTCTCCCAGCCAATGAATGACAGAATTGGGACTCAAATCCCGCCCTTGTCATTCTAACTCCAGTTATCTGTACAACTGTAGGATTCTGACCTTTCCTTTCCTTGGTTGAAATGAGCAAGCCTACTGTTTATGTGGAATTGGATCCTCCCCTGTTTGGGGCACAAACCATTCTCCTTCATGTGACTCTCACCCCTCCTTTCTCAGTGTGACACAGAATCCTGCACCCATTTGCATCTTAGCAAAAAGCTGTTTGGTCTTTCATCCACTAATTTAAAGTTACAACCCAAGTTGCCGCCTGACTCAAAGCCTGGTCTACAATACACCAACAGATCTTCTTGGAAGGAAACTGTGAAGGTCTCCTGATGATAGCTCTTCAGCCTAGATATCCTCTGCCCTATCCTCCCAAGGCAGGAATATAACCATTGAAGAAAACACTTTACTACCAGAGAGGAGCAGCAAGTATCTCCTTCTTTTGGACCAAGGTCAGAGAAACTCTGGAAAGCAGGGAGGTGGCTAAGTAGAGATCCACAATCAGGCCTGACAATCCTTCTGCAAACACGATCAAGTTGGTCCAAAGAGTGTTTGTGATTATGACAACGAGTGAGTCAGTCCTGGGCATTTGCTGTAATGGCTTCATCTGGCTTGGTCAAGAGCAAGAAAATGTCTTTGTCTGGGTTTGTCATTACCAGCTTGGCCATCTCCAGGATTTGTTTGCTTTGCATGATCATAGCTGATGTTTTCACAGTCTTATATACCGATTTGCAAGAAACAAGCATAGCAATGCAAATAATTTTTATGCTATGGACTTTTGCTAACTTCTCAAGTATCTCCCTGGCAACCTGCCACAGTATCCTCTACTGCCTGAAGATGGCCAGTTTCTCCCACCATGCCTTCCTCTGGCTCAAGTGGAGGGTTTCCCATGTGGTTAGATGGATCCTGCTGGGCTCTGGGCTCCTCTCTTTCTTCAGTACACTGATATTGATCAAAGATTTTGATGTTACTATTAGTTACAGACAAATGAGACCCACAGCAAACAGCACTAGAGGCAGGAGGGGAAAGGAAAGTGCTTATTTTTTCAAGTATATCTTTGTTGCCTTCTGGATGGTCATCCCCTTTACTTTGTCCTTGATTTCCTATGCTCTGATCATCCTCTCCCTTAGGGGACACACCCAACAGATGCAGAACAATGCTACTGGATCCAGAGACCCAGGCACTGAGGCTCACGTGAGAGCAACCAAAGTCATCCTCTCCTTTTCCTCTTCATTGTGTACTTGGTTGCCTTTTTTCTTGTTGTACGGGGCTTTCTTCTGCCAGATGGTAATATCGTGTGGATGACTGGGGAGATGATTTTGTCTGTCCACCCTTCTGTACACTCAATCATCCTCATTTTTGGCAACAACAAGTTGAAACAGGCCGTCCTGGGGATGTTCCAGATAAAGAAGTAGGGCATGAAGGGTGGAACAAGATGATCCTTCACCTCAAGAAAAAAAGAAAAAAAACCAACCATTTATTAAGCATCTGCTATGTGTCAGCTGCTGTGTTAACTGCTCTGCAAATACTTCATTTGATCCCCATTTTACAGCTGAAGAAGCTGCAGCAGACAGACGTGAAGTGACTTGCCCACGGTCATCTAGCTGGTGAGAGTCTGAGGCTGAATTTGAACTCAGGTCTTCTTAACTGTAGGCCAAGAGCTTTATCCACTGTGCCAACCAAGCTTGAAGTACAGAGATGGGATTCAGAATCTTTCAATCTGGCTCAAATCTAGGTTCCTTTGCCTTCCCATCCTCTCCAGACTGCCCCTGTCCTACAAGTCTAGGACCCCAATTAAGAAAGAGATAGTAACTCATCTGTTCCACTGTACCAATATTATCAACAAGAGGCTCTGTCACAGTGAAATCTACATTTGTCATGTCTCTCTGCATTTGCTTTCAGGAGAGAAGTACATATTTTCTAGAAAAAGTCATTAAAGCTAGAAAACAATCTCTAGGAGGCAGAGCTGAGATGGTAGAGAAAAGGCAAGAAGTTGTCTGAGCTCTCCACAGTTCCCCTCAAAACCATCTTAAATCACGCCTCAGAATACATTCTGGAGTGATAATATCCACAAAATGACAGAGTAAAGAGTTTTCCTGCTCAAATAACCTAGATGGACTGCAGGAAAGGTCCGTCTTGCTTAGAAAAAAGGGGAGCTCAGGCCAGCACATTTCATACACAGGGCAAACCAATAAGAGGTCCGTAGCACCGGCACAGATCAGCAACAGAGGCCCCACAACTGGTTCAGCAGGAGAGAGGCACAGCAGTTCAGCAGTGAGGCCTCCAGCCCCTGCACATCAGGTGAGCTACCAGCCCCAGAGGACTCAGTACAGAAAGCCAGTGACCAGGCCCCAGTGCAAGAAGTTTGGGACAATGCTCACAAGTAACCAGGACCACAACTCAACTTTAAAAGTCATGAAATAGGCTGGTAAAGGAGCCAAAAAAAGAAAGAAAAAACCCTGATCATGAAAAGTTACCACGGTGACAGTGAAGATCAAAACACAAATTGAAAGAGGACAACAGTGTCAAAATGCCTACATGGGAAGCCTCAAAGATAAATATGAATGGGACCACGAGAATAGCTCACAGGGAAAATTAAAATCAAATAAGAGATGTAGAAAAAAATTGGGAAAAGAATGAGAATTATGGAAGAAAATCATGAAATAGGAGTCAACAGCTTGGTAAAGAAAGAAAAAAGTGGGAAAAGGTGCACAAAAATTCACTGAAGAAAATAATTCCTTAGTAAAGGAAGCACAAAAAATGGGGAAAAGCACAAAAGTTCACTGAAGAAAACAACTCCTTAAAAAGTAGAAATGGGGGCAGCTAGATGGCATAATGGATAGAGCACCGGCCCTGAAATCAGGAGTACCTGTGTTCAGATCCAGCCGCAGACCAAACACTTGACACTTACTAGCTGTGTGACCCTGGGCAAGCCACTTAACCCCAACTGCCTAAAAAAAAAAAAAAAGTAGAAATGGCCTAATGGGAAAGGAGGTTCAAAAGCTAACTGAAGAAAATAATTCCTTAAAAATTAGCACTGGGCAAGTAGAAGCTAATGACTCTATGCACCATCAAGAATCAATCAAATAAAATCAAAAGAATGAAAAAAGAGAAAAAAATTTAAATGACTCATTGGAAAAACAATAGATTCAGGAGAGATCACTGGACTATCTGAAAGCCATGATAAAAAAAAAAAACAGCCTGGACAGAAACTCTCAGGAATTTATCAAGGAAAAATGCCCTGATATCCTAGAAAAAAAGGTTAAATAGTAATTGAAAGAATCTACCAATCACCTGCTAAAAGATATCCCAAAATGAAAACTCCCAAGAACAATATAGCTAAATTCCATAACTCTCAGGTGAAGGAGAAAATACTGCAAGCAGCAAGAGAGAAACAATTCAAATAACAAGGAACCACAACCAGGATTACACAGGATTTACCAGCTTCTACATTAAAGGACTGGAGGGCTTGGAACATGATATTTCAGAAGGCAAAGGAACTAGGGCTACAACCAAGAATCACCTACCTAGCAAAACTGAGCATAATCTATTGGAGAGAAAAATGAACATTCAATGACATAGGAGATTTTCAAACATTCCTGACAAAAAGACCAGAGCTAAACAGAAAATTAGATTTTCACATACAAGATGCAAGAGAAGCACAAAAAGGTAACAGGAAAGGAAAAAAAAATAAGTTATTTAATAAGATTAAACTGTTTATATCCCTGCATAGAAATATGATACTTCTAACTCTTAAGAACTTTATTTCTATTAGGGCACTGAGAAGGAGTATTCATAGATAGAGGGTGCAGGTATAAGTTGGCTTTGATGATATGATATAAAAAAAATTAAGGGGTGAGAAGGAGAATTGCATTGGAAGAAGAGGGAAGGGATAGGTAGAATGTGGTAAATTATATCACATGAAGAGATACAAAAGACATATTACAGTGCAAAGAGAGAAGGGAGGGGGGTGAGCATGCCTTGAATCTTACTCTTATTACATTTGACTCAGAAAAGGAATAACATACACGTTCAGTTGGGAAGTAGAAAAGTGGGAAGGGAGGGAGACAAAAGGGGAGCTGATAGAAGAGAGGGCAGATTGAGGGAGGTGAAGGTCAGATGCAAAACACTGGTGTGGAGGGACAGGGTGAAAGGAAAAAGAGAGAAAAGTATAAAGAGGGAAAAAATAGGATGGAGGAAAATACATAATTAATAATCATAACTGAATGTGAATGGGATGAACTCACCCATAAAATGGAAGTAGATTAAAAATCAGAATCCTACAATACATTGTTTACAAGAAACATTTAAAGCAGAGACACACATATAGAATCAAGGTAAAAGGCTGGCACAGAATACATTATATTTCAGCTAAAGAAAAAAAAAGCGGGGTACCAATCATGATCTCAGAAACAGCAAAAGCAAAAACTGGATCTAATTCAAAGAGACAAGGAAGGAAACTACGTCTTGCTAAAAGATAACATAGACAATAAAGTAATATCAATACTAAACATGTATGCACCAAATAACGTAGCTTCCAGATTCATAAAGGAGAAGTTCAATGAATTACAGGAGTAAACAGACAAGAAATCTATACTAGTGGCAGACCTCAACCTCCCACTCTCAGAACCACATAAATCTAACCACAAAATGAACAAGAAAGAAATTAAGGAGGTGAATAGAATTTTAGAAAAGTTAGATATAATAGACCTCCAGAGAAAACTGAAAGGAATACTTTTTTCTCAGCAGTATACGGCCCCTACACAAAAACTGACCACATATGAAGGTATAAAAACCCACAATCAAATGCAGAAAGGCAGAAATATTAAATGCATCCTTTTCAGATGATGATTTAATAAAAATTACATGCAATAAAGGGTGAAGGAAAGACAGATTAAAAATTCATTGAAAACTAAATAATCTATTCTTAAAGAATGAGTGGGTCAAAGAATAAATCATAGAATCAATGAATAATTTCATCAAAAAGAAAAGCAACAATGATCCAATATACCAAAATTTATGGGATGCAGCCAAAGTGGTACTTTAGAGGAAAATTTATATCTCTAAATATTTACATCAATAAAACAGAGAAAGACTAGATTGATAAATTGAGTATGCTACTAAAAAAAAAAAGCTAGAAAAAGAACAAATTAAACATCCTCAATTAAACACCAAATTTGAATTCCTGAAAAATCAAGGGAGAGATTAATAAAAGTGAAAATAAGAAAACCATTTAAATATTAAATACAACTAAGAGGTGGTTTTATGAAAAAATATAAAAAAGATAAACCATTGGTTAATTTTATTTTTAAAAAAGAAAGAAGAAAACCAAATAACAAGGATCAAAAATGAAAACAGTGAATTTACCACCAAAGAAGAGGAAATTTAATCAATAAATAGGAGCTACTTTGCCTAATTATTTGCCAATAAATTTGACAATCTAAGGGAAGTGGATAAATATTTACAAAAATATAAATTGCCATAGTACCAGAAGAAGATATAGAATAAATATCCCATTTTTTAAAAAGAGAAATAGAATAAGCCATCAATGAAGTCCCTAAGAAAAAAATACCCAGGACCAGATGGATTCACAAGTGACTACCAAACTTAAAGAACAATTAATTCCAATACTATATAAACTATTTGGGAAACTAGGCAAAGAGGGAGTCCTGCCAAATCCCTCTTATGACACAAAGATGGTGCAGATGCCTAAACCAAGAAGAGCCAAATCAGAGGGGGGAAAACTACACCCCAATTACCCTAATGAATATTGATGAAAAAACTTTAAGTAAAATACTAGCAAGGAGATTTCAGGAATATGTCATGAGGATCATACACTATGATCACATGGAATGCAGGGCTGGTTCAGCGTTAGGAAAACTATGAGCATAACTGACCATATCAATATTAAAAAACAGCAGAAATCATATGATTATCTGAAGAGATGCAGGAAAAGCCTTTGACAAAGTACAACACTCAATCCAAATAAAAGCACTAGTGAGCAGAGGAACAGATGGAGCTTTCCTTAAAATGATAAATAGTATCTGTCCAAAAACATCAGCAAGGATTATCTGTAATGGAGATAAGCTAAAACTCTTCCCAGTAAGATCAGGGGTGAAACAAGGATGCTCAATATTGCCACTATTATTCAATAGTGTACTAGAAATGTCAGCTTTAGTAATATGAGAAGAAAAAGAAATTAAAGGAATAGGCAATGAGGAAATAAAACTATCCCTCTTTGCAGATGACATGAAGTATACTTAGAGAATCCTAGAGAATCAACTAAAAAACTCATTAAAAAAATTAAGAACTTTAGCAAAGTTGAAAAATATAAAATAAATCCACATAATTCATCAGCATTTCTATATATTAATTACAAAGTCCAAGCAGCAAGACATAGAAAAGAAATTCCATTTAAAATAACTGTAGACAATATAAAATACTTGGGAGTCTACCTGTCAAAACAAACTCAGGAATTATATAGACACAATGACAAAACACTTGTCACACACATAAAGAAAGACCTAAACAATAGGGAAAATATTAGTGGATAGATACAACCAATATCATAAAGATTACAATTCTACCTAAATTAATTTACATATTCAGTGTTATATCAAACTACCAAAAAATTATTTTATAGAGCTACCAAAAAATCATAACAAAGTTCTGCTGCATGAAAAAAAGGTCAAGAATAGGAAGAGAATTAATGAAAAAAAAACCCTTGAAGTTGGCCTAGCTGTACCAAATCTCAGACTGTATCATAAAACAGTAACCATCAAAACTATTGGGTACTGCCTAAGAAATAGAGCAGTAGATCAGTGGAATATATCAGGTACACAAGAATCAGTAGGAAAATGATCATGGTAATCTTGTGTTTGATAAACCCAAAGACCCCCACTTTTAGAACAAGAACATACTATTTGAAAAAAACTACTGAGAAAACTGGAAAACAATTTGGCAGAAACTGAGGATAGACCAACATCTTACAATGTATACCAAGATAAGATCAAAATGGATACGTGATTTAAACATACCATAAGCAAATTGGGATTGCAGGGAAAAGAGTATCCTTCATATTTATGTAGAAGGAAAGAAATTATGACAAAACAAGAGATAGGGGGTATTACAAGATGTAAAAAGGACAATTTTTTATTATATTGAATCAAAAAAAGTTTGCATAAACAAAATGAAAGATAAAGGATACAATTGGCCTTGACTGAGAGGGGAAGCTTTTTGTATACTAAACAAGTATACACTTGTACCAAGTAACCAGTAACAAGTAACCAGTACCACCTGGTAGAAAGTAAATAAAAATTAATACCCCTGGAAATTTAGTGAGAATGACATTAGATCATACTTAGGTGGTTTTATTTCATTAACCTTCATCTAAGCTATACAACACATTGTAAGAGGAGAAAATTGAGATTAACCAGTATTAATGATATCCTAATATCATTAAGTAATTAATTACCATTACTATTACTACTAGTACTTAATTACTAGTAGTAATTAATACTAATAAAGCTCTTACTGGTTGCCTTTGAGTGACACTCAATCGTGATAGTGACACTGCTTCATGACGAGTAACCCCTTCTCTGAGTGACACTTACCCCCCTCACAATGCTCTGAGCACTCCTCCACTTTATCTGGGTGACACTAATCTCCACTCTCTGGGGAACAAAGGTCACTAGTGCTTCTCACAGAGCCCTAGGTTATTCTCTCTAAGAGGGATCTCAGATCATCTATTCCAACCTTCTCATTTATAGATGAGGAAACTGTGGTTTAGAGATGTTAACTGGCTTAACTGAAGTCTCCCAGCCAATGAATGACAGAATTGGGACTCAAATCCCGCCCTTGTCATTCTAACTCCAGTTATCTGTACAACTGTAGGATTCTGACCTTTCCTTTCCTTGGTTGAAATGAGCAAGCCTACTGTTTATGTGGAATTGGATCCTCCCCTGTTTGGGGCACAAACCATTCTCCTTCATGTGACTCTCACCCCTCCTTTCTCAGTGTGACACAGAATCCTGCACCCATTTGCATCTTAGCAAAAAGCTGTTTGGTCTTTCATCCACTAATTTAAAGTTACAACCCAAGTTGCCGACTGACTCAAAGCCTGGTCTACAATACACCAACAGATCTTCTTGGAAGGAAACTGTGAAGGTCTCCTGATGATAGCTCTTCAGCCTAGATATCCTCTGCCCTATCCTCCCAAGGCAGGAATATAACCATTGAAGAAAACACTTTACTACCAGAGAGGAGCAGCAAGTATCTCCTTCTTTTGGACCAAGGTCAGAGAAACTCTGGAAAAGCAGGGAGGTGGCTAAGTAGAGATCCACAATCAGGCCTGACAATCCTTCTGCAAACACGATCAAGTTGGTCCAAAGAGTGTTTGTGATTATGACAACGAGTGAGTCAATCCTGGGCATTTGCTGTAATGGCTTCATCTGGCTTGGTCAAGAGCAAGAAAATGTCTTTGTCTGGGTTTGTCATTACCAGCTTGGCCATCTCCAGGATTTGTTTGCTTTGCATGATCATAGCTGATGTTTTCACAGTCTTATATACCGATTTGCAAGAAACAAGCATAGCAATGCAAATAATTTTTATGCTATGGACTTTTGCTAACTTCTTAAGCATCTGCCCTGCCACCTGCCTCAGTATCCTCTACTGCCTGAAGATGGCCAGTTTCTCCCACCATGCCTTCCTCTGGCTCAAGTGGAGGGTTTCCCATGTGGTTAGATGGATCCTGCTGGGCTCTGTGCTCCTCTCTTTCTTCAGTACTTTGAGACTGATAGAAGAATTTGGTGGTACTTTTAGTTACAGGAAAATGACACCCATAGCAAACTGCAGTGAAGGCATTAGGGAAAAGAAAAATGATTATTTTTTCAAGTATATCTTTGCTGCCTTCTGGATGGTCATTCCCTTTACCTTGTCCTTCATCTCCTATGCTCTGATCATCCTCTCCCTTAGGGACACACCCAACAGATTCAGAACAATGCTACTGGATCCAGAGACCCAGGCACTGAGGCTCACGTGAGAGCAACCAAAGTCATCCTCTCCTTTTCCTCTTCATTGTGTACTTGGTTGCCTTTTTGATCATTCTATTGGGCCAGACCCTCATTTGACATGGATGACTAGGGAGATGATTTTAGCTGCCCACCCTTCTGTACACTCAATCATCCTCATTTTTGGCAACAACTAGTTGAAACAGGCATCCTGGGGATGTTCCAGATAAAGAAGTAGGGCATGAAGGCTGGAACCAGGTGACCCTGCACCCAAAGAAAGAAACAAGCATTCAGTAAGCATCTGCTATGTGTCAGGCAGTGTTAAGTGCTTTACAAATACTTTGTTTGATTCCTATTTTACAGCTGAGGAAACTGTGGGCAGACATAGGTTAAGTTACCTGCCCACGGTCATCCAGCTGGTAAGAGTCTGAGGCTATATTTCAACTCAGGTCTTCTTAACTCCATACCAGGATCTCTATTCACTGTGCCAACTAAACTTGAAGAAAAGAGATGGGATCTAGAACCCTTCGATCTGGTTCAAATCTAGGTTCCTTTGCCTTCCCATCCTCTCCAAACTACCCCCATCCTAAAATTCTAGGTTCCATTAGCCCCAATTAAGAAAAAGATAGTAACTCATCTGTTCCATTTTACCAATATTATCAACAAGAGGCTCTGTCTATGGTGAAATCTACATTTGTCAGTGTTTCTCTGCATTTGCTTTCAGGAAAGAAGTTCATATTTTCTGGAAAAAGTCATTAAAGCCACAAAACAATTTCTAGAAGGCAGAGCCAAGATGGTGAAGAAAAGACAAGAATTACCTGAACTTCCCCAAGTCCCATCAAAACCACTTTAAATCATACCTCAAAACAAATTCTGGAGTAAAGAACCCACAAAATGATGGGATGAAACAATTTTACAGCCCGAAAAAAGCTTTAATAAACATCTATCTCACTTACAAAAAGGTGAAAGCACAGCTCAGCACTGTGAGGAGCAGGCAAGCCAGTGGGAGGCCCCTAGACTCAGCATAGTTCAGCAACCAAAGCCCCTTAGCCACTTCATCAGGTCAGTGGCACAGCAGTCTAGCTATGAGCCCTTCACACCTTATGTATCAGGAGAGTTGCCAACCCCAGAAGCCTTGGTGCAGCAAGCCAGTGGCCAGGCACCAGTGCAAAAAGCTTGTGACAGTGTCCCCCAAAACCCAACAGCAGAGCTCAACTTTAAAAGCCATGAAATAGGCCTAGAAATGACCAAAAAAAAAAGCCCTGACCATAAAAGGCTACTATGTCAACAGTGAAGATCAAAACACAAACTCAGAAAAGGACAACAATGTCGAAATGCCTACATGCAACAGTGAAGACTGAAAAACAAGCTCAGAAGAGGATAACAATGTCAAAATGCCTACTTGCAAAGCTTCAAAGACAAATATAAATTGGTCTCAGGCCCAAAAAGACCTAATGGAAGAGTTCAAAGGGGAATTTAAAATCAAATAAGAGTAGAAGAAAAATTGGGAAAAGAATGAGAGTTGTGCAAGAAAATCATGAAATAGGAGTCAACAGCTTGGTAAAGGAATCACAAAAAATGGAAAAAGATGCACAAAAATTGACTGAAGAAAACAACTCCTTAAAAAGTAGAAATGGCCTAATGGAAAAGGACGTACAAAAGCTAACTGAAGAAAAGAATTTCTTAAAATTTAGAATTGGGTAAATGGAAGCTGATGACTCTATGAGTCAACAAGAATCAATCAAACAAAATCAAAAGAATGAAAAAAGAGAAGAAAATGAAAAAATACCTCATTGGAAAAACAACTGTCCTGGAAAATCAATCCAGGAGAGATCATTTAAGAACTATTTGAATCCCTGAAAGCCAAAAAAAAAAAAAACAGCCTGGACACCACTTTCAAAAAATTGTCAAGGAAAACTGTCATGATAACCTAGAAAAAGAGGATTAAATAGTAATTGAAAGAATTCATCAATCACTTCCTAAAAGAAATCACAAAATGAAAACTCCCAGGAACATTATAGGCAAAATTCCAGAAATCTGAGGTGGAGGAGAAAATACTGGAAGCAGCAAGAGAGAAACAATTCAAATATCAAGGGCCACAGTCAGGATTACACAGGTTTTAGCAGTTTCTACATTAAAGGATTAGAGGGCTTGGGATATGATACTTCAGAAGGCAAAAGAGCTAGGACTAAAATCAGGAATCACCTACCTAGGGGCAGTTAGGTACTGCAGTGGATAGAGTTCTGGCCTTGGAGTCAGGAGGGCCTGAGTTCAAATCCAGCCTCAGATATTTGACACCTACTAGCTGTGTGACCCTGGGCAAGTCACTTAACCCCGATTGCCTAAGCAAAAAAAAAAGGAAGTACCTACCTAGCAAAACTAAGTATAATCAATCGGAGAGGGGAAATGAACATTCAGTGAAATAGGGGACTTGCAAAGATTCCTGACAAAAAGACCAGAGCTAAACAGAAAATTAGATTTTCACATGCAAGACTCAAGAGAAGCACAAAAAGGTAAACAGGAAAGAAAAAAACATGTTATTTAATAAGATTAAACTGTTTATATTGCTGTACAGAAAGATGATACTTCTAACTCTTAAGAACTATACCTCTATTAGGGCACTTAGAAGGAGTACTCAAAGATAGAGGGTGCAGGTATAAGTTGGCTTTGATGGGATGATGTAAAAAAAAATTAAGGGTTGAGAAGGAAAATTGCATTGGAAGAAGAGGGAATGGAGAGGTAGAATGGGGTAAATTATATCACATGAAGAGGTATAAAAGACCTATTGTAGTGCAAGGAAAGAAGGGAGAGGGGTGAGCATGCCTTGAATCTTACTCTCATCACATTCTGGCTTAGAAAGGGAATAACATGCTCAACTAGGAAGTAGGAAAGTAGGAGAGGGGGACAAAAAGAAAGGCTGATAGAAGGGAAAGCAGATTGAAGGAAGTGGAGGTCAGAAGCAAAACACTGGTGTGGAGGGACAGGGTGAAAGGAAAAAGAGAGAGAAGTATAAAGAGGGGGAAAAAAGGATGGAGGGAAATACACAATTACTAATCATAACTGTGAATATGAATGGGATGAACTCACCCATAAAACAGAAGTAGAATAAAAGCCAGAATCCTACAATATGTTGTTTACAAGAAATACATTTGAAGTAGAGACACATACAGAATCAAGTCTAGAGAAGAATATATTATGCTTCATCTGAAGTTGAAAAAGGAGCGAGGGTTAACAATCATGATCTCAGACAAAGTAAAAGCAAAAACAGATCTAATTTAAAGAGACAAGGCAGGAAACTACATCTTGTTAAAAGGTACCATAGGCAATGAAGCAATATCAGTACTAAACTTATATGCACCAAATGCTATACATCTAGATTTCTAAAGAGGTTAAATGAATTATAGTAATAAATGGACAGTAAAACTATCCTACTGGGGGGGGGGGAACCACAACCTCCCACTCTCAGAACTATGTAGATCTAACCACAGAATAAACATGAAAAAAATTAAGGAGATGAATAGAATTTTAGAAAAGTTAGATATGACAGACCTCCAGAGAAAATTGAATGGGGATGGAAGGAATATACCTTTTCTCAGCAGTACATGGCACCTACACAAAAACTAACCACATATAAGGGCATGAAAACCCACAATCAAATGCAGAAAGGCAGAAATATTACATGCATCCTTTTCAGATGATGATGCCATAAAAATCATATGCAATAAAGGGTGAAGGAAAGACATTAAAAATTAATTGAAAACTAAATACTCTGTTCTTAAAGAATGAGTGGGTCAAAGAACAAATCATAGAATCAATCAATTTCATCAGAAAAAATGGCAACAATGAGCCAATATACCAAAATTTATAAGATGCAGTCAAAGCAGTACTTTAGAGGAAAATTTATATCTCTAAATGCTTACATCAATAAAATAGAGAAAGACCAGATTGATGAATTGGGTATGCTACTAAACAAGTTTAAAAAAAGAACAAATTAAAAATCCTCAATTAAACACCAAATTAGAAATCCTGAAAATTAAAGGAGAGATTTAGTGAAAGTAAGAAAACCATTGAAATAATAAATAAAACTAAGAGTTAGTTTTATAGGGAAAATAACTATAAAATAGTCATTAGTTAATTTAGTTAATTTGATTTAAAAAAGAAAGAAAGAAGAAAACCAAATAACAAGGATCAAAAATGAAAACAGTGAATTTACCACCAAAGAAGAGGAAATTTAACCAATAATTAGGAGCTATTTTGCCCAATTGTATGCCAATAAATCTGACAAAGTGAAATAGATAAATATTTACAAAAATATAAATTGCCACAATAAGAGAAAAAGAAATAGAATAAGCCATCAATGAAGTCCCTAAGAAAAAATTCCCAGGACCAGATGGATTCACAAGTGCCTACCAAACTTAAAGAACAATTAATTCCAATACTATATAAACTATTTGGGAAACTGGGCAAAGAAGGAATCCTGCCAAATCCCTCTTATGACACAAAGATGGTGCAGATGCCTAAACCAAGAAGAGCCAAATCAGAGGGGGAAAAACTACACCCCAATTACCCTAATGAATATTGATGAAAAAACTCTAAGTAAAATACTAGCAAGGAGATCTCAGGAATATGTCATGAGGATCATACACTATGATCACATGGGATTTATACCAGGAATGCAGGGCTGGTTCAGCATTAGGAAAACTATGAGCATAACTGACCATATCTATATCAAAAAACAGCAGAAATCATATGATTATCTGAAGAGATGCAGGAAAAGCCTTTGACAAAGTACAACACTCAATCCAAATAAAAACACGAGTGAGCAGAGGAACAGATGGAGCTTTCCTTAAAATGATAAATAGTATCTGTCCAAAAACATCAGCAAGGATTATCCTGTAATGGAGATAAGCTAAAACTCTTCCCAGTAAGATCAGGGGTGAAACAAGGATGCTCAATATTGCCACTATTATTCAATAGTGTACTAGAAATGTCAGCTTTAGTAATATGAGAAGAAAAAGAAATTAAAGGAATAGGCAATGAGGAAATAAAACTATCCCTCTTTGCAGATGACATGAAGTATACTTAGAGAATCCTAGAGAATCAACTAAAAAACTCATTAAAAAAATTAAGAACTTTAGCAAAGTTGAAAAATATAAAATAAATCCACATAATTCATCAGCATTTCTATATATTAATTACAAAGTCCAAGGAACAAGACATAGAAAAGAAAGTACATTTAAAATAAAATTGTAGACAACCTAAAATACTTGGGAGTCTACCTGCCAAGACAAACCCAGAAACTATACAAACACAATTACAAAATGCTTTTCACACACATAAAGTCAGAACTAAATAATTGGGGAAATATTCATTGCTCATGGTAGGCCCAGCCAATATAATAAAGATGACAATTCTACCTAAATTAATTTATATATTCAGTGTCATACCAATCAAACTTCCAAAAAATTATTTTATAGAGCAAAAAAAAATATCATAACAAAAAATCATCTGGGAGAACAAAGGGTTCAAGGGAACCAATTTAAAAAAATGTAAAGGAACGTAGCCCTAACTATACCAGACCTCAAATTATTATTATAAAACAATAAACACCAAAACTATTGGGTACTGCCTAAGAAATAGAGTGGTAGATCAGGGGAATACATTAGGTACACAAGAATCAGTAGGAAATGACAATATTAATCTATTTGATAAACCCAAAGACCCCCACTTTTGAAACAAGAACTCACTATTTGACAAAAACTGCTGGGAAAATTAGAAAACAATTTGGCAGAAACTAGGGATAAACCAACATCTTACCCTGTACACCAAGATAGTATTAAAATGAGTACATAATTTAAACATAAAGGGTGATACCATTAGTAAATTAGGACAGCAAGGAAGATCTATGGAGATCTGTCAAATCTCCATATGGAGAAGGGAAGAATTTATGACCAAACGAGATAGAGAGCATTACAAGATGTAAAATGGACATTTTTTTTATTATATTAAATCAAAAAGTTAGTACAAACAAAACCAATGCATCCAAGAGAAGAAAGAAAGCAGAAACTGAGAAACAATTTTTACAGCAAGATAAAGGGCTCATTTCTCAGAGATTTAAAAAAAAAAACCAAGGTCAGGGTGGGAAGAACCTATCAGTACAAATTATTTATACCAGCTCTTTTTGTGACAGTAGAGAATTGGAAACTGAGGGAATGCCCATCAATTGGGGAATGGCTAAACAAGTTGTGGTATATGATTGCAATGCAATATTACTATGCTATAAGAAATGATGAGCAGGATGATTTCAGAAAAACCTGGATAGACTTACATGAACTGATGTAAAGTGAGCAGAACCACGAGAACCTTGTACACAGTAATAGCAAAGTAATAGTACAATGGTCAACTGTGAATGACTTAGCTGTCCCCAGCAATACAATGATACAAGGCAATTCCAAACAACCCAAGATGAAAAATGCTACCAACCTCCAGAGAAAGAAATGATGGAGTCTGAATGCAGATCAAAGGATACAATTTTTCACTTTCTATAATTTTTTCATGTTTTTTCCTTTTGTGTTTCTGTCTTGTGTCTTCTTTTACAACATGAGTAATACAGTTACAGGTTTTGCATGATTGAAAATGTATAACCTATATAAAATTGCTTTCTGTCTTGGGATGGGGAGGGGAGAGAGGGAGAGAGAAAACTGGGAACTCAAAAAAATTTAGATGAATGTTAAAAATTGTCTTTATATGTAACTGGGGGAAATAAAACATTTTTTCACATATTTATTTTTTTAATTTTAAACTTAAATAGTAAAACAAATACAGAATAAGAAAAGAAAAATAAATATATTATAAACTCAAGTACTGAAACTTAAATGCAAAATAAGAAAAGAAAAACAAAAGCATTGTCATGTCACAGCAGAACCTAAGAGAAGATTTAAAATATACAGCAATATATTTCCATTTCAAGAAAACCTATATAATAAATCCTACTCATTGTGTTCCGAGTGGTCCATCCTTTCTTTGCTTCCTTGCAAGTTTTCTTTTGTTCTCTGCTGTGCATTTTTACTTTGTTCTTTTTTCCCCCTTCTTCCCCCACCCCAAGAAGACTACAATTAAGTATGGATATATTCTCATATACATATATACATAAATACACATATACATATATATACATATACATACATACATACACATATACACACAAAGGTATGTATACATACATATACACCTATATACATATACCTACATTCTCATAGATTTACTACATATCTATAATCATACTCATATACAGTCATATACATTCAAATGCATCTATGTAACACTGTACTACACTTATTTGTCCTTTTTCTCCATGAAGGTGGATAACCTCTTCCTTCATAAGTTTGAGTCTTAATATATTTTTCCAAGTCCACCAACTCGTCATTTCCTACACCACAGCAATATTCCAACCTTATCCTGTCTTGCTATTTTAGATAGTGCAAAATAATATTGAAGAATATGGCTGACACCTAGAGCAGTTTCCCTATTTTTCTCTTTTGATTAAATCTATTTTAGCCTTTACTTTCTATGAGATCACAATTACCACCCTTGCTCTTTTTTCCCTAATAAATTTTACTCCTGTTCTTTATTATGTATTGTGTGTATCTCTTATTTCCTATCCCTCCTGACCCCTCTACTTCGCTTCTACTGGCTACTTGCCCTCCTATCACTTAACCTACCTCCCCCAAGGATCCCTCCCTTGTTTTCCCATTCCCATTAATCTAAACACCCTTCTATAGCCTCCATTATCCTTTTCCCTCACCCTCCCCTCTAAAAATCTTTCCCTTATCCTCTCCCCCTCCCTCTCCCCTTAGCCTTTTATTTCTTGCTGAATTTAGAAGACTTTTATGCCCTTCTACAGATATATATTGATAGATAGATAGATATATATACACACACGTATATACATATATATACGTATATACATATATACACGTATGTATATATACATATATATAAATAACCCTCTTAAAACACATTCCCAATGAAAGTAGGGTTTTTCTAAAGTCCATCTGCTCATCATTTCTTATAGCACAATAGTATTCCATTACATTCATATACCACAATTTGTTCGGAAATTCCTCAATTGATGGACATCCCCTCAGTTTCCAACTTTTTGCCACCACAAAAAGAGCTGCCATAAATATTTTTGTACATGTGGTTCGTTTTCCCATTTTTCTGATCTCTTTGGGATACAGACCTAGAAGTGCTATTGCTGGGTCAAAGGGCATGCACAATTTTATAGCCTTTTGGGCATAGTTCCAAATTGCTCTCCAGAATGGTTGGATCAGTTCACAACTCAACCGACAATGCATTAGAGTTCCAATTTTCCCACATCTTCTTTAACATTTATCATTTTCCCGTTTTGTCATGTTGGCCAATCTAGCAGGTGTGATGTAGTACCTCAGAGTCATTTTGATTTGCATTTCTCTTAATAGTGATTTAGAGCATTTTTTCATATGACTATAGATAGCTTTCATTTTTTCCTCTGAAAACTGCCTATTCATATCCTTTAACCATTTATCAACTGGAGAATGACATATTCTTACAGATTCAACTCGGTTCCTTATATATATTTAGAAATGAGGCCTTTATCACAGACACTGTCTGTAAAAGTTTCCCAGCTTTCTGCTTCCCTTCTAATCTTGGTTGCATTGGCTTTGTTTGTGCAAAAACTTTTCAATTTAATGTAAATCAAAATCATCTATTTTGCATTTCAAAAGGTTCCCTAGCTCTTATTTGGTCATAAATTCTTCCCTTCTCATAGAGCACCATCCCTGGATTCAGGAGGACCTGAGTTCAAATTTAGCCTCAGACACATAACTCTTACTAGCTGTGTGACCCTGGGCAAGTCACTTAACCCCATTGACTAGACAAAAAAAAAACCATAAATTCTTCCCTTCTTCATAGATCTGATAGGTAAACTATTCCATGCTCTCCTGGTTTGCTTATAGTATCAGTCTTTATAACTAAATCAAGTACCCATTTTGACTTTATCTTGGTATATGGTGTAAGATGTTGGTCTATGCCTAGTTTCTGCCATACTATTTTCCCATTTTCCCAGCAGTTTTTATTAAATAGTGAGTTCTTATTCCAGAAGCTGGAGTCTTTGGATTTATCAAGTAGTAGATTACTATAGTCATTGACTGTTGTGTCTTATGTACCTAACCTATTCCACTGATCTACCACTCTATTTCTTAGCCAGTACCAAGTAGTTTTGATGATTGCTGCTTTATAATACAATTTAAGATCTGGTACAGCTAGGCCACCTTCCCTTGTATTTCTTTTCGTTAATTCCCTTGATATTCTGGACCTTTCGTCCTTCCAGATAAATTTTGTTATTGTTTTTTCTAGCTCTATAAAATAATCTTTGCTAGTTTGATTGGCATGGCACTGAATAAGTAATTTAATTTAGATAGAATTGTCATTTTTATTATATTACCTTGGCCTACCCACGAGTAACTGATATTTTTCCAGTTATTTAGAGCTGACTTAATTTGTGTGAAGTATTTTTGTAATTGTGCTCATATAGTTCCTGGGTTTGTTTTGGCAGGTAGATTCCCACATATTTTATAATGTCTACAATAACTTTAAATGGAATTTTTCTTTCTATCTCTTATTGGTGGGCTTTGTTAGTTATATATAGAAATGCCAATGATTTGTGTGGGTTTATTTCATATTCTGCAACTTTGCTAAAGTTATTTCAAGTAGTTTTTTACTTGATTCTCTGGAAAGAGTGATAGCTTTGTTGCTTCTCTGCTTATTCTGATTCCTTCAATTTCTTTTTCTTCCATTGCTAAATCTAACATTTCTAGCACAATATTAAATAACAGTAGTGATAATGGACATCCTTGTTTCACCCCAGATCTTACTGGAAACGCATCTAGCTTATCCGTTACATATAATGCTAGCTGATGGTTTTAGATAGATATTACCTGTCATTTTAAGGAAGACTCCATTTGTACCTATGGTTTCTAGTGTTTTTAATAGGAATGAGTGTTGTATTTTGTCAAACGCTTTTTCTGCATCTATTGAGATAATCATATGATTTCTGTTAGTTTTGTGGGTACAGTCAAATATGCTGATAGTTTTCCTAATATTGAACCAGCCCTACATTCCTGGTACAAATCCTACCAGGTCATAGTGTATTATCCTCAAGATTAGTTACTGTGAATATCTTTGCTAATATTTTATTTAAAATGTTTGCATTTCTTTTCATTAGGGAAATTGGTCTATAATTTTCTTCCTCTATTTTGGCTCTTCCTGATTTAGGTATCAGCACCATATTTGTATCATAAAAAGAATTTGGTAGGACTCCTTCTTTGCCTATTTTCTCAAATAGTTTATATAGTATAGTAATTAGTTGTTCTTTAAATATTTGACAGAATTCACTTGTAAATCCATCTGGCTCTGGAGATTTTTTCTTATGGAGTTCATTAATGGCTCATTCAATGTCTTTTTCTGAAATGGGGTTATTCTGGGTAATTTATATTTTCGTAAATATTCATCCATTTCACTAAGATTGTCAGATTTACTGGCACACAATTGGGCAAAATAGCTCCTAATTATTGTTTTGATTTCCTCTTCATTGGTGGTGAATTCACCCTTTTCATTTTTGATGCTGGTAATTTGGTTTTCTTCTTCCTTTTTTCAATCAAATTAACCAAAGGTTAATCTATTTTATTAGTTTTTTCATAAAACCAGCTCTTAGGAGCAGCTAGGGCGCAGTGGACAGAGCACCAGCTCTGGAGTCAGGAAGACCTGAGTTCAAATCCAGCCTCAGACACTTGATCATTTGATACTTACTCTGTGCAACTCTGGCCAAGTCACTTAACCCAAACTGCCTCACAAAAAACAAAAAACAAAACAAAAAAAAACAGCTCTTAATATTATCAATTGGTTGAAGAGTATTTTTTTTTAATTTCAGCTTTGTTAATCTCCTTTGGTTTTCAGAATTTCTAATTTGGTATTTAATTGGGGATTTTTAATTTGTTTTTTTTCTATCTTTTTTAGGTGCATACGCAATTCATTGATCTCTTCTTTCTCTATTTTATTCATGTAAGCATTTACAGATATAAAACTTCCTCTAAGAACTACTTTTGCTGAATCCCCTAAGTTTTGGTATGTTGTCTCATTATTGTCATTCTCTTGGATGAAGTTATTGATCGTTTCTATAAGTTGTTGTTTGACCCATTCATTCTTTAGGATTAGGTTATTTAGATTCCAATTAATTTTTAGTCTATTTTTCCATGGCCCTTTGTTACATGTAATTTTTATTGCATCACAATCTGAAAAGGATGCATTTAATATTTCTGCCTTTCTGTATTGGATTGTGAGGTTTTTATGCCCTAATACGTGGGCAATTTTTGTACAGGTGTCATGTACCACCAAGAAAAAGGTATATTCTCTTCTATCCCTATTCATTTTTCTCCAGAGGTAAAATATATCCAACTTTTCTAAAATTCTATTCATCTCCTTCTTTCTTCTTTATTTTGTGGTTAGATTTATCTAGTTCTTAGAAGGGGAGGTTGAGGTACCCCACTAGAATAGTTTTGCTGTCTATTTCTTCCTGTAATTCCCCGAACTTCTCTAAAACTTTGAATGCTACACCATTTGGTACACATATGTTTAGTCATGATATTACTTCATTATCTATGGTACCTTTTAGTAGGATGTAGTTTCCTTCCTTATCTCTTTTAATTAGATCTACGTTTGCTTTTGGTTTGTCTGAGTTCAGGATTGCTATCCCTGCTTTTTTTTACTTCAACTGAAGCATAATATATTCTGCTCCAGCCTTTTACCTTTATTGTGTGTATCCCTCTGCTTCAAATGTGTTTCCTGTAAACAACATATTGTAGGATTATGGTTCTAAATCCACTCTGCTATCAGCTTCTGTTGTATGGGAGAGTTTTTCCCATTCACATTCATAGTTATTATTACTATCTGTGTCTTTCTCTTCATCCTTTTTCCCATTTGTTTTTCTCTCTTTTCTCCCTTTCCCCACTAGAGTTTTGCTTTCGACCACCACCTCCCTCAGCCTGCCCTCCCTTCTATCCAGCCTGTCCCTTTTCTTTCCCCTTCCCCGTCCTACTTCCTGTAAGTTAAGTTAGATTTCTATACCTAACTGATTATGTTATTCCCTCTTTGAGCCAAATCTGATGAGAATAAGGTTCAAACAATGCTCATCTCCCTCCCTGCTTTCCCTCTACTGTTAACGGGTTTTCGTGCCTTTTAATGTGATATAATTTACCCTTTTCTGCCTCCTTTCTTCTTCTAGTATAATCTCTTTTCACCACTTAGATTTTTTATCACATCAAAAGTCAACTTATACCCACATCCTCTATGTATTCCCCTTTTAAATGGCTAATAACAATACAATTCTCAAGAGTCACAAGTGTCATCTTCCCTTGTAGGGATGTAAACAGTTTGCCCTTATTAATAACATATTGCTGTTTTCTTTCCTATTTACCTTTTTGTGCCTCACTTGAGTCTTGGGAAGGGGGAAGCAGAGAGAGGGGGAGAAAATTTAAAACTCAAAATCTTATGGAAGTGAATGTTGAAAAATAAAAACAAAAAAATAAATCATTAAAAAACGTAAGCGTCAGAGGCCAGATTTGAACACTGGAAGATGAGTCTTTTCGACTTCAGGCCTGGCACTGTATCTAATGTACCATGTAGGTGCCAGAATTATAGAAATTTCCAAATGGAAATGGAATACTACATCCTGACCTTACACTATTCCTTGTCACAAAAGTTAAGAAATTTCTCCAAGATAGAGGCATCAATAATCTGATAACGCGTATGATTTAAATTTCATTAAAAATCTATGGCCTATAATCATAGCTAGCCTTTGAAAAATGGATTGTTTATAAAGGGTATGCTTATTATCCAATGTGATAAAAAATGTGCTTTCATAAATAAGAATTAAAGAATGTATCAAAATCTAGTGAACTTAATGTCAGATCATGTAAAACAAGTGGCGAAAGGAACACGTAACACATATTAAAAGTTTTTTAAAGATGTAAGAAGTTGTAATATTTATATGTAATTATTTTGCTTCATTCCAAGCAATTCTTGCATCACTATACCCTGTACCTTGAGGCAGCAACACAAACTTTGATTTCCACAAAATGACAGTTCCCAGGTGTCAGCTATGTACTGTGTCCACTTGTCCTACATTAGCTCCTTACTGGCAAGGGGGCTGGTGAGAAGTGTAGTTTTTCCCAGTGGCAAACAGACTGAAAGAATAATCAAAGTGGAAGCTGCCTGAGACTGCAGAACCCTGAGAACTTAGGAGCCCAGGGACAAACATGGGGCCAACAGATTGCCAAACTCAGTCAGTCATCAGTCACGTAAGGCTGGTCTTCTCCATTTACGACCCTTTAGTTCTTCCTTCCAGCTGGGAAAACGAGACTTCCCTTTGCCTCCTGCCGTCTGGGAACTAAGAAACAAAAGAGAGGCAGGGTGAACAGGAAATAGGAAGGATGTTAGGTTGCATAGGGATAAGGAGAGGTAGAACAAGGATAGCTGTCTGAGGCAATGTTAGTCATTTGGAGCCTTTATCTTGGCATTATCCTCGATTCATTCTTCCACAACCCATTTATCCTGTCAGGTGCCAAATCTTCTCGCTTCTATTCCCATGTTTCTCACATCCTACCCCTTTTTTCTATCACACAGGGACCACCCTGGCTGAAGCTCTCATCATCTCTTATGTAGAAGGAATGACTGGCTCAAGGTGTAGCTTAGGTTGGGGGGCAATAGGCCATGGGAAGTAAGCTTAGGAACTAGGAAAATAAGATGTTGGAGGGAACATCGATACTAATGTTGAAAGCCCCTAATATATAAAAGTAGTAGTTGGAGAAAAAAGTAAGACTTTGAGCCAGTCACTGAACTCACTGAAGGAGAATGTCCCAGAGGTCAATAGAGAAACTATCAGAATCTTGATTGAGTGACAAATATGGACTGAATGAACCTCAAAGGAGAAGTCACCAAATGATGGTAAAGTCTGAAAGTGGCAATGGGGAACAAGAAGTATTCCAACTCCCCAACCCTGACCAGTGAGTCAGGGGAATGGGTGAAGGTACAACCAGTATTGGAAAAGAGTGGCCAGGGAATCTGTGTCATGAAGAGGGAGCCAAGTCTCAGTAAGCACAAGACAATGGAAGGAGTGATAAAGGAAATGGTTTAACATGAAAGCATTTTTATTCCCTAAGGAGCAGGCCTTGCAGAAAGAAGGGTGGAATATACGAGTAGAATTGAGTAGGACCTTGGGAATAGTCAGGTTGAGGGTAGGAATAAAGTAGGCAATGGGGGGATAGGGAACTAGGTCTGTGCAATCACAGCCAGGGGCTGATAGTTACTACAGCTTTAAGATACAGAAAGAATGCTGGAAGAATTAGTAATGACGGGAATAACTGATGTGAAGCACTCCTTTCTAGAATAAATGTGTTTATCTGTAGTCCATGAGAATCTATGAAGAATTTGTACTGTGTGCTTTTCCCCACAGAGATGTGTTTTTTTTTTTACTTTTTGTGAGAGTCTACTATGGAAAGAGACAATTAAAACTGTTAGCTTAAGAGATGCTGAAGAAATGTTTCTTCTCATTACTTGAATGATGCTGGAGAAGAGACTGATCTTAGGAAGTTGTTTTCAGCTCTATTTTATGAAGATGATGTAAGAAAAGTTTACATAATATCTTGAGAGCAATGAACAGAGTAATACTAGATTTCCATATGAGTGAAGGAAACAAATTCCTGTACTTTAAGGGTTTCAGATGACTGTAATAGTGACACTGGTCAGTGTCAAAATATAGTATGTGGGTATGGGGGTGTATATGGGAGGGTATACATTCATCTATGTATATAGGTGTGTATCTGTGTATGATCTATATAGACTGTTTATACCCACACACACATATGCACACATATGAATGCTTATATTATTGCTCTCATTTGTTAATTATACATGTTTACTAAGTATGTTATTTCAATGTAAAAAATAATTGTTAATAAGAAGCACAATGACTGGGGCTCAGGAGCTATAGAAGTATGAGTAAAGCTTCCCCAAAAGCTTCTCCAGAAAAGTTACCCTGAAACTAGTTGTAGCAGCACCCTTTCATCTCAGGAGGATGAGGTTAAGGGACAGCCATCTGATACACAAATTAGATAGGGTTGTGATCTACTCAAGAGTTAATATACCAACAAAATGAGCAGGCCATTCAAGGGACAGCATTTAGGACTTTCATGTAATCCTTGTGGACAAGATGGAGATATATGGGCTAGATGAAAAAATGGTTGAATAAAGGACTCAAGAACAGTCACTAATAAGTAGCTATCATCTTGAAGGGACTTCTGTCAGGCCATGCACTAGAGACTTTTCATTCTTGCATGTTTAAAATTTATACTGAGTTACGTGAAGATATAAATGATGAGTTCAGAGAGGCCACAGCCTCTAAATTTGTTTAGTTGCTTGTTGGTTTCTGTATAGAAGGGATTCAACTTCACTGCATCTGTTTAGACCTTTCAGACTGCCTTGCATATATAATACAGGCTGAAGTCATTGCCGCTGCAAATCCAGTAATATGTACACTTGTGTATACAATTTATACTTTAAAAATGTAAACCGGGTTTTAAATGAATAAGATACAGAAAAAGTCAATCAAGGTTCGTAGCACAAGAGAAAGAAAAAATAATATGCTTTTTGTTCATTTTATATATATATGTAGAAGTGTATTTTAATTCTTGTCAAAAGCAATTCCAAAGATTATACATGATTTCAAAACGAGGATGTTCCAACACTGGCCTTGTATGAGTCGTCCATTTCACTCCTTCTCTTTTATGTAGTCACTCAGAAATATGATATTTTCTGTAAGGAATCCAAAGAGAAAATAATTATTTTCAGAGTTCTATTCCCTTTTACTCCTCTTCTTCATTAGTCTATGACAGTCATTATTTACAAAGTACTTTAAAGTGTGTACTTTATTTTATATATGGTCTGTCAATTGGGCCTCACAGCCACCCTATGAAGCAAACTCTGTAAGTATTATCATCTCCATTTTACAAACTAAAAAATGAGACACACAGACATTAACTAACCAGTCCAAGATAACACAACCAGTGATTGCCAGCAACAGGATTCAAACCCAGGTCTTCCTGACCCCAAGTCTAGCACTCTATCCATTGTCATACTCCCTCTTATACACATACACTGCTCACTGGGATGAGTAAACAGATCTTCCAAAAGAACTTGGGGAAAACTATTTTGATTGAGCAACAATTGTCGCTATGTTGTTATTCATGTTTAAAACTGTTGAAATTGCCTTATTATTTTTTAAAAGTAGTTACAATCAAAAGAAAGGCATGGAGAGTTAATGCTATACTGGCCTTTTTAAAAGAACGGCTAACATGTGAAGGGGAGATACAAATCTATACCTCAAGTTAAAAAGTAAAAGCAAACTACAGGAAGCAGAAGCCTCTTCAGTCCTGACTGACTGGGAAAAGGTACCACTGTGGAAGAACAGTATGAGGAAGTAGTTTTTAGAGACCCCCTGGACAAAGAAAGGTGATAAAAAGTCCTGAAATACTGGTCCTGAAAAATACTAAAAAATAGACGTTCTTCCTCTTCCAAAAGAGGCAGTAGGGGACCAAAGGGAGAGAATGTTGCAAACACTGTCACACACAGAGCTGATTTGCTGTCTTAACTGTTTTTCTTCATCACAGGGAAAAACTCAATGGTGGTACACTGGGAAACAACTGGTGTAAAAACAAGTCATCAATACAACTTTAAAACTCTTTAATTTAAAGAAAATTTTCAGTTCTCACTACCAGAAGTAGAAAAATCACATTGTCTTCATTGAGTTCAAGCCACAAATTACATGCTACAGTCCTCAAAGAACTAGCAAATATGACTACTGAGACCCTGTGGGCAGATCTTTAAATCTTGCAAAATAGGGAGATGCTTGCCAAAGAAACAGAAAAGGGCAACTATCTCCCCAGTTTTCAAAAACAGTCTTCAAGCATCCTTTGCAGAAGCAGTGGGTACTATGGTGTGGAACATTTCAGATACTCTCAGATTTTGGGGGCTATACTGATCAGTTCTGCAGAATTTTAAAAAGCTGTCATATGGGATAGCTCTCTGGGAGTATGGACAAGAGCAGGTAAAGATACAGGAGGAAAATTCAGGTATCTCATACTAAATATTAACCTAATTCCCAACTAATAAACTGTTTCTTGACCCCTGAATGAAAAAAATAAGGCATTGGAGAATTAACAGGTACTTAATACTTCCAAAAGGTCAGTCACTAGATTCTTAATTCTTTCCGTCATAATAATTTATGAAACCATCTACTAAGGTTTGAAGGAGGTGCAATTTACATTTGTAGCCCCTTTCTTGAATTATATCCTTCATTGCCCCAAAAAAACTTCTACAGATTTGATAAATGGTAGTGGAGTTATACCTATCTTACAGTTAAAAGTGACATTTCAAATAATCTGTTAGTTAATTTGTGTAAGCCAGTATGTTGAGATGGGAAGGAAAATAAATCTGTATCAGTGGGTCACCTCTAAAGAGTGTGAAATTCTAGTTCAAAGAAAAAGGCAAAAAAGGACTGAATCTTCTGGTCAGGGGTGACACACCAGTACCACTTTAAGATATGACCTATGACAAAAGCCCTTAGCTAAAGATGGTAATATAAGTCTCAGTATGATTGCTATTTGCAGTCATCAACTGGAGTGATAGGAGGAAGCAGAGACAGATAGAAAAATTTTCAACTTTAACTCAGTTCTAAACAGGCAGATAGCATCCGGAAGTGAGAATTCATCCACCTGAGTTTTCCCAGTATCTCTAGGAAGTGCCTTTTGTTAGTTAAACTACTTCCCTTCATTCCTACCTCATTCTACCCCATTCCTGAAAAGTAACCAAAATCAGTGTTAAAAATACACCACAACAGAGAAACTATACTACCAATTAGTAGTAATGATTCAATTCTATTTTGGTGGAGAGTCAAAGACTTTCAGAAAAGAGATAAACCTATACCTTAGCTAAAGAGTATCACAAAGTGAAAGTTCAACTGAATTCTATGTACAACAATTACACACTTAGTACTTGTCACATTTTAAGATAACACCTTAAAAGCTTTCTTCCAATACCACAGAGAGGAAATATTCTTACTCAACTTTACAGATGGGGAAACTGAGGCTAAGACTGAGGCTAAGTCATTTGTTAAAGGTCTTAACAGTCATTACATGTCATAACCAGGATCTGAACTCAGGTGTTCAGACTCGAAGACTTTCTACCATATCACATTGCCTCTAATTATCCTGAGCTCTTGGTAAATGTGCAAATTCCTCAGCAAAAACAGACTTAAAATTCTTCTGGGGTGCCTTTCAAGTGACAGTATTTAACTGAGTGCCTCATAAAAATACCCAAACCTCAATTCAAAATCCCACAGAACATGCTCTAGCTTTTACAAAGGACAAAAGAGGGAGGATGATAAAGAATGTATTTATTCCCCAAAGGATAAATGTTTTGAAGAAATAACTTTCTCACCGGCTATGATTGTTGTGGCTTGTCGTCTCACATTGTTTTTATCCACATATTCACCATAGTCTATTTTCCCTTCCACAAAAACTCGAGCCCTGATGAAAACAAAATTTAAAAAATAAGTTAAACAGCTGGTGCATTCCAACTTGTGCTTCATATTAGAATCTGATTTGGAGGGGTAAAAGTGCACACACACGTGCGTGCACACACACACACACACACACACACATACACATAAACACACAAGCATGAGAAAGTCTACTGCGATACATAACCACAATTACAGTGACAAATTTTGAAGCTCAGAATGAGAATGCAATAAACTCAACTTCCCTAGTTGACTGTCCTCCCTATCATCCCTACTTTCTTTCACCTTGAATCTCTCCCTATATACTGGCTCTTCCCCAGATGCCTACAAATATTTCCATGTCTCTCTCATCCTCAAAAAACCTTTACTTGATCCAGCTATCCCTACTAGCTATCATCTACATGCATCCTTCCCCTCATGGCTAACATTTTTTTGAGAAAATTGTCCATACTCACTACCTTTATTCTTCTCCTTTCACTCTTCTAAATCCTTTGCAATCTGGCTTGCAACATTCCCTTCAGCTGAAACTGTCTTCTCCAAAGTTACCAAAGACCTCTTAATTTAATTCAATTAACATTTATTAAGTACCTGGTTACACCTTCAGTCATTCCCCTCAGCTCACTGGTAGAGGCAGGAGAGACAGAATACTCCTTTCACCCACTGCCACTTCCAGGTTCTCACCCTACCAATACATCACACAGTGACCTCTCTTCCTTTGAGGTTCATGCTATTCATACCTGGGGCTGCTAGGTGGCATAGTAGATACAGTGCCAGGCCTGGAGTCAGGAACACTCTTCTTCCTGAGTTCAAATCTGGCCTCAAACACTGACTACCTATGTGACCCCGGGCAAGTCACTTCACCCTGTTTGCCTCAGTTTTCTCATCTGTAAAATGAGCTGGAGAAGGAAATGACAAACCACTTCAGTATCTTTGCCAAGAAAACACCAAATGGGGTCATGAAGAGTTGACTAAACAAAAAAAATAAATAAAAATTCTAGTGACTTATAGGGCACTCCTCTTCCTTCCTTAGTTCAGTATATGAGTCACAAATTTTTTTGTCCTACCTCCTGCCCTCACACTAGAGGACTTTACCATACCTACTGATTCTCCATGAAACACCTTAACCATTCAGATCCTCAACCTATTTACTTCCCATGGCCTATTCCTCTACCCCATCTCAGCTACACACAAAAATGGTCATATCTTTGATCTTGCCATCACCCACAAATGTATCACTTCTATTGTCAAGAATTCCTGACCATAATGTATTGGCTTTTTACCTCTTTCTCTACCTTCCCTTATCAAATCCTACTATTTGCTGTACTGTGGACCTCGAATCCTCAACCCCTCATTACTCTTCCTGGCCATCTCCACTAGCAATTCTCTCCTCTTTTTTCTCCATCTTGACCCCTTAGTGAACCAATTCAACTATACACTGTTTTCACAACTCCATAGCCCCCTTATTATATCTACAATTACACCCCACCATGCCTTAGCCTTGGACCATTCCCACCATTCACTGCCTTTGCTCTTACACATGATCTGCTGAAACAAAGGAGGAAAAAGCATGTGCCCATTATGACTGGGTCCATTACAAATTTATGTTACATAACCTCTACTGGGCGCTCACTGCTGCTAGACAATCCTACCATACCTCCTTTACCAACTCACTAATTCCACTATCCACCAACACCTTTTCCAAACCTTTTCATCCCTACAAATATGTCCCATGGTTTGCCTCTCCCCTTTCTCTCCACTGAGAGTCTTGCCTAATATTTTACAGAAAAAACTGAGGCTATTCCCCATGAGCTCCCTTTTCTCCCCTCTTCTTTATCTCAAATCACACATATGCCTTCTACCACTATCTAAAATCTTCCTTCACCCTATCTCACATGACAAGGTGGCCTTATTATTTACCAAGGCTAATGCTGCTGGGGCAATTCCATTCCATCCCATCTCCAATAGATTGCCCCCTCTGTCATCCCTGCTTTATTACTTATTTTCCAAGATGGGTTATCTAAGTATTTTACTTTCTCTTCTGTTAATCTGAGCAATTTATATTTTTGTAAATTCATCCATTTCACCAAGATTGTCAAATTTATTGGCATACAGTTTAGCAAAACAGTTCCTATTTATTGTTTTAATTTCCTTTTCACTGGTGGTGAATTCACTTTTTATTTCTGATACTCTTAATTTGGTTTTCTTCTTTCTTTTATTAAATTAAATTAACCACAGGTTTATCTATTTTATTAGTTTTTTCATAAAACCAGCTCTTAGTTTTATTAGTTTAAAAAAGTTTTCTTAATTTCAATTTTATTAATCTCTCCTTTGATTTTCATAATTCCTAATTTGGTATTTAATTGGAGGTTTTTAATTTGTTCTTTTTCTAGTTCTTTTAGTTGCATGCCCAATTTCTATCACTTATTTTCAATCTCTCCTTGGCTACTGGCTCATTCCATAGTGCCTACAAACAAGCCCATTTCTCCCCCATCCTGAAAAAGATCCTCATTTGAATCTAATCTATACCCAACAAACTATTATCCTGTATCTTTTCCACCCTTTGTGGCTAAACTCCTTGAAAAGGCTGTGGATAAGAGGTGCATCTATTATCTCTCATCTCACTTTCTTCTTAACCCTTACAACTCAACTACTGACTTCATCATTCCACCAAAATTCCTCTCTCCAAAGTTGCTAATGATCTCTTAGTTACCAAATCCTCATTCTCCTTGATCTCTCTGTAGCCTTTGAAACTGTTGCTCACTTTCTCTTCCTTGATACTCTCTTCTCTCTAGGTTTTGGGGACAGCACTCTCTCTTGGTGCTTCTACTACCTATCAAAACACACTCTCCATCTCCTCTGATGGATCCTCATCCAGATCACACTCTCTAACCATAAGTGTCCCAGAGGGTTCTGTCCGGGGCCCTCTTCTCTTCTCCTTCTATACTACTTCACTTGGTAATCTCATCAGCTCCCATGGATTTAATTACCATCTTATTTCTGTCCATTTCATATCTACCTATCCCACCTTAACCTCTCTGCTGACCTCCAACTGCCTTTTGACATCTCAAAATGGATGTCCAATACCTTAAACTCAACATGTCCAAAACTCATTATCTTCCCCCCTAAACCCTCTCCTCCCCTCTTCTGCGCCTTTAAAAAAAAAAAGGGAAATAAAGCTGCTGACACTTAAAATAAAGTGTTAAATATGCTACTTTAAATCTTCTCTAGGGTTTACACTGTAATATACCATAAACTAAACTAGCTGAGCTTAAAGTTCCCTTTTGACCCTAAATTCTGTGATTAGGATTATAAGGAAGTAATTTACCAAATGACTATTTCAACTTCGCTGTTGAAAGTATAGCAATTCTATAATAAGTCATGCTCACTAAAATCCTAACAGCAGACAGTGATATAAGCAGCCCAGGATGACACAAATAGATAACATGTACATATGCAAACAAAATCTAACAAAAACAAGCACAAGAGTTTGGCTGGTGATTAAAGTCAGAGACAATACACAAGTATGAAGATGCTATTAGACAACACAGCCTCTCCCCTACATCCCTAGAATACCTGAATCTGCATAAACGGCTAAATGTGAAAGTAATTCCACATACATTAACATAACTATATTTGGTTATCCATTAAAATGTAAACTCCTTATAGGTAAGGACTGTCTTATTCATTATACTTATCCCCAGAGCCTAGCACAGAGCCTGCCCTTAGAGGGTACTTAATAATTGTTCATTGACTGTTTCAGTCAAGTACAAATACATACTACTCCTGCCAAGAATTTCTGGAGTTCTCTCTTAAAAAGGAGTTTGCCTTAGTATTAAAAAAATTATCTGTTCTTGAGATAAAAAAAAATTTCCCTGAGATTTTAGCAAATAAATATTTACTGAAACATGTTTCATTTTCCCTCTTTTTTTTCTTTCCACCTCCATGACATCCCTTGTACTAGTACAGAAGTCCTTAATGCACGTTATGTTCTATGTCCCCAATTAAACTGCAACCCTCAGACTGGGAGAGACTAACTTATTCAGCTTTGTATCCCCCATAACACAAAGCAGAGAGCCTAACACAGAAAAGACACTCAGGTATTTGTCAAAAAAGTCATTTCCCATCTGGTCAAAGATATAAAGTTTTCAAAAGAAGAAATTCAAAGCATCAGCAACTGTATGAAAAATTCTCTAAATCATTAATTAAAGAAATGAAAACTAAAACAATTCTAAGGTACCACTTTATACTCATCAAGCTGTCAAAGATGGTTGGAGTTTTTGGGGGTGACAATGGGGTTGGACCTCTGATTTCACTTTAAAGGGGAACTACCAGTGTGGAAAAACTCTCCACTACTACAGATTAGCCCCTTACGCGTAATTATGGTCTTGGAGAGTGGCCTGGGGCACTAAGAAGTGAAATGACTTGAACCATATTCACACAGATGTGTCCAGAAGGATCTGCATGCAGATCTTCCTGACTTGAAGCTAGTCACAATAGTAATGATAAAAACAGTCAATGTGGGAGAACTGTGGGAAAAGTCATATTAATATATAACTGCTTGAGCTGCAAATTGGTCCAACTATTCTACAAAACAATTTGGAATTATATAAGAGTGAAGTAAACCGTCCATACTCTTTGATCCAGTGGTTCCACTATTAGGTTTATGTGCCAAGGGAGGTCAATGACATAAAGAAGTGTCCCTTGAGAAAGGGAGAGGTACAATGGGGTAAATAATCTCACATAAAAGTAGGAAGAAAAACCTTTTACAGTGGAAGGGAAGAAGGGGGAGAAAAGAGAGAATGAATGAATCTTACTCTCACTGGATCTGGCTTAAGGAGGGAGTAACATACACACTCAACTGGATAAGGAAATCTATCTTACCTTACAGGAAAATAGGGCAGAAGGGGAAAGAGAAGGGGGGATGACAGAAGGGAGGGTAGATTGGGGGAGGGGGTAATCAGAAGCAAACACTTTTGAGGAGGGACAGAGTCAAAGGAGAGAACAGAATAAATGGGGGGTGGGATAGGATTAAGGAAATAAAGTTAGTTTTTCACAACATGCTATTATGGAAATGTTTTATATGACTACACATGTATATAACCTGTATCGAGTTGCTTGCCTTCTCAATGAGGGTGGGTGGGGAGGGAGGGAATTTTTACATGCAACTGGGAAATAAGATATACAGGCACTGGGGTATAGAAATATATCCACCCTACAGGAAAGCAGAAGGGGAAGGGGATAAGAGAAGGGGGAGGGGAGAGAAGAGGAGGGAGGACACATCAGGGGAAGGGATATTCAGAATACACACTGTCTTAGGGTGGAGGGAAGGGAGAGATGGGGAGAAAATTTGGAACTCAAGATATTGTGGAAGTGAATGTTGAAAACTAAAAACAAACAAATTAATTAAAAGGGGAAAAAATGCCACTTGACCAAAATATTTATAGAAGTACTATTTATATTAACAAAAATCTGGAAATAAATTAAATGCCCTACAAATGAGAAATGGCTGAGCTGTGTGTGTGTGTGTGTGTGTGTGTGTGTACGTACACAGATCTACATATATACATGTGATGAGATATTATCATGTTGTAAAGAACAGAAATATGAAGAACAGGAACATGAAAGACAGTATATGAACTGATGCAGAGAGAAGAAAACAGAACCAAAATAACACATCAATGACAAAAATTATAAAAGATGACAACAGAAGAAATTCAGTTCAAACTGAAAGCACAGTTTTGCTTCCAAGGTAAACATGCTTTGTGCTAAGAAAAGGCAAACTACAAGGGTGGAAAAGTGGAAAGTTACATCAGTGGGCAGTTTTGCTTAGCTTTTTTATGGGAAGGTCCTAGGAAAGAATTTACTGGGACTCGATTTATGCCTCAAAATAAGATACATCAACAAAAAATTATGGAACTATCTCATCCCTGAAGATTTAAACTCTTTCTTCAACTACATGATTCTTACAATCTCCTTAAAGTAAGATGTTTTTGTCCTCAACGCTAGAAGGCATTTAATCCTTCCCATACGTCCTCCTTTCTTTACCTACCCTTTTTTCACATACTGATAGGCCAGATCCCTCAGGCCTGGCCTGAAAACTGATATTCTGTGCCATGTGGTCCTTTGGCTGACATCACCTAGATTACAAAGAGGAGTAAAAACATTAGCAGATACCACACAAAGTAGAATCCCTGTAATTATTCCTAACTAAACAAACTAGAGAAGGTTCTTTTTAGGTCCTGCTGCCTAGGATGACTACACAGACTAGGTCCAAATTCCTGAGTCCTGTTAATAATATACCACCAGTATACATATAAAATTATTTAACTCGTAAGTTTTCAAGATGCTCAGGTGAGTAGCATTGATGAAGTGCAAAGGACTATTTACCAAAAGGCAAGCAACTAACATGATAAATGAAAAACAAGTTTAAACAAAACAGTGTTTCTGTCTTGATTCAATAATTCAATAACCAATTTTTTTAATATGAACTCTCCACCAACCTGGACAAAACTTCTCTTAGCAGATAGCTGTCATGAATAGCTTTGGACAAAAGAAATGACTACTTGGTGGTAAACTGTAATGATAAGTTGCTCTGAACCTAAAACCTGTTCTCAGTGGTATTTAAAATTTTTTGACTTCACACCACCATCAGTCGATTTTTGGGTACACAGCTGCTTATATGTATGTTTATTCATAAATTATATAATACATCTACTGTATTAACATCATGTATATTATAAAATATATGCAAAATAAACATTTTGAAAGATAAAGCTGAAATAATATTTTTTAAATTTCTTTTTGTTTTTAATACTACAAAAAATCTTTTTGCTCTCACTAAAAAAATGATTTCAGTGAGAGCAATGTGAACGTACTATTATTTTTTTATTTTAGTCTGACACTGTGATTACAGTGATTCAAAAAATCTATGTCGAGTTTATTTCTAGAGTTGCTTTTAATGGCTACTATAGCAAAATTCGTAAAAATAAGGGATCCAAGTATGAGCAAAATTAGATATGCTTGCAAAAATATGCTACTTATTTTTCAATTCCATCCACCAGTTATGTAAAGGTTTTTGTTGAAATTGGGCTACTTTAAAAAAATTCCTTTTTTTAATGAACAGAAATGTAATCTCTTCTTTCTATTCCCCACTCACTAAAAAAAACAAAAAACCAAATCCTTTTAACATGTGCCTTTTTCATCTGCTTCCAAACTGTCTGGTGGGACTGAAATGAGGGTAATGGGGGCAGCCTTTGGAACAATGTTACAGATCTGAAAGAACTGTGTGAGCCTCAAGCCCACTGCCACAGCCTCTGACTCTTGCTGCTGCTTGTTTCCACTCCTGCTAATTATCTATGGCTGAGCCCTTCCTTGTTGGGGGCAGGTGGAGGAGGGTTTTCACAGCTGGGTAGTAGGAAGTCCATGTGCCGGCACACCATCTATATAGGGTGGAAGCAGGGGCACAAGGGGGCCAAGAAGGGAATGACTGGCCTCTGTCTTCATGAAGAGAAAGGAGGAAGGAAGATGAAGCTAAGCCAGATCAAGAATGGACTGCCTGAAGACTGACCAGGGGAGGAACCAGGACAGCAGACCATCCAGGGCAGCAGCCCACCATGTACTTAGGAAGAGGGAGAGAGCAGCAGAGGCAGACAGCATGCTGAATAACTGGGCTGCTCTCCTTGGTTCTCATACTTTCTTTGTGCATCCCAAAAGATCATACAACTTTGGAAACCAGTGCTTTAGAGGATGCATGTATAGTACATTGCCAGGAATAGAGTAGATTAAAAAAGAAATCAGAGGTCACCGAGGCATCTTTTTAAAAAATGTACAGAGGAGAACAAAAGGCCAGAAAGAAGCACAGGCAAACAGGAGTTTTTAAAACAATAGGTTGAACTTACTTAAAAAGAAAAGCAAAAAAAGAGATTTGCATTTTTATATACAATCCTCTCTTTCTGTTATCCTATGTATGTGGAAATGTGCATTTAATCTTTATTCACGTCAGAATAAAAAAACACACAAGTTGTCTCTATAAGGAAAAGTATTATCCAACCTGTCTTAAGGAAGTCACTGTATAAAAAATGGTATAAAATTTGGGGTCACCTTTGAAAATAATCAGGTCCTTCAGTTTACTCACATAAGATTACAATGTACATATAGGGAAGAAAAGTGTCTTATAAATAAGATGTAAACTCCCATAAAAATCCTATCTATCATCAAATACCCATTGGCAACAAATTAATAAACATATTTGGTTCACCCAAAAGTCTTTAAAACTTACTCTGCTGAGATGTCTCACTTTCCCCTGATCGCCACATCTCATTTGTGGCCAAAGAAAAGATTGTGACTGGATTTTTTCCTTCTGACTGTCTCAGAACAGGATCCTGACCCACTCTTCCAAGTAACTGGACACGATTAAGAGCTGAAATAAAAAACAAAGATAAATGTACAATTGAAAAATCAAAACCTTAACCTGGGAGAAATACTCCAAAGAACAAGAGAACTAAATCTCACTATACTTTAATGGGGGGAATGGGAAGGGAACCATATGCCATATACGTTGCTAACAGCTTTACAAATATTATTTCATTGGATCCTCACAAGAACCCTAGGAAGTAGGTGCTATTATGATCCCCATTTTATAGTTGAAGTAACTGAAGAAGACAGAGGTTAAGACTTGCCCAGGGTCACAAAGCTTGTAAGTGTCTTAAAACCACATCTGAACTCGGGTCTTCCTGATTCCAGGCCTAGCCCTCTATCCATTTCACCACTCCAAAATGGAAGGTGAGGCAAAGTCGGTCAAACCAATGCTTGGGGAAAAAAGTGGAGAATAGATTCTGACTTCAGAACACTGATTACTGGCACCAGAATAAAGCCTCAGAGGCAGCTTGTTACCTAGAAATGAAGGGATAAACTTTAAAAAACAGATATTTACACATGATTGCAGAATTGCAAGAACATTACACTGGCAAGGTCAAACTGCAGCTGAGTGCTTTATTTCAATGAGAAAAAGGAAGAGGAGGGAGATTTTTGCTGATTACATAAAAACAAAATATAATTAAAAAAAAAACTAATTTCTAGGATACATCCTGGGTACATACTGAGTTCAGCATCCCACACCTTCCACATCTGTATCACTATAGAATAAATTATGTTCACAACAATGGCCATGAATTTTCAAATAAAAAGTAAAACATACTTTGTTTAATAAGGCAAAAAAAGCTAGTTATCTATAAAACTATGCTGAGTAACAGAGGGATTTCTAAACTTATTTTCTTTTCCCACTTGCCATGTTTCCTATAAAACAAGATTTCACAGGAGCCAGAAAGTATCAGAAAAGTCATCTGGTCCACTGTCCTCCCTTTTGCAAATAAAGAAACAGAACCAGAGTGAAATTAATTCTTTCCCACAGTGATACAAGTAGTAAGCGGCTAAGTTAGGATTTGTACCCCGGGCCACTGATTTCAAATCCAATTATCTCCTCTGGCACTACTCCATCACTAACAAGCTAGAAATTTCTGAAAGTCTGCCCTACTTCTACAAAACAACCTCTTATTCCTCCACTAATGTTACAACTTAAGATTTCAGGCCCATCAAGCCAAGAAAGCAAAGGAAAAGAAGAGCAGGAACCCAAACATGCAATAAGAATAACTGGTCGATGACAAGTTCCAATGTGATCAAATACTAATCCCTGGGCTACAGACTTTTATCAGTAGACATTTGAAATGTTGCTGATGTCACCACTAAGACCAAGTAGAATTAGACCAAAGATGCCCATCAGCCTGCCCTCACGAAGCACAGGTTCTACAGGACTTTAGCTACAAGGAAGAAGCCTTGTGATTGACCCAAGTACTGGGGAGAATTTTGACAAGGAGTTCATGTTGGAAAATACAGGGCAGGGAGAAGGCAGATATCCACTGCTATCTCAAGTCTGACTTAATCTGAACATGTTCCCTCTCTCCCTGAAAATGCTGGAAGGCACATACATGCCAAGCCTCCAATAACACATCCTTTTCAGCCCACATCCATTTGAAATGCACTACAGTATATCATGGGCATCAGTCTACTTCCCTAGAACTGTCAGACCATTTTAAATGCTTAAGAACTTCAGGGGAAATGGCATGTGGATGGCCATCCTTGTTCCTCTCTCCCCCCACCCCCCCATCCCTAAAGATGCTAGTATTTCGTATTCCAAATGCTGCCTAGAAGCTGTAGTCCAGTGATTGGCAATTGATTACAATGAAGTTTGTAGCTGATTATGATTTCCCTATTGAGAATCCCTGGGTGATGTTAAGTTTAACATCTCAAGGAAAAGCCAAATTACAGGCAAAGAGGAAAGTAGATACTTGATAAGCACTTTGGCTAATGCCTAAACCACTCTTCCAACACCAGCAAATCTCAAGGACTTCCATTCCTCTCTCCTACTTCTCTTTTACTTGTGCAGAAGGAAGATAGAAGAGTGGATATCCTCTTCAAGGTATGTTCACTTTTATGTATGCGCTTTCCTTTATCACCTCCTCTTAAGTTCAAACTTTTCAGGGAGCTTGAACTCTAAATTGATTACACTCAATAGAGGAATAGGAAGTTATCTGGCAGAAAAAGAGCAGACTCAGAAATGTCTGCTGAGGAGGCCCATCCTACCTTAGTGACACCTATTTCCTCATCTACAAAATGAAGGGTTTGGACTAGATGCTCTCTAAGGACCACTCTGGCTAAAAATCTATTCCCCAGTGGATGAGATCATTGGTTCAGACACAAAACCTAAGTCAATGAAAGAATTCATAGGTCATTTGTCATAGACAAATAAATTAACAGAAAAATTTAAGTTTATATATGTATGTACGTATGTACGTATGTCTTCACACACATATATACATACATAAACATGTTATATGTGTTATATATATCAAATATATATGTATATAAGAACTTACGCTTAATTTAATCTTTAAATTTAAGGTTACATATATAATTTATAACCTTAGCTATCATCTACTTACATCGTTCAAGAACTAAACTGGTAGTTCCTTCAGAGTAATGTCTTGCAAATTGACGAAGTACCTAAACAGGAAAAACAATAGGATAGCTTTAATTTCCAGAAAGAACAAACAAAACAAGTAGCAAAGAAAAGAGGATATTTGCTCACCGAGATGTCTTTTAAAATAAGCAATAAGTTGCTTTAAACAAACTCAAAAAGTAATTGTCTATAACATATTAACTGACTAAAAAAAATTACAGAATGAAATTTCAAAATAATTTATTATATGTGCAAAGGTACCCTGTTTATCACAAAGAGACTAAATCTTCACTTTCTCCAAGGGCATAACTACCTCATCACAAGACCTAGTTATGTACTTAAATGTCCCTAAGAATGCAAAAGAGAGCACCAGAATAAGACAGCCCTTGACTCTGTCCAATTCTTCTTGGATTCCCATATGGTCAGAGTTCTTTTTAGGTCATATGGCTAAGCTAATTATTGGCACAGCATGGGGGGGGGGTAATCACAGCAGCTTCATATACAAACTGTATATAAGTTTCACCACTTGGCAGGAAAAATGCCAGGCCCCCTAAAATAAACAATCCCAGGAGAGAGAGACATCATTCATACCTGAATGTAAACTACTTTAATCAGATGCACAGCTTTTTTGAATGGGAAAGGGATAGGGCAGAGCAAGGAGCAAAAATTTCAGAAAAGGTAAGGACAGAACCATTCAGTCAGCCAGAAGGTAGCACAAGGACACCAGGAGGAGCCTGGGCAGCTCGTGGCACAATGAATTGTGCACTGGGCCTATAGTCAGGAAGACTTGAGCTCAAACCCAAACTTAGACCTTAGTAGCGGTTTGAACTGGAAGTCACTTAAACTCTGTTTGCCTGTTTCCTCAACTGTAAAATGGGGATAATAATAGTACCTACTATGCAGGACTATTGTGAGGTTTAAATGAGATAACTTTTAAAAATGCTTAGCACAGTGCCCACTACATAAGAGACAGTTAATGAATGTTTTTTCCCTTCCCCTACCCTCACCCAGGACATGGCAAAAGAAAGCTGGTGGTAGGAGAGCAGTTCATAAAAGGGGACAGGTAACAAAGACAAACTGGCAATTTTGCTCCAGGCAGCTAGCCCACCACCAGAAAAATCATTGCTGTAAATGACTAAAGGCTAATATATCATCTGGTCTGGTTAGGATGGCCACAAAACTTCTCCCAATTCAACTCTGTACCCCAATGCACTTCATGCTCCACTCCCTTCAGAAGGGAAGAAGAAAAAATAGAAAACGTTGTGAATCTCTTCCCTTTCCTCTCTATTATCATCATCTGTATCTACTCTAAACAGAATGCAAGACACTGGAGCGGATACAAAATTTAGATAAGAAATCTGCTTTACTTAGAGCTCAGTCTTGGGACAGTCTTGGGACTGCTCTATTTCTAGGATATTAGAATATATCCCAGTATATGCTTAAGGTACATTATACCGTGTGTGTGTGTGTGTGTGTGTGTGTGTGTGTGTGTGTGTGTGTGTGTGTGTGTGTGTGTGTTAACAACTAACCAAATACACAAATCTGATTTTTAAAAAGAGATACAGATAAGTGATATGCTGGGTAGTCTACTGGGTCAAAAGTTACAACACATATGCACAAAGCTTAGATCCTGATTCGTGATTCTCCAAAGTCTAATTTTCAAACAACTATAGTCCTCAAGAGCTCTGAGATATTCTGCCAGCAGATTGAAAATCCAAGTCACTCTACCCTATCAAGACAAGTGGAGTTTTGGTGTTTTTTTTTAAATTAATCTTCCACTTCAGAACTGACATTAAAACAATACATAACTGGCTATTTTTAAATGGAATAGTGATCATTCAGGCGAAAGTCCTTCAGCAAATGTGAACATTTAAGAGAAATAACACAAGGCACAACTTTGTTGTGTTACAGATCCCTTTGGTAGGCTGGAGAAACCTATGGAATCCTCAGAATAATATTTTTTAAATAACTGAAGGAAATGCTAAATTTTAATCAGAGCCTCTGTTAGTGAACATGAAAATGTAATTTCCCCCCCTTGGTACAGTCTCCTTAAGCTATTTTCATATGCAGTAGTTTATAAAAAGAGCAGAAAAAGTGCTCTGAAATATTTATATTGCTTGTCAAATGAAGCTGCACATTGCTGCCATTAGGGATGGATACTTTGATGTCTAATATGAGTAGCAAATGAACACTGTTTCACTACTAACTGCTAAAATATATGAAAAAACTTACTTTCAGACAGGATTTTGCACAGTTCTGAAGAGAAGATGTATAGTTTGGGTTCCAGGGCTTAGAACTCTTTGTTAAGGGGCAGCTAGGTGCACAGTGCTAGGGCACTGGCCCCGGAGTCAAAAGGACCTGAGTTCAAATCCAGCCTCAGACACTTGGCACCAGCTGTGTGATTTTGGGCAAGTCACTTAACCCTGATTGCCTCGCCAAAAAAAAGTGATAGAGAACTCTTTGTTAACAATGTGGAATGATGTCTTGTTTGTATGGAAACAATTTGATATCATAAAGACTGAGAAAGATCTATTATTTATGAAAAACTAGAAAAACATGAGTGTGAAGAAACAATTTCAAAGGTATCAAAGACAGAGACTGCTTTGTTGAAGACTTAAAAAGACACATAACAGGTACCTCATCACATTTGTACATACATGATTTATGATTAAAGAGTACAAAACTAAGATAATTAGAAATCACATAATCATATGGAGGTTGAGATACGACTCAAAAAGGTCTGTTGACTTGACTTGGAAAGGTGTGACTTTTTCAGTAAAAGGTGAGCCACTGAGAGTCAGAAGGCTCTCATTTAAAAACACTTCAGTACAAGGAAGACAAGAGAGGGCAACAGCAGGTGAGAGGAACTAAAGAAGGGGAGGGGGAGGTGCCGAGAAGCTCAGCTGGAGCTTCAAAGAGAGTTAGCAGAGAAGGTTCCACGGAACTCATGACTGGTCAGAGAGAGCTGACATCACTGCATAGGAGCTGCAGCCACAGCTACTGCCCTTCAGCTTTACCTACAGCTAGATAAAGGCGAAGCTTTTCCTATGGGCTTTGCTCTCTGGAGCCCCTGGGCTTGAGAAGGAGAAGCAGTGGGGTTCCTGGCTGTTACAACATCCAGAAGAGCTGGTTTAAGAAGGAAGATGAACTGGGCTGAACTGTGTGAGCTAGGCTATAACTGCACAGCACAGGTTCTGGTTGCACAGCACAACACCCTGGTCCTGCCCAGGCTGGTCTGTATAGCCTAGGGCAGGGCTTCTTTAACTTTTTCCATTTGCAATCCCTTCAGTGCTTCTTAGACTGCGCACCATGACCCCATATGGGGTCTACTAGACTACCTCTACTACTCTGATGAAAAAGTTTGCCCAGGCTGTTTTCCAGTCAAGGAGGATTTCCCCCAGCTGAACAGTAGTGAGGGTCAGAAGTGAAGCTCATTAGCAGAAAAGCCATTCCATGTAATACAAATGTTCCCGAATGGAGCCATGACACTGAAGCCTGCAGCCTATTGCAGTGCTGCACCAATCACTTGTTTCTTTCCCTGATATGCTTCTCTTCTAGGCTGCTGCATGTATCCACTCTTCATCACATTTAAATGAACTGGTGGAAGAGAGCAATCCATTATTATTTCTTTTGCCTTATTATTAAGCAAAAGGTTATGTTTCAGATCCAGAAGTGTCAATACTGTAGAAGGCTATACAGACAGAAAATGTACTGGATGGGGGCTCGAGAGCTAGAGTAGTGAAGAAGAGAAATCCCCTAGGACTCTGAGAGAGTACGAGTATAACCATGTGGTGCTGGTCTGCCTTTGGGAACTTAGACCAGATAGTGTGAGTGTAGGTGGGGAGAGCTAGTCGAATTTAGAGAGAAGTTGAGTCTATCACACACCTAAGTGAAAGGTGGGAGACGCCATCCCCCCCCCCACCAAGCCCTACACAGTACAGATGATGGCTATTGTCCCATGTAGCACCCAAATTGTCTTGTCACATTCTGAGGGCATTGGTAGAGATCACAGATTACTCCTTAACTGTTACCACATTCTCACAGTCCCCTCAGGAGTCTCTGAACTTCAGGTTAAAAACCCCTGTCTAAGAGGGGTTTTTGCCCCATCAAAGTGACAGTTTAAAAGTGCTCTAACTTTTTAAACATTTCAGACAGCAAATGATCCCATGACTGTGATGGAAAGAAAGTTACCTGTAAAACAGGTCTTTGAAACATGGCTTGTATCTTTTCTTCTTATCCGGTTTGGAGTTTCTTCCTGAAGAATAAAAAACTGAGTTATATGTTGCTGTCTATGCCAACTAAAACAGCTTTAAAGTCTGGCTTCCAGAGGATACTTGTGTATTCAAGCTGACACCAGAAGTCCTCATAAATAAGGCAAAGGGCTGCTGATTTGAATTTTAAGCTAAAAAAGATCTGAAGGCTTCAGAAATTATTTCATGCTGTAAATCAGCACTTCTTAAACTGTGGGTCTCGACCCCATATGGGGTTGCAGAAAAATGTGACAACAGTAAAACGTTTCTGAATGAACAACCAAAAATTAATTAAAAATCAAACTTGTAATGAATCGGAGGTGTTTCTGGCAGTGCTTGCCCATGCTGCATGGTACAACTTCCCTGCAGCCTTGATTCTAAACACAAAGCATGCCACTTTGCACTGTGCATGCCCTCAGGCCAAGCAAATGCTGCTGAAACGCAAAAAGGGAAGCTCTGCTATAAACAACCTCCTTATAAAGAATTATGGCTCTGATGTATGGATAGTCTATTCCAGGCCCACCCTCACCAGCCGGAAGAAGACTAGAATAGCCTCAATACCTTCACCACCATACCATCCACTCACTTCTAAACCCCTCTCAAATTGTTTTCTGGTTTCACTCTACTCAAACTGCTCTCAACCTGCAATCTCTTAACTGCTAACTCCAATGGCCTTTTCTCAGTATTCATCCTCCTTGACTTCTCTGCAGCTTAGGACTTTGTAGAGCTGTGGAAAAAAGACAAAAGTGAAATGGTCTCTGCCCTCAGGATCTTATATTGTAATGGAGGAAGACAAAAAGTATATTTAGGATACATACAAAATGAATTCCAGGTAGTTTGGGACGGCACACATTTCTAGAGGTGGAGAAGAGACCAGGAAAGCCTTATTCTGTGACACAGTTCTCTTCTTGTCTTCCTCCTACTTATCTGATCATTATTAGTCTTCTTTATTGGATCATCCACCTGCTTTCCCAAACTGTCCAATTAAGCAGAGGACTCTCAAATTGGTTAATGAAAGGAATGGAAGACAGACATGATGACTGTCTTCAAATATTTAAAGGATCCTTTTCATATAGAAAAGGAATTGCACTCTTTTTTGTATAAACAAACTCCAGATGGCAGAACCTGAAGCAATGGGCAGAAATTAGAAAAAGATAAATTTGGAGTTGAGTAAAGAAAAACTATTAGAGCTATCCAAAAGAGGAATGGGCTGGAGAGCGAGGATATAGTAGGTTCTTCCTCAATAAAGGTCTTCAAGCAAGTTTAAGTGCCTGACACACATAATAGGTCCTATATAAATGCTTAGTAAATTAAATTGCAACCTATATGTTGCCAACTTCATATTCAATTACGTACCTGTGCCTCCCAGTGGTATCTCAGCTAATACATCTAAAACAAAACTGACGCTCTGTTCTTTCTTCGAGCTCCCCAGTTTTAACCTGTCATCCTTGATTCTATCTTCTTTGTCCAGTACAGCATCCAATAAGTTGCCAGGTCTTATCTATTTGTCCTCCACCTTAACCTTCCCCTACTCTCCACTCAACCACCCAGTTGTTCAAGCCTTCTCTCATATTTTACTCTCTTTTAACTGGTCTCCCTGCTTCTATTCCCTTTCTTTTCCAATCTCCCCAGACAAGTGCAAAAAAAAAAAATCTTCCTACAAGTCTGACCCCTACCTCTGTGCTCAAAAACCTTTACTGACTCCCTCATGCCTCCAGAACGTGCTCCTCGATTTCACCTCTTCCCTCCACAATCTGGCTCCAACTTCTCTTTCCAGCCTTAAGTCTCGTTACTGCCCTTCAAGAATGCTCACATTCCAGTCAAACTGGCTTACCAGCTATCTCCCAAACTTGACATTCTAAGCCCCCAAGCTGGCCTCCACGTGGAATGCAAGCCTATGAAGTCTCGATCTCTGAATCCTTTCTTCAGTTCTTAGCTCGCGTACCAACTCCTCCAAGGACAATGTAAATTCTTTGGGGATGGGACCATTTTCATTTTTTGTCTTTGCAACTCTAACGCCTGATGCAGTGGTACAGTGGGTGTGCAAATGATATCTGCTACACTAAAACTAAGGACTACTGGGTATGGGGGGTGAGGGGGAAGAGTAATTACATCAAAGTTCCCACCCCATGCCATCACCTCCAGAGAAGGGAATCGGAGCATCCACACCACAAGACAAAGGAGGGGACCCACACGCAGGGTCACTGACTTTAGAATTGGGCCCTTTAGCGGTCATCTAGTCCAATACCCTCGTTTTACTGATGAGCAAAGTAGAGTGGGGAGCGCTCCGGCTATGGCGTCGGAGGCCCTAGATTCTGCTTCTTGACTTGGGGGCCGTGGACAAGTCACTCAACCACTCTCAGCGGCCGTGGTTTCCTCAACTACAAAACAAGGGCGGCGTGGCAGTACACGACCTCAAACCCTCAGTCCCGAATCTATAAGAAACAGCAGCGCCGGGATTGGAACGCGGCCCGGGCACGCTTCCGATGCGTCACGTGGACGGAAGAGACCATATCCCCTCAGCCTCCTCCTCCCCTTCTTCATCACTTTCCCCGCACCAGGTGGGAGGGTCACCTGTTCCACTAGCTCTCGCTCCAAAGGCCACGCGCCGGCGCCTTGCCAACGAGTTGGGCCGCTGAGGAGAGGAGGCGGCAGCGCGAGAAGCTGCCCCGGGTCACCCCGCCCGTTCTTCGTTTCGTTCCCTTCCTTCTTCCCTCCCCGCCTTTACCTAACGCGGAGGCCCGCGAACGGCGCCGAGCCAGGCAGATGGGGACCTAGGAGACGGAGCGCTCCGGAAACGGAAGTGCTGCCGCCGCCGCCGCCGCGCCGCCGCGCACCCACGGAGGCGACAGCGCCCCCATGCGGCCGGGAGGGGCCGACGCAGCGCCTCTGCGCAGGCGCCGTCCCGAGATCCTGGAAATGAGGGTCTGCGACCCTTGCGTGTCTTCTCCATCTCGTCCTTGCCCGCCCTCCAGGCCCACAGTGGCTCGCATTCCTGTCTACCGCAGCTCTCTTTCCTATCAATTCAATTAATATTTATTTATGTCTACTATGGGCCGGGCTTTTAGCTTAAGCACAGGAGATACAATTAAGAAAAAGATAGTTCCCCCTCAGGGAGCTTACATTTTAATGGGGAGGCCGGAAGTAGGGGAAAGGGGAAAGATCCCAAGACGACCTACCCCAGTACCTATCCGGAGCGAACCCAGCCTTCAGTGTATACGTCTTCCTTCATCCGTCAGGGCATCCCTAGGATGTCTGCTAAGGCCCAGCTCAAATACCCACCTTCCCTGAGTCTCACCATGCTTTCTCAGACTACACCTGTCTCTCCCTGCTCTTCACCCTTGTCATTATCTATATACAGGTCATTCGACGTTTGCCAGATTGCTATCTTGATTTTTTTTTCTTTCGTGGCCTCTAATTAATAATGATTTTAGAGAGAGAGGGGAAAAAAACCCCACAGAACAGCCAAAGCTCATAATGCTGTCAATGTACCCAAAAAATGTTTTAAATAAAAAAATAAACGTTGTGCAGACAATGGATTTTATAAGGGGCCAAGTTAAACTCATTTCTAAGACAGTCATAAATAAGCCGAAACAATATCATATGCTTAAAATCTCACCACACCCTCTAAAGAGTCTAGCAAAATCCTTATCTGTAGCGGAAGAGGAAAACAAGGTACAGCTCCCACAGCTAGTTAGCAACGCAAAAATATCAGATCCTTTGAATCCTAATCTAGTCCATCTCTTTCACCGCCCAGTAAACTAAAGGGGAAAGGGCAAAGGTATTTGTAACCTCAGTAATTAGCACAGTATTTTGGATGCAATAGGTATAGAATATGTTTGTTAAACTGTGTTGTATAGCAATGGTTCCATTCAATAAACATTTCACATAAATAATTTACATTAGAGTTTATTTTTTTCAAAATCCAGTTTCCTGCAATATTCTTATCAATAAAATGGGAACATTTAGGGTCTGGAGGCCATGGCAGCATAATTGTAAGCAAGAATCACACATGAATACCATCAAGGTCATGATCTTATCGTCAAACAAAACAAAATTGGTGGAGATAGTGCACAGCTTTGCAGGACTTGTAAGAACCTAGTCCTGGAGGGATATATAGTACCTTACTGTATTATGGAATTCATGGGTTTAGTATCAGGTAATTTCTGAATTTTGCTATTTTAACTCCAGCCTAATGAAAATTCCCTCTATAACATGACTGAAAAGTTGTCATCCAATCTCTGCTTACAAAAACTTTCACTGAGAGATGGCCCACTACCTCCCAAGGCAGCCTATTTCACTGTCGGACAGATCTAATTTTTTTTATTATAACTTGTATTGACAAGTACAGATATTCAAATATGTAAATAGAAAAATAAAAACCAAATGATGTAAAATAAGGCACTAAAATGACTATATATATATATATACATATATATATATAAATTGCCATTTTTTGTGAGTTGTTAACAAGAACCTAAAAGATGAAAATACTGACTTTAACACTATAGTAATTCACATTCTTTTTTTTACTTTTTTAGTCTTTTCTATGGATTTTTGTTATTGTTCTTAATTACATAATTACACTTAGTGTCTATATTCTTTTGTTTCTGTTTTCATCATTGCATTACTTAATATTTCGATTTCTTTGAATTCTTCACATTTATCCTTTCTGACACAATAATATTCCATCACATTTATATTCCATAATTTGTTTAGCCATTCTGTCATTGAACATCTAGTTTGTTTCTAGGTTTGTTTTTTATAATTCTAACTTTTAGACAATATTTCCCTAACATGGGGCCTTAAATCTGTGACTGCAATTTCTACCTGTATGGGTTATAGTGAGGCCCTCTGGGACCAAGCAGAAAAAGTCCAATCACTCTTCTACCTTATAGTCCTTTAAATGCTTGAAGATAAATACTATGTCCCACCTAAAAATTCAATTTTATAGGCTAAACACAACCACTTATTTTTTCCAGCTGATACTTGCATGGCAGAGTTTCCAGTCACCTTACAATTCTGGAAGTCTTCCTTTGGACCCATTCTAGGTCATTCATTCATTTAACAAGCATTTCTGAAGTGTCTACCAACTTCAAGGGAGACAAAGACAAAAATAAGATAGAAGCTGACTTGAGGGAGTTTGCATTCTTTTTTTTTTTTTTTTTGGCTAGGCAATGGGGTTAAGTGACTTGCCCAGGGTCACACAGCTAGTGTCGTGTTGGAGGCTGGATTTGAACTCAGGTCCTCCTGACTCCAGGGCTGGTGCTCTATCCATTGTGCCACCTAGCTGCCCCAGGAGTTTATATTCTAATGGGAGAAAACAACCCTTGCTCAGAAAATTATTAATAATAATATATAATTAATTACTATTACATATCATATAATTAACACTATACAGAGAGAGTATACTATATAGTATTAATTTTCTGTGCAAGGGTTGTTTTCCCCCATTAGAATACAAATCCTCTAAGTCAGGGACTATCTTATTTTTGTCTTTGTGTCTCTTGCAGTTGGAGTGTGTGTGTGTGTGTGTGTGTGTGTGTGTGTGTGTAAACACATACATATATACATCATACACACACATACAAAGTAGATGGAAGCAGGAGAAAATGGAGTAGACTATTTGTGGGAGATGCCATTTGAGTTAAGCTTTGAAAGTAGCTAGAGATTACAGGAAACACAAGTGGGCAGGAGTGCATTCCAGGTATGGAGATGATGGCCTGTGAAAGACACAGAGACAGGAGAAGAATTATTGTACATAAGGAACAGAAAGCAGGCAAGACTGGTGGTTACATAATGTGAGGAGAGAAATGTGAAATAAGCCTAAAAAATTAGGCTACAGCCAGATTATAAAAGTCTTTTTGCCCCTACAGAATTGTATGTGTTTTAACATAAAAATAAGAGAGGGCCACCGGACCTCCTTGAGCAAAAGTGACACAGTCAGACTTGTACTTTAGCCATATCAGGTTGTCAACTCTGGAAGGCAGATTGCAGAGAGGAAGAGACTGGATGTGGGTAGGTCAGTTAGGAGATTAAGACAATAAGTCTAGGACAGGGATGTTGAGGATCTGAGCTACAGAGGTGTATGAGTGGAGAAAAAGGGACAGATGTAAGATATATTGTGAAGGTAGAATCAATAAAACAAGGTAACTGATTGGATATGAAGATAAGGAAAGAACTAAGCATGATTCCAAGACTGGTGAATATAGGTAACTGGAAGGCTAGTGGGACCCTCCACAGATATGGGAAGTTAGGAAGAAAGGAGGTTTGGAGAACATGATAATAAATTCTATTTTGAAGATGTTGAGTATAAAATGCCTTTGGGATATAAAATCGGAGACATCTAGTAGAGAGTTAGTGATGTGAAGAAAGACTGGGACTGGATATATATAAATCTAAGAATTATGAATAGAGGTGATTGCCAGATTAATCTGAGAAGAGGGAGATGAGAAAGTGGAGAGAATGAGGAGAGCTATAGGATGATAGCATAAAGGTATGAGTAGAATCAAGTTAAAATATTTTTTAAAGATGATGAAGTTCTGGTCATGTTTATGAGCAAAATGGAAGGAACTATTGAATGAGGAGATACTAAAAATTTGGGAGAAAGAGGAAGCTCTATTCAAAACCCTCTTGATATAGTCTGACCAGGGGAGAATTCAGTAAAATTATTATTTCACTCATTCCAGTCACTGTACCTCTTGTAACAGCCTAAGATTGCAGTAACTTTTTTTGTCTACCAGCATACCCACAAGACAGCACCAAGACATTGTGAATAAGTTCAATGTCCCTGGATGCTGACGGATCTCTTAGCAATTAACTCAGAACCACCAGGAAAACACCAAGAATGAACCAGAGTTGTGGAGACAAAAACAACACCTCAATTTTCAGATAAAAGGGGATAGGGGATGATGAATCCTGGAAACTTTGTACTAATTTTTAAAAAAATTTTAGAATGTATTATTAAACAGATGCTTTGCACACGTCAAAAGAATGCAGTGATAGGATCTTTTTCCAGAGTCTATTCTAGACTCTAGACCCTTTCTCACTTTGTGGGTTTCTCCATGCTATTCCAACACATCACCACAAGATGGCTCCCTTATTTAAATGAAAGGTTTAACCTTAAAGCTAACCCTCCAATTCCGTAGCTAATTTACTTTTAGAAAAATATAATTCTTTATTAATAAAATTGAATTATAGAATCATAGAATATTAAACACAGAAGGAACCATAGAGCTCATCTAGTCCAACCTTTCATTTTGCAGATGAGGAAACTCATTAATCATTCTGTGCCCACATATGCATTCATTCATTCAGATATTGAGAAATCACTCACTAGAGACAATATATTGTGCTAGATGCCATGAGAGAAAGAAAGAAGACAGAGTATTTGCTCTCATGGGGTTTACAATCTAGTAGGAGAGATAGAGGACAGTTAGATGATACAGTGGACGGAGTGCCAGTCCTGAAGTCAGAAAGTCTCATCTTCCTGAGTTCAAATCTGGCCCCAGATACTTACTAGCTGTGTGACTCTGGGCAAGTCACTTAATCTTGTTTCTTCATCTGTAAAATGAGCTGGAGAAGGAGATGGCAAACCACTCCAGTATTTTTGCCCAGAAACCCCCAAGTGGGGTCACAAAGACACAGACATGACTAAACAACAGGGAAGATAAATGTTTCCCAAATAACCATATGAAAAAGCTAAATGTGAACACACAATAAGACACACAGAGGAACTGTTGTATGGTTTATATACAAACTATAAGAAAACATCCTAAGTGAAGCAAGACATGAAAGAACATGAAACCTATACACAATAAGCACTTGAGTCCCTTTTAATGCCTCACACATAGCCTTGTAGAAATGGGGCAGAAACTCAGACTGATCTCTTTTGCAGAATAAACCAGGCTATATATGCATTAATATGTCAGAGATTCACTCTTCAAGTAGACTGCCCCCTCCCTCCCAAGGCAGAGCAAGTCATGGTCACAGTAGACAAGAGATAGTATGGGAACACCACAATTACATGCCCTTCTATTTCCACCCCTAACTGCCTTCTTAGTAGGTCATTGAATGAAAGAAACATACAGAAGGACCCATGTAAGAAAAGACATCCCTGGATACCCTCCCTACCCGTCTACATTCCTCCCTCACCCGAAAGGTTTTCTTGAGTCAGTTCGTCTCCCCACTGATGAAGCAGCTCCAAATGGAACATATCCTCAAGAGATAAGAGATAGAGTCCAGATCAGTAGAGGCAAACCAAAAAGTGAAAGTGCAACATCAAACCACACATGCCCTCTCTTCCTGACCTAGGCTTTCTCCTAGATATTAGATGTCTTCCTAAATAGACTTTTAGGTTCTTGTTTAAGCTCATTCCATATGTCTATCAATACAGCCTCCTCCCAAGCCAAGATATCTCTCTAAACTTGCTTTTACAGGCTATCAATAAGTATCCTCTAGTTATTTCCCTAAAGGCTTCAGATTGGGCTAGAAGCTGGGTCTGAGCCCCTGCTATGCTCCTGGGGTCAAAGCCACAAAGCTGCTGCTTACTTCTTAACCTGTCTGTTCCTTTGTACGCAACCTAACGGCCACGAGCACCTCTCACCCTGGCGCACTGCCCATAGGATCGTGTCCCCTCCTCAGTCTGCCAAGACCTCTGACATCTGCTAGTTGGTGCCTATCCCTGAATCCTGAACAAGGAAGGGACCTTGCTTCATGAGAATGTTTCCAGCTAGCCCCTGTCCCCAGTGTTTTAAGACCTGTCTACCTATACCGACTGGTCTGGAAAAAATGACCCATTGTGGATTTTTTTCTGGTATTAGCCAATCAAGACTCATTCTGGTGAGTTTTCTAGATCTCTCTGAAAGAGTTGTGGGGAAGAGCTCAGCTGTACTTCTTCCTGCTGCTCTGCCATCTTGGCTCTACCTACCGTGCTGGGTGCTTAAGGATTGGTACCTCTAGCACCAAAATCACTACTTGTGTGGTCTGGTGGCAAATATTTATTAAAGGATGTTCTTTACAACCAGAGATAGAAACTGGATGCTTCAGGCCTCTAAACCAGTATCAAGGTTGGGGAAATGGTGTGGGTGTTCCCCAGTTTGGGGCAGTAGTTCCTTTTTTTTTTTTATAGGAAAAGTCCCGTCTCTGACATGTTAAAGAAATGATCCTTCATGTTCAGTGATTTCAGGATACTCATTAATGGGGTGCAAGAGGTCATGTAGAATACCTCAATTTCCAGACCTACTTGTGGGGATCTTTTACTATAATAAATGCTTGAGAATAACAAGAGTATAAAATGAGGATATTTTCCAATTTACTCAAGGTTAGCTAACAGGAGGCATGTGGAGGGTCTTATCTATGAAAACCATTTTGGCCTACATGGCCACTTATCTAGGAGGTTATTATTGGGAAATGCAGGTTTAGGAGTGAAAGCAAAAGTAAGTAAGAAATAATGAACATTTTCAAGGCACTAGCCAAATGATATGGGTATGACTCCTCCCAGGTAATTCTGGCTCTTAGTTATTTCAAGAAGGAAATCAAAGACCTTGTGGAAGTGCTTACAATAGTTTTCCCTTGTGGCACCACATATAAAATATTAGCTTAGATTCCACAGGACAGGAAAAATTTCCCAAAGATTCTAATTCTTATCAAGTAAAGAAAAAACTTCAGCTCACTAATATAGCTATGTATGTATGTAAATATATATATGTGTGTGTATATATACATGTTCTTTTATCAAGAAATATCAATTCACAAATATTCCTCAGATTAAGAATATTATTTGTAGTTACAAAGTTTTAAGAAGCAAAAACATCCTTTTACACCTAATAATAAAGTCATAGAAATCAGATGCTAGACACTATGAAACGAATCACAGCAGTCATAGTTTAATAGGTTGTAGAGCTGCTTACTTATGACAGTTCTGTCTCCAAAGATAAGGAATTCTACCAAAATGCAATATAATTGCAGCCACTACTTCATCCACTCCCCAAAGCCATCATGCCTGCTTCTCCTTAAATACACCCAATTAAATGTCACCTTTGCATGCCAGAAAGGTGGTGCAATTACTCGGGACACACTTATCCTTCCAATAGCTCCACTGGGTTTCCCTAATTACTATACTAATACAGTTTATATTTCAGTTCCTACTTTTCAGTTACAACTACTCACCAATCAATTACTGATGCATTCCCAGAAGTATCACTGAAGCTTGTAGCCTTTGTATCAACTGAAGCTTGTAGCCTTTGTATCAACCAGGTGCTGTTTTAGCCTTTTGTCTACTGAAGTCACGAGAGGCTGCATTGATACTAATCACAAATTAATTTGTTTTATACCTGTTTGCGTTCTTGACATCTACTCTGCTATAGAGTGTATGAAATTTGATGGTAAGTATTCCTAATTCAGTCCTTGCCCTAAACAGCATACACTGTGCATAAGAGCTTTTAATTTGTACAATGATAGTATTTAACCATCTAAGCCTGACTTCGCATCAAAACAGCAGCAGTCAAACTTCCTTTGCTTATCCTTCCTTCTACTCCTAAGAAAATTCAAAGGGAAGAATGTAAAAACTTTTCCACCATCACTGCCACACTTCCACCTGACTTACTCTTACAAATAGTAGTGCTTACCTGATACTTCTACTTCTCCACCCACTTCAAACCTTGTAATCTGGCTTTGATCCCTCCCTCAAATTTAAACTGATCTTTCTGAAAGGACTAATGATCCTCTTATTGCCATAGCCAACAGCATCTTTTTAAGTTCTCATCCTAGACTGAGAATGTTGAATTTGGAGTCTGGAAGACCTGAATTTGAATCCCACTTTAAGCACTTAGCTGTATGACCCTGGACAAGGCATTTGACCTCTGTGAGTCTCATTTTACTCATTTGTAAAACGGGGGTAATAGCACCAACCTACCAGGATTTTTGTGATTCTCAAATATGAAGTCTAATATCTTTATTTATTTATTTATTTATTTATTTATTTATTATTTATTTATTTATTATCAGCAGCAGCATTACTATTTTTAGCATCTCTAAAGCTCTTTTGATGACCCCCAATTCTCTGGATTCTGGTGACTCAGAGTGAGTGTAAATAACAATTGTTTCTGTTTTGGTCAGAAACCCTGAGAACCATCCCCTCCCATACTGATTTTTTTTTTGACTAGGTAAAAGAAGCCATTCTTTGCCTCATTTTACCTATCCTTAATCACTGACTGGGCGTTGCCTCAGACAAACTGAGACCTGTTAAAGACTTTAGCTCAAAAAGGCCAAGGCTTCCCACACATCCTGGACCATTTCCAGTCATCCTGATCTATAACTTGCCACTGGACCCAGATGGCTCCTGAGGAGAGAGAGTGAGGCTGGTGACTTTGCACAGCCCTCACTTATTTAAATCCAATTCATTTGCAAGTCATGGCATCACCTTCCACAGGGTCCTCTTTGAGAGCAAAGGGCAAATGACAACAACCCTTTTTTTGTGGGGACACCCTCTTCTTTTTTGTCTTCCATAGCACTGCAACTCTAATTGTTTTCCCTGTTCCTCTCTAAAGGATCTTCCTCCTACTGCTCCCTAAACGTGGAGATCTCCACAACTCTCTTCTTCTATGTGTACACTCCCTTCCTTTCATGACTTCCTCTACTCTCATGGCTTCAATTACCATTTCACTGCTCATGATACTCACATATGCTCATATGCTCACATACTCACTGATTTGTTAAAGAGAGAGAGAGATTAAGCTTATTCTGCTTGACCCCAGAGGGTTGAATTAGGACTAATCAATAGAAGTTACAAGGATACAACTTCCAACTCTATAAAAGGAAAAACTTTCTAAAAATCAGAGCTGTCAAAAAAGTGTGAACTACCTCATGTGGTACTTGGTATCACTCCTCTTCCCCACCCCCCCAGATCTGGAAGGCCATCTCAAGAGCTACTTGTAAATTCAACATATTATTTTATATCCATTTTTCAAAAATCTCCAGGTTAATACTCTCTTCCTCCTCTCCCATGCCCCATACACATATACAATGAGAAAGGGAAAAAAAAAGCAAAACTCACACCAAAGAGATCAAAGAAAGAGGGAAGAGTCCCATACGTACAAAAATACTTATAGCAGCTCTTTTTAAAATTATTTTTAATTTTCAACATTCACTTCCATAAGATTTTGAGTTCCAAATTCCCCCCTCCCTCCCTCCCAAAATGGCATGCAATCTGATATAGGCTCTACATATACATTCATATTAAACATATTTTCACATTAGTCATGTTATAGCAGCTCTTTTTGTGATGGCAAAGAACTGAAAACTAAAGGAGTGCCCATCAACTGGGTAATGGCTAAACAAGTTATGACATATAAATGTGTTCTTGAGGCACAATAGCTAAAGACAGGACTAGCATGAGCTGATGGAGTGAGGTAAGCAGAACCGGAACAATTTATACAATAGCAATAATATTGTAAAGGCAAACAACATTAAAGGACTTGGAAATTGATCAACATAAATGATCAACTATAATTCTAATGGATTTATGAAACATGCTATCTACCTCCTGATAGAGAAGTAATGGATTCAGAGTACAGATTGAGACATATACACCTCCAATCCTCCAGGTAATTAGGAAACTTTTTGATTGGTTCTTTCTATAATGAATTTAACTGAGTGTGCCCAGATGTGTGCAGCTTATGCTAGCATGACAAGTTAAAAATCTTTTCTATGATACTTACTAGTTACGTGGCCTTGGGCAAATCACTTTAACATCCTTAGCTAGTGTTTTTCAGTTATCAGTTTTGAGACACATCAAAAGGTGTTTATCAGCTTGAAGGAGGGTCACATGTCATTAGTAGTTGTTTGCCTAAATTTGGGGAACACACATTATTGCCAAATTATACCACTAAAGTCTTTATCTTATTACCGAAAAACAACTAGCAACTATTTAATCACAAAATGGAGCCTTACAATGGAGTTGCATATCCTCCATTAACATTGTTCCCACAACATATACCCAGCAATTCATACAAGAATAAAAAAAAACCCCAAAACCCTCACTAATATATCAACTGACTCTGATATCACAAATAACATTCCATATATGTAGTCTCCCTCTTAAAAAAAAAAGTGGGAGAGTGAGGGGGGGAGTTGAATTTTCTCATCTCTTCTTTGGGAAGAATCTTGGGAGTCCTCTCTAATTCAAAGAATTTTCCAAAGCAGCCACTAGACTTGAGTGAAAAGAGTGAAAATAGGAAAGAACATAAGTGTCTTGCACAGGGTATGAACTTAAGTATTTGTTGGAATGAGTTACTCCTTCAGAGTCCAGGAAGGGATTAAAAATGGTAGTTTAATTTAAGACAATAGTGTAAAGATACCAGTAAAACTCTGACAATAAAGATGCAGAGGGCCTTGAGTAGTAGCACAAAATCCCTGCAAAGAATTGTGTCTTACTTCATACGGGTGCAATCCTCCATGGTAGAGTCCATGTTATGATTCAATCCTATTCAAAGCTAACTAAACTGCTTAGGTAAAATGTTTTAAGGACATCAAATATTATGCTGACTGTGGGCATATATAACCACAGCCATTAAGTAACTAAGAATTGGGGGCAAGTAGCCTTTTTATTCTCTTAATATTAAGTTTCTTGATGTTAAAACCATCACATGCTACTAGAGGCTTTTTATTTTTGTTTTCTTCATAAAGCTCCCTATAATATGATTGGGAAAGTATGAGCCCTTATGTATCTATTCTTGCTAGCCAAATTTGTGTTTGATTTAACATCGTCTTTATACTGAATAACTCCTTTGCCTGAAATGTTCCCTGTCCTCATCTCAGCCTTACCATCCCTGGCTTCCTTCAAGAATAAGCTCAAATCATACCTTTGGAGAAGACCTTCCCCAGTCCCATCAGCTGCTAGTGCCTTTGCCTTTGAGATCAAGTTTCATGCACTCCTATATCCCTTGTCTGTAGTTATTTACATATCTCCCCTGAAAGAATGTGGGCTCTTTGGAGGCAGGAACTACTTCTGCCTTTCTACACAACTCCAGTGCTTAGAACAGGGCCTGGCTTAATACATGGTTGCTGATTGACCTTAAATACACTATTTCAAGATCCAATGCCTAGCTAATTGTTGCCCGCAACCAGATAGTGCACTGAATGGAAAGGCGTGAAATAAGACATGAAGAAGTGGGCCAGGCGGAGCAGAAAAACTGACTCAGTTTATTTTTCTGAGGGCACAGGATATATAGAGAAAATCCATTCTAACTTCAAAAAGTCCTCTCCATGAGACACTCCCCAAACATCTGCTAAGGATGTGATAACATACATTTACTACTTATCAGAGTTCCTAGATAGAGTTGTAAATTCCAAGGCTTTTTCCTGGCACCTGTATAGAGGAGTGAATATGTAAATCTAAGGTTCAAAGAGTGAAAAGGAATGTCTCAGGAACCTCCTAACAGGGAGAGATTTGGAGAGCCATGCTTTTAATTATTGAGCCCTTTGGGTAAAAGCCTAGGCAAAGGTCAAACTCTGTCCTGGATCTTAAACCCATATCAGACTCTTAAGATCGGCCCTCAACAAGCTCCTCCCTTTTCGAATTAGCAAGTAGCTTGAGGTGATGAACATCCATTCCCAACACTGTGATCCTTGATTTAATTAAGGTAACAATACAGGGGATAATGAAACATAGTATGATGAATAATACTGCCCAAGAAAATGCATGAAGTAACAAGGCAGATAAATTCTTAAATATATTGATCGCACTTAATTTCTCTAAGATCTCTACAGCCAAATTTTTTGGGTTGGCCCCTGGGGAATGACTGTCTGCAATCTCCTGGGTGGTATTTAGAATTGTGCCAGGCCCCCAATAGGCAGGCACTTGTCTTCTCTCATGAGATATTAGGATCCGAAGCATCATAGCATAGCAGGATAATGTAAATATATGAATATCTATAATCCCATTGCAATAGCAATCTTGTTTTCAAGAGTTCTAACTTATCTGCTAAATACAATACTGATTGTTCTAATAAATTGACTTTATACAATAGCTTCTTGTGCATTAAGTACTAAACATATTTTTTGCTAAGTCATATACAAATTATGCAGTTTAGATTTCAGATTGTAGCACAATAGAAGAAACGGTAGTAGATACAATAAAAGAAGCAACATGATTAAACCAATAATAAGGAGACAAATAAATTGTTTTGATTGACTTAAGGAGGAAGTAATAATTTGAAGAACATGTTCACCAGAATTCTGAAACTATTCATGTAAAACGTTGGTAGGGAAAATAGCAAATGATGATTGTTCTACCAAAAATACAATATAGTCATTATTATCAATACATTGTTTGACAGCACAATTGACACAAGTAACATACTATTCAAAAGTAGTATTAGATTGAATAAAAGTTGCATATCCATGAGACAAACTGGCATTAAAAACTGATGTAACAAGGAAAAAACAGGATTCAATATTGTTCCTAAATTTTGAAAAACATATAGGTGTCCTGGATGCTAGAGATCTGAGGGTAATTGTAATCTTGACTTTATCCTGGAGATAGGGATCTTCTTGTCTTCCAAATATGCAGGTGTTATTAGTGTATGTATAGTCCCAATTTGTCCATATATGTGAGAGGTTGCATCCAGGGTGGAAAAGGAAAAATAAGTCCAGTGCTGAGCACTCTGTACATTACACACTTGAGTAGAAAGTAGAGCTACTATTACTAAAAATACAAGTCCAGGAGTCTTTTATCACTTGATGAGAGGGAGCTTTCACTGGACCCCATGTGGGAAGGCAACTTGTCACTGTAGATTGGCTCCTTCTGTGCTTTCCCTGAATTCTCATGCTCTGTATTCAAGCTGTGAGTTGTTATATATACTCTGACATCTTTTTCTGGTATCCAGACAGGTTTATCAGTTTTCTGAAAAAATATGAGCACACCCTCATCCCCTTGTTAGTAATGGATCCGGTAATGGATCTGGGCCTCTGGATGTTTTTAGGCTGGAGTGTACTCATCTTTGTTAATATTTAGAAAATTAATAGCCAATTGTCAAAAATTAATAACCAATTATCAATGAGGGATATTAGTCCAGATTCCCCCTCCCTTTTTTTTGAAAAGAATAATTTTAATATCTTTGTTTTTAATTATATAAAATGTTTGTGATCAGAGAAATGTTATAAAAAGCATAAAAGGAAGAAAATGTTTTGCTAATGGAAGCTCCTCAGGAGCATTAACTGTTTTTTTTTTAGGCAGAACTTCAGATATATTTATTCTAGAGTGACACAGGGTTAAAGACACTAAAGGACTGGTTTTCAAAGTATCTGAAAGAGAGAAAAATACTAAATGCTTGATGAAATGATTATGGATTTTATTATTCTGAAAAGAAGTCACCAAGAACATATCAACAACTGCTGTCCTACTTCTTTTCTCATCTTTTTTTAAAGCTTAATTATTTCTTTTTTATTAAAAGTAAATAGAAATAGAAATCTTAGTATTTTCCTTACACGCCCTAGTGGATTGTCTCGTGTACCATCTGGGGTGCATTCACCCCACCTTTGAGAACACTGGTCAAAATCAAGGTTCAGAATAGGAAAAAGCTAGCACAAATCCCATAATCCCACGGCATTTGTGTATATTTTAGAATATTTACATATAAGGTATCATTCTTCCAGTCTTCAACCCAACAAGTATTTAAGGGTCTACTATACACAAGGCACTGGGATAGATGCCAGGGATACAAAGCAGAAAATAAAAAAATGAAAAAACAGTAGTCCCTGTCCTCAGAGTTTACATATTATGGATAAGTGTGTATATATGTATGTGTATGCACATATATATGTATTTATGTGTGTATATATATAATAGAGCAGCATTAGCTGTTTTGATTCATTTAAGTACACTCATAACTGTGAAGGCTTGTAAAATATGATTGATCACATATTTAATTGTACCACTTGTTTGTAAAGTGGCAAAAATGAAAGAAGAAAAAGTATCCATTATAACATGAATATAAGAAAGCTTTTCAAAAGAAGGCATATAGGTTACATCCAATTGTCAAATATGTTTGGGAGAAAAGCCTCTTGATACATTTGAAACAGGCTGTTAATTAAAAAATAATCATTATTCTTTATACTATGTTTCTAATACTGTAGGAGTTTATTCAAAAATAGTCACAAAATGTTTTCTTCTCTACAGTTAAGGTTGTTGTATTGGCAGAATATAGTTAATAAAAAGGCTCAATAAAAGCTTAATAAAAGTTAAGTGGCAGCATTGTAGTTAAGAATCAATAATGGCATTGCTTTCAGTATATAATTGTGTATTAGTAATGTATTTTAACTTTGCAGTCTCTATATTCTGAGAGACATAAACTGATTAATTGTTATCAGAAACAACATTAATAGGCTCAAAATAGCCTGCTATACCTGTACTTAACCCATCGATGAATGTCATGGGTGCTGAAGGAATGGGGTTAAATCTAACAATCTTTTTGAAATACCTATGAATAATTTAAGAAATGGTAAGTAATTATCAATACGACCAGAGAAAAGAGTAATAGCAATTTGCCAATTCTCTAAGAGGAAACAAGAGTGTCTATTTGCCTTTTATTATAAGGTTAATTAATAACAGAAAGTAAATTTCCTGTAAGTTAAAAATTGTAGGGGACACTGGAGTACTAAGAATAGCACCTGGTACCTCTTCATTTAAAAAAATATGGGTGAGTTGAGCTTCAGGAATTTTTCTGTTTGACTAAATAAAGCTCCTTTTTTGCTTCAGGAGTTAATGTCCTAGGGGAATTTAGATTAGGATCTCCTCTAAATGTAAAAAAGAAATTAGCCAGTTGTTCTGTAGTAATTTGGAATGATGGTCAAAACTAATTAGTATCCTCTAAAAGTTTTTGAAAATCATTAAGTGCTTCACTGTTGTTTTGGTGACAATATGACCTAGGTAGGAAAATGGAGATTTTTCTTAAACTTTTTCTTGGGCTATAATAAGCCCATATTCTTGTAAAGCTAACTGAGGCTCAGGAAATAAACATATGAGTGTTCAGTGGAACAGCTACAAAGTATGTCACTATATAGTGTATTATTTTTGCATTGAGAAAATTTTTTCTAATTGGTTGTATAGCTTTATTAACAAAATTTTGACACATTGTAGGGCTGTTTTTCATGCCTTGAGTAAGGACTTTCTATTGAAACCTGGTTGCAGGGTGTTCTGCATTAACACTGGGTATTATAAAAGCAAAACATTTGTCAGCTTCTTGCAGTGGAATAGTAAAAAAGCAGTCTTTGAAATCAATAACTATCAAAGGCTAGGAAACAGAATTCATATGGGTGAAGGGAGACTTCATTAATAGCTCAGAGGTCATGAAGCATCCTCTATTTCCCTGACTTCATTTTAATAACAAAAACAGGTTAATTCCAAGGATTTGTAAAGAATTCTATGTGTCCTTTTAAAAGTCTTGTTCAATTAATTGCTTTACTGTAAAAAGCTTCCTTTTTGTCAAAAGCCACTGTTTCACCCAAACTAACAATTCCCCTTAGATGTAAAATATCTTGCCCCCACAGGGGGTCTAATTGCAGACAGTGAAACAATATGTCTAAAATAATAAAGGGTGGTTTCTTTTGTGCCTTATCAGGAGTAATTATAAATCTTTGAGACTGAAGAGTTTGTTAAAGTTCACACATTAATAAGGAAAGTTCACTAAGTTTATCATCCATATAATAAATTACTTTTCTCTGGGAATATTTTTGCCCAACAGGTTTAATAGTGTTACGAACAAAATTTTTGCACGTGGTAGAAAGCATTCCTTCTTAAAGGACCATAATAGGAAAACTTCAAATACTAATTTAATAGAGGTGATTATACCCAACTTAAAACTCAAAACAAAATTAGTTATAGTCCTAAGAGTCTTTTACCTTAAGCAGTGAGTTTCACTAATCATGGCTTAAGGCCAGATATAGTTAATTTTACTCCCATGCAGTTGTAATAAGTAACAAAGATTTACCATGAGTCACATACATAAGAGATCTCACTTAACAGCTTTCTCAAATTTAAACTTGTTCTGGTAAAAAAAAAAAAAGCCAATTATTAGAAATCGTTTCATACAGCTGCAGCTTCCCAGCAAGCCAAATTAACTGCTTAGGAACTGCACAATTCTAACAAGTTCTCTCTCTCTCCTTTTTTTCTTTCTTTTCAGGGAAGATGACCTTGCCCACAGCAGATAATTTCCAGGAGCCCTTGCAAATTTACAAAGTAGAGGGAATTGCCTTGTGCTCCTCCTTTTCACTCATAAGTAATTAAAAATTTTAGGTTTTAACATTAAAACAGTAACTTCAAGTAACTTAATTAACAATCTGGTAATTTTCATAAGTGATAGTCAAATTGTTTTTAACTATAGGCTGTTCTTTAATTACAGGTAAAGATGGAAATACCTGACTTTCTAATTGACAGTTATAAAACATTACAAAACAAGATTAACTGGACTTGATAAAATAATTTAGCTGGCTTTTACACAGCTTTTCCACTGTCTTTCAGTCTTTTTTAATTCACATTTTAACATCTAGATTATTCAAAATTATTTGACATAACACAAAACAATACAAAAGTTTACCAATTTGTAACGATACTAGATTTTTTAAATTTGAAACAAGCATATTACTAATTTGAATGAGCTAAATTATCTTTTGATTGCATTCCAAAAAAAATAAAAAACTTTTCTTTACGATCTGAGGGGGTGCACCCTCCTTTTCACTATTCTCATTCTGTCTCTCACACCCCAACTTGGCCAGGGCTGGAATGGAGAGAAAGGAAGAGAATATTTTCCAACAACTTATCTTTGATAATCTTTCAATTTTACACCCAAAGCTTTGGCCAGAGCTTTAGAATGCAAAAAAGAAAGAATTTTTTCCTAACAATTCTCAAAAAGTTTCAAAACCTTTTTACTTTCAAAACCTCTAATCACACTGTGCAAATAAATTATACCTTCCTTAAGCTTGCTATACATACTCCTCTCTCCTACATGCTTAAACTTATTTTCCTAGCTAATTTTAAGTCCATGGGCACTTCTTCCCCTCTGCTTTCTGCCCTTTTCTAACGCCCTTGCATTTAAATTTTCTCCCAGGCTGTTGTTTAACTGAAGGTAAATATACATCTTTCTGTTGCTCAGGGGAATGCACATCTTCCCTGTCCTCTTCAACTATGCTCAAGTATTTCTCAAAGGCCTTATGCATTTCTTCTTCCTCTTCTGTTCCTATCCCCTTATCTGCCCGAATCACTTTCTCAGCTACTAGTACTTTCTCCAGGGGCGTAAGACATATTTTTAACACATTTCACATTAAAAAGGTAGCAATCGAGAATGCATCAGGGCCCTCTTCTCTGTAATATTCACTTAGTTGCTTGCCTACAGCTAATAGAACATCTTTCCTTTTCTTTTGACCCCTGCAAGTCGTTTTGCTAGAGTCCTCAAGTTGTGCTCCTTTTAGGTAAGTTGTAGCTTTTCTGAGGGGATATTTGGTGGAGCCTCAAATCTTCATTTCATCTCACCTACTCTGTCCTTGGCACTTGATGAAGACACTGCCAACAGTCAATTCAGGGATATTGCTAGGATGCCAGTGGGAAGATGGAAAGTCTAATCACTTCTGGCTCTCAGGTTCACGAAGTTCTCCAGTCAAAACAAGTCCTCAGAATAGCTCTCTCTTTTGGGACCAGATGCTCAAGTCTCTCAGGCACAAACACACTCAATATTCTATAGATGACCCACTAGGTGTGACAAAATTTCTTCCATCAATTTGAACCCACTTCCTGTTTAACATAATTCCAGTTGATCAAGCAGTTTTTCCACACAGTCTAAAGTCTAGGATTGACTCAGTAGAAGTGTTTTCACCTGGTAAAGGCATCAGGGCTCAACATCTTAATACTTCAAATGGGGTGGGGCTATTTACTTAATCAACCCCCTGGAGACAGCAATTTGAGGGTCTGGTTCCAAGTTCAGTTAATTTTAATACTTAGTTTGAATGATTCTCAGAACTCAAAGAGATCCCACAAAGCTACAAATGAAAATGTATAATTGGTTATACTTCCTTAAGCACAATACTCATTTTCAGTCCCATCTATCAGTTACACAAAGTTTTGTTGAAATTTGACTGAAAACATTTCTATCTTCACTAATGTCAATCAGTTGTTCTTGCAAAACAATTGGAAGGATTGCATTTTCAAAGTTTTAACAAATGGGCTAAAAATTCATCAACTTTTCATTTGCAAAATTTTTAAAAGGTGTTTAGAAATTCTGTTTCCAAGTTCATCTATGTAGATGTGTAATTCTGTAAGTAACACATTTACATCATTTTGGTCAATATAAGCAGGTTTTAAAATATGTTTCTAATTATGATGGCTTCATGCTATCAACTGATCTCAAAAGTATAGCATATTTGTAGAGAGGTTCATCATTAATAGTGAATATAATCCATCTACGATAATTAAAATTTGGGGGCAACTTCTGTCAAGTTTGAGTAGTCATTGTTTTTAACCTTAACGTGTCTTATGAATATGAACACAAAAGGTGTCATCTCTACCATCTTATTGCTTACTTGTACTTACTTTAGGAGTATCTTCAAACTGTAGTTTCTTTGTAGGAATCTTTTTAAATCATTTGTCCATTTTGTCAGGTTTAGTTTAAACTAGATAATGTGATCAATAAATGTACTTAACTGGATACATATCTCAAAATAAGTCACAATGTACCATAAACAGATAAGTAAGGGAATCATTAATCCTCCAATGCTGTGAACCTCCCACTCTCCCTTCAGGATACTCTGTATACCTTGTATATGAGACAGTGTGACTATCTAAAATACATACCAAATTGGGGTGGGGGGGGAGGGCCAGTGTAGGCCTATATATTCAACATTAGTAAAGCTCATTTCTCATTCAAGATGAAGACAGAAACTTCAATATTTTCTTCCCTCACTCAAATGGATTTTGCATACTTTGCTTCAAAGCACCCTGGTGAAAAAGGTACATATGAATCTACCAATCAAAATTAGCTCTGAGCCCCCATTCCACCACCCACTACATATCTTGTGCTATATTTTAATGAGTATTTTAGTCATTTCACTTTGGACTAATAGAGTTGGCTCCCTAGGGAAGCTGTTATGCTGCATAGTGTATTTTTACTCTTAACATAGAATCAATAAGTGTTATAGTACTCAACCTGAGGCACAGTGCAGAAGACAAATTATCTACCAAGTAGCTGAGAATTCACTGCTCCTCTCAACCCCCAAAATTCCCTCACCATCCTCCAATGTAAGATCAGACCCTCCTGATGTCATTGGTCTTCTTCAAGAACAAAGAATCACCAATACCTCTGAAACCGGGAGTTACAGACTATGTACAGTTGGAATTCCGCCTTGGGCAGGAAGGAGGAATATAATAGCTAGGTAGTATAGTAGATAGATTGCTGGGCCAGGAGTCAGGAAGATTCTTTTTCCCGTGTTCAAATCTGTCCTCAGACACTTACTAGCTGTGTTGACCCTGGACATGTCATTTAACCCTGTTTGCCTCAGTTTCCTCACCTGTAAAATGAGCTGGAGAAGGAAAAGGCAAACCACTCCAGTATCTTTACCAAGAAAACCCCCAAATGGAGTCATGAAGAATCAGATACAACTGAAATGACTGAATAACAACCACACAGGATGTTTGACTCGAATTTCCCATAAGATTGCCCATTAGGAGCTCTGGAGTTCTCTGCTCATTGGAGCCATGTAAGCTAGCATTTGAAATCCAGTGGATCCTAAGAAAGTCGGTACTCTAAGCTGGGCTGGTTTTTTACCTCATCTGGCCACAGGTCATCCATAACACAAAAGGGTGAGTAGAGTCAACCAAGTCTAGCAAGGAACTTCGACCCAACCTGTCCCTGCTTCTTTCTTTTTGAACTTCTCAGCACTCTAAAGCTGCTGGACAGCATCATTTCCTCTCAGTCATCTAATCCCAAAGTTCCTGTTGTTGTTCCTCACAATGCAGGGAAAAGGAAGAACAGTGACCGTTGGAGAGCTGGGAACATTGCAGCAAATTACCATGCATACATATATATAACATTTATTTATTTGTGCATCATTAATTTCTGTTCTCACTAATGCAATTTAAAAGTTTTAAGGGCTGGGATTACTTCATTATCTTTCTATCACAAAATTAGAGTGTTGGAAAGGACTTCAGCAGTCCATCCCTTACAAGAAAGAAATCTCCACTATAACATACTCGACAAGTCACCATTCAGCCTCTGCTTGAAGACTTCCAAAAAGAGAGAAGGCACCATACTTCTCTTAGCAGGTCATTTCTCTTCTGGACAGCTCAAATTAAAGAAATTTTTCCTTGACATCAAGCCAAAAATCACCTCCTTGCAAACTTCCACCCACTGCTATTTGGCTCTGAGGCAAAAGAAACCAAATCTAATCCTTTCACACTACAGCCCTTCAACATGTGAAGACAGCTATCATGTCCCTCCTGGTCTTCTTTTAAACATTTTTTTAAACGTCCTCAGCTCCTGATATCCCCCAGCAAGGACATAGCCGGGGCCCCATAAATGTTTGTTGAATGGATGAAGCCTGTAGCCACAGGGTAGGATGACCGAGTTCCTTGGCGTACGCAGCTTACAGCTGGAAATACAGGTACTCAGTATTATTACTTACCAACGAAAAAGACAGTGTGACATAGTGGAGTCCTAGGCCAAGTTTAAGGAAGACTTAGTTTCAAATTGTGTCTCCAGCACTTAGTAGCTACTGATCTTTGGGCGAATTGCTTGTTTGTGCAATTCAGACAATTTCTGAGAACTTATCTACCAAGTCACAAATAGTTGAAATGGATAATGATTTCCCCATACCAAGAGGATTATGGATCCTTTGTTTATTCCCATACTTATAACTAAGAACAATAAGACAAAAATATAACCAGGGCCTCTTGTACACAGTATATGACATTATCCCTACTTCTATCCTTGATTCTTACACAGCAAGGATATAGCCTAAATTATTCGGATGTGAACAAAAGGAAAATGGTTGGGGTGGTTGAGGGAAAGTAGGACATACTAAAGAATGATGGGAGGAAAGTGAGAACCAAAAAATATCCAGAAAGTACCTTTTTTTTTTTACTCTTAGATGGCAGTTAATTTAAAAAAAAAAAAAAGGAATCCCAGTTCTTCTGGAACACTAAAAGGGGGCACCATGCCTCATTTGCTCATCTAGCTATTTTATAGCAGAGGGGAAAACTGGGGGAAACTACTTCAGGCCTTTTTTCTTAATTTACTTCTGAAAATGGGAATGAGATTGAGATTAAGAAAAAGGAGGGTCAGTGAGATGATACAGTGGATAAAGTAGCAGGCCTGGAGTCAGGAAGATCCGAGTTCAAATACTGCCTCAGACACTTACTAGCTGTGTGACCCTGGGCAAGTCACTTAATACCTATTTGCCTCAGTTTCCTGCTCTGTAAAATGACACACTGGAGAAGGAAATGGCAAACCATTCCAGTATCTTTGCCAAGAAAACCCCAGGGACAAAGTCTACAGGGTCACATAGACACAACTGACAATAAAAATAAGACTGAACAACCAAAATAAGAAAAAGGATGGCTATATTCAAATAGAATATAACATTTAGACAATTAACAGCTGTCTTCATTAGACCTGGAGATATTTCCAAATAGATTTTGTCAAATGTTCATGTAGACAATAATACATAGAATAGCCTAGCTGTCTACTTGTCAGAATGTAAAAATGTTATAAAGACTTCTCATTATCAGCTTCTTGACTCTCATCCAAACGAATAAAAAGTGCTTTTGTCAATGATTTTTCAAGTTACTGACTGTCCTGTCCAAAAGAAGAGAATTTTTTCATGTTTGGCTTTGGAAAAATAAAACCTTTATTTACACATGTTCTGTTCATTTAAAAAAGATGGAAAGGGGAAAACACTTGAATAAAATTAATCTCTTTAAAAATCGATAGAAACAAAGCCAAATTCAAGTTTTAAAATCAAAAGAAACTAGTGATCCTGGGGGGGAAAATTAAAGCTAGACGAACAGCCACCAGAAGGAAAAGGGTAAGATAGTGAGAAGAGAGCAAAATCAGATTCCTCTTCCAATGTTTCGTCACAGCTTGTTGGCAACCTCAAAAGTATTCCTATTTGCAAATATAACTTCCCATTTCAACAGCTAGACTATTCATGTAACTATAGGAAGAACAGAAAATGTTCTCTCCCTCCAGAAAATGTGTCAGAAGAACCACTAGTTCCAAACCCACTAGGAATTCTCTGTTGGGAGCGGGCATTACTAAAGTCTATTAGCCTTATTTCCAAAGTTGAGGCGAAGATCCCATCTCTCTTTATGCAAAATAATATCTTCTGAGGATCCTTTTGGAAGTGCTACAACAACCACCTCTCAGCCTGGAAAGTCATTTCAATATCTTACTATTTCATCAGTCTCTTAGAATCCAAAAACTCTTTTTTATCTGTGCTCAAATGCACTGAATGGTGGCATCTAGAGATGTGAGGGTAGGCAGAGAGAAATGCCTACCAACCAGTATTATTTTTTCAAATCTATATGCAATTGAAAAGCCAATATACCTTTAGGGGAGAGCTAAACCTAGTATACAAAGTTCAGAAAGAACTTGCAGCGGGAAGTTGCCGTCGTTCCCATTGGCCACTTTTCCATTTTATAGCAGCAGTAAATGGTGTCAAGGTCCAGGTTGGAGGAGCCACCAAATGTTTCTGGAGCCATACCCTCAAAGTGGGGCTGGTTAGCATGAAATGGGGCTCTTCCAGAGGTTGTGTGGAAGGGAACAGGACTATGCTTACTCAGATTTCCCAAAGGTGAAACTATGTGACCTTTTGGTTTTCCTTCCCACCAATCTACTGGAGCTACTTGACCCAGTTTTGGCAAAGAACCCAAGTGATCCAGGAGAGCGTTGACTGGTTTCTTCTTGGTGGCTCTGGGCAAGATGAACTTCTTTCAGTTCCCTAAGGGAAAAAAAAAAGTTGATTTCATTTGATCCAGCCAATTATTATCAACTGTGGCAGCATGAGAGGAAACTATTAATGCCACCCCTCACTTTACTGTTTTCATAGACAGTCTGTTAGGATCAGGACTACCCATGTGGCAAACAAGAACTCATTTATGATAGTTTTGCCAGTCAGATATAACTAACCAAAAAGGGAAAACAAAACCAAAAGCAAAATCAAAAAGCACCAAGGTAATAGCAGGCAGCCATCCATTTTCCCCATATTATGATTAAGGCACAAGTGTACTCAAAAAGCCAAGACTGTCTTTCAGGTAAGGCTGGAAGCTCTTCAAGACTTGTTTCATCTTAGATTGTTGTAGTGTGTGATTCCATCAGACAAAGTGAAATCATTGGGCTTAATGGCAACTGTAAACATGGCTCCACACTATAACATGAATGCCCCTTGACTAGATTATTTATTACCTCCAATATTCAGGACCTACCTCTCCAACTCAGCCGTCTTGGACTTTTCTCTGTCCAGCTCTTTCTGAAGCTTTGCAGTCATACCCAAAGAGGGTCTGAGGACTGTGTTCCTAGCCAAAGCTGCTGCTGTAGGTCTCTCCTCTGGTTTAGGATGGATCATAAACTGTGAAAGGAAGTAAAGTATTAGTATCTTAAATGTGGTCCTTTTTGAAGATTTTAAAACTTCTTGACCCACCTTGTGCAATAGTGTGCTAGTAAATATTTAATGACCAGCTCTCTTAGGGGAAAAAAAGTACATACAGCACATTTACTTTAATCTGCGTTAATATTTTCTCCATCTCTTGAAGTCTAGACAATCAACAGAAAAATAAATCAAGCCCCAATTTGTAGAATTTGCTAGTTTCCAAGGTATAAATGATCACATTGAAAATTTAACAGTTACTCTCTTCAATCTGTTCAAGATGGCTCCAGCACACCTCTGCTTTTTTGCCCCTTGACACTATTGACCACTTGGTCTTCTTTGTGATACTCCCTTCTCTTGACACTCATTTCCTTTTATTGTCTGACTGGTCCTCCTTGTTATTCCTTTGTAGAAATTCTTCCTCTTGCTCCTAAACTGGTATCATTTCTAAAAGATCAGTCATCTGCTTCTGTATCTTTCTAAGCTTGCCCACCCTCATAGCTTCCAGTCTTGCCTCTGTGTAGATGACTCCGAAGTCTATGTAACCTGTTTTAACTTTTCCACCTGAGCTTCAGTTTCATATGTACTACTTACTAGACGTTTCTAATTAGATGTCCAATCAGCACAATCTTTTTTTTTGTCTTTCTTGGTGAGGCAAAGGGGGGTTAAGTGACTTGCCCAGGGTCACACAGCTAGTAAGTGTCATGTGTCTGAGGCCAGATTCGAACTCAGGTCCTCCTGACTCTAAGGCTGGAGCTCTATCCACTGCACCACCTAGCTGCCCCCAGTCACCACAATCTTAACAGGCATAAATTGAGTCCCTTCTTCACCCTGCATAAAAATGCTTCTTTTTTAGGCATCTCTATTTTTTATGAAGACACTACTGTCTCTCTAGTCTAAGGACTAGGGAACATTTAATGCTTCCCTTTACCCTTCATATCCAGTTAAAGCTTGTCATTTGTCTCTAAAAAATCTCTAACATCCATCAACTTCCTTTTCATTTTTACAGCAACCACTTGTCCTATTTCTTAACTACTTCATGTCTAAATTATAACAATAGCTTCACTGCTACATTTGTCTATGGCTTCTCCCTTCTTAATCCATTCTGTACAAAGCTTCCACATAAGGTCCCTTTTAGTTCTAAAAATCTATGTTCCTATGCTCTTCTTTTAAATCAAACAAAAAAAACATTATATTAATAAATCATATTAAAAAGAGAAAATAGCTAATTAAAATAGCCAACATTTATAAAGTTGTTTAAGATTTTCAACTTACTATGTGCATACATACACACACACACACACACACACACACACACACACGTTCTATTTGATCCTTACAACAATTCTGTGAGGTAGGTGCTATTATTATCCCCATTTTATTATTCACAAAAAGTCATATAAGAAATCCACAGCTTCCACCCCATCATTCAAAGGACTTGATTACCACCAGGTTAAAGGTTAAATGTAACTTGGCATTTGAGGTCTCCAACCACATAGCCCCAGTCTTCCTAGTTTTATCTTTTCCTGCCACTTCCCTACATGTACTGTATCCTCCTATTGGGATTTAATCTCCTAAAATGCAGGAGCTGTCTCATTTTAAAATTTGAATGCTTAGTACCTGGCACATAACAAATGCTTGTTGATGGATACTGATCAAGGGGACCAGCTACTTCAATTAGTGGTGGCCAAATTGGCTCAAATCATTCTTATGCATCTTTGCCTTTTGGTCATAGTTTTTTCCCCCTATCTGGAAATGCTGGAATGATCTCCCTACCCGGGATGGCTCTACTGAAACAGAGAGGAAGAGGGAATGAAAGGAAGTGCAGAAGAAGTAAAAACAAAATTTATTTTTAAAGGAGGAAGGGAGAGAAAAGCTCCTTGAAGACATGGGCTGTAGTGTTTTTTTCCTTCTCCCTCCTCTCCCTACCACCAACCTCAGCATAATACTGAGTGTAAGCAGCACATAAATACTTGAACTGAAAGTGTCTTTTTCCCCCCAAAGCACAAAAAAAGGTGGCATTTTTAAAGTGTTATAAAAAATTATAAAAGGTCCAGACAGTACGACAGCAGCTTTTGACCATTCCCTCTTACACTCCAACTTCAAATCTGTGTAGCCTCATGACCCTAATCCTGCCTTGATGTCTTCCCGTTTGCTCTGCTCTTTAGATCATCCTCTTAATTTTTTCCCCTTCCTTCCACTCTAACTCCACCAATATGTTCTATTCTTCTCACTCAACTTCTCGCCACCTCCCAAATGCCAACCTAATGTCATAAGAGATACCACCTTAAGCAAGTTGTAAAAGTCTTCAGAGAGCTTCTGTGGGAGAGCTGGAAGGTTGCCTCGACGGATATGATGCCAAGGCTCATCATTGCCTGGTAAGGACTTTGCCCCTGCAGCCACAGCAATTGTCAATCCAAGGGCAAACACGTCTGCTTTGGGCAGGTAGCGATAGTCCTTCCAAAAAAAAAAAAAAGTAAGGAGTTTACTAATGGTAATGAGACTGGGCAAATGGTCTCTGGGAGAAACCTCAATTATTCTCTCAAATACACATAGGTATAAATATATTTAAGTTAGTTTCTTTGTTCCTGGAGGGAAGAAAAAAAAAGATTAACAAAAATTTTTATACTCTGCTCAGGGGCACTTGTGAATTTTGAGGAACCTGACAGAATCATGATATGCTCAGGGAGAAGAATGTTTAAAAAAAAAAAAAAGATAATATACATAGACACACAGGAAAGGGGATTCTTTCCCTTCCCCCATTATCAAAGCCATGAAGGGATGCCTGTTATTCTATATTTTATGACAGATATCTTCAAAGATAGATTTCCAAGGCCATTGCAGTTACAAGAAACAATCATCACTACCAGAAGTATTGAGGGGTAGGGAGAGGGATGAAATGAAGGTTTTTACAAACAGGAGTTTGACAAGAAGATAAGATTTTGAATTTATCTGACCTATTGATATTTTATCTCAGAGCAACATGAAACCTCCTTTACAGGCATGTGAAGCTCTTCAGGGATAGAACTATTTTTTTAAAAATCTTTTGTCTTTATATCACCTAGCAATAACAGGTACTTAATAATAAATATATAACCTGTACTGATCCATAATGAATAAGAGATTCTTCTAAGGTAGTGGTTCTCAAACTGTCTGGTCTTAGGAAACCTTTCTATATTCTTAAAAATTGAGACCACTTAAAGTTTTTGTTTATATGGGTTATATCTACCGATATTTACCATGCTAGAAATTAAAATGTCTTATTATGAAAATAGTTTTGACCTCTCAGACTACTTGAACACTGGAGAAGGAAATAGTGAATCACCCCCCAGGGGTCCCCAGACCACACTTTGAGAGCCACTAATCTAGGAGAATATTTATTTGTAGTCTCTCTTCTACCTCTGGACTGGGAAAGAGATTCTATATTGTCACAGGGATAGTTTTACATTTCCTGCATATCTGAATGTCAAGCAGGTTCAGCAACGGTCAGTATATACCATCCCAACTACCTCCCTGATTTACAGCTATACCTCTTGTAAAATCTCATTGGCCAAGAAGCGACTATCTCCCTCCTCTACTTGGGGGTTCTGGATTGAAGTCACAAGGCCCAGATCACCTAAGAGAAAGAATGAATCACTTTAGAGGAGATCTCTCCTAGAAGGGCTACAACAGGCAAGGAATTATCAGTTCAAATTTCATCAGATCATAATCAAATGTTATGGAAAGAAGGCAGCCTCACCAATTTTATATATCATATTAGCAGAAAGGAACCAGTCGTCTTCATTCTCTCCTTCTTCCGATACATATGGGACATCATCTTCTTTTTTACAGATGAAGATGTTACCTGTACAGAGTCGGACTTTTTAAAGAGTTAATGTCTCTTTCTCCCCAGAGGAGAAAAAAAAATGGAAAATATTTTATTTTGAATAAAGGCTCCTGAAGTTCTTCTGGCCTATGACTACATCTTTCAGGATTCTTTTCCCTCCTCAAATTCCCTTCCTTTTTGTTCTTATAACTATGGCTGTTGTCTCTTCACTGAAATTTCCTCTCATCTTTAACATGATGCAATTCAATTAGATTCGATATGGTTATGGGGTTATGACCAAAATCTGGCATCTGCTCCTCGTGGAGGAGGACTGTCTCTGTTTTCATCAGTCCATCTTTTTCAATTGCTTAAAACTACCTAACAAGAATAAATGAACACTCATAAGAATGGTAATTATGGTTTCTTGAGAGCTTTATTTATGTGTATCTCCACCTGCATTCAATATAGTGCTTTGCATATTTGTTGTTATTCAGTCATATGGGACTCTACATGGTTCAATTGCCTTGGTCCATGGGGTTTTCTTGGCAGACACTGAAGTGATTCACTATTTCCTTCTCCAGTGTGCCATATTTCACAGATGGGGAACAGAGGTAAATAGGTGTTAAATGACTTGCCCAGGGTCACACAGGTAGTGTCTGAGGTCAGAACTGAACTCGGATCTTCCCAACTCCAAGCCTTGTGCTTTATCCACTGTACCACCTACCTGTCCCCTAATTCTCTGGGGGGCACTGAGAGGTGAAGGTACTTAACTATGGTCACACAGCTAGCTTTGTATATAGTAAGCAATTAATAAATGCTTTATTCATTCATTCAGTTAATGTATGTTAATTAACACCTCCCCTACAAAATCGCAATTATCTTGATTAATATAAAACACATACTACCATTCTTCTAAAATAAAACTGGTTTTATATAATCCTTTAAATTCATAAAATATTTTACATTTATCATCTCAATTGACCCCAACAACCCTTTAAGCTTGGCTCAACAGGTGCCATTATTCCCCCATTCCTATACAAACGACTATTTTACAGATAAATAAAATGAAGCTCAAAGAAATTAAGTCACTTGCAAATCATAATGCCATTCTTTCCCCACCCCCAATCCTAAAAAGCAAGAAAACATATAGTAGAGCCAACTCCTAATACTCTAGCTATTAATACTTGACTGCTCAGTTAAATTCCTGCTCTTAAAAGCATACTACCGCATTTCATCCTAGCTACTTCTTGACTCAGAAACGTATAGGAAGAGTAGTAAACATAAAAACGGGTATACAAACCTACTCAATGTGCAGATTTTCACTAACAATTGTAGCAGGATCTTCTTTTCTTGTCTCAAGTGAAAAGCGTATGTCGTTTTGGCTTTGTCCCCCATTTCAATTTTTTTTCCCCCTTTTCCCCTCCCACCAAAGAAGGAGGAAGAATTGTGTCCGATGCTATGCCAGTGAACAGAAGTGTTTGTTTTAATACATGCACATGTTGTGGCAACAGATGATATTAGAAGGATATTACAGTAGTAGCAAGGGGAAGAAAGCAGAGATGTACTGACTGGGCTTGATGTCCAGGTGTACCAGACCCGAGTGATGGATATACTTCAGCCCCATGGAGATCTGCAGGAGCATATTCTTGAGCTCTGGCTCTTGGAAGAAATGGCCAAGTTTCTCATTTTCAGACACAGCGGCCTGCAGGCTCCCACCTAGGAGAGAAAAACATACTTAAGTCAAATGGAGAGAGTCCAAAGACAATTGTAAAGCACATAAGCCAGTCTGGTAAAGATCAAACCCATGTGCCTTTGTGTAAAAGAGAAATTTTCTGGGAGAAGCATGGGAAGAAAGCAAAGGCTTTGAAAAAAACAAAACAAAACAAAAAAAGAGGTCAAGGAATGGCTTTCTAACACCCTCCACGGTTCTGGAATAACTGCACTGTTCCCACTGTGCTACACTACCGCATGTTCTTTATAAATGACTTGGGCTATGGCCCTCTTTTAGCCAAGATCCATTAACAATTCTGGAGTGGAATTATTACTGTTTATAATGCCTACCTCCCAAGGAAGTACAAGCAGAGTATCATAGAATATCCTAAGTGCTGTACACTTGTGAAATCTGAGGGACCACTCTAGGAGGTAGGACTGAGGCAGATGACAACTCTATAAGGATGCCACTATGTAAAACTGCATTTAGACACAGTTCTGTTCAAAGCCTATTTTCTATGATTTGGAAAGGAAAATACATCATATGCTCCTTCTGAGAACCAGAGGGCTGTATCAGCTTACAAAAAAAAAAAAAGCTGCTAGGACTTTCTTGGGAAGAAATAATTCAATATGGATGACCTATTCAGAAAGGAAGGAATAAGTGCAAGGAAAAAGTGAGGGATGGATGGCTGGAAAAAGAATGAATAAATACACAGAACTGGAGCCCCTCAATAAGTTATGTCACCCAAGTGACATCCTACATCAAAGGTGAGGACATAGATAGTATAGGAGGAGGAAATACTCTATGTGGATTTCATGTTCTTTGGAATCTCATTGTGATTCTAGGAGATAAACTGGAAAGCATAATTTCCCAGAGAGGAGAGAACATCCCAAAGTGAACCTGGAAGTCACTTAATAGTTGAAGTAACAGGTAGTGAGGTGAGGGCAATTATATTTCTTAACTTTTCAATAGTCAGAAGACTCTTTCCTTCTCTATTCTCCCCCCACCCTCCCAAGTAAACTACTTGATTACAGAAACTACTTCTGGTTTGTTTTAGTATTCCTAGGAATACACCATACCTAGCATAATGCCTGGCACTAGTAAAGGCTTACTTACTGCTTCTTGCTGAATTGAGTTAATATGGGACACTCTAATGTCACTTGGCAGCCTCAAATGAATAATTCTCTTGTTAAAGGGCTTAAAAGCCCTTTGACAAGTGGAAGGCCCAGTAAGGTGATGATGATGATGAAGAAGAAGAGGATGATGATGATAGCACAACCAACTTTGGGAGGTAGGTACTAGCATGATCCTCATTTTACAGATGAGAAAACTGACACAAAAAGAGGTTAAGGCACTTGCCCAAGGACACATGGCTAGTAAACGTCCGAAGTAGGGTTTGACCTCAGGTGTTCCCCACTGCAGGCCCCATGATCTATCCACTGGGCCACCAAGCTGCTGTAATTTGGACAGCTCAGGGTATTCCCAGCAGCCAATAGGTGGGCAGCCCTTTGGTCTCCCATATTAGGGAGCATTTCCATCAAAACAGCTAGCCACTTGAGTACTTGGGATTCTTTTCAAAAGTTCACCAGGTAAATGAAAGCTAAAAATTGGAGCCTTTTTTTGGCTCCAGACCTGTTCACTAGCATAGGTCATTCATTCCAAAAACGAGTGTGGAAACTCCCCTTGATTCCCTATACAGAGTAGCATCTGTAATTTAAAGTTCCCTAGGACACTTCAGCCAGCTAGTATGTGAGAGAAGGAGAATTTGAACCCTGGTTTTCCCAACTCCAAAACTGGTCATCTACTTCATTATACCACGAATGCTTCTTTAACTAATGTTAGAATACACATACAGAACATGGTACTCTGGGTAGAGCACTGGATTAGAACACAGAGAATCTGGTTTCAAATTCTGGATCCTGTGAGACTTTAGGCAAGTCATTTCATTTGTCTGGTACTCAGTTTTTCCCATCTAAAAAACTAATGAAAGGAGGAGGTGGAGATGAGAATGCTAGATAACCCAAGATCCTTTCTAATTCTAACTCCTAGAATCCTAGATTAGTTAGAAGGTACCTAGGTCATTATATTTCCTTAAATCATACCACAGGCTTATCAAAACAAAGCATAGATTAGTTTATTAACAAGTAGATAAAGAATTACACTGTAACAGGAAAAAAAACCAATGTAAATTGTGAGATGACTCACTATTCTTCACTAGTTAGACCTAAAAAGAATTTACTGTACTCAAAACCCAAGCCACTAAAGCTAGGTCACAATTAGTGTGACTAATGAATATCCTAAAGTAGTTCAAAGCATTTGAACTGAAACTCTTTTGAAGTTATCATTATGTAAAATATGCTTATTGGTTCCAGCCCAATTTATAAACAAAGTATGGATTTGAATAATGCATCCACTTTAGGAGAAATCACATATTCATACTAATTGGGACCTAGCTTTATAGCTGATCTGGTATTGTTACTAGACTTGCAAGTGTTCTATGGAAGAAGTAATCAGCTTTTTCTTTTCTTTTCTTTCTTTTTTTTTTTTTTGGAAGGGGGGTGTGTGTGTAGGGGCTGAGCCAGGACAGAGGGATGGAGGTAGGGGGCAAGATTTGATGGCCATCACCACTAGGATCCATGACCTTTTGAGAGAAATCTATTTTAAGCAGAGGTAGGTCTATTTAATACAATGTCATCCTAAGGATCCTGGAAATTTCAAACCAATCCCTATCCCACAGGGATCCTCTAGTCTTCTAAGTTTAACCTACTGTAGGCCTATATGGCAGGTACAGATGTAAACAGATCTTCTGAGTTGATCCCACAATTAGAGGCCTTTAAAGTTGTCTTAGAGCAGGGGGGTTCTTAATCTTTTTTATGTCATAGATCCCTTTGGTGAAGTCAATGGATTCCTTCTTAGAATAATATTTTCAAGTACATACTATGCTAATGAACAGGTCTGGACCACCAAAAAAAAGGTTACAATTTTTAGTTTTCATTTACCTGGTGAACTTTTGAAAAGAAGCCCAAGTTCTCAAGTATTCAAGTGGCTAGCTGTCTTGGTGCTGGAAATGCTCTCCTAATATGGGAGACCAAAGGGCTGCCCACCTATTGGCTGCTTGGGGTACCCTAAGCTGTCCAAATCACAGTCAGCTTGGTGGCCCAGTGGATAGAGCATGGGACCGGGAATCAGGAATACCTGAGGTCAAATAATATTTTTAAAATACAAAACACATAGGATTATAAAGGAAATCAAGTATGTTGAAATACAGTTATGAGTATTAAAAAAAAAAAAGTAATGGACTCCAAGTTAAGAATCCCTGCTTATATAACTCAAAGGCTCCATCTGAGTAGAGCCAATACACTGAACATGGTTTTACAATGCACAACCTGAATGTAATGAGCCAAGACTCATTTTTCACCTTTGTATTCCCAGAACATGGTAGATGTTTGACAGAATTTTGTTGAATTATTTGCCATACCCTGCACATTTGATCTATCCCATATCTACCCTGACATAATTTTATCTGAATTTTATAAACATCTAACAAGTTATTTAATAATAACAAGATTATAGTTTACAAAGAAGCAACTATGGAACTTGGATCAGATGTTTTACATAAAACAGGAGGAATAAATAGCATGGATATAGCCATATGCCAGATTTGGTCATAGGTGAAGTCAAGGAACGGAAGATGGATCTGCAAATTCACCTACTTCATTTCCCTACACCTGGGCAAGAGTACTATTGAGACTACCCCATAGGTATGCTGTCCTCGTAATCTTAGAGTAGACAATTGTTCCTGTAAGTCACTGGCAGCTACCGTAGCCATCAATGGAGGACAGTTCCTGAAGACCGTGGATTTCATTTCACTCCCCAGAGATCAGAGTCCCAGTACTCACCATTGCAATACTCATTCTGAATGATCATATGGTCATCCTCTGCCCATGCAGAATAGTAACGGACAACATGGGGATGCTGTCCAAGCACAGCATGTGCATAAACTTCTCGCAAAGCTGAGGTTCTTAGAGACAGAAGGATAATAAAATGAAAACATGTACAAAAAATATTTTGTAAACCTTCACACATATAGAAAACACACATTCTACACATATAGAAAATACCAATAATTATGGCTTCAGCAGGAAGTTTCTCAGTGGTTATTGCCAGGAAGATAAGCATGCTTCTATCTCTAGTCCCATTACAAAGTGGAGTGGGGGGCAGAGGAGAAGATTTGAACTGTCACAATAATCTATCATACTTCAATAGAGTAAAAGGAATACTTTCCCCCATCCTGGAATGACTCTTTGAGTCCAGTGGATAATTGGATTTTAGCGTTTTGTCCTACCAACAAAACTATAAACCAGTCAAGAGTATATGACAGATAGGGTCAGCCTTAGGGAAGAATGAGCAATATAAAATGGGGGAGGGGAATGGGGAATACATGGAACAGGAGAGTGTAATACTTGGTAAATTCCAGTTTGAATACCAAGACTATATTTTGGACCCACATCTTTAAATTCTCTATTACCAATTTTCTTATTCCATCCTATTAGGGCTATAAAAGTCATAGCTAACCTAATTCATATGACCAATTTCCATGAGAAGAATGGACAACATCAGTATTTTTATACTCAAGTCTAATTAATGTTTTGTACCTCTTCACACAAGAATGCTATCTGACTCTAGCAACCTGATCCTAAAATGCAGTTTCATTTTCCAATGCTGTAGTCAAAGCATAACTTACACACTGATCTTTCAGTTTTAGGACAAGAAATAGAAGGCAAAGTTGCTAATTTTTCTCATTCATTAAACCGGATGTTGGATGCTAAAAGAAAGCTAAAAGAAAAAAGCTAAAGCTAAAAGAAAATTGCCTTAAGCCAATAGGAATGTTTTACGGACAGAATTCCTGACCCTTTGGACATTCCCAGAAGGGTCCTTTCAAGGCAAGATACACATACAGAAGGCTAATTTATACAAAGTTCAACAACCACCATCAAGAGCTGTGTACAAATTATGCTGCTGACTATAAAGCATCATCAAGTTATTCTGTAAGATTTAATCTCCTGCATTTGAACCGGAAGTCTTAGGCATGTTATAATAATAATTTATAATAACGATAACTAACATTTGCATAGTGCTTACCATGTGCCAGGCACTGTGCTGAGCACTCATTTGATTCTCACTAACAACCCTGGGAGGTAAATGATATTATTATCCCCATTTTACAGGTGAGGAAACTGAGACAGACAGTGGTTAAGTCACAAAGCTAGTGAGTGTCTGAGGTTGGCTTTGAACTCAGATCTCCCTGACTCCAGATCTGGAGCTCTATTCCTGTACCACTTAGCTGCCCCAATGGTGTAACAAGAACACTTGGGGGGAAAAGCAAGAAAATTTTGTATGGAGCTTCAAGCTGTGCTCCAATTAAGTATCCAAGGACATCCTGAAATACTACTACCTTATGAGATTGTGATAGAAATCTTGAATGTTCTGGATGAATTCCTCTACATCAAAGCAATAAAATTTAAACTTACTCATTTGAGGATCCTCCCAAACGTCTTGTTGAGCGTTTAATAGCATAAATATATCCATCCAGCCTCTTGATGCACTTGTAGACAGATCCAAATGCTCCTACCCCAATTTTTTCTAACTCCAGGAATTCTTTTTCATAGCGGGAAACCATGTTGCTTTCTCTTATGACACATCTCTGAGAATATTGAGGGAAGGGAGGATGGAATGAAATGTGCTAGGAAGGATATAGAAAGGGATTTTAGTCAACTTGCCTTCCTAAAGAGTTCTGAGGTCATCAGCAATCTTCTAACCAAATCCAAGGGATTGTCCTCCTTAACCTATGACATCAATGGTACCAGTGACTTTCTCTTTACCTTAATTTTAAATAACCCTATCTTTTACCAAGTTCTTCTTACACCCAACTTTCTTTTCCTCTCACCCCAATTACTACAGATGTTTGTTCTTGCAAGCTGAATCCTAAATGTTCTGTTCTTCCCCTATTATCTCCCCTTTAAAGAACTCCTCTACCCCTAATGTTTAAACTGCCCATACACAAATGGTGCCTAAAATTGTATTTGGTTTTCACAATTTCCAAAGCCAAACTGAGCTTTAATAACACAGTATTGGGGAAATGAGATGGAAGTAATACCACTTGTACAACAGGGGAAATTGAGAAGACCTCCAAGAATAAAGTTAACTTTGACTTGTATCTCCTTAATTCTCAAAATTTCAATCGTTAACAAGTCTTGCAGGCTCATCTTTTGCAAGATCTATTAGTTATATTGCTTTCTGTTCATTTCTAGATACAGGCTTATTCCAAAATCATTTGCTCTAGGGCCTAGACTACTCATGTCCTCCCAAGTGTTCTTCCTGTCTCTGAACACTGCCCTTCAAATGTTCTAAATATGATGGCAAGAATGGTTTTCTTAAAACTTTACGAAAGTATTTTCTTTTAAAGACACAGGAATTGAGAAGCCTTTGGTAGTAGTCAATTACCTCACTTGAAATTTAAGTTCTACATACAATTTACAGCCATGTCTCTACCAGCTACCTACCTCCTTTACTTGGAGGACCAGTGGCAGAGTGGACAAAGCACTGGACTGGGAAGTCAGTGAGATCTGCGCATCTAGGTGGCACCGTAGATAGAGCATTGGACTTGATGTCAGAAAGACATCTTCCCAAGATCAAATCTGGCCTCAGACACTTACTAGCTATGTTATCCTGGGCAATTTTCTTAACCCTGGTTGCCTCAGTTTCCTCATCTGTAAAATGAGCTGGAGAAGGAAATGGCAAACCACTCTAGTATCTCTGCCAAGAAAATCTCAAATGGGGACACAAAAAAGTCAGAAATGACTGAAAAGTGACTCAACAAAATTTCCTCATGCCCAGCTATTCAAAAGTGGAATGGGATCCTTGGGAAGGCAATTGGATCCCTCTGAATAAAAGTCTTCAAGCCTAACTCCGATGACATAGTGGAGGCACGGGTAGGACTAAACAGCCTCTGAAGTCTCTTCTAACGCTTAGATGTTCGATTTTTAAAGCCTCCTCAAGTTGAAGACAGAGGGGGGAAAATTTAAATTACCAGCTTATTTGGTGGGATTTCTAGAAAGTCAAATTTATATAACTAATCTAGCCAATTACTTCAAATTGAGCTCTAGGTCACCTTTTTTCCCCCTCTCTCTTTTCTCTTTGTTTTCAGGAGTTTTGAAATAAGTACAATTTCTGTGAATTGGCCTTTTCCAGTTCCTACTCTATTTAAAAACCATTCATGGATTCCATTAGCAGCCTAGACCCTAACTCTAGTTTTTTAAGTCAAACTTCTGCCCACATTTATCTAATTGGAATATGTGCTCCCCCCTCTAAAGTTCTGATTCTTTACCTCAATCAGTGCTCAACTCTCCCTAATGTCAGACAGGGGCAGCAGCCATTAGATTTGGAAAAAAAAAATACCTGAGCTAATTAAACTGTAAAAGAAATCCTAGGTTACAAAGATATAGATGTCACTGTAATAGCAAAAAGACCCTAGATTAAAATCCAAACATATCTAGGCACTATGTGGTGTTACTAGCAGAGGGCAAATCTCACGAAATACTCAGGCTCACATCAGAGTAAAGACACCAGGGTCTGGAAATCCTCACTCACCTTGGCAGGCAGTCCTTGCACTCCGTTGTCTTCCGAGAAGTCAGATTCCTCACTAGAAAACAAAATAAAACAAAAACAAAAAACCAGAAAAACAAATATATATAAGAAAGCTGTTCCACACCTTCATCTCCATAGTTAAAGTAACTACTCCTCAACACTTTTATCAGGTGAGAAACTCTTTGATGGAGTTACAGAATTAATAGTGTAAACAGTTCCTAGACACCTATATTGAATCAAGGTATAAAGAAGGAAGAGTCATATGGCTGGTTTCAGTCATGCTCTGTGGGGAGGTAACATTCTGACTGCTAGCCAAATTGGAGTCCAACTTTTGCTAACCAGCCAGCCCAGTGGGAGTCGTGGAATAGCTCTAACCAAGTCCCTTGAGAGGGGACCCCTCCCCGAGAGGTGGGGGAAAGAGTCTGTCTTCACTTCCCATGAGTAAAAGGGAAAGCTCAAGACCTTTTAAAGGTCCCCAAGATTTAGTCTTCCCAATCATGGTGACAGTAGACACTCTAGTCACATTTATTACCAGCTACAATGCTTTTGAATTCCTTTGAACCTCTCTATCGTGTCTTTCTTCCACAGTAAGCTTGTATTTGGGAAATCTCATTATTCTGCAAGACTGAATTTGCCTGGTACTCTCATTTCATCAGTACTTTCAGCCCCTTTGATTGGGCCCTCTGACTGGAGGGTGAGACTGTGGGCTCCAGGACTTCTATTTAAGGAGAGATCTCAGTACATTCTTCTCCCCATTCACCATCAGCTATATTGCTTTTGGACTTCTTTTGATTTCTCCATTATGTTCTTTGTGCAGAGTACCTTCTCCTCTCCCCTTCCTTCCACCCCAATTCCCATTGCCTTTGAAGTGTTGTCTTCCACCATTAGATTGCAGGGACTGTCTTTGTTTTCATGCATGTTTTATTTGGAAGCACCTCACTGGTGACTGGCACATAGTAGGCACTGAATAGATGTTTATTGACTGACAGGAGGACAGACACGCTACTCGGGACTCTACTAGGGTACTTGTTCTCTGAGCTCAATAGAGCTCATCTAAAGTAAACTTCATAAGGACTACAAAGAGGGACTTTGCTTTAACCACAAGCTTCGAGTTACCTCTTTGCCACTTGGGGATGTTTTGTACCAACTGTTATTATATCACATTATTAAATAGCCCTAACTAAAAGCTAATTAACTCCAGCTGACAATTAATGGGGAACACTCCCAAGATAGGAACTTGGAAGAAATGATATTAGAAATCAACCCCAACTCCTCAGGGTTACCCCTAGAAGCCCGAGGTGAGGGGTAATCTGCTCCCCTCTGGGAACCCAATCTAAGACAGTGACCCTAGAACAATGCCGTACACTCCCTAACTCTCACTATAGTGATAGTAACAGGCCTGGATAACCACTTATCGGAAGTGACTCAATTTGGGGAAGAATTGGGCTATGACATTTTGAGGTCCCTTCTTAACTCAGAGTCTAAAATAAGTAGGCTTAACATGGGTTAAATACACAAAGTTTCTTATAAGAGAAGTTTAGCATAAGATGATAGATACCAGGTTCAGCAGTAATAAAATCTGCTTTCTTGATCAGAAAAAAAAAACCCAACAACAAAGAAATGTTTCTAGAGCTAACAGCCTTGGGACTTGCTGCCAGCTGGTAATTACCTATTTAACTATTGGTTCTTGTTAAATGCTATGTTCTCATGTGTTTCCACAAAGCTGAAGGACTATGAATGACAATTCCTTCTAAATTTTAGCACCCAGGTGGGTAAACCTTCCCACCCTAATTTTCCTTCAGACAATTTCAGACCAAAACTTCTGAGAGTTGATTTTTACTGCCTAAGAAGGTGATGGTAAGGAAAACAAGACAACCAGAAGACAGGATTCACCCAAATATGAATATCTTTACTTGATCATTTGCGAGTGAAATTTGCAAGCATGTTCACATGTCTGAACAAAATCTAGGGTGGGTATCTTTGTTTAGTTGAAGCTAAGCTCCTTTTCAAGGTCCATACATTAACACTGGCCATAAAATTCACCACCTTAACTGTCAGAAGTTTACATTAAGCATCATTTCCAGCTTATAAGTGGTGTACATCTAGACAAGGGCTAAATTTCAAAGAAAAGCTACCACTATAATAAATGGCCTCAGAAGCAGGCTAATAATGTAACTTGTGCAGAAGATCTATTCTGGTGATATCTTGGGAATCTACACTGGTCAACTCTAAAGATTTAGCCATAAAGGAAATAAAACCCAACTTGAAACAGTAGCATAAGGAGTATCTCTTAACACAATAGATTCCTTCCGTCAGTAGGCTTCCTTTCCCGAATTTTAGGGGGAAAAAAAAACTTTTAAAACAGTGAAGCTGTCCTGAAACATACAGCAGGTTAAGAAATTTTTACTTCCCAAACTATTTTGCAGGGCAATTCAATTTATCTGTTCAGCTATCTAGCACTCCCATGCCTCCCAACTACCTATGGATATCTCAAATCTTTACCCTACAGCCCCCATAGATTGCACACAAACTGGACTCAAGCCAACACGCTCACATTGTGAACATAAGGTACTGTATGTCTACGCCCAATACTCAACTGCAACTAGAAGAGGGTACAATTTCAGCAACCATTCACCTTAAAAAAAATTTCAGTCAACAAGCATTTGTGAAGTAACTATGTTTCAGGTAGTAGGAATATAAAAAATGCAACTACCTATGATGTCTTAAAGGAGTTTACATCCTATCAGGGAGACATACAAAAACCTACATCATATGTGCAAGTACACATGTAACATCAATATATACATGCAAAACAGACAAGTATTATCACATCCTTGTTAAATATCAAATACGTCTGAGCTTCCACTGCAAAGGCAATGGGTTTTAGACAAAATTATCAAGGTTTCATATATAAACAGGAACACATACAGAAAATTTTAATGTGATTAAAGTTCAAATCTCAATTTTACTTCTTGAAAATTCTTCACTATCCCTCAAAAGTTAGGAAAGTTAATTATTCTTAAAATTAAAAATACAAAAATATTTTAGCAGCTTTTTTTATATGTAGCCATGGCAATTTAGGGGGTATCTTCTTTATTGGGACATGGCTAGACAAATGTTTACATATGAATTTGAGTATTATGTCATAAGAAGTTATGAAATAGACTGTTAAAAAGGAAACTGAGAAGACCTCTACGAACGGATAAGAGTGAAGCAAGCAGAACATCTTGGATGTTGAAAACATTAGCAAAAACCCACAAATTTAAAATGACTAAAGTTAAAACATGCTTCTCCTCTCAGAGAGATGACCTTAGCTACAGAGAGACATACATTTTTAGGCATAACCAATGTAAGAATTTGTTTTTGCTGGACTATGCATATGTTATTCTTTTTTTTTCCCTTCCATTTTTCGATTTTTCTATTGTTCAGTGGAGGGAGAGGAGGCAGCAAGAGGGAGAGACTATAAATGCACATAAAACAAATTAAAAGGGGAAAAAACAGAAAGGTATGATGACACTCACGGCTCTCCTCTCGTTTTCCTCTTGCCGCTGGATTGAGAAACCATCCTCCGGTAGGATTCTGGGGTGAAAGGGTTCACATTGACCTGATCTGATGAAGGTATCTGGTATGTGCTAATGGCAGGTATAAATCGGGAGTGCTTAGAACTTCTTGTAAATGGCTTTCCAGAAGAACATATATTACTTGTTAGCAGGGTCTGATTTGAGAACAACAACAAAATTACATTTCAAAAGCATGATGGGACTGGACTAAAAAATTCTTTTAAACCTATAATTTCAATGATAAAGGGAGCTCATGGTGACACCGCCAGGGCACTGAGACCTTAAGTGACTAAGCATCTTAGGCACAGGCAAGACCTGAATGCATGTCTTCCCAATTACCAGGCTAGCACAAGTTCATGCTCTTTCACTTGCTCAGTTGGGCTCTGTCTCCCCACCCCCCCACCCCACTTTCCTCTGCTCTATTCTCATCCCCCCCTTTCCCCCACCCCTTCTTGTTCACTGCTTCTTTAATCAAAGCAGTTCTACCTCTATCACTGTTCCACAGCAGGTAAATGAAGGCCACCACATAGGACATAGAGGAGCTGGAAATCCTGACCCTAAGATACTCATATTCTCTTTATTATATAATTCAGGCCTCAACATTATGTTGCAATAACACCTTAAAAAAAAGTGACAATTCTCTCAGATCACACAAATCAGCAGAAGATTTTTACAAATCTAAGGCTTCCCCCAAATTAGACAGGTCTGTGTGTTGTGAAAAGGGGGGCAGGGGGAAATAGAATAAAAGGTATACAACCTAACCAGGCCCAGAAAAATCCAAAGGGGGTAAAAAAAAATCTCATAGTAAAAACTCAAGGTGACTTGGCATCTGTGCCTGGCAAAAGGTTAAATCCTTTGTTCTATACTTCCATGATGATACTGAAAAATACAGACATTAATATACAGGAAATTTCACAGAGTACCCAGTGGTCATGATTTGACCCCAAATATAACTGAATCCTCACTGAACTGTGAGGAAAATGTTTCCTAGTGAATAGAGAGCCAGCCTCAAAGTCAGTTAAGAGCTGACCTCAAGTTCCATCTCTGATAACTATTGACCACATTGGTTTCCTTGCAGTTCACTGAACAGGACAGGGCACTTCTATCTCTGTTCCTTTGTCTCCCATGCCTGGGATGCTCTGCCCTGCCCCCCTCCCAACTTTTACTTTAAGATTCAGCTCAAATTCCACCTTCTGCAAGAGGTCATTCTTAGGTGTTCTCTAACCCTTCCTCTACTTACTAGCAGAGAGCACCTTCATATGCCCCGTGTATCTTCTATGTACTTAGTTTCATGCTGTCTTCCCCCATTGGAACACAAACTGTTAGAAAGCAAGGACTTTTTGTTGTTGATTTTCTCCCTCCTGCCTTTTTTTGTATTCCCAACACTTAGTACAGTGCCTGGCATATAAACAGGTACTTTCTGATTAACTGGCTGTGTGATCTTGGTTGAGTCACAGACTGAGTGCTGTAGGCAGTTCTTCAGGACTGTTAACTTGCAAATTTTTGCAGCAAGTCTCTTTGCTAAAGGTATCATTTCCAAGATATACAGGGAATAGATTCAAGTTTATAAGAATAAGAGCCATCCCCCATTCAGATGGAAAAAAATCCAAGTTACCAATAGATACTGGGGAAGGGGGGAGTTCTGAATTACCAATAATTAGAGAAATGCAATTCAAGCAGCTCTGAGGTTCTACCTCATACTCATCAGATTAGTAGAGTTGATTCAAAAAAAAAAGAAAGAAAATGACAAATGCTGGAGATGCTATGGGTAAACAGGTACAGTAATGCATTCTTAGTAGAGCTTGGAAACAGCACAGTCATTTTGGAAGGAAGTTATTAAACTGTGCATAGCCTTTAACAGAGCAACACCACTACTAGGTGTGTATCCAAATAAAGAAGACCCAAAGGAAGAAGATGACTTATATGTTCAAAAATGTTTGTGGCAGCAAAGAACAAGAAACTAAGGATAAAACCATCATTTGGGACTGGCTGAGCAAGTTATTATCTGTGAATATGCTATAAGAAATGATGAAGAGGGGAAAAGTGAAAAGACTTGCGTGAAATACTGCAGAATGATATAAGACCAAGAGAACATTTATATAGCAACAACAACATTCTAAAGATAAACAACTTTGAAAGCCTCAAGAACTCTGATTAACACAATGCCCAACTAAGATTCATCGACAAAACGTGCTACCCACTTACTGACAGAGGGGATGAACTCATGCTACAGAATTTTTTTTTTTTGACATGGCCAATTTGAGAATGTTTTACTTAACTATGTATTGTGGTTACAAGGGTTTTGCTTTATCTTTTTCAGTGGAGGGGAAGATAAAATAGATCCTGGTTAATTGAAAAGATAAAATTAGGTTTTTTTAAACATACTAAGTTCATCATAATACATGCTGCATTGACAGAGAGAGTACCCTCATACCAATAAAAATCATAGGTTTAGTCACTGTACCCTATAATGTAATCCATGGCATACCAAGAGGTCTAGGCAGCCAGTTAGTGCAGTGAATAGAGTACTGGGCCTGGAATCAGGAAGAATCCTCTTTCCAAGTTCAAATCTGGCCTCAGACACTTACTAGCTATGTGACCCTGGGTAAGTCACTGAACCAGGATTACCTCCAAAAAGAAAAAATGCAGTTGAACAGCAACAACAAAAGAGGGAGTTTCCTGGCTGGAAAGAAGTAGGTAGTCCAGACCCATAAATGGAACTACTACGTAACCTCAGGAAGCAGCTTGGATAGAACACTGGGCTTGGAATCAGGAAGCCCAGAATTCCAATCTAGCTTTAGAAATGTCCTTGCTGTGTGACCTTGAGCACGCCAGTTAACCTCTGTTTGCTACTGGAAGAGGAAATAGCAAACCACTCCATTATCTTTGCCAAGAAAATCCCATGGACAATGAGGTCCATGGGGTCAAGAAGAGTCGGCTGAAAATGTAGAACTTCTACCTCCAAAGACTGTTGTGAAAGATCAAATGAAACAATGGCAAGTACTATAGAATTTACTAAATACCATACAAAAACCAAAATGTCTAAAAATACATTTTGGTATCAGTTCACAAACATTGAGCACATAGTAGATTAAATAAAAACAAACTTTCCTGACCAAAACATGGTGATTTGTAAAGAGCTTTGGATTTTAGAGAATCAAAATAAGAGTTTGAATTTGGTTCTGCCACTTTTACTAGTTGGCTAAACCTGGCCACCTCCCATCCAGTTTCCAATTCTGTGTAATGAGGGCTTTAGACTAAATTAGGAGTTCTTAATCTGGGGTCCATGCAATTTTAAAGTATTTTGATAACTATTTCAATATAATCATTTCTTTTGTAATCCTATGTATTCTGTGCATTTAAAAATGTTATTCTGAAAAGGAGATCCAAAGACTTCACCAGATGGCCAGGGAGGTCCATAATAAAAAAGGTTAAGAACGCCTGGACTAGTTGATCTAAGATCCCTTCCAACTCTAGAAGAACTAAGAATTTCTTCCACGACATCTCTTTCCCATAGCCATTCATTTGTGAGAGGTATAAGCATTCAGTAAAGTTAGTTCCCTTGGATTTGATTACCTGACAGAAACAGCTAACAGGCTATTGAGTTTCATCTCTTTGCAGGTAATTTTAAACCCTCATTCCTGGTCAGTCATAAATTATTTGAATGCCAACAGCATTTTCAGTTTATGTACAGTAGGAATAGTTTATACATTCTCTCAGCTCTTAGTCTATAGAATCAAGAAAGGCTATTTTGCTTAACTACTATCAGGAACAATTCAATGGTGGAAAAAGGGGGAAGGAAGCTATGTTGGCAAATGACAGATGTAAAAAGTATGGGATCCATACGACCAGCCTTCAAGTGGTGAACTTCCAAAAAGAAAACTATTTATTGATGTCAAACATCACAGGGGGAAGGGAAGGGTGATTGTTCAGTTGTTTTTCCAGTCACGTCCAACTTTTCATGAACCCATTTGTGGTTTTTCTTGGCAAAGATACTGGAGCGGTTTGCCATTTCCTTCTCCGGTTCATTTTACAAATGAGGAATTGAGGCAAACAGGGTTCAGTGACTTGCCCAGAGTCACACAGCTAGGAATAAGCATTTACATAAACACCTACTAGGTGCCAGGCACTGTGGTAAGCACTTTTTACAAATATTAACTCATTCGATCCTCCAAACAACCCTTCAATGTAGATGCCTAGGATTACAAAGCTAGTTAAGTGCTGCGGCCCCATTTGAATTTTGGTCTCCCTGACTCCAGGCCCATTGCTGTATCCATAGCACCATGGCTAGGAAGGCAGAACAAAAGGCCAAACAAAGAAGATAATACAGACAGCAGAGAACCAAGTCTTGAAGGCTCTTCAGAATGAAGGAAGTGCTTATGTGATTAAAAAAAATGCCAAAAACAAATAAGGAAACAAGCACCCTAGGCAGCTGAGGGAAAAACAAAACAAAAAACAAAGAACAACTCCATCCTGTTTACTGAGATCAGCAACTGATCATCAATTAGAAGGGATAAAGGAGTCTGAACCCTCTCATACATTTAATACATACTTTTCAGTAGGCATTGCTATTCTTTATATATGATCTGAAAAATATCTTGGAAGGCCCAAATGGCCAAAGGGTGGGAAAAGTATGTATTAAATGTATGGGAGGGCTCAGACTCCTTTATCCCTTCTAACTGATGACCAGTTGCTGATCTCAGTAAACAAGGGTGCTTGTTTCATTATTAGACAAAGTGACTAATCCCTTGACCTAGAGATTTCACTTTTAGGCAGGTACCTCAAGCAAGTCATGGACAAAAAAAAAAAAGTTCCTTTAAAAACACCAAATTATTGGGGCAGCTAGATGGCACAGTGGATAGAGCACCGGCCCTGGATTCAGGAACACCAGAGTTCAAATCCAGCCTCAGACACATAAACTTACTAGCTGTGTGACCCTGGGCAAGTCACTTAACCCCATCACCTAGCCAAAACAAACAACCAAAAAAAGCAAACCAAAAAAAATATATATTTATATAGCAACACTTTTTATGGTAGCAAAGAACTGGAAATAAGGTAGATGTCAATCAGCTGGAAAATGGCTGAACAAGTTACATAAACATACTATTATTGTATTATAAGAAAAGGTGAACATAACAAGTACAGAGAAGTCTGGAAAGGCTTACGGGAACTGATGAAAAATGAGCTAAATAAAACTAGGAAAATGTACATACAAAAATGAAGACAATGTAAATGGAAAGAACAATTAAAGTTCTGAACTGAATATTTTAGAAATATAATGACCAAGCTTTGCCTCAAAAACAGAGGCATGAGAAAGCAGCTCTCCCTCCCCACTGCAAAAGCTGGGTCCACAAATATGGAACATTGCAGTAAAGTTAGACTTTTTAAAAACTGTATTGGTTAATTTTGCTTAATTTCCCCCATCATGTCCCCATTCTTCTTTTTTAAAGGTTTTTGGTTTGTTTGTTTTAAGGAACAGCTCTCTATAGGAGCAAGAGAACAGAAGGAAATGTAGATACTATGAAAAGATAGATATCAATAAAAATCTATTTTTTAAAAAAGGATATACTAAGGAAGATTCCATAATGAGGATAAAACGTGATACAAATTTCATCTTAAGTCTTGCCTATCTTCATTCATGGTCTGCCTTCCCCTTACAGATTATTTCCAATTTATCCTCCTGTATATTGTTAGTTTGCACATGATTGTTTGTTTTGTCTGCTCAGTGAGCTCCTGGAGAGTAGGGGCTGTCTTTTGCCTTTCTTTATATTCCCCAATGATTAGCATAGTTAAGCTCTTGATAAATCTTTATTGAGGGGCAGCTAGATTGTGCAGTGGATAGAATGCAGCCCCTAGAGTCAGGAAGACTGGAGTTCAAATCCCACCTCAGACACTTACTAGCAGTGAGACTCTGGGCAAGTCACTTAACCCAGTTTGTCTCAGTTCTTCATCTGTAAAATGAGCTGGAAAAGGAAATGGCAAACCACTCCAGTATTTGCCATCACGGAGAGTCAGACACAAATGAAATGGTTCAACGACAAATGTTTATTGACTGACTGATCATCTCCAGAAAAGGTTAGCATGCTTAAAGTTTGTTAAGACTCACAAATAGAACACTAAATGGAAATGTAGAAGTGATTATACTTTTTTTCCCCCCTCAGAAAATGAATAAAAACACATTGTGTCTCTGAAATGGAAATATTTGAGACAGGCTTTAGCTATAGCCTAACATGCTTACCTTGGGGGTACACGGAGAGTCACAAAGTTGCAACTTTTTCCAGGATATTTCTGGGGTCCTAGAAGTGTCATTTAAAGGTCGTGACAAAGGACTCTGCAGCAAGGAGATGTTTGCTGTCTGGTCAGGACTATCTCCGGAATTGCTGTGAGGGGGCGTAGCTTGACTGCAGATCCACAGCGGAATCCCCTCGGAAACCACACTAGTCAATGGAGACTGAGGCTCAATGATCTTCTCTGGGGTCCGAAATGAGGATGCAGGCCAATAGGAAGTTGGAGAAGAATATGGAGTGGAGCTCTGGGATGCTTCTTGCAGTTTCTTACTGTTTTTTCCTTCCTCCTTTCTTCCTAGATTCCCAGCAACTTTTTCACAAGAGAAGGAGACATTCCATTTCAGCACCAGGTCATCCTTGTTCTTACTTCCTTCCATCTCAGCCAAAAGGGCTTCAAAGTACTGGTCAGTAGTCTGCAGCAAAGAGAGAATGGGAGAAATGTGGTCCTCAGTTGCAAGTTTCCCTCTATCCAATAAAGGTCAAGATACACCATTGGTACACTAGCTGGTACACCTTAAATATTACCTACCAATTGGTACAACATTGATACATCTTAAATACCACCCATCTGTAACCCTCAGCTTGTGCTTACAGGACTCACTCATATTGGAATAAAGAAAACCTCTCGGATGCTATGAGATATTAAAACCAATCCTGTCCCACAGTCTCACTTTCTAGGTCCTCCACTCATTCTCCCCTTACCCCTATGTTTCACATGCTAGCCAAACATGGATTTCATTTCCTGGATGTATTTTTTTTTTAATTCCACTAGCAAAAGTTTGGGATGAAGTCCATTCTTGCAGAGAAATAAGTGAGCAGGAAGCCTAGCACACACTATTTATAAATACTCACCTGCCCGTGTTTTAAGCTAACAGCTTGTAATTACCATTCAGCCCACCGGTACTTAATCACCACTGCTAAAGAGCCTCACATAGACTTTGGCTCCAGCTCAGGTCTCTAATAGGGCAAGTTCTCTGGATCCTCAGACATATTCACCCCAACGTAGATTCGCATGGGCTGCATCACTTAAATTTTCAGAGGAAGGAGTGATCAAAGGGCTGTTAGGAAGGATAAAGGGACAGAACAAAAATAATCTTAGGCTTTTAGAATTGGAAGAGTCTTTAGGGATCATCTGTTCTGTCTGGTAAAAGGCTAGAGAGGAAGATTAACCACTCTTGTATGATGGATAAAAATCACTCCCAAGAAGATTGCTATTATTACTAAAGCTCCATTTCGTGTAATGTTTTATACTTTCAAAATATCTTTCACTATAGTTTCTCATTTCATTCTCACAATAACCCAGGGGAGGGGGACAAATATTGCAAATAAAAATGAAGGGAATAAAATGAGAGAGAAAACTATCACCTAAACTTCTAAAATCAAGCAAGAACACTCATGGGAAAAATGAATGTTTCTTTTAATTAGACTTTCTGCCTGCTTAAGGAAGAGATCTCAAAAGTCTTGAAAGTAGGAGAATTCTCTAGTACTCATAACAAAGATGGAAACAAATATTTTTCTTTCTCCCCCCTCTTTTTTTTTATTCTCCTTCCCATAGAAAACTCCCAAAGAATAAACTTGGAAAAATTTGGATTGGCACTAAGGTATGAATGACTGATAGGTTTAACTCTTTTAGAGAGGATCTGTTTCCCAAACTAGAGGCTATTACAGCTTCTAGATTTGAATACCAGACCTGCTACTTGCTATGACCTTGAGTAAATCACTTCCCCTCACCAGTGGGCTCAATTTTTTCTTGTGTAAAAGGAGGTAGAAGACTAAAAGATTTTAAAAGCCCCTCCCAGTTTTCTATCCTCTAATTGTAATTCCAAAGATCTCCAAATGAAGGAATTGGGAGGAGATATTGCTGGTTTTTGTGGTTCTATGCCTTGGCTACTCAGGATGAGTTCTGTCTGCCAGTCCTCTAGAAAGTCTGGGAAATAAAACACAAAAAATGAGTTTTGTTTATCAGCAACCAGCCCCACCCCACCCACCTGCCCCTCCTCACCTTTGATGCTTGCTGCACCCGCCTCCTTCTGGAAACACCAAGTCACTCACAGAATGAATATCTTTTCTTTCTGGGACGCTTTTGTTTCAACCATGTTAAAGGCAAAGGTCTAGGGGTAAGATTTTTGTCTCTTTGTTTGAACATCTGTTTGAAGCTTTGTTTCTATCGACAATTGCTGTATTTTAAAATTTCTCTCTTTTTTAAAATCTCCTAAAATGGAGAGGGCATGGGTTTGTACAGTGTGAGTTGGGTAAGTGATGAGAAAAAGACACCAAGCTCTGCAAAGAGCTATATGTGAAACTATACGTATCTTCTACATATGAAACTGGGAGCGGAGACTGGGAAAAGGGAATGTCTCCAGTGTAGCATCTGGGATCAGGTGATCTGCCTTCTGGAAGTGACATTTCTCTATTATATATAATATAATATGTTAATAGACATTATATTTATATATTGATCAATAGTATGATATTAATATATATTTATTAATATATTAATTGATATATATTATATTAATCTATTGTTTCTCCTTCCCCTTCCTAGAAGTCTGGGACTGCTTCTAGGGAAAAATAAGACTAAATATGACTCACTGTGACCACATCACAGTGGCCCAAGGAAAGTAAAAGATGACATTGGGAAAGGGGGAGGAAGTCTGGACCTATGATTTCATCATGTAAAAGCTAGGATTTATACAGCACTTACTATATGCCAGGCCCTGCACTAATCACTTTACAAATATTAATTCTTTGATCCTCACTACAACCTTGAGAGGTAGGTGCTATTATCTCCTTTTTACATTTGAGGAAACAGAGGCAAACACAGATTAAGTGACTTGCCCAAGGTCACACACCTAGGGTCTAAGGCTAGATTTGAATCAAGTGTGGGGATTTTCTCATTAGGGGTAGGGTGACGTTTTGTCTTCTCTGCAATTTATAGTCTCAGGGAATTGCCTGGTCGGTTAAATTGCCTAAGAAGTTAAATGACTTGCCCCTAGTCACATAATCGGTAGGTGCCAGAGGTAGATTTTGTCTGTGTCCATTGTGCCATGCTGCCTATTTGACTCTTGAGGTTGCTTAAATTTATACTGTTGATTTGGCTTCTGCATCAGCTGCTTCTTTGTTTCACATTAAGCAGTGAAAAGATCGCTGGATTTGGAGTCAGAAGGATGTGGGTTTAAACGCCAGACTCCTCCATCACTACCTATGTGTCCTTTTTTTTTTTTAATGTTAAATGGGCTCCGTTTCCTCATGTGTAAAATGAAGGGACTAGATTACTAGACCAGAGATGTCAAATACACCTTAGGCTGCCAGCAACATTGCTGAATGCTGCCCAACTGGATTAAAATGTAAGTGGGAAACACTCAACAAAATAAATTAAAAATTCAATATAGCATAGATAACATTATGTTTTAAAACATTTACTTGTTTTGGACTCTTCATGACCCCATTTGGGGTTTTCTTTTCATCTTTTTTTTTTTTGGTGTGTGAGGCAATCAAGGTTAAGTGACTTGCCCAGGGTCACACAGCTAGTAAGTGTCAAGTGTCTGAGGCCAAATTTGAACTCAGGTCCAGCTGACTCCAAGGCTAGAGGACCTATCCAGTGTACCACCTATCTGCTGGGGTTTTCTTGGGAGAGGTACTGGAGTGGTTTGCTAGTTCCTTCTCCAGCCCATTTTATAGATGAGGAAACTGAGGTAATCAGGATTAAGTGACTTGCCCAGGGTGACACATCTAATAGGCATTTTAGGCTGGATTTGAACTGAGGTCCACCTGACTTCAGGGCCACCTAGCTGCCCATACGTCTTATAACTCAATCCAATATACTACCCACTCTGGATCTTTATGTACTGATTAGTGGCGCCAGTTTTTTATTTAATACCACTGAACTAGAGACTAAGGTTATTGTTCTGAGTCTGTGATCCCAAGTACTGTTTAATTTATTATAGTCATCGTTTATGTAACTCTCTTAAGGTTTATAAATCTCTTCACATGTGTTTACTCATTTGATCCTCACGACAAGCCTGTAAGGTAGGTTCTATATTATGCCCATTTTATAGATGAGGAAACCAAGGTAGAGACAAATTGAAGTGATATGCCCAGGGCATGCTAAGTGATAGGCACGGTTTGAACTCAGGTCTTTCTGACTCCCAAGTCATGCTTGTGCTACCTAGCTGCCCTTGTTCATTTAATTAATATTTTGCTGACAATTATATACTTGATGTCCTTTGATCTTCACCATAGAGAAGCAGACATTATGAATATTTTTAAGCCTCGTTTTACAAGTGAGGATAGTGAGGCTTAGAATTTTTCCCCCCAATTACATGTAAAGACAATTTTTAACATTCATTTAAAAAAATCTGAGTTCCAAATTTTCTCCCTCCCTAAAACGGTAAGCTATTTGATAGGGGTCATGCATGTGCCATCATGTAAAGCATATTTCCATATTAGTCATGTTGTGAAAGAAGAAATAGACCAAAAAGGGGGCAAAAACGTGGGGAAAAAAAGTTAAAATAGTATCCTTTGATCTGCATTCAGATGCCATCTGAATGTGGATAGCATTTTCCATCATGAGTCCTTTGGCGTTATCTTGGATCATCGTATTACTGAGAAGAGCTAAGTTAGTCATAATTGATCATTGCACAGTGTTGCCATTACTGTGTACAATGTTCTGGTTCTGCTCACTTCTGCTCATACATGTCTTTCCAGGTTTTTCTGAAATCCACCTGCTCATCATTTTTTTATAGCACCATAGTATTCCATTACATTCATATACCCAGCTTGTTCAGCCATTCCCCAATGGACGGACATCCCCTCAATTTCCCATGCTTTGCCACTACAAAAAGAGCTGCTATAAATGTTTTTGTACACTGGGTCTTTTCCCTTTTTATGATCTCTTTAGGATACAGACCTCGTAGTGGTATTGCTGGATCAAAGGGTATGCACAGTTTGATTGCCCTTTGGGCCTGATTCCGCATTGTTTTCCAGAATGGTTGGATCGGTTCACAAACTCCACCAGCAGTGCATTAGTGTCCCCAACTTTCTCACATCCTCTCCAACATTTGTCATTCTCCTTCTCTGTCATAGTAGCCAAGATCATTTAAAAATAATAATAGCTAACTTTTAAAGAGCACTTTAGTTTGTAAAGTGCTTTATAACAATCCCTTTTATCTCCACAACCTCCCTAGTGGGTGCTAATATTATCCCCATTTTGCAAATGAGGAAACTGAGGTACACAGGCTAATTAAATTATTTGCCCTGGGTCATACAGCTAGTAAGTGTCTAAGGCATGATTTGAACTCAAGTCTTCCTTACTCCGGGTCTAGCACTCTATCCACCTGGACATTTAACTTCCTCAGTAACTTGCCCATGGTGACATAGCTAGTAAGTATCAGAGGCAAGAGTGAAAGCCAGATTCAGATTCCCTCCTGATTCCTAAATCCAGAACTTTATTTACTGCCTACCACTTTTTCCAGTCTTGTACTGTGCATGCCAATGTGCTGCTATGATTCCAAGGTGTCTCTTGCCAGGCTCACTGTTATCAGTAGTAAATTTTCCTGAAATGTTCCTGATAGTGATGGCTTTCATCACAATGTTCACACTCCCACATCCTTGTTTCTCAGCAACAGCACACCTTAACACCTGGTTGGTTTGCTTTATTCAATTATCGTGTTTGTTTTGCTTTGCTTTTACTGTGAAGATCTGACCTGAATATCATGTTTGGTGGAGCATGATGCCCAGTTTCATGCTACAGGGTGGCTATTTGTGTTCATTTTCATTTCCTTTATGACAGCTATATAAAAGAATATTTGAATTATGCCCTTTCTAGTCTCGAGAACTGAAGGCGCTAATTTATGTAGCTAGGCAAAAATTATGGTGTTTATTGAGCCTTGGAACCGGTTTTCTTAGTAAAGAACCTGTGTGTCTCCTCAGAAAGAGTAAGAGCAATCACCTATACTCTAATGATAAAACAAGGTTTGCCTGGGAAGGAGAGGGACAGAATAAGCATTCATATAGTGCTTATTATACTCCAGGAACCAGTGCTAAGTGCTTTATGAATGTCTCATTTGATGCTCATAACAACCATGGGAGGTAGATGCTGCTAATATTCTCATTTTATAGTTGAGGAAACTGAGAGGCAAACCAAAGTTAAGTGATTTGCCCAAGGTCACATAACTAGTGTCAGAGGCAGGATTTGAACTCAGTTATTTTTGTCTCCAGATCTGGCACTGTATCCATTGTTCTTAAGTTCCCATCTAGCTCTTGCATTCAATGTCCTTATCTAATTTAATTTTGTAATAAAATTAGGTGTTTGGTTCCTTGTTGAAAATTTGGATATGGGGAGCTGGGGTCACCCTGGAAGCTCTGAATGACTATTATTTCTCCTGTGGCTAGAGAGGGACATGGAAATGCAGAAAATGTCTTCTCTATTTTTTCTTCCCTTGGGAGAAACTTGATTGGGGTGCAGGAGCTGGGGAATGGTACAAAAATAGAGAGCTGATAATGGCGATTGGTGGTGAATCTTAAACCTGACAATAATATCAAGAGGCAACATGGCATAGAAGATAAAGCACTGATCTTGAAGCCAGGAAGACCTGGGTTCAAAACCGCCTGTGACACATACTGGCAATGTAATCCTCAGCAAATCACTTAACCTTCCCCAGAGTTCTAGGCAAGCAAGACCAGATATACTACAGAAAAGGTGCCAACCTGTTCTCAGGTTGTGGTATATGAATGTAATGGAATACTACTGTGCCATAAGAAATGATGAGCAGAGTGGATTTCAGGAAAACCTGGAAAGACTTACATGAACTAAAGTGAGCAAAACCAGGAGAACATTGTACACAGTAACAGCAACATTGTGCAATGATTAAAAAAAATGATTAAAAAAATGAGTGTACACATTGGGAGTTCCCTATAGCAATGAAATCACAGGTCCAGTCTCAATTCTTAATAATATTAAGAAGGTAAAACTCACCTGGAGAGGAAGAAGTTTTCAGTTACATTTCTCTGGCTTCTTCCCAGAACCCAGGACTTGAAGCCAAATCAGAAAGCTGAGAGATTTGCCAAGATTTAAAAGGGATGAGATGTCATGATTTTGTCTGCAGGGTAGGCATTTTGAAAAAACAGACTGCTCTGCTCTCTGAGTCACTGGAGCAGGGGAGGGCTATGAGGGACCATGGAAAGACAATAAGGCCTAACTGCCATAGAGCCTGCCATGACAGGGACACCTTGCATGGTAGCAGGTTCTCTATCCCTCCCTCTAGGGAGTTAGAGCCCATAGGAGAAAGAGGGAGAGACAGAGAGAAGGAGCTGTCTGTGACCAATGACTAGCCAGCGTTTGTGGAAGCTGACATGATTGGCCAGGCAATTCATCACTTTTCTCATTGAGATACTGACTGCAACATATGGAGGGAGACAAAATACACCATTTTAGAAACAGCCTGTGTGACTAAAATGGCAACCTTGTTCTTTCTTTGGAAAGGCTTTCCAGCCACGCCACAGGCCTAGTTGAACAAGTAGGTTATACAACAAACTCTTGAGCCTCCCATTCTTGGAAATCCCATATGGCAGAACGACACCCCATTGGTCCAGTTACCAGTATGCTGCTGATTTGCTTTATACTCTAAGGGGCTTGAAAAGCCATGTTATCTAAATTAGTATTGCGTGGCCCTGCTTAGTGTACTAGTAAATTTCTTTTCCTTTCCATCTGGCTTCTCACTTTATTTGACTTGTAGAACAGTGGACCCACTAGAACAGGGGTAGGGAACCTACACTAGAAAGTGAGATTCTCCCTGGGCTCTTTCTAGGAACTCAGGCTGACAAATTCCCCCCAACAAATGCTGGCAGTTCTTCCCTAAAAAAAGCATTCCAGCTCACCTGATTATAGGTATGGACAGGAGATCTGAGAGAAGAGGAGTCCAGATTGCTGAAACCCAGTGGTCTTCCTTGGGAAGCTGTCAATTCTAATCAATTTGGTGACCCAGTACTATTCCAGAAGACTCAGGATAAAGCATGCTATCTGTCTCCTGATAGGGAGGTGGTGGATTCAAAATGCAGAATAAGACATTTTTAAATATGGCCAGTGTGGGGATTTATTTTGCTTGATTATGCATATTTGTTACCAGGGTTGTGTTTGTCTTTTCTTTTCCCACTAGGCATAGGGAGATGAGAGAGGGAGAGAAAGTACATGCTTGTTAATTGAAAATCAAGCTGTTAATGGGCCAGATGGAGATGGCTGACTTTTTACCAGAATTGTGAGCAAATGCTTAGTAAACATTTGTTGATTGATTCTTTGCATTTGTATCCCCCATTGCCTAGCACAGTACCTGGCACATAACAGGTCCTTGATAAATGCCTATTGATAGACTGATAAAGCTTTCCTGGTACTCCTGAAATCACATCATTTTTGGCATCCCTGTAGCTACTGTATATCCACATACACATGGATATTCTTGGGAAGAAGCCAATTCCAGTGGAACTGTAATGGTCTCATTCTAAGCACTGTGTCCATATCACCTTAACTCTTCTTCCTATCTTCCTGGTACCCCAGCTTTCTCAAAGTCATTGGAAACTAGCCAAAGTTAGTCCACAAAGTCCATCCTCAGTTGTTTAAATCCCTGATGAATGTCAGTGAAGTAAAAAGTAAAAAGGGTCATTTGATCTTGGGAAATTCTTTGCCTTTCCCTGTGCCCAAATTTTACCATTTATAAGAAGAAAAAAAAATTCTCCCTTTATCTACCTCACAGGGATATGGTGAGGAAGGATGAGATCTTGTCTATAACATATTTCAATTTCCTTCAAGAAAAGTGCTATGCACTGTTTACTTATGGGACAGTCCTGAATAATTGTTGTACCTCGATTAAAAAATTAGAAAAAAAAATTAAGTTTGCCTGTCTCAAGTGCCACTAATTTAAGGGGGAAGGGAGGGATGGAAGAAGCATCTATTAACCCTCTATGTGCCAGGTAGTGAGTTTCACAAATATCTCATCTGATCCTCACAATAGCCCTGTGAAGTAGATCTTATTATTATTATCCACATTTTTATAATTGAGGAAACTGAGGTAGACAAAAGTTAAGTGATTGCTCAGGGTAATGGCTAATAAGTATCTGAGGCAAGATTTATTTATTTATTTGTTTGTTTATTTATTTTGGCTAAGCAGTGGGGTTAAGTGACTTGCCCAGGGTCAGGGATTAGGTATTAGCTATATGCATTTACTTCTAATCCCTCTTTACCATTCCTAGTTTACATGACAAGAATGGCATTGAACCAGGATGGTGCTTGCTCTGCTATTCAGTCTAAACTTTCGCAAGCAGCCCTGTCAAAAATGGTGTCAAATAGCAGATGATTAAAAAAAAATTACCATCGCCTTTACAGTAAAAACAGTCCAGTTAACATACAGTTCCTGATGGGACCCAGTCAGCAACCTATTGTTTGACCACCTGGCATCCTCATACATGTGTACAGATACAGTTTTTCAAACATAGTTGCAGTTGGCTTATTACACAGAACTCCTGGTTCTGCTCTTTTTACTGTTCTTTGTCGTGTATTGATCTTTCCAAGTTTCTGTTTGCTCTTTGAGTTTGTCCTTCTGTGTGGCCACGTCATCCTCACTGCCACAGTATATCTAATAGTCTGCTTAGTCATTTTCCAACTGTGAGACATTTAGGTTGTTTCCAGTTTTTCCCTATTTACATATAGCACAGTTATAAACATCTTTATACAAATAGGTCTCTGTTTCTCCCTCTTTATTTACTTGGGAGAGATTCCAAAGGATGGGATCATGGGATTTGGCCAGTTTTATGACTTCTGTTGCTTGCCATATAGCTTTCCAGAGAGACTGGGCCAACTTTCATGGTGACTGTCACTTGTGAGAGGAAGAGTGGTACCATGGAAAGAGCCCTGACTGGGGAGACAGAGAATCCAAATTCCAATTCTACTTCTGATACTTACTACCTATATGACCTTGCGTAAGTCGTTCAACCTGCCTGTGCCTTAGTTTCCTTATCTGCATAATGAGGAGGTTGAACTAGATGGCCTAAGGTCCCTTCTAGTTCAGTCTTACTGTTCCTAGGACCTGTTTCCCCATTTCTTCTACATCATTCCATTTTGTCCAATGCCATCTTTCCCAAAGTATAGAATAGTTAGAAGGTTAGAGCTGAAAAGGATCTTAGAAATCCTTTGGTTCAGCCATCTCATTTTACAGATGTCACAGAAACCCAGAGAGGGGAAGTGATTGATTTACTCAAGGTCACGAGGGAAGTTAGTAGCAGAGCCCAGGACTTGAACCTAGGTCTCCTGGACTCCTTATCTCCTTGTTTCATGCTATGACATCTTCTTTAGGTGAGATTGGGCATATTTCAGGTGTTTATTTACTGTTTGGTGTTCTCTTCGGTGAATTAAGTGATAGGCCAGGGTTTCCCACCCCCTGGCATATAGATTAGTTCTTTTCCTAAGAACCTAGGTAGCCTCCTAGGAAGACCCTCAAAACTTGATCATCTCAAGGAGCTAAGGCTCAAGCTGCAATTTTCTAGAGGCCTCAGGTTGTATTAACTGAGACTCCCTGTTCCCCTTGGGCTTGCACATTTGGGGTCAGGGCCTTTCCAGACTTGGCAGATTTCCCAAGGCTGAGTAAGGCACCACACCCTACCCTGCTGATTAGAACCACTTCCATATGGAGTTTAGGGAGGCTGAGTCTTCCAGGTTCCTTGTTGAGCTGTTCCTTGTTGAGTTACTTTCTCAACAAGGCTAAGTAAACCTCCTCTTCTTAACTGATGAATGATACATTCCAATATGAGATCTAAACCACAAGGAGATTGGCTTCTGTGACCTACCCTACCACATATCCTTTGACTAAGCAGTGAGGATTGAGAATTATCCTTATAAATTTGTATAAGTAAATTCTGGATATTAAGCTTTCCCCTGGCAAATATCTCACAAAACACTTTTCCTAATGTGACTCCTGGACCAGTAAGTCCCTTTCCTTGTGACAATGGGCTTTGGCTTTGAACTTACCAGATAGGTTCATGGATAGGGAGGCCAGGAAGAGGGTGAAGTCATACTTCTCTTTGTCTCATGGCTCCAACACTAGAGTAAGTCAGAAAAATCTCTAAAACAAAGTTTAGGTAAGACCCACATCTAAACTCTCCCCCAAAGCTGATAATAGGGTTCTTTGTAGGAACAATATTCAATGTGAATATTTGTTATGGGATAACAGATTATTTTCTTCACCATTAAAAATGCTTAAGACACAGAAAAATTAGAACATGCATATTAACAAGTATAAGTCAACATAAAACCGTAATTTATCATATGCTATACTCTCCTAATTGATAAAGACAATTTTGTGGGGCCACTGAACAGATATTTAGGATATTTCCTCTTCACCTCAGATTTATACTGTCTAAGCAACTCCAACAACAAGCCAGCTGCTGCTGCATGGCTTGGACTTTTTAGTCCTTCTGTTGCAACAAAAACAAAAAACAAAAAAAAAAAACCACACACACACAAACACCAAAAAAAAAATAGAGAAAGAAAGAAAAAGAAACAAACCAAAAAAACTTCCTGGCAGTCCTACTTTTGTCCTTTGAGAAGTGCTATGGTGGAAATCATTTCCTACTGGGCATCCTGCACCCAGCTAGAAAACATGGAACTTCTTGAGCTTATGAGGTTACTGCCAGGGCTGGAAAACCCATTTTTAAGGATTGTTGACGGTTGGATGAGTTTTGATCAGAGAAAGAAACAGAAAGGCATTAGAGGAAGCCACAGTCTTGAGGTTTAGTTGAAAGCTTGTCCAGGCAAACACATTCACATTGCCATGTGCTTGTTACTGCCATTGCCTCTTTGGGAAGGAGGGAAAGAAATTTTTCTCTACTCCTGTACCCCTTGTTGTTGGAAGTCCAAGGGAGAGATGAATATAGGCAGGACCCCAAAGGGCCAGAAAACCTTTCTCCTTGTTCTTCCTATACATGATGACTCCTGATTCAATTGTCAATCATTTTCAACGCGACCACCATCACTGGTGATGGTGAACACTTAGGAGTTGCCAAGTCATTCCAAAGCACTTGTCTTCTCGAGAAGAGACCAAAGCAGGTGCCCAGCTCCATAGGAGCTGCTCCCAGACCATCAAATCAGATGTTTCTCTTGACTATCCCCATAACAACAAACTTGTGTTTTTATTTGTATACTATTTTTATTATGCTATTTTCTTAAAATTACATAATTAAAACTGTTATTTGTAGTTGTTCAGTTGTGCCTGACTCTTCCTGACCTTATTTAGGGTTTTCTTGGTAAAAACACCAGAGTGGTTTGCCATTTCCTTCTCCAACTCATCTGACAGAAGAGAAACTGAGACAAACAGGGTTAAGTGACTTGCCCAGAGTGACAAGGCTAGTAAGTGTCTGAGGTCACATTTGAACTCAGGTGTTTCTGACTCCAGGCCTGGTGCTCTATCCACTGCACCACCTAGCTAAATCTACCCCAATAATTTCTTCTTTTGCTTCATTCAAGAATTTAATCTCTGAGATATTTTCCAGTTCTAGATCTATGATTCTATGGACTGATTTAAATTGAATGTAGTCAAAATAACTTAAGGCCATACAGTTTCAGCATCAGAAGCTCATTGATGCCCAGTCTGTTGCTGTTCCTTCCAGGAAGCTGCATATGCCTACCTACATATATGCATACAACCTTTCTTCCAAGAGTTGAATCTCTCAGCCTAAATAATACAGGGACAGTCAGAGTGCCTCAGCCCCGTGCTCCCACCCCTTTGTCCCACCTCTTCAGGCTACCAAAGCTTTGACACGTATTACCTGTGCATTATAATATATAGGGTACATACACATATATACTAGGTTATATATGGGAAGGCTGTAGAGAGGCCATGTGATGTAGTGGATAGGACTGCCTCAGAGTCAGGAAGACCAACCTCTGTGACCCTAGGCAAGCAACAAATCCTTTTGGTGTCCTAGGACTATAAGTTACAGAGCAGTTGTTGATCTTTGGTAGTGGGACTTTCCTCACCTGGAATTTTCTACACCTTCTGAACAAAGAAAGTGTGATATTTATGTAGATAAATACTTGTGTATACATATGTACATACACCATAATAAGGGCATATGCCGTATATATATATATATATATATACATATATATATACATATATATATATATATATATATATATATATGCACAGTGTGAGTATATATTTGAGACAATATGTGTACAGTATTAAGGAATGTATTATGTTTAAATGTATATTATATTTTTGTGTATATATGTGTATAATATACATTGTGATAAAATATGTGTATCGCATATATACTCGCAGTGTATCACTGTGTATATATCATGTACATATATGGTGCATGCACAATGCCCCCAAACGCCCATCAACACCTCAATGATCCAATCCATACACGTGTGTGTATTTAGGTGCACATGGATCCGCAGCCCCAATCAGAGAAACAAACGGAAAAAATGCAAGAGTGCCTATCCTCCGGGGCTCGCTGGGAAAGCGGCACCTGGCTGGAGGAGGGAGGGTGGCCTGCAGGTGAGCTCCGGGGCGGAGGAGGAAGAGGAGGTGGAGGAAAGCGCAGGGAGGGCTAGAGCCCGAGGCCGGAGAGGGTCCCTCCTGCCGGGCCGGGCATCCCCGCTAGCCCGCCCCTGCCCCCGCCCCCTCCCCGCCCGCGGCTCCTCCTCGCTTCGCCATGGTGGAGCAGGGAGACGAAGCGCCGCTGCTGCGCTGGGCCGAGGGCCCAGCCGTGTCCCTGCCGCAGGCCCCCCGACCTCCAGGCCAGCGGCCGGGGATGGGGCCCGGGGGGCGGCGGCGGGGGGCTGGGGAGCGGGCCTGCATCCGGGGCCCGGCGGGCTGCAGAGCCCGGGAAGAAGAAGAAGGAGGAGGAGGAGGAAGAAGAGGAGGAGGAGGAGGCGGAGTTCGGTCCAGGGGAACTGCTGCGGCTGCAGTCCGGGCGTCTGCCTTTGGAGGAGGAGGAGGACCAGGTGGTGGCCGTGTTCGTGGTCACTTTCGATCCCCGCACCGGTAAGAGCCCCTCCGGAGCCCCCCTGGGCTGTCGGCCTGGCAGCTGCTGCCCGCAGAATTGGGCCGGGGGTGGGGGGGGGGGAGGCTTCGCTGCGCGCGCATCACAGCAGCACCCCTGCACCCCTGCACCCCTGCACTCCAGCCCCGTAGGGCCCCCATTGGTAACGGAGGGAGTGATAGCCTCGGTCACTGTCCCGGGGACACCCCAAGCCCCTGAGTGCGGGTCAGGCAGCGGGCTTTCCCCGTTACCTGAGCAGGGAGCACGCCCACCTCCGGCTAGGGGTGAGGTGCGGCTAGCTAGCTCTTCAGGTGACTTCCCCCAGAATGGGGCTGCTGTAATCCTTTAGGAAGGCTGTTCCCTTCACCTTTCCATTGACTTTGCAAATTCCCATCCTCTGGCTTCCTAGCAGGTCCTCAGTCCCAGCTGTGCCCACAACCCATTCCCACCTAACGGTGCTCGCTCAGCCTCATTTACCCTGGGGATGAGTAATCACGGCAGGTTTTTCTTACTTAACTAGAGGAGTCGTCGTCCCCTCTCCCCCGCCCTTTGAGGAGAGAATTCCTATAGCTACCTTCTCTTGAAACGTGCCTTTAGGTATCCCGAGACCCTGTTCCAAAGGATACGTTCAGTTTTTTCTTTGATCTCTGGATTCCCTGAAGTTAGAAGCGGAGTAAGGAGATTAAACTAGAAGCCTCTTTCAATAAAGCCTCTTCAAGGCTATGGGGGGGGGGGAATGGGGAGGAGGAAAGAAGTTTTCCTATGACTACGTTTCTTTATGTATTTCACGTAGTACTGATAGAGTGAGTATAGATTTTTTCCTGGGCATCTCAAACGTAACATAAATCAAGCAACTCATTGTCCTTACCCCTACCCTATCCACATGTTTTCTAACTTTTGTTATTTTTCTTGAGAGCACTACTCCCCTTTCAGTTAATCAATAAACATTTATTAAGTACCTACTGTGTGCCAGGTGCTTTTCTAAGCACTGGGGATACAAAAAGTTGCAAAAGACAGTCGCTGCCCTCAGTGAGCTCACAATCTAACAGGAGAGACAGCAAGCAAATAGGTACAAACTATTTGCAGGGAAAATAGGAAATAATTGAAAAAGGGAAGGCACTAGAATTAAAAGGGGTTGTGAGAGGCTTCCTGTAGAAGATGGGAATTTGGTTGGAACTTAAAGACTGCTGGGGCACTGGGATTTTAGTTGGGATTTATCAAGATGAGGAGGGACAGCATTCTAGAAATGAAGGGGCAGCCGGAGAAAATGTCCTGAGCTGAGAGATCCAGTGTCTTGTTTATGAAATCGAAATGAGGCCAGTGTCACTGGATGGAAGAGGACATGTTGGAGGGAGTAAAAATGTAAGAAAGCGGAAAGGTAGGAAGGGACCAGATTTTGAAGGGCTTTGAAAGCCAAAGAGAAGGTGATATAATTCTGAAGGTAATAGTGAGTCACTGCAGTTTGAGTGGGGGTGACATCATGGGGTCTGATCTTTAGGAAAACCACTTTGTCGATTGGATGGTGGAGAGACTTAAAGCAGACAGACTTACCAGCAGGCTTATTAGAATAAGTCTGAGTGAGGCAGTGAAGGTTTGCCCAGAGTGATGGCAGTGGCAGAGAAGAGGGCACATTTGAGAAATGTTGCAAAGGTGACGTAGACGGCCCTTGGCAACATAGTGGGTGAGAAATAGTGAGGAGTTGGGGCTGACACTTTGGTAATGAGAATGAGGGACTGGGAAGATGATGGTGTTGCCCTCTATAGTAACAGCGAAGTTAGGAGGGAGAGAAGGGTCTAGGAGAAAGATAATAAGTTCTCTTTTGGACATGTGGAGTTTAACATGTGTACCGGACAGCCTGTTCAAGATTTCTGAAAGGCATTTGTCTATTGGAGATCATAGGTCTGCAGAGAGTTTAGGGCAGGTAGATATGAGAATCATCAGCATAGAGATAGTCATTAAATCCATTGGAGCTCATGAGATCACCTGTAGAAAAGAAGCATCCCCAGGACAGAGAGCCCTGTGGGACACCTACAGTCACGGGTTATCCCAATTACAGTTTGTTACCCCGGTTTCCAAGTTCAGTGTGTTGCCCTTTTTTCCCCTTCCTCAGTCGCTGCAGTATATCTGTTCAGGTGACAAATCCTGTCATTTATTTTCACCTCCAAGTCTATCGTATCCATCTCCTTTTTTCCATTCACACAGCTCCTACCTTGATTCACCATCTCTCACTTCAAGTTTTCCTTCTCCAGTTCATCCTCCATACAGCTATCAAAGTAACTTCAATAAAGTGGGGGTCTGATCATGTCAGTCTCCCATTCAATAAACAAAGTCTCCCTATTACTTCAAAGATCAAGCATAAATAATTTGGCCATTTAAAAGCTTCAGAGTAGAAATTCCTGTTGGTGATTATGCTACCTTCGTGAAAACTATGGCCCATTAGACCAAATTAGACTTTTTTCCCTAAACATGATACACTTGTGGCTCTCCGTTGAGTGTCTCCTGTGCCTGGAATGCTCTTCCTCCTCAACTCTGCCTCCTAAAATCCTTCATTTCCCTGAAGGGTTAGTTCACACACCAATTTATACTTGAAGTCTTCACTGATGACTCTTGTGTCACCAAATTACCTTGTATTTAGAGGCAGAGTTGCATTGTGGCTGAATAGAGAGCTGGCCTTTGAACCCAGAAGGCTTGGGTTTAAGTTTTGTCCCGGCCACATACTTTCTCTAGGCCACATACATTTAATCTGTTAGTGCCTTGGTAACTTAAAACTATAAATTGCAGAGAAGGTATGAACCTAAATTGGAAAAGATAGTTTTTTTTTCATCTGTGAGCTCTCTATGCCAATGAAATCACAGATCTAGTCTCTGTCCCTAAAAAACACTCCTACAGACGTTCTGTCCCTTAGCCAGGTCATAAGCTCTTAAAAGAATAGCCCACTGTTGTCATCATGTCCCCCAGTAGTCCATCATGTAGTCCAGTGTTTGGTTGATGGGAGTGTTTCCCTAGGGTGAAACTGAGGATGTATATACCCTTATTCCAAAGAACTCGGACTAGTGTGATGGCCACTCAGCTCAATTGCTGGTTTGCTACTTGGTGTAGAAAAAGAAAGGATCGGAAGTCTGGGAGTTCAAATTCTTACAAAGCTGCTTATCTGCTGTGTAAGCCTTGGGCAAATTACTTAACCTACTTTCAACCTCAATTTTCCCCTCTGTAGAGGTACAGCTACTTAGACCTCTTGTTGGAGATTGTAAGAACCTAGTGAGATTATGCATGTAAAGTGATCATCCCAGTGGCATATCTGTATCTGTTGTGTACAGGGATAGGATAAGCACATCCATAGTCCTTTCGGGAATGACTATAAAGGGTGGGATTTTCATCTTTCAGCCCTTTCTAATTGTGGAGTGGGCTTTGAGGATCCCTGGAGTTAATGTTCCTGCTGGTAGGAAGAGCCTTTTGTTTAAGGATTAAGAGCTGTCCTACTAGCCGGGACACTAGTTAGCCTACTAACTCTTTTTTTTTCTTTTTGGTGAGAGTTAAGTGACTTGCCGAGGGTCACACAGCTAGTACGTGTCAAGTATCTGAGGTCGGATTTGAACTAAGGTCCTCTTGACTCCAAGGCCAGAGTTTTATCCACTGTGCCACCTAGCTGCCCCTCAGAGAAATGGTTGTACCATCAATTCTAAATTAAAGTGGATACTTTTATTAAGGAAAATATTGCCCACCAATAGACTTGAGCACTAAACTAAGCTGTTTTTGGTCAGAGTCTAAGAGGAACTAGGAGGAAAAGGGGTGGCCAGAGTGCTTAGAGAAAAGGTAAGAAATCCCCCTCTAGAATTTTTATTTTGGAAGGAGTGCTGTTTGGCCCATTTGAATTTATTAATAATAAAGTATGTGCAGTGGGTGAATTTATACACTAACTTAGCTTTTCATTTGTGGTGCTAAAGACATTTTACAAACACTGCTTATGCTTAGAGCACCTTTGATATTTGGAGGAAGGGAAAGCTACCCTGAACCTGTAGCCCTTGGTGAACAGAAAAGACCAGGACCAAAAAGAAGGTGGTGCTCATTTGACCTCAGTTGTTGTGGGGAAAAGGAAGAGAAAGTATACTTGTATGTATTGGTACCTGTAATGATAGTGGATAATATTCAATGATAGTGGATATCAGGAACAAGAATGGTGGTATTGTAAATTTAACCCAGACAACATTTTGTTCTTTTTTTTAATTTTTATTTTCAGGCAGTTGGGGTTAAGTGACTTGCCCAGGGTCACACAGCTAGTAAGTGTCAAGTGTTTGGTCTGAGGCTTCATTTGAACTCAGGTCCTTCTGACTTCAGAGCTGGTGCTGTATCCACTGTGCCACCTAGCTGCCCCAGCAGGTACCATTTTCTATCAAAGCTGTTCTGTCATTGGCTCAGATGGGAGGAAGGTGGTGTGAGAGGAGAGACAGTCTTAGATAAGGACATTATCTATCTGTTTCTTCCCTTTTTTTGTAGGAAGTAGCTCTTCTATTCCCCCAAGCTATTATTATTATAGGCCATAGAGTTGTGTCTCCAAATGCAGATATAAACATGTAGGAGACAAAATGGAACAAATGCAGCTAAGAGACGATAGGGTTTTTCCTCCACCCTTTCAGTGCCCCATCTTCTGAGAAAACATTTAGATGATGCTTCTTGGCCCGATGTTGACATTCAAACCTTTTGACTTGAGCAATTGACAGTCAGTGTGCACACCTGTATGTAGAATTTGCCTCAGGTGATACCATTGGCCCAAAAAAAAACCTGGAGTGTAGACAGCTAAGAGAGCTTGGGGAGACAAGGTTTCTTTGAGGTGTTACTGTTTCTCTTTGATGTCTGAGACTTCTTTTTCATTTGAACAAACTTCCGTGCACCAAGGGAAAACCACATAGTCTGGGTCCTCAGGGAGATGATGCTCTAGGAGCTAGAGTGAACACATACACACAGGCGATTTTGAGGCAAGTTAGAAAATGATGACGTGCAAGGCAGAGGTAAAATGGAGATCCTGTTTATGGGACATGATCAGAGAAGGATGTTTGGAGGTAGCTGCTGAGCCTAAAAGGAGGGGAAGGAGGCCAGGAGGCAGATACATTATTCCAGGCCAGGAGACTGGTGTGTGCAGGAATCAGGCAAGGTGAAATCAGAGAAGTTTGGAGTATAGGAAGGGGGTGGGGGAGTACTTTGAAGTAAGCTTGGGAGGTTAGGAGGAAGCTATACTGTAAAAGACCTGGCATAGCCACCTCAAAAGTCATTGTTTTACTTAGCAGGCAGTTGAAAACCATACTGGGTGATCTTACCTGTGCATTTGAAAGATTACTTTAACAAGGGTGTCAAGAATGGAATATAGAGGAGAAAGGTGGGAGTCGATAGGAATAATGACAGCTCACATTTACATAGGGCTTTGCTGTTGTTCATTTCTGTCTGACTCTTTGTGACTCTATTTGAGGTTTTCTTGGCAAAGATACTGGAATGGTTTGCCGTTTCCTTCTCACAGATGAGGAAACCGAGGCAAACAGGATTAAGTGACTTGCCCAGGGTCACACAGCTAATTGTGTCTAAGGCCAGATTTGAACTTGGGATGATCAATCTTCACGTCTCTAGGCCAAGCACTCTGTGCACTATGGTGCCACCTAGTCGCCAGGGTTGTACAATTGCAGAATTTCAGCGTTGTAAGGGACCTGAAAGCACATCTAGTCCAATGTCAAGCTGAGCAGGAGTGTCCTCTCCAATGTTTCTGATGTGGTTATTCAAATTTTGCTTGTTCCTTCTACTTTGGGATTCTACTCTAATTGTTATAAAGTTTTCCCTTGCAGCAAGAAAAGGAAGTTTTTTCTTTACATTTGCCTTATTATGATTTCTACTCATTGCACATAGTTCTGGATGTCAGGCAATTCCTAGCTTTCCTCTCCTCCTGTTTAACAAATTCTACAATGAAGCGATCATCATTTGTACCCTGACAATGATTCCTCTTAGTTGGTACAAATCGGATCCAGAATTGACTTTCCCCCTTGTTTGTTGCTCTGCCTTTTCAAGAATGAAATTAACATTAAGATAAGTCAGGAATTTTTTGACTCCTCTTCGTTTCGTAGAGAGTTCCAGCAATGTTTGGGTGATGGAAATTCTCATCACTGCTGTATATCATGCTTCCATGCTAGGCTTATGATCCCTTTCTCACTCTTCATTTAGTATCCTCTACGTGTGCCGGTGGGCTATACTGTACTGTGATGACAATATCACTTTTGTTTCTGCCCCCATTTATCTTAACCCAAAAGCATGAAGTCACCTCATCATTCTGCTCACTTGTGGTTTCTGGATTTCCTCACATGAGTGACGTGCTACTCTACTACCACCACTTATCACTGAGTAAGGTATACACCTCCAGAAACCTTCCACAGATGGGTCTCACTCCACCAGGTCTCAGTGGGATCCATGAAGTCAACTTTTCCTTTTTTGTCCTTTTACAAATATTAGAATTTCTAGTGCATCTTGCTCTAGTTTACAGAATGTTACCCATATTTGTGTGTAGAGACATCTGAAACGATGGGCTTTAATACTGGCTCTTTTCAATAAACCCCAAGACTGTACCTTCTGGGAAAAGAACTCACTATTGACCAAAACTACTGGGAAAACTGGAAATAGTGCGGCAGAAATTAGACATAGACCAGTATTTCACACTATACCAAGATGAGGTCAAAATGAATACATGATTTAGACATAAAGGGTGACGCCATAAGCAAATTGGGAATATTGGCTCCTTACTTGAATAAGATCTTCTGTGAATTTCTAGTATGTCTATTGTCATTTTTCCTATATTATAGTTTAGCTTGGTATAGAGTCCATTATGTCTCACTGCCTCCCTCTTTTATTATATCAGACTTCAGGCAAATATATTTTTACCAGTTTCTAAGGTACATTTCATCCTTGCCTAGGAAAAATTGTTTTTCCTATATAGACCTGTGTTCCAGAAACTCAGTTCCCATTCTCAGACACCATCTTCTTAACCAGCAACTCACTTTCCAAATCTCATCTTTCTCTTTTGAATCCTTTGCCTTTGATAAGCACCCATGTCCCTAAGGTATTCATTTCCTTGCCAAAAGTTTCATAATCTCTGGCAAGGCTTCCCAGGTTCTTTCTGGTCTTGTAATTTGTACCCACACAGATCACCAGAATTGATCCAGTTTGACAAGTTTTGGTAGGTTCCCCATCATGCCTTGGAGATGTGCTCCAGGAGGACTGCCCTTTACTGTTAGCCCCATCTCTAAATAATAACCGAATGCCCTGCAGTAGGGAGTCACCCATCACCATTGCTTATCTCTTCTTCTTCTGACCCTTCATGTCTCAGCATCTTTGAATCTATCACCTCATTCCTTGGAAGTCAGTAGCTGCTACTGTCAGAGCTAGAATTTGACCCCGAGTCTTCTGTCTCAGAGTTCAGCTTTATTTCTACCACACATCTTCTTAGGCCAGGTGGTAGAGTTTTGGCTTTGACAAAGAGGAGTAACCTCATTTTGTGAGAAGGAAGGGGGAAGAGGTGGGGAAAGACATTTTTCAAATGAGAAAGAGGAAAGTTGGATGTCGTCTTCTCAGTAAAACAGAGAACAACATTCTCAGCTGAGAAAGGCTGAGATACAATTAGAAGCTTGAGGAAAGAAGGAAATTATTAGGGTTTTGTTTTCCCTTTTAAAAATTCTGCACTGGGACAGCTAGGTGGCGCAGTGGATAGAGCACCGGCCCTGAAGTCAGGAAGACTTGAGTTCAAATTTGGCCTCAGACCAAACGCTTGACACTTACCAGTGTGGACCCTGGGTAAGTCACTTAACCCCAATTGCCTAAAAATAAAAAAAAAATTCATATTAAAAATTCTGCACTTAACAAACATCAAATAACATGATCACTTCCATATACACAGTTGAAAAGAAAAGAGGACTTTATATGTGCACGTATGTATGTATGTGTGTGTGTGTGTGTGTGTGTGTGTATGTGTGTATAAAACTGTCCATTTTCTTTTCTTTTGTTTTCTTTTTGTACGTGTGAAGCAGTTGGGGTTAAGTGACTTGCCTAAGGTCACATAGCTCGTGTCAAGTGTCTGAGGCCAGATTTGTACTCAAGTCCTTCTGACTTCAGGGCTGGTGCTCTATCTACTGTGACACCTAGCTGCCCCAAAATTGTCCATTTGCTACGTACAAATTACTTTTCTTTTTATATAAGTTCAGCAACCCTGCTTGCCTGTGATTGCCTTGGCCTTCCCAAAATGAAGTTTTGAATGTGCTTTGTGTAGAATGAGAGGATAAAGGAATTTACTTGCCTAGTCAATACAGTTTTAAGACTTCCTAGAGTAGCTGCTTCCCTGCTCATAGGAACTAAGAGAGCTGCTTGGAATATAGGGAGTGATGGGTTCCTGGCTTAACAAGGGGAGGCGGATAATTGATCTGCCTAGAGATTTAGAAACCTAACCTAAAAGGCTTTAAACTGAAAAGGAAAGAAGTAGAGAGCTTTGTATATCCGCCAAGCTGACATGACACGTAGTTACGTTGTATCAAGAAAAATAGCAAAAAAGAAACTCAGAAATTCGCAGGAGACAAAATCTAAGGAAGACGCTAGCAGCAATACTCCTGGCCTCGGATGTCTATACTCAAAGGCACATAGTGTGGTTAATAGGCAAGGTGTACTAGAGATCCTAACATAAGCAAATTTGACCTTCTAAATATAAGGACACTTGGTGGGCCAGGATTATTGACTTTAATGTGGTTTCCGAAGGGTGTATCCCTTATTTGAAATTACCAGGATAAGTAAATGGGCAAAAAATGGGTGGAGAACAGATTAAGTACTAAAGTAAATATAGTTATTTGATAATAGAGATAAATTTATATTGTACTATGAGTTTTTATTATTAATTTATATATTATAATTAATATATATTTAGCAACCGAGGGGAAGCATGGTGGGGGACATTTGGACAACTATCAGTGACATCTAAAATGATAAATATTGTCATCAGAGTATGTTGTAAAACACACAGGAAAAGGACATAGTGATCTGCAGTGGAAAAACATGTGCTCGGGAGTTAGGAAATCTGTTTTTAAATCTTGGCTCAGACACTTGCAACTTGTGTTGTTACTGTTGTTGTTTCAGTCATGTCCGACTCTCCATGACCCCACCTGGGGGGCAAAGATACTGGAATGGTTTGTCATGTCCTCCTCCAGTTCATTTTACTGATGAGGAACTGAGGCAGACAGGATTGAGGGACTTGCCCAGGGTCACATACCTAGTTTGTGTCTGAGGCCACATTTGAACTCAGGTCTTCCTGACTCTATGGCTGGTGCTTCATCCACTGTGCCACCTGGTACCCTACAACTTGTATACATTTGGGTAAATCAGTTAATTTCGGTGAGCCTCAGTTTCTTCATGTGTAAAATAAAGGGGTTGAGCTAGAGTCAATTATCTAGACACCCTCAGGAACTCTACATTTTCCAAAACCAGGTATTTCATCTTTTAAAAGGTAGCACAATCAACAAGGGCAGTTTCTATTCTGGAATTAATTGTCATCAACAAGAAGGAACCGGTTTCCTCGATGTAAATGATGAGAGCTTTGGCTGGGGAAGTAGCCTTCAATCCTAGAATTGGTGGTAAAGTAGAAGAAAGCCATGATAGGGCCCTCAGATTTTGGAAGATAGGACTCCAAAGGGTTCAGAAAAAGGAAAGGTAGCATCGCAGAGATTAAAATTCTGCAGGAAACAGCAGGAGGGGTGGGAAGCTCTCTAGAGTAATATATAAGGAGATCTAACTCCCAAGACACAGATGAGGGAGAGTTGTCTAAAGAGAACAATATGGATGCGCAGGAAAATCATTGCTCAACTTAGATTTTGACAAAAGGTGAATTCAAAAGTGGCATGGCTGGGTAATGATAGTGTCTGAAGCACTAAAGGTCAGAATGAGCTGAGGCTAGTAGATGAAGTTAGGCAGGAAAAAAAAAGAATTAAAAAAATTATCCTTGGGGGGTTAAGAGGAAGATCAAAGAAGAGATAGGACCACTGCTTGATGTGATTGGGAGCATGATCGTAGGTGGCAGGCAGGAGGTAGTGATCTTACTTCTTAGTTTGCCTGTTTCTCTGCCAAGGAAAATGATCCTTGGGTTGGAAAGGGCAGAATAAAAGTGGCTAATGAGGAGCCAAACCCCCACATAAGCAAGGAGTACTTACCTTGAACTAGTAAGAGACCACCTAGCTGTCCTTGAGGAGTTGGCGTAAACAGTCCTAGTAAAACCCAGGGTACTGAAAGTACTGGCAAATATCATTACTGAGCCACGGCCAGGGATCTCTGAGAGAGTGAAGCACAGGTGAGATGCTGCAGGATTGGAGGGGGAGAAATGTAAAAAAAAAAAAAAAAAAAAAGGAAGTTGCTAGAATCTGCAAATTAAAGGCCAGAGAACTTGACTTTGATTCTTGGCAAAATTCAAGAATGTTATGAAAGGGATGGTTAGTTGAACATCTAGAAAATTAGGTTGTGTTCACAAAGAGCCCGTGTGATTTCAACAGGAACATCAGGCTAATTTAATTTTCTTTGTTGATAGGTATACTAGAGGGGTAGAAAAGGGGACCACTTTTTATGTAGTTTGTCTAGATTTTAGCAGAGCATGTGACAAACTCATGTTATTTCTGGACAGTACGGGGGAGGTGTGGTCTATGTCTGTCAGTCACAGAGAGGTGATAGATGCAAGTGTACATTGGGACATATTTTCTAGACATGACCAGTGCCAAACATGTTGCTGTCAGGATGCCTTTACACTAACTTAAAAATTATTAAGGCCCTCAGGGCAGCTAGGTGGCAGGGTGGATAGAGCATTGGCCCTGGAGTCAGGAAGACCTGAGTTCGAATGTGGCCTCAGATGCTTACTAGATGTGTGACCCTGGGCAAGTCATTTAACTCTGTTTGCCTCAGTTTCTTCATTTGTAAAATGAGCTGGAGAAGGAAATGGCAAACCACCCCAGTATCTCTGCCAAGAAAAACCCCAAATGGGATCATATTAGACATAACTGAACAATGACATCAACACTGTACTGATATTTACCCTATTAGAAATTAAAACTGATCAATTTTTAAAATATTTGCTAATTCATTTTTAAAAGTAACAATACTAATACTACTACCTGTCAACATAAATATCATATTTTAATGAAAGATAACTATTTTTCTAAAACAAAACATTCAGTGAGAAGAGTGGCATCATTTTATGTATTTTTGCAAATCTCTTTAATGTCTGGCTTAACAGACAAGCTAGATTCTCATCTGCTTCTGCTTTCAATCTGTTATAAAAGTGTTGTGGTTGAAGTATATGAAGAAAATCTGGCCTCACTAGGTAGTTGGAGAAGTGAGTATTTTAATAGACAAATAACATCTTAGTATAATTATGAAAACAGTCTTGGCCTCCTGGATCCTCCCGAAAGGTTCTTGGAGACCTCTAGGGGTACTAATACTGTACTGTGAGAACCACTGAATTAGCATTATCCGAGGTGGATTGGGCTGTCTCTGAGAGTAGCTGGTTCCTCACTGGAACTCTTCCTTTAGGGGCTGTGTTGGGTATGATGAAAAGGGTGGCAGAAGGGGGAGTTATTGTTGGGGTAGGTATTGGAGTAGGTGACCTCTGAGGTTCCCTCCCACTCTTAAGGTTCTGTGGAGGGTGGTGGTGGTGAGGAAGAGGTATGGTTATCCCTTCCACTTTATTGAGGGGATGAGGAGTTTTTAGCCTCCCCTTCGTACCAGAGAAGAAGTCTGATTTTTTTCTTTTTCTTCTATGGGGTGTTTGCAGTACCTTAATGTAAAATTTGGGTTAAGTATTTGGTCATAGATTCTATGTCACGTGCAGCTTCTGCAACTCCCCCAAAATTCTCCCTTAATTTCATATGTTAACCTGCCATATATCAAAAGTCTCGATGTAGAAAGGATAACTGTATTTCGTTTTCAGGATTGGGAGAGAGGGAGCTGGGAAAGGGCAAAGGGACAAGAAATTCAAGGGTAGAAGGAAGTGTAAGGATGCGCTGAGGCTTGGAGATTTGTATGACTTGCTCAAGGTCACAGGGCTACTACTGCTACTAACTAGTCTCTCTCTCCCTTTTTATTTTTTGCTTTTTGGTGAGGCAGCTGGGGTTAAGTAACTTGCCCAGGGTCACACAGCCAGTAAGCAGCAAGTGTCTGAGGCTGAATTTGAACTCAGGTCTTCCTGACTCCAAGACTGGAGCTCTATCCACTGCCGACACCCAGCTGCCCCTGTTACTGTGATGATGTGATGATTATTAATATTAATAATTAAACTGTGTGGTGCTTTGAAGTTTACATAGCGCTTTACAGGTAGAACCTCACTGGATCCTTCACAACTATACTGAGGTAGGTGTTATTATTAGGGCACGTGGGTGGGTGACCCCTCGGATAGAGACTAGGACTTGGGAATCAGGAAGACCTGAGTGTGAATCTTGTCTCAGACACTTAGCTATGTGACATTGAGCAAGTCACTTAATCTCACAGTGTCTCAATTACTTCATCTGCAAAATGGGGATGATAATAATATTACATATTTCACAGGATTATTCTGAAGATTAAATGAGTTAATATTTGCAAAGCCCTTTGCAAATCTTGAAGCTCTTTATAAATGTTAGCTGTCATTATTATTTATTGTTATTATTGTTCAGTTGTTTTAGTCATGCCTGACTCTTTGTGACCCCTTTTTGGATTTTCTTGGCAAAGACACTGGTGTGATTTGCCATTTCCTTCTCCAGCTCATTTTACAGATGAGGAAACTGAGGCAAACAGGGTTAAGTGACTTGCCCAGGATCACACAGTTAATAAGTATCTGAAAGTCCTGTTTGAATTCAAGTCTCCTGACTCCAGGCTCAGTGCTTTATCCACTTGTGACACCTAGATTCCCAGCTATTATTATTACCTCCATTCTACAGATGAGGAAACTGAGGCACTGAAAGGTTAAGGAACTGGAGTAGGCTTCTTAAACTTTACTCCCCTTCATATACCCTACAACCCAGTGCCCCAAAAATGGCACTCCACCCTCTGACTCTAGGCATTTTCACTAGCTGTTGTCCTGCCCTAAAATCTTCTTCTTTTAGCCTCCTTGCTGCCCTGACTTCCTTGAAGTCTGAACTAAAATCCCATCTTTTGTAAGAAGCCTTTCCCAGTCCTTAATGCTGTACCTTCCCTCTGAGATTACGTCCAAGTTGTCTTGTACACACAGTCAGTTCTGCTATAATTCTTGTTTTGAAAACACTAATTTGTTCCAACCTGATTGACATATCAAGGAACAATTTGAGTACAATGTAAAAATCAAGTTTACCTAGGTGATTCACTCATCATGAAACAGAAAACTGCCTCTAGCTGAACTGAGCACAAAATGCACACGCCTCAAACATCTCTTAGTTACCTCAAATTACCACCTTATTCTGCAAGGTTGGATAATAACACTTTACTCTCACTCACAAGCTACAACCCTTCCCAAGCCCACTTCCACAACAAAACTTAAGGCCTTTTTCAAAATAAAGTAACATGTTTGCTGTGAGTAGAAAATTAGGATACTAGAGAAATAAAGTCTAGACAGAAGCCGTACAAGGTAGCCTGAGAAATATCGGGGTGAAGCAAATAGAGCATTGGATTTGGAAGGCAGGGCCAAGGGAATGACAAATAAGCATTTAAATATTTTAGCTCCTGCTATGTGCCAGGAACTGTGCTAAGCACTTCACAAACATCTCGTTTGATCCTTACGACAACCCTGTGAGGTAGATGCTGTTATTATTCCCGTTTTACAGTTGAGGAAACTGAGGCAAACTGTGGCTAAGTGACTTTCCCAGGGTCACACATCTAAGTAAGTATCTCAGGTCTTCCTGATTCCAGGCCCAGCGCTCTACCTGCTGTGTCTGCTGGCTGGAGTCTGGAAGGCCTAGATTCTAATACGTTTGAACACATTCCCTACCTGTTTGACCTAACCCCTCTGGACCACAGTGTCATCATCTATAAAATGAATGGGTTGGCCTTGATGACTCCTAAGGTTCATTTCAGCTCTGAATTTCTGATCCCATGCCAAGTCTTACTGCACATCCTGAAGTGCACAAATTACACCTAACATTTTGTTAATTTAGTGAGACACTTCTCATTCACCTGTTTGGAAGATTATATCAAATCTGTTTACATGCACAGTATGTAAATACTGTAGCATCAATTGCCTTTGTAGTTCTCAGTCTTGTTATAAACAACAATTACAACTTGGGCATCTTCACATAGTCACTTTTTACTTCTTTTTTTTTTACTTGGTAACGTATTTGCTTCTCTAAACAAAAGAGATCACATAGAGGTCAGGAAACGGGCTTTTATCATTCTGTTGATCTATGGTATGTCTTGGAACAAGGCCCGGGTCATCTAAGTCATGGCAAAGGATAAGTTGCTTCCAACTGCTGGTGGAAACAATATGATGGATGGATGGATGAAGGAGAGTAAGACAGGAAGGCTCTTTGGTGTGATATTTATACTTCTGTACAGGCCACTGTCTGGACTTCTTCTAGCATGCCCCAGTTCTTCATCCTCTAGCCTCACTCACCTGTAATTCACACACTGGATGTACCCTCCATCCTGTGACTTCTCCCTCTGGATGGTTTCCTCCAGTCCACTCTCTGCTTTGCCCCTCCCTCTCAGCTTTCTCCCTCACCTCCCTTTCAATTTCTTTTTGGCTGTTGTCTTCTCCATTAGAATGTAAGCTCCTTGAGGACAGGGACTGTTTTTTATGTCTGTTTCTATTCCTGGGGCTTACTACAGTGCTTAGCCCCTAAGAATAGCTTCATAAATGCGTGTTGACTGTCTGATTCCTGAGATTCTTTTACTAAGAACAAACTTATGAGGGAGTCAGGGAGAAAGTTCCTGCTATCTAAAAAGGAACTGCCCCTATGAAGTGGTTTTTAACCCTGTCTTCTTCCTCCCTCCTTTTTTTTTTCCCATTGGGTTTGGCAGTGAAACCTGATTGTGGCTGCTTTTCATTTTCCTATTAATCTCACATTGACCACATCTTTCCCAGGTTGCTGATGATTCACCTGCTGAGCTTGTGGTTTCCTGGGGAAGTCAGTTTGTGGTCATTGGCCATGATTTCTATTTTAACCTGTAGGAACTCAATGGAGAATTAAGTAAAATAACAGGGTGTGTATGAAATGATAGTCCCATCTTCCTCCACCCTCTCCTCCCACCTCCCCCCGCCCCCGTGATTTCTTAATATAATGGAGTTTAGACCCTGAGGAAAAGCTAGCTAGCATTGATTTAATTTCCAGGTTCAAAATTTTACCTTCTTTAGGTCTTTTCTTAACACTTTCTTTGCCTTCAGATGTACAGCTAATATGTAGTGCTGTACTCGTACACAGTTTTAAAGTCATTCTTTGTGAATGGCATCTGGGGCAGAGATCAGCAAGATCTTAGTTTGTTAGTCTACGCTCCTCATTTGACAGATGAGGAAACAGGAGGCACAAATAAATTAAGTGACATGCCCAAAGCCAACACCGGTGGCAGAGCTGAGATTTGAACCTAGCTTGTCTGACTCCAGATCCACCACCATTTCCATTTCACCAGGCTATCAAGAGTTATTTGTCCTGTTACAGACCAGGCCAGATCTCAAGAGGGTTTTCTGTAGACCTCTTAGATTCTGTAATTCTCTAAAAAGAATCTTAGTATTGTTCAGTCACGTCCAACTCTTCATGACCCCATATGGGGTTTTCTTGGCAACAATATTAGAGTGGTTTGCCATTTTCTTCTCCAGCTCATTTTACAGATGGGGAAACTAAGGCAAACAGGATTGAACGACTTATCCAAAGTCACAGAGTTAGAAGTGTCTGAGGTCACATTTGAATTCAGGAAGAGGAGTCTTCCTGACTCCAAGCCTGGCATTTTATTCACTGTGCCACATAGTTGCCCCTTTCATTAAAAAAGAATACCTGGCAAAGAATTGGAAATCAAGGGGATGCCCATTAATTGGGGAAATGGATAAACAAGTTGTGGCATATGAATGTAATAGAATACTATTGGGCTATGAGAAATGATGAGCAGGCAGACTTCGGAAAAACTGGAAAGACTCAAATGAACCAATGAAGAGTGAGATGACTAGAACCAGGAGAACATTATATATAATAACAGCAACATAGTGGGATGACTAACTTTGATAGACTTACCTCTTCTCAACAACAAAAGGATCTAAGACAACTCCAAAAAACTCATAATGGAAAATGATATCCACATGCAGAAAAAGAACTATGGAGTCTGAATGTAGATAAGAGCATACTATCTGCTCTTTCTCTTTTTTGTTTTGTTTTGCTACTTCTTTCTTGTGGTTCTTCCTATTGGTTCTAATTCTTCTTTACAACATAACTAATGTGAAAATGTTTAATATGAATGTATATGTGGAGCCTATATCAGATTGCACACCATCTTGGGAAGGGGGGCATGGAGGGAGGGGGGAGAAAATTTAGAACTGAAAATCTTATGGAAGTGAATGTTGAAAACAAAATAAATTAATTAAAAGAAAATACAAAAACAGAGATCCAAGTTTTTGGTAACAATGAACAACCTACTTCTCATTAACCCCTCATGGTCTGGCTTCTGACCTTATCATTCCGCTGAAATTTCTCTTTCCAAAGTTAATAATGATCTCTTAATGGCCTTTTCTCAATTTTCATTCAGTAGTCTTTGACACTGTTGATCATTCCTTGATACGCTTTTCTCTAGGTTTCCAGAACACCGCTTTCTCCTAGTTTTCCTCCTACCTATCTGATCTTTCCTTGTCTGTCTCCTTTGCTGAATGCTCTCCCAGATCACACCAGCTAATAGTAGGTGTCTCTCACGGTTCTGTCCTGGGCCCTCTTCTCCCTCTCCAGCACTACTTAAACTGGATTTGGCAACAGTAAAAGGTTTCTGAATGTGCAACAACCAAAAATTAATTAAAAATCAAATGCAACGCTTGCCCTTGTATCAGGCAATTTCACCGCAGCAGCCTTGGTTCTAAACACAAAGCATGCACACTTTGCACAACACATGCCCTCAGGCCACACAATGCTAAGGCTGAGTGGAAAAAATATAAGAAGACTTGCTCTATTCTACTCTACTTGGTGATCTCATCAGCTCCCATGGATTTAATTACCATCTTATTGCTGACCATTTTCCGATCTACCTATCATGTTCCAGTCTCTCAACTAACCTCCAATCTTGTATCTCCAACTTTTTTTCAGACATCTTGAAGTGAATTTCCGGTAGACATCTTAAACTCATGTGTCCAAAACAGAATTTATTTTCTTTCCCCCAAACTCTCTCCTACTCCTACATTACTTATTACATCTTCGCAGTCCCTCAGGCTCATGACCTAGGAGTTATTCTGGATTCCTCAGTTTCTCACCTCTCCCCCCCCATATCCAAGCTGTTACCAAGATCTGTCAAATTCTCTTAAATGCCACCCCCACCCCCACCCCCCGACACTGCCACTAGTCTACTGCAGTTCCCTGCTGGTGGGTCTGTCTGCCTCAAGTCTCTTCCCACTCTTAATCCATTCTCTTCTGAGCCACAGAAGGGGTTTAATAAAGCACAAGTCTCATCTTATCACCCTCCCTCTTCTGCTCAGTAAAACTCCAGAGGCTTCCTGTTGCCTCCAGGAGCAAATACAAAGTGCTCCATGTGGCATTCAAGTCCCTTCATAACCTAGCCCCCTTTACTTTCTAGTCTTCTTACATCTTATTCCCCAACAGGTATTCTTTGATCCTTTGACACTGGGCTCCTGGCTGTTCCACAAACAAGACACTCCATCTCTCTACTCCAGGCATTTTCTCTGGCTGTCCCCCATGCCTGGAATGCTGTCCCTGCTCTGCTCCAACTACTGACCTCCCTGGCTTCCTTCAAGTCCCAACCAAAATCTTATCTTCTACAGGAAGCCATCCCCAAGCCCTCTTAATTCCAGTGTCTTCTCTCTGTTGATTATTTCCTGTTTATCCTGTATGTAGATTGCTTTGTATGTATTTGTTTGCATGTTGTCCCTCCAATTAGATCATAAGTTCCTTGAGGGCAGGGACTATCTTTGGCTTTTTTTTTTTAATCCCCAGTGCTTCGCACAGTGCCTGGTACATGGTGGGCACTTAGTAAGTTGTTAGGTGCTGAGGATACAGAGCCAAAACTGAAATAGCTCTTGCCATCTAGAACCTTACATTCCATTGGAGGGGGGAGAGGTCCACATGTACCCAGAAAAGTAAATACAAAATATGTACAGGGTGTCCCAAAAATCTTAGTGCTGTCTTCTGCTTAAGATGGCACTAAAACTCTTGGGACATCCTGTCCAAAGTAGATACAAAGACATTTCTGAGGATGAAGGAGGTGATGACATCTGGTGGGGGGGGGATGGGGGGGAGGAATCAAGGCAGACTTCCTGTAGGATGTGGTCCTTGAGCTGAGCTTTGGTAGAAGATTGAGATTCAACGAGGCAGGGGCGAGCAGGCAGTATATTCCGTACTTGGAATGACAAGCATAGGGAAGAGGCTCTTCTCCAGCCCGAGTGCCTCTTTACGTACTAACTTGATCTTTTTCTGGACATCTATAATGTCATTATTCCTGTGATAAAGTCCTTTGTCAGTGGTGCTTCAGCCGGCCCTCAGAACTGAACAGAGCGAGTAAAAGCCAGACTTTGTTAGGGAGGACAGTCACTCAGCCAGACCTTTTAAAATAAGGCCTTCAGCTTCACTGTCTTAAAGGTGAGGTTGGTAGGTGGCTCTGTGATCCAGAGCCCCCGCTGCTCCCCCATCTGTGGCAATCTCGTGCTGTAGGGTGAGCCAAGAAAACACAACCTCGTTCCAATCTTCAAGAAGCCCAGGTACGGAATATGAAATGACCACATCCCTAAGCATATTCTGCTTCACTTCAGGGGAGAAAAGCCCCTATGCAACTCTACTTAAGTTTGAGAGGAGGCCTTAGAATCTTTGAGAATTGAAAAGAAAAATGGATGGAGAGAAGGGAAGGAAGCTTAATGATTATAGCAACAATTAGCTGAAGCATCACCTGTGTGGGAACCCTGGGCTGAGCCCTTCTACTGGAATAACAAAGGCACAGAGCTGTCTCCTTGTCCCAGCTCCAGCTCCTTCACTTTTAGAGCCAGGCCAGGCTAGGCTGGCTACTCCTTTAGAAAATAGAAGGGCCAAGAATATGAGCAAGTAAGGTTTCCCTGGTTGTTGCTGTTTTCAGTCATGTCTGACTCTTCATGACCCAATTTGGGGTTTTCTTGGCAAGGATACTAGAGTGGTTTAGCATTTCCTTCTTCAGCTCATTTTATGCATGAGGAAACTGAGGCAAACAGGGTTAAGTGACTTGCCCAGGGTCATATAGCTAGTATCTGAAGCCAGATGTAAACTCAGAAAGATGAGTCTATCCACTTCACATTAATCTGCCCCGTAGGTTTCCCTGGTATTGAGTACCAGTTTGCGATGAGGGTCATTTCTTCATCTTTTAAACAGAGATATTAATACCTGAACTAGGTGTCTCCTGAGGTTATAAGACACACAGACATGTGAGTAGTTGTTATTCAAGAACCTGAATGTTCCAAAGATGGAAGTTGATCATAGGACCTAAAAATGGCATCTTAGACATGTCTGGTTTGACCACTTTATTTTCCAGATGAGGAGGTGGGGGCCCAGAAGGTGACTTTTAAGATGACTAGAATAATATGAAGGCAGAGCTGGGATTGGAACCCAGGTCCTCTTACTTTTAAGTTGGTCCTGTGCTCTATAGTAGTTTGAGAACTCAGCTTATTCTCCTTTACCAGCTTCCTCAACAACTTCTTCTCTTCTTCTTCTTCTTCTTCTTCTTCTTCTTATTATTATTATTATTATTATTATTATTATAGCAGTGGGGGTTAAGTGACTTGGCCATGGTCATACAGCTAGTAAATGTCTGAGGTCAGATTTGAGCTCAGGTCCTTTGGACTCCATGCCGGTCTTCTATCTACTGTGCCACCTAGCTGCCCCCTTAGCTTATTGCTGAGTTCTTTCTATCTGAATCAGGTCCCAGTCTCTTCTAGTATTGCATCATTTTGTCATTATCTAATTTCCCTGCCCTCTCTGGGGTGGGGTAACAGTCCTTCATGTTCCTTGAGCATAAGGGAGAACATTCCTCAGATATGGCTTTTGGAACTTTACCTCAGGATCTCAAAACTGGAAAGGATCTCAGGAGCTTTCTTTTTCTTTCTTTCTTTCTTTCTTTCTTTCTTTCTTTCTTTCTTTCTTTCTTTCTTTCTTTCTTTCTTTCTTTCTTTCTTTCTTTCTTTCTTTTTCCTCCTTCCTTCCTTCCTTTCTTTTTTTAAAAAATAAATTAGTTTATTTATTTTTAGTTTTCAACATTCACTTCCATAAACTTTTGAGTTTTAAATTTTCTCCCCCTCCTTCCCTGTTTCCCTTCCCAAGATGGTGTGCAATCTGTTATAGGCTCTACATATACATTCCTATTGAACATATTTTCACATTAGTCATGTCATAAAGAAGAATTAGAACCAATAGGAGAAATCATGAGAAAGAAGAAACAAAACAAAACAAAAAAAGAGAGTAAATAGTATGCTCTGATCTGCATTCAGACTCCATAGTTCTGTCTCCGGATGTGGAGAGCATTTTCCATCATGAGTCTTTTGAAGATGAAAAGTCCCCTTTCCAAGTGAGGCTTGATTGATTCCATATGCCTCCCTTTGCTCCTTCATCTCTGTGCTCATTCAGAATTCTCTTGGTTTCTGCTTGTAATGGACATAGGGGTTACAAAAGTGAATATGTCGATTGTAAGATATAAGCTTCTTTGGGCAGAGACTTGTCCCACTTTGATTTTTATATCCCTGGAACACAGCACAGGGCCTGGCAGTAATAGCAATTTACCAAATGCCTGGGGGTCATTGGCCTGATTGATTGGTGCTTTGATTGAGGGAAAAAAAAAAGAAAAATGAAAAGACTCATGAGGACAATAACATATGTTTGGCTTCAAGTAGCCTGTTAGCAGGTATTATTTGGGTGGCAAGTGGTGGACTAGATAGTGTGCCTGGCCTGAAGTGAGGAAGACTCAGTTTCCTGAGTTCAAATCTGGCTTCAGACACTTACTAGTTGTGTGACCCTGGGCAAGTCACTTTACCCTGTTTGCCTCAGTTTCCTCATCTGTAAAATGAGCTAGAGAAGAAAATGGCAAACTACATCAGTAGTATATTGGCCAAGAAAACGCCAAATGAGGTCACGAAAAGTGGGACTTAGCTGAAATGACCAAATAACAACTTACCCAGGGCAGAGCTGCATGTCACTTTGTCACAGTAGTAGAAAGAAGGCCCCTGGAGAAAAATGCTTGCTTTTTGAGGCTATCATCCTCAACAATAATTGCTATAATAGTGGTTAGCATTTATATACTGATTTAAGATTTGTAAAGCATTTTACTAGTATTATATCATTTTATCCTTACAACAACTCTGGGAGGAATATTATCTGTTCTGTTGTGTTTTTACAGTAGTTAGGTGGCCCAGTGGATAGAGCACTAGGCCCAGAGTCAGGAAGACCTGAGTTCAAATCCTGCCTCAGACACTAGCTATGTGACCCTGGGCAAGTCACTTAACCCTGTTTGCCTCAGCTTCTTCATCTGTCAAATGAGCTGGAGACAGAAATGGTAAGCCACTCCAGTATCTTTGCCAAGGAAACCCCACAAGGGGTCAGGAAGAGTTGGACACAACTGAACAACAGCTAAACAACAAAAATTGTGTTTTTACTCATTTTGTTAAATATTTCCCAGTTACATTTCAGTCTGGTTCAGCAGTGTGTTTGAACCTCTGCCCTGTACTACAGCCTGGTCCCAGGTTATCTTTCCAGCCTCACTAGGTGTTACTTAACCATTTTGCATGCTGGGATTCAGTCAAACTGACCTTCTCTCTCTTCCTCACATGCAACATTCTTTCTATCTTTCTTTCATCTATCTAGCCATCTCTCTCTTCCTCCCTTCCCCCTTCCTTCACCCCAATCACTCTACCTGCTTTACCTGCATTGACCCTGCCCCCAGGCCTGGAAAGCACTCTCTCTATACCTCTACACTGTGGTCTCTCCGTTCTTTTAAGATGTGCCTCAGGCATCAGCCTCTTCACGAAGCCTTTCCTGATCTACCCTTACCCCCGGCTACTTTGTATTCCACTACTTTGTATAGATTTGTATTTTTTGGGGGGGGAGGGCTAGGCAATGGGGTTAAGTGACTTGCCCAGGGTCACACAACTAGTAAGTGTTATGTGTCTGAGGCCACATTTGAACTCAGGTCCTCTCCAGGGCCAGTGCTCTATCTACTGCACCACCTAGCTGCCCCTAGATTTGTATTTATTAACTTTGTATTTGTTATACATACCTATATATGCATTTGTTTTCTCTCCCATCAGAATGTAAGTCCTTATCAGCAAGATTGTCTCCTCTTTTGTGCTTGGATCCCCAGTGCCTAGCCCTGTGCCTGGAATGCAGACACTTACTGATTGGCTGCTTCTGTGATCCTATGATTATGATATTTTAAAGCCCATGAGATATGCACTCGAGTAAGGAATTTGCTCTGATTCTGTAAAGCATTAATTCATGCTGTTTATCTGATGCTTACAGGATTGTGTCTGCTTCGGCATTTCATTATTATGGTATGTTCCTTGTGAACTCAAATTTTGACTATATGATGAGATAATTGGAAGTCAACTACTGTGTTCTGCCTCATCCATTTTCCGAGAAAATGCTATCATTATTATACAGAATCTACAAATTCAGTGACTTGTGGAGTACCTTAAAGTGTAAGCTAAAAGACTCTTTAGATACCATCAAATTTACAGCTCTGATGTGTAAACAGTGACTGAGTAAATATGTCAACGTTTAGAATAAGGCTTTTTGCTCTAGCAAAGACCTATCTTTTTTTTTTTTTTAAAGACTGTCTATCTTTAGAGAGATCATTTTATGTTTCCATTAGTGTACAGAGAAATAATCATGAACATCATGCAAATATAGCTGCTAAATCTAATTAGTAGTTGAGTATTCCTAGGACACAAAGCGGCAGCTAGATAGGTAGCCCAGTGGATAGAGTGCTGGGCCAGGAGTCAGGAAAACCTGAGTTCAAATCTGGCCTCAGACGTTTACTAGCTGTGTGACCCTGGGCAAGTCACTTAACTCCGCCTCAGTTTCCTCATCTGTAAAATGAACTGGCAAGGAAATGGCAAACTACTCCAGTGTCTTTGCTATGAAAACCCCATATGGGGGGCATGAAGAGTTGGACATGACAAAGACGCAAGGCATTATACTGTGGTGGGGATTCAAAAGTGAGGCAGTCTGGTTTAAAGAAAAGAGCATTGGCCTGGGAGAGAGAATGACCTAGTTTTAGCTCTATGTCTGTCACTAACTAATTAAGAGACATTGTAAAAGTCACTTTGGGCCTGAGGTTCTGAATCTGGAAAATGTTGAAAATGATATATGTGGGCCTTTTCAGTTCTAAAGTTCTGTAGTAATGTAGGTATGAGATGATAGGGGCATAGACTGGGATGATGGTGGAGGAATAGAAAGTAGGTGCCACAATGGGGTCGGGGGAGAAATCCCATATAATAGCAAAATATTCAGAATGGCATTCCTTGTGGGATCAGTAGGGTCTTGAAGTAGGTAGAGCTCTGCCCTTGAGTCAAGAAGACCTGAGTTTAAATCCAGCCTCAGACACATACTAGTGGTGTGACCCTGAGAAAGTCCCTTAACCTCTGTCTGCCTCAGTTTCCTCATCTATAATATGGGCATAATAAGCATATAGCCCCCAGGTTTGTTGTGAGGATAAAATGAGGTAATATTTGTAAAGCCCTTTGCAAACTTTAAAGTACTGTATAAATACTAGCTATTGTTTTAGCTATTATCATTAGCAGAAAGACTAGAAATTGATGGGTAAAGGTACCCATCAATTAGGGGTTGGTTGAATGAGTTGTAATATATGAACATCATGGCATATTTTTATTCCAAATGAAATTACAATGTCAGGAATTCATAGAAGCATGGGAAGACTTTTGATGAAGTAAGCAGACCCAAGAGAACAATATAGCCTGACTTCAGGAATGTACCTAACTCTAGAAGGGGCCAGCTGTACTCTCTTGATTACTTGTAATGACGATCTTTGTTTAGGAGAATAGAGCATCCTGTCTCGCTGTAGAGAAGTGGGAAACTATGGATGTGGAATGCAATATGTGCTGTCTGACACAATAGCCTTATTGGTTAGCCTTTTTTTTTTCCTCTTCCAGGGAAGATTTGATGTGGGGAGGGGGGAGTATAAATGCAAATTACTATAATATTAAAAATCCACAGAAGGCATCTAGCCAAAAAAAAAATTGAAGATCATAAAATGTTAGACCTAGTGCTGAAGGGGATGGACCTAAGAAGCCTGGCAGCCCAACCCTCTCATTTTAAAGGTGACTTTCCTAAAATTGCAAGTCTGGCATGTGGCAAAAGTGGGATTTGAATCCTGAGCCTCTGCTTCTAGAGTCTCTTTTTCCATTGTACTATGCCAGATACAAAAAATAGTTTGAAGGAAGAATTGATCAGACTTAATGGGTTACATAAGATGATACAAGGAAGAAAGACTCCGGGGGTTCAGTCTTCATCGACTGAGAAACTGGTTATGCCAGTGACAGAAAGAAGGAGGTTGTGGGGTAGGAAGACTAATTGTGTTGTTGGGGTGGGGTGGGGGAGGATGAGTCCCTGGATCCGATGATTTTAAGTTGAGGAGGTTGTATATATTGTAAAGGAAATGCAGGTTTAGAACCTGGGAGAAGTATTAGGGCAAGAGATTGAGATTTGGGATATCTGCTGGGTAGAAGTGATGGGGTGAGAAGAGAAAGATGGGCAGAGAATTGAGGACTGAATGTCAGGAACGCCTCTATTTGCAGGGGCAGGGAAGATGTGTGGAAGAAAAGGCCAGTTAAGTAGATGAGATAACTAGCGTACTATGGAAAAACGACAGAGTAGAGAGTTTCATGAAGACATGTTCAGTGTCAGCAACGGTAAGAAGAATGAGAACAGACAAAGGGCTGCTGGATTTGGTAAGGTCATCAGGGTCCTCAGAGAAGCTGATTTTAAGCTAGAGTGGTACAGACAGAAGCCAAGTCTTGAGGAAGCCTGCTGAAATGAGGGCAGTGGTACAGGTCTCATGTGAAAAATTTGGTAGTGAAAGGAAAAAGAGGTTGGTTGGTGTTCAGTGGAACAGCAGATTGAAGAGAAAGTACTTAGGGGACATAGAGGATGCTTTTGCTGCACCTGTAAAACTGAGGAACAGATATTCCTTGGTAATGTCTATTTCCACATCCTCCAGTAAATATGTGATTGCATGAGTGGCAGGATAAATCACTTTGACGTTTGAAGGGGTTTGTTTCAGGCTGAGCAATATGGGTTTGGAGTAGCCTCCTCTCTCTTTCTCTCTCTCCCTCTCTCTCTCTCGCTGTAGCAGTTTCTTCCAGACTAACTTGTAACCTTTGTGTTCCATAGGTAACATGCTGGAATGGTGTCTACCTCAGGATATTGATCTCGAAGGGATTGAATTCAAATCTATGGCCAGTGGGTCCCATAAAATCCAGTCTGACTTCATGTAAGTATTTGTGAACTTATATCCTCCTCCTTCCTTTTGTTTCCCCTTCCCTTCCAAAAAAATTCTCTATCTTCTAGAAAATTATGAATCCTCCACCTCACCTCCCACCCCCAACATAGTGGTTTGAAACTTTCATCAAACAATGCAGTTTTCTTTGAGTCCAAATCAGTACTTTATATTCTGGATATCAAAACCCAGATGCCAGTTTTAATGTGAGATCAGACTTATAGTTGCTGTTTAAATAAGGCACAAACTCTGATCCTCTGATTCTAGAGTCTCTCTTTCAATTGTACTATGCCACATAACAAAAAATATTTTCAAGAAGGAATCGTCAAGACTTCCTGAGATGAGGTAGGATGAACAAATGACTTTTAGTGAAAAGCAGGCTGAAGGAACTCAAGTGAAAGGAGTAGCTTCTCTTGAATCAATGGGCTGTAACTACAACACATACCAGGGAGGGAACAAAGGAAGGAAGTAGCATGGCCCCCTTGACCACAAGCTCCACTGCACTGAGAGAGGAAATGAAGAAAGAAAACCCCCTGTGTAAGGCAGGGACCATTGCCTGTTACGGACACAAATGTGGAGTAGCCTAAAGACTAATGCTACTCATTTCCATCCTATAATGAGTCAGTTAGCAGTGTTATAGAATCTGAGGATTTAGAGCTGGAAGGGGCTTTCAACGTCACTTAGTGTGCTCTCTTCATCTTATAGATGAGGAAGTTGAGGTTCTGATACTTTCAATAATTTTTTTAATGTCACAGAGGTATGTCACAATTAGAATTTGGGTCTTCTGACTCCAAATCCAGTGTCCGTTTCAATACCATGTTGGTTGAATGGCAGTAGTGATAGAGTGCTGGACATAGGGTCAAGAGAGATGATTTGATTCTTACTTCACACACTTAAGTATGTCTGTGACCACAGGCATACTCCCTGAGCCTCAGTTTTCTCATCTGTAAAATGGGGGTAAATACTTCTCGTATTATTAACCATGACCCTAACTAATCCTCACAGGGTTGTTATGAAAATTATATAATAAGATCATATATGTTAAGTATTTAAAAAACAAAGTCCCAAATAAATGTCAGCCATTATTTAGAATTATTATTAGTTGACAGGGAAGTTGGGGTATGGGAAGGCAGAGGAGCTTATCCATGATCACATAGCATGTGAGTGGAAGGGCCAGGCTTTGATCTCTTGGGCCTTTCTATATCATATGGAATCATAGTATCATTCAAAATGTGGACCAAGCCCTCCAATTTAGGAGGATGGAGAACATGAAGAGAAAAGATACCAGCCACAGTGGTTTTTTTCCCATTCGTTGACATTCTGATACTGGAGCATCCCAGTTAGGAGGAACTTCATTCTTTTAAGCTAGGGCATCTTCAGGCTGTAGGGACTGGGATGGGCAGGGAGATGTTGAACTTCACCAGAAGACCTTTTTTTTTTGGCTACGCAGTGGGGTCAAGTGACTTGCCCAGGGTCACACAGCTAGTAAGTGTCAAGTGTCTGAGGCCAGATTTGAACTCAGGTCCTCCTGACTCCAAGGCCAGAGCTCTAGCTGCCCCAGAAGACTCTTAACAAGAGATGGCAGTGATGTTCCCCAAACACACCGTGCTAGCATGCGTGGACCTTGTGACTGCATAACTTGTTCTCTGTGGTGGGGAGGGAGCACCACTTCCACATTCTCTGCCCATACTCTCAGATCACAGCCTCCTTACCTCTAACCCTGCACCCAAAAGCTGCATGCCACTGTGGAGGGAAAAAAGCATTTGGATGTAGTATCTAGGAGCTGGGGTTTGAGTCTGATATGTTTTTGCTGTATCACCTTGGACAAGTTATTTAACCTTTCTTGGCATTGATTTCCATCTTGTAAAAATAAAGGCGGTACACATGCGCTTAGACTCCAGGCACTGAGAAGTAATGCGGGTACTATTTACTCCTTGAAGGGTGTTGTGAGAATAAGCTTTGCAAGCAGTAGAACTGACTATTAATAAGATGATAAAACATTTTTTTTTGATGAGGCAGTTGGGGTTAAGTGACTTGCCTAGAGTCACACAGCTAGTAAGTGTAATGTGTCTGAGGCTGAATTTGAACTCAGGTCCTCCTGACTCCAGGGCCAGTGCTCTATTCACTGTGCCACCTCGCTGCCCCGATAAAACAACTTTTAAAAGAAAATAAGAGTGTAATTTTTATGGGGTTAGTTTGCTACTTGACAGTGCTTATAGTATATAAGACAAGCATTTGTCTGTGTGCCAGGCACTGTACTAAGCTTTGAGAATAAAATATGAACAGGCTGTTCTGCCTTCAGGGAGCTTATATTATAAAGGAGGAAGCTGAAAAATGAGGAAGTGTGGAGAAGGGACTCGCTATGGGGTATGGTAGAGAAAGTCTTGAAAGTCAAGAGTGGAATCCAGAGAGGAATGAAGACATGCCCAGCCTAGATGTTTTCCTTTAGATGGAGGTTCTGAGATGGACTGGTCAATCAGAGGAAAGGATTGCTGGGGCCCAGTGTACTTCCAGAGTGCGAGGCTGCTCCAGCATGATGGGGAAAGTCTGGACAGTCAATTATAGCGTATGGAATGAAGTATATGTTTCCCTACTCCCTTAGCCAATGTGATGTTCGTTTTCCAAAGACTGAGTTCTGTCCATTTCTTATTGTGCTACAAGTTCTGGAGATGTTTCCTACTAAACTCTTCTTTACTATCAGTCGGTGGGCTTCTGACTCGTGAACCTTTTTGAAAAGGAACAACTCTCCATCTAGACCCGGGTAGTTATCCTGGTGTCTAAAAATATTATAAAGTAAGCTAGCCATACCATTCTTTGCCTTTCCTCCATCCTTTCCCCAAGAACGGGCCTGTTTGCCATAGAGAAGGGGCAGAATTGACCCATTTGTGTTTCCTGTCTTGTGCATGAGACATGAGAGGGGTGCTTCCATGAAATCAATTGCCAGTCCTAAAACAGAGAACTCGAGGTTTCCATGAGTTAGTTAATGGAAACATTTGAAGATAACCCAGCTGTTTAAAGACCTTTAGCATCCTTTCAGATTCATCTCAAAAGTGACTGTCAGTTCCCCAGTTGTGGTCAGGGACTGAAATAGCATTATTTTCTTTTTGTGTAATGGGAACCCAGATCTAGGATGATTTGTTCAGCCCTTACTGAAAAGAGTGAAAAAAGAAAACAAAGTTTAGACATCCTTGTGTTTAAGCACTGGCCTTGAAGGCTTAGAGATAATCTTATTTGAGCCTTTTTTTTTTTAAAGGGGAGGGAGGAGGTGGTCCTGGAGAGTTTTCTAACCATTTGATGAGGTACCCTTTGCATAAAATATGGAAGGAAAATGAGGAAAAGAAATCCCAAGTTTTCAAATGATAGCTACCTGATGGAAGCATTTATTAAGTACTTAATATTTGTCAGGCACTATGAATAAGTGAAAACTGTTTGTTTTATAGGTGACATTTCAAAGGGGCCTCTGACTGCCAACCAGTTCATCTGGGGACAGGCTTAATTACTGTTTTTTTGATAATTTAAAATTTTCTTTTTATTGTGAACTTAGTCATTGGTATACAAAGAACAAGAAAAAAGATTGTAATATAATAAAAATATAGCATTTCTATATCAGTATACAAAGCCTTTTACAACTATTATCTTATTTGATTCTCACTACAGTACTGTGAGGGAGATGCTGTTGTTAATTTGTTACATATTATTACTATAAAAAACTATATACTTCTGTTGTATATAGCTTCTTTCTTAAAAGGTATGTGTGTATGTGTATTTCATTAATCAATCAACAAACAAGTGTTAAGACAAGGCATCTACAGAGCAGACAGAAGGTAATCCTGGCAGCTCGTTTGGACTGGCAGAGGCCTCCAGGAGAAGGTAAGATTTGAACTGAGTCCTGAAGGAAGTCAGGGAAACTAAAGAGGTCAGGGTGAAGAGGGAGCACGTAGAGATGGAGTGTTATGATGGAGGGACAACAGTATGCCAGTATGGCTAGATCTTGGACTAGAAAAGTATGAAGGAACCAGGTTGTGAAGGGCTTTAAATGCCAAATGAAGGGATTTGGATTGGATCCTTCCCGTGATAGGGAGCCATTTGAATGGGTAAGGGTGGTGCTAGGTAGCAGTTAGGAAAGCCACATTAGTAGTTGAGTGGAGGATGGCTTGGAGTGGGGATTAGATTGTAAGCTTCTTGAGGACAGGGGCTGTCTTCTGCCTCTTTTTGTATCCTCAGCACTTAGAACAATGCCTGACATATAGCAGATGCTTAATGTTTATTGATTAATTAAGAAATGTACAACAGGCCAGTCATAAGATTGTTGAAGTAGTCTAGGTAAGAGGGAATGAGGCTGGTCCTAGGATGGTAGCTGTGTGAGTACAGAGAAGGGGACTATATGGTGATGTTGTCAGGACCGAAACAAGATTTGCCAGTGGTGTTAGCAGGAGTTGAGAATGCCATTAAAGTTGTGAAGTGGGTGATAGAAAGGATAAGCAGCTAGGTGGTGAAGTGGACTCAGGGAGAGCAGAGTTCAAATTTTGCTTCAGGTACTTATTATCTGTCAACACCTCTGTCAGCCTAGGTTTTCTCATCTGTAACATAGGGATGGTAATAGCATCTACCTACCTCCCAAGGTTGCTTGAGGATAAATTGAGTTAATCCTTGTAAAGCATTTTCCAAACCTGAAAGTATTATATTAATGCTGCTATTACTACCATTATTCTTGATAACAATAACAATAAGAAATTTAACAAGATGGTAATAAAATTGTTTGTGTTCCCTTTTGCATTCTTTCTGGTTTTCTTCTTTGCATTAAGAAGATGAAAAGTTTTACTGATGAGTTTTTTAAAAAATAATTTTTATTTTCCAAGTTCTTTCCCTCCCTGTACCCTTCCACTACCCATTGAGAAAGTAAGAAATATGAAGTCATGAGGAACATATTTCCACATTAGCCATCTTTTAAAAAAATTAAGGAAAAGGAAGAAGTAAAAACGGACTCTGAGACCATGCGTTCTCTCTCTAGAAGTGGATAGCATTTTACATCATGAGTTCTTTGTAGTTATGGTGGATTACTGTATTGATCAGAGTAGCTGAGTCTTTCATAGTTGATCATAGTTACAATATTACTGTTATTCATGTCTTCTAAAATACATCCTTATATAGCGATGCAGTGTTATGTCGTTTAAGCACCTGGAACAGAAATCATTGATGGACCATTCGCTTTTGCTGTTTATGCAATATGCATTTATTTCTTATGTGAAATGCTTTAACATCGGTTCAGATTAGAATTCCACAAATCCTATTTTCTGCCTTCACTGGTGATGTTTTTTGTTTGGAGTTTGGCTTTATTTGTTTTTTTTTTAAATTGTAGAATAAGATGTTGGATGCTGTAATCTTTGTGCTTAGTTTAACAGGTAGTAAGTTATGCCGCATATATCAATAAATATACTGTTTGGATTTTTAAATTGCCATATGGCATGCTTGACTTATTTCATTATTGCAAATAGCTGTTCATGCAAAGTAGGCTACTCCAGAATAGTGTTGAAATTTGTAAACCTTGTGGTATCAAGAATCTAAATATTATTCATTTTATGGACTCCTATCTTTACAAAAGGTTTTTACTGTAATTTTCTTTCCAGTTTTCATTTGATAGCGTTCACCATAATTAAAGTTGCTTCAATCTAATTGCTTTACTGCATTTCATATACCTGTCTGAGTACTGTCTGAAGCTGTTGTGCTACCCGAAGTAATGTTGTTAAATCATTTCCAAACCTAAGCCATTACTCACATTAATGTTTATATATACTGTTATTGCCATATGAAGGGGCATCTAATTTGATACCGTCACCATCATATCAGATCATTTTGCACATTTCAGTGGCCTTTTTCAAGAAAACAAAAACAATAAAAAAGAATACTTAAGCAAAGATGTCTTTTGTTAAGAGACCAATAGATGTATTTTCATTTGACCGTGTGAAAATATGACCTCTTACTGGCATGTCATTTATCTCCTAAGACCACTGAACAATTCAGCCATTAAAATAAATTGTACATTATAAAGCTGAAAAACAAAACAAAACTCAAAAATCAAAACCAGTATTGCTGTTACTAGAGATTGCTCTGCTGGTTCTGCTCACTTCATTTTATATCAGCTCACGTAAGCCTTCCCAGGATTTTCCTGAAATCATCCACTTCTTGATGAGCTTTTTTTACCCATTAACCAACCCCTCTATACCCCCCTCCCCAACTCTGGAGTAGTCTTTTGACCTGTTAAAGAGCCACAAATGCATAGGGCTACACCTTCTATGGGGAGAGAGAAAACCTTTATCAAAATTTCAAGCCAAACGTCACTTCACAGCAAGCTTGTTAAATAGATGAGGAGACTGCTTTGATCAAGTTCTTCCCCTCTTCCAACGCTTAAAAAACCAACTGTTCAATTTCACTTTGTTGCTGAGTATTCCTGTTCTTTTTTAACCATTTTGGTTTCCCTCAGCTATTTCCGGAAAGGGCATTTCTTCGGCCTTGCCTGTTTCGCTAACATGCCTGTGGAGAGTGAACTGGAGCGTGGAGCACGTATGAAATCTGTGGGCATTCTCTCGCCTTCCTATACCCTCCTTTACAGATACATGCACTTCTTAGAGAATCAAGTCCGGTAAGTTCTTCGTTTTTTATGACTGTTCACTTTGATAAACCTCACCTGTCTTAAAGCTCTTACCCGCCAGTCAAGTTTCATTACGACAATACAATTACAAAAGGCATTTTTTCTAACAAAAGGATTTTAAGCCTATTAAAAAAAAATTAGTCCACTTCCACACAATAGAACAGTCAACCCTGGAGTGGGATTTTTCTTTCATATTCTGTCACTTATACTTGTAGTTTAATCAAAGTATTCAGTGGCTCAAACTTTGTTTACCCTAACCGAAACAATCACTCCTTTGCCTTGGGTGTGCAAAAAGAACCTCACCTTTTTAGACCATCCCTTGTATCAATTTGAGAGGTACAGGCTATTCCTTATCTGTTCTGCACAGTGTGGAAGAGTGAAGTAAGCTAGGAAATTGAAGACTTTTCTAGGGAATCGTTATAAATTTACATTATGGTTCTGTTCTTTGCTTGAAGTAAATTCTCGGAGCTTCACCTACTGCATTCAGAGATAGATACCAAAATGCCTTCTAGAAGCCAAAGTAATAGCACAAAAATAATTTCTGTTGCAAAGGGGGGAGGGGTGGGGGCATTTGACACTACAGGGGCTTAATTCTCCCTTTTTAATTCTCATGACTATTTTTCTATCCTGACACAGGGTGGCAAGTGAAAGATGTGATTCTTAGAACTGGAAAAGACCATAAGGCCATAAGAGGTCATTTGAATCTAGGTCGTGGCATTTTATAGATGAGGAAACGAGACCCAAAGAGATTTTGTGACTTCTTTGCTTTGTATAGCTGCTAGTCAGCATCAGAGCTGGGACTAGACCACAGGATTTCTCCATCGCAGGGCAGTGGGTTTTTGTAAATGGTCTTAGGAAGCATGTGCTTCCCTGGGGGACTGTCTGTCTTTTGCCATTCTTTGTATCCCCGGCTCTTAGGACAGTGCCTACCACAATTATTGTTGTTGTTGTTGTTCAGTCATGTCTGACTCTTCTGTGACCCCATTTGGGGTCTTGGCAAAGACAAGTTGGAGTGGTTTGCCGTTTTCTTCTCCTGCTCATTTTGCAGATGAGGAAACTGAGGCAATCAGGATTAAGTGACTTGTTCATTGTCACAGCTAGTAAGTGTCTGAAGCCAGGTTTGAACTCAGGTGTTCTTGACTCCAAGTCCAGAGCTCTAGCCACTGCACCACCTAACACGTAGTAGGCACTTGATAAATGCTTGACGTTGAAGATATTGAGTTGCTGCTACAGATTTTCCTCACAGATTTTTAACCACATGTGATGGGGTCATAGCTACAGAGCTGGAAGGAAAGTCGGAGACCATCTAGTTTGACCCCCTTCATTTTACCAATGAGGAAACTGAGATTTGGGGAGGTTAAGTGATTTTCCTAGGGTCACATAGGTAGTGGGCATGAGAGGCAGGATTTGAAATTAAGGTTTCCTATGCCAGGGCAAGAGCTCTCCGCTACATCCCCCTGCCTCCAAATTTTTATATTTTTCTATAGAAAAATGGACATTTTAATAAATATCTAGATTGAAAGCTTCAAGTAGACTGTTATGTTTTAATTTTTGTATTGTTCCAAATGCCTGGCACCATGCTCTGCTATAAGTAGGTGTCTGATTTGTTTGGTTTTTATTGTTTTTTGTTTGTTTGTTTGTTTTTTGGTGAGGCAGTCCGGGTTAAGTGACTTGCCTAGGGTCACACAGTAAGTATCTTGTGTATGAGGCTGAATTTGAACTCAGGTTCTCCTGACTAGGGCTAATGCTCTCTCTCCACTATGACAGCTAGCTGCCCTGGAAATGGATGTTTTGTAGTGAACTCATAACTCTTAACACTTTGACTTCCATATATATACTCTGAATTTTAACTCGGAACCTAAAATTTCTCTCATTAATTCTTGAATGTATTATTATCCCATGTAGGCAATTGGGGAAAAACTTTTTTTTAAAAAATTAACTTCTTGCTTCTTAGTTGAAGTTTAGCTATACATTTTCTTTCCCTTTCTCTCCCTACTCTACCCCTCCCCCCAACTTTCCATTTTACCCTTCCCAAAGGGTCTCCATTCCCTTCCTATCAAAAGCCCATAAGGCAAGCTAAAAACAAGTTCAAACTTCACCCTTTTCCTTTTTGGCTGGAGTTATGTGGCACCATCTGAAGACAAAGACTTAAGTTAGCTAAAACTAGGTTTGTTTAGGGTGCTAGAGGCTGGATAAAATTGGCCCTTGTTTTAGGAAGAGTTATACACAGCAGCGCCCTTCCCCCTTCTCAAGTACCCTAGGGGAACCATGCCAAAGGGAAGATGTGCAATTCCCCAGAAGAGCCCAAGGTTGGAGACCTAAGATGAAACCTGGAGTGCCTCAAGGGTGCTTTTGTCTGAAGGCTGTGACTGGAAGCCAGCAAACTCACCCATCTACAGTTAAGTTATGACTTTTTTGTTCTTCCTTGTTCACAAAGGCAGAAATTCCAGTTAAGACACTTTTTTTTTAAAGGGATGATAAAATTCTCAGATGTTCAATGGCTTGTTTTTAAAAAAATTTTTTTTGGAAGTCATCCGGAGTTAAATGACTTGCCCAAGGTCACACAGCTAGTAAGTATCTCAGACTGGATTTGAACTTGGGTCCTCCTGACTCCTGGTACTCTATCCACCTAGCTGCCCCCAGTGACTGGTCCTTCTACAGACTCTTGATTCCCAGTCTCATGATCCATTTAACTTCATGATCTCAAGTAAAAGTGCACACCACTACCTACTTGACAGGGCCTAGGACACCCAGGGCACTTTGCAAAAATAGGTTTGGTTTATTGATAAATCAGAGGTAGAGAGAGAGGGTCCAGGTGACTTGAGCCCAGTACTTTACATCTTCCGGTCAAGTGGGGTTAGTCTGGCGTTAGTCTGGCAAGCACGGAAGTGTGCTGTATCCCAAATGAGAGGCAAATCTCTGCCTACTTTTTTCTTCTTGCTCTTGAAAGTAAATTGTAGATATGCTGGCATCTCGCTCCATCTCAGTCCACTCATCTTTATCTGTGTACTTATCTTGAAGAATCTCTTATTTGTTCATACTTTAAAGTTGTGTTTATCTTCCAGTCTCCCTGGTCTTTGCTTCAGGGCTTTGGAACTTGGCAGAATCATAGAGTCATAGAATTGGAATAGACCTCAGAAGTCATTGTCTAACCATGCACAAAGCATGAATTCTGTCGATAAGATCTTTTTATTTTTTTTGTGGGAGGGGGCATAGGCAATGGGGTTAAGTGACTTGCCCAGCTAGTAAGTGTCAAATGTTTGGTCTGAGGTCAGATTTGAACTCAGCTCCTCTTGACTTCAGGGCTGGTACTCTATCACTGCGCCACCTAGCTGCCCCTTGTCTGTAAGATCCTTGACAAAGGACCACAGAGTCTTCTTTTTATTTTAATTTTAATTAATTTATTTTTAGTTTTCAACAATCACTTCCATAAGCTTTTGAGTTTTAAATTTTCTCTCTCTCCCTTCCCACCTCCCTCCCCAAGATGGCATGCAATCTGATATAAGCTCTACATATACATTCCTATTAAACGTTTTCACATTAGTCATGTTGTAAAGAAGAATTAGAAACAATAGGAGGAACCACAAGAAAGAAGAAACAAAACAAAACAGAAGAAAAAAAGAGCAAATAGTATGCTTTGATCTGCATTCAGACTCCATAGTTCTTTTTCTGGATGTGGACTGCATTTTCCATCATGAGTCTTTCGGAGTTTTCTTAGATCCTTGCATTGCTGAGAAGAGATAAGCCTATCAAAGTTAGTCATCACATAGCGTGGCTGTTACTGTGTACAACGTTCTTCTGGTTCTGCTCATTTCAGTCAACATCAGTCCACATAAGTCTCTCCAGGTTCTTCTGAAATCTGCCTGCTCATCATTTCTTATAGCACAATAGTATTCCATTACATTCATATACCACAACTTGTTCAGCTGTTCCCCAATTGATGGACTTCCTCTCATTTCTAATTCTTGGCCACCACAGAAAGAGCTGCTGTATTTTTGATCACATGGATTCTTTTCCCATCTTTATGATCTCTTTGGGATACAGACCTAGAAGTGGTATTGTTGATCAGAGGGTATATGCACATTTTTGTAGCCCTTTGGACATAGTTCCAAATTGCTCTCCAGAATGGTTGGATCAGTTCACAGCACCACCAACTGCATTAGTGTTCCAATTTTCCCATATCTTCTCTAACATTTATCATTTTCCTGTTTTGTCGTGTTAGCCAATCTGATAGGTGAGATGTGATACCTCAGAGTCGTTTTTCATATGACTATAGATAGCTTTAATACAAAGTCTTTTCTTGAAGACCTTTAGTAATGGGGAGATTCCTATTCCCATTCCCCTTCCCCACCCTAATCATTCCATTTTGGAACAATTCTAATTGTTAGGAAATCTCTCTTTTTTGAATCATTCTTTCTATAATTTCTGTCCTTCAGTTCTGGTTTTGCCCTTCAAAGCCAAGCAGAACAAGTCTGATTTTTTTTTTACTTGCAGCAATCCTTGAAATATTTGAAGACAGCATTAATTTACCACATCATTACCTTCACAAACCCCTACTCCCAGGAACATACTGAACATCCTCAGTTCCTTTAATCCCCAAGGCATGATTTTTAAGTCTCCTCGCCATCTTGGTCTTTCACATGTGGATGTCTTGGTTACCTTGTCAGTTTCCCTTCTACAGTGAGTGCCTAGGGAACCCTACATGCAAATACATCTAGGATTTTCAGCCCCTAGTATAATTGTATCACAGTTTCAATGTGGTGGGCACTTCAATTCTTCACCTGCTTCTCCCCATCCCACTGTCCCTCTCCTTTTCCTTCCTACTCCCTCTTTCCTTCCCCCTTTTCCCCTTCTATCTTCCTCGCTCCCTCCTTTTCCCCACTCCCTCTTCCTCCTCTTCTGCCCTGTTCTTTCCTCACTCTATCTCTTCCTCCTCATATTCCACATTGAAATCAGTCAGCTGGCATCTAAGATGACCATCAAGTGCCTTCAGAAGCCATCTTTTCTTTAAAAATGGGGCCAGGTAAAATATAAAGTGACAGCTTAACTTGGACAAACAAATCGGGCCAAAAATTAATCAGTAAATAAAACTGGTTTCATTGCTCCATTACGTGTTATGTTTTGCTGAACCCTTTTATTAACCAAAGTAATCAATAGTTGATCTTATAAAAGGATTTGGGGTTTTTCCTAAGCAGTGTTCTTTGTAGTGGCTTTGCCTAGTATTAAACTATATCTTGACTTAATCATTGTGGAGAGTTTCAGATTTCAGTTCAGCTTTCCATGCATTGATTTAAGCTCTGTAGGAGGTCTGTGATGTACCCCATTCTCCGAAAGGTCAGATATCTTTTGTAGGAAGAGCTTTGCTACCCTCTGTCACTTGAACTTTTTTAGGTTGTGAGAGGACTGAGAAATTGTTATAAAAAGCTGCAAAGCAGGCATTTATCACTCATGGCTATCTCCGTATGCAAAGGAAAAAAATCTATAGCATGCCCTGAAATCAGAGTGAGAGCTGTTTTTCTCCCTCCCATCATCCCCCTTCCCCACCACCACCACCAAGTAGCCCTTGTTTGAATACAGGCTTCATTAATTTTCTCTGGGGGAAAAAGCATCTCCCCTCCCTCCACCAAAAAAAAAAAAACACCAACCCAAAACATGACTTTGCCTGAAGGTCATTTCAAAAACTTGTTCCAAATCTTCCCTATTTAGATGTATGTGGATAGCTATAAAATATCAACTTAGTTTTTCACATTTTTAGCTACCTAAGGATTAGTGAGACAGGAGAAGGTAAATTCTACCACTTAAACAAGGGTTCTTAATCTGGGACCCAAAGACTTTTAGGGAGGGGTCTGTAAACTTGGATGGGAAAAAAAATGACATCTTTATTTTCACTGCCTCTAACTGGAATTTAGCTTTGCCTTCAATTATGAATGTAGGCAGGTGGGTGGTACAGTAGATAGAGCACTGGGCCAGAAGTCAGGAAGGCCTGAGTTCAATCCAGTCTCAGATACTTCCTAGCTAGGTGACCCTGGGTAAGTCACCTAACCTGTACCTATCCCAGTTTCTTCACCTGTAAGCTAGGGATGATACATTTACTTCACAGGGTTGTTGTTTTGATCAAATAAGCTAATATTTGTATAGCAGAGTGCCTGGCATGTAGGGGCTTAATAATGCTTGTTCCTTCTTTTGTGGCATATTATGTATTTGTTGCCTATTATAGTCGTTGCATATGTTTGCAAATAAAATTTGTGCTCATGGCTACTTTGAAATTACTATAGTTGTTAGATCTGCTGCTAGATGTGTTACTATATCACAAATTTGTTTTAAAAAACACTGATACATGCATTTCAACATACATGCAATCCTAATTATTTAATGTATTTTAAAAGCATTATTTCTGATGGAGGTGAGGTCCATGACATGAAAAAAAGGTTAAGGACATCTGTGCTAAAAGCTGTGTTGGAAAGGGTTGAAAACAGGCTATGTAGTAGATCAGCAGTGGGACCAGCTGTTTGGTCACTGAGAACCCATCCCCTTCTGAGGTGACCACATTGTACTGCTGGTAAACAGTCAGGTTGTGAAGCAGCTCTGTGTTGATGACGCTCCCCAAAAGTAATTGACCTAAACCAAAACTTAAATCTTCACTCTCCTAGGTATTAGCTGCAGCAAGCACTGGTGTTCTATTAACAAGTACAAGGGTGGGACGTGTCAGTTCTCTAAGCTGTTCTCACTGTGTGTGTGTGTGTGTGTGTGTGTGTGTGTGTGTGTGTGTGTGTGTGTGTGTTCGTTCGTTCTACAGACACCAGCTAGAGATGCCGGGACATTATTCTCATCTGGCTGCATTCTATGAGGACAAAAAAGGTGTGCTTCATGCTGGTGAGGGAAAACCCAACTCTGTGCACCCTGTTCACTGGCTGCCCTCCATCCATCGATATATGTATCCAGAGATGAAGGTAAGCGAGGCCCAACCACAGTCTCGGGCACCTTTGAAAGGTGGGATAAGTGCCTCGGCTACAGCAGTTCATTTTTCCAGTCTGGCTGTGCTGAAGCTTTATCTCTGAAATAGGTAAATACTTCAAATGATTTGGGTTTTTTTTTTGTGTGTGTGTGAGAGCAATCAGATTCATAGATGTAGATCTGACAGGGATCTCAGACCATTTAGGGTTGGACTGCTTCATTTTACAGGAGGAAACTGAGAACCAGGGAAGTTAAGTGACTTGCCCAAATTCATTACAGGCATTTTGCATAAGAGGTGAGATTTGAACCTGTTACGGTGTTCCAAATGAAACAAGAGTCCAACTTTTTGTGCCCTAGGAAGGCATAGCTTGATTTACTCTTCAGTAGAAGTATTAAGTAGCCTAATTGTTATATGTTATACAAATATATAACCCATTGGTTAGAGATATTAAAAAGTCTTTATCCCTTGAACTGAACATGTCTTCATGCTGAACAATCATCATTCTTTTGTTTTGTTCATATTAAGTATGCAGGCTCAGAATTGGAGTAGTTTCCTCTTAGAGAACTTAGAATATGTGTTGACAGCACATGAGTAGTGATGCCTTGATTATGGCTTCATGTTCCCATTGGCCAAACTTCTCACAAAGGGCAGTCAGCTGAGACACAAACGTGCATCTCCACTTATCCTTAAATACAAACAAAGATACTTTTATTAAAACAGTGACACAGTCACATTAAATAAGAAGTAAACTGTCCTAAAGAACAAATTTTAAAATAAAATAACTAGGTACAGTTTGGTCCTTTGCTTACTAATACTTAACTTTTTCATAATTACTGCTTCATTTAGCTTTGGTTCTACAGAGGCTTAGGCAGAACTTTTCTTTGAATATACTATGAATCTTTGGCGAATTCAAAAGGCCTTCCCTGGAGGCAATTTTGGCTTTCCTGCTTTGGGACTTCAGACCCTTAGTCGTCTTTAGTGAAAGACAAAAATACCTGCCTACACCTAGTCAAAGGGAAAGAAACTTTCATGTTCCCCTAAGAGTGGTCTTCTTACTTCTCTGTTCTAAGTCCCTGCCTCTCTCTCCCTCCATATCCCCTGAAATGTTATTCATGTAGCCAAAGGATGCTGTTGTTTTGTATAAAACCCCGTTTTCAGTGACAAAGTTTCTCAACACTTTCAATGACTCTTCAGCTTCCTCACTGTTCAGAGTTGAATGATCAGTGTCTTAGCCGATTATTGTATCAAATGAAATTTATATATATTTTTCCCCCTTACCAGCGTTCACACAAAATATTAGTTGCTTTGACATATAAAGCTTTGAGCCATAGAATATCTCCATTCATACCAAACCTTTTTAATAAAAGAATCCAAAACATTTTTAAAGTAACATTTTGGGGGGGGGTAGGGTGAGGCAATCAGGGTTAAGTAGACTTCCCCAGGGTCACACAGCCAGTAAGTGTCAAGTGTCTGAGGTGGGATTTGAACTCAGGTCCTCCTGACTCCAAAGCCGGAGCTCTATCCACTGCGCCACCTAGCTGCCCTGAAGGTAACATTTAAGCAAAACATTTGACAAAAAAAATAAAAAGTTATGTGTTTATACATCCATTCTGTTTCAAAGAAGGATCAAACATTTAATCTACACACAAGTATTGTTGATTGTAAAAACTTGTCGTGGTTGAAAAATCCTGATTTAGGTGGAGAGGGGAGAGAACATCCTAAGTAGGAAGAAAGTCATGCAGGTGAAAAAATACAAGGTATGTTCCGAGGTCACTGGGTAGATACATTTGTGAGACAGATGTTAGGTAAGACATAGGAGATCAGGCTAGAAGGATAAGTTGGGTTCAGAGTGTGAAAGGCTTTGTCATTCATCTTAAGGAATTCGGACTTTATCTTTTAATGGGGCATCACTGAAAAAATTTCATAGAAGAGTGATATAATAAAAGGATCATTTTGAGAGGATTAACTTATGTCTAGGATGGATTGGAGGGGTTAGACTAGAGGCAGGATAACTCAGGCTATTGATGAGGGATGATGGGAATGGGAATGGAAAGGAAAACAACAAATCTGTGAGACATTCCAAAGTAAGAATAAATGCTATCTGAGGAGTTGGAGAAAGGAATAAAAAATGAAATATTAAAATAATTTAAAAATTAAAAAAGAAATTGGTAGAATAAAAAATGAGGTTCTAAGCCTGTTTGATTGGAAGAATGGTGATACCATGAACAGAGAGTAAAGCTGGGATGTGGAAACAATTTGGTTGGGAAAAAGTATTTTTAGACATGTTTGGGTTGATGTAACAGTGGAACCTTTTATGTTTTTGACTGGGGTCCATAGACAGATTTAGGGCATCTGAGAATTTGGATGGGGAAAATATTTTGATAGCTGTGTTTCAGTATAATTGATTTCTTTTGTAATCATATGTTATTTAAAACAATATTTTGAGAAATCTATAAGCTTCACCAGACAGTCACAGGGGTCTATGACATAAAGATTAAGGATCCCTGTTCTAAGTAGAGATGGCTGCCAACAGAAATGTGGAGATGTAGCTTTAGGAGTCATCCAGGAACAAGTCATAGTTGAAATGATGGGAATGTATAAGAGGAATGAACAAACAGTGAACTTAGGGACACACACACATAATAGGGTTTTTCTCAATAGAAGAGGGCAAGAGGAAGAAGAACTCATGAAGGAGCCAAGACAGCCTCTCTGTAACTAGTCTAAAAATTTCTGGTTCCTTCACCCGATTTTTGGATGACAGTTTTGAGGCCCCTTACCCTGTAGTATTAATTAGGTTGTTCTGGATGTGCATGACCTCGTTGATGCCCTGACTGAAGTATGGCACCCAGAAGAGAATACAGTATTCCAGAGAGGGTTTGACTGGAAATGAGTACAGCTGCACTCTTGGTATCTTAATTCTGAAGACTGGTTGGAGTACTTCTATACTTTGTTTCTTGGACTTGTACATGCTTGAGTCTCCCCCTGTGGCATTTCTACTCAGCTGTTCACATCTTTATCCTTTGCAGATCACACACCCAGCTGGCTGTATGTCTCAGTTTATTAAGTTTTTTGGGGAGCAAATCCTTATCCTTTGGAAGTTTGCTCTGCTTCGAAAACGCATTTTGATATTCTCTCCTCCACCTGTGGGAGTTGTGTGTTACAGAGGTAAGTGACATCCAAAGGAAGGGAAAAGCACCAGGTTCTAAGAGTGTTTCTACTAGGAGCACATGTTAGAGACTCCGTGGCCGTTGCTGGGTAGGACCAGATTCAGGAAGGAGTTGAGTAGCTTCTAAGGCTTCTTATTGGCGATGATCATTTTGAGTGATGTTAATACTAAACAATAAGGTAGGCAAATAGGGAAGACCCAGCATCTCTACTGGGGCCACAGTGCTGACAGGGACACTGGGAGCTTCAAGCAGCTGTTTGTTTGGTGGTACATCCTGCAAGGGTAGGTTTACTTTTGGTGAGATGTTGGTGATCATATGATGGCCACAGGCTAAATATAGAACTGAAAGGAAGCTCAGAGGAATCCAATCTCCACACTTTACAGATGTTTCTAAGATTTAGAGTTGAAAGGGACATTAGAAGTCATTGAGTCTGACCTCATTTTATCTAGGAGGAAAGTGAGGCCCAGAGAAGTTAACTGACTTACCTAGGAGTCACAAAGCTAGTGTCTGAGGCAGGTAGAGAGATTTGATGGACTTAACATACAGAACTTGAGACATGAATTTATTTCACTAGATTATGCATATTTTAAGAGTTCTCTTTTCAGTTTTTAAATTTAATAGCGGGAAGAAGCAGTGTGAGACAAATGATGGTAACTGGGCAGAATTTGAAGTCAGGTCTTCCTGACCAAGTCTAGCACTCCATCTCTAGCACTATACAACCTAGTTTCCTGTTTGTCACAGTTGGGATTGTGGAAAGCTAAGATGCTAACTTACCTCTTTATGTAAGGCAGTAGGGCATTATGTGACCATGGGCCACAGTTTCCTCACTTATTAAAAAAGGAGGGGGTTGTATTCAGTGGCCTCTAAAGTTCTTTCCAGCTCTATGGTCCAAACTTCTTGTCTCAGTTTCCTTATTTTGAAATCAGATATAATAATCCACAGTCTCAACATATCCCATAGTGTGGATAACACTATTAAAGTTTTGGTCTTTTCAGTGTGAAACCATCATTAGAAAAGGAGAGCAACCTTTACAGGTAGGACCATTATCAGTATCTAAGAGATAAAGGGAAGCTAAGGAGAAAAATAAATATCAAAATTAAACTTGCTGACCCTAAACCTTGCCTCAGTGACTGGGCTGTCCCTTGGCTAATACTACTCATTCCATTGGCATACTATCTTTTATGGAAATACTGAATTTTACACTTTTAGAATAATGGCCATGCTTACCTCTGATCTCACTAAGCCTCATTTTGCATTCTAGACCTTTTCAGTCTGGTTTGATCTCTAGAGAAGGAGGATGCTTTTATTTGGTCCTATAGCAATGGCTGGGGTGGAGGTGCAAGGAACAGAAGACAGTGAATTGGGGGGGGGGAGATACATGATGGCAGTCTCTTCTAAATGGAATCTCTCTCTTCTGCTTGTCCACAGTATACTGCTGCTGCTGCCTGGCCAATGTCTCTCTGCCAGGCATAGGAGGAACAATTCCTGAATCCAAACCCTTTTTTTATGTGAATGTGGCAGATATTGAGAGCCTAGAGATAGAAGTATCTTACGTGGCTTGTGAGTATGGCACCATTTGCCCTTCATTCCCATCTGTATTTCTCTTTCCTTTATGCTTAGAGAACAGTATTTTTGGAAGGGCTGTTCAGCTCACGGAGCCAGACTTTCATCTCCTGTGGGGCACAGTGTGTCTCCTGAGGAAAATCTGCTAGGGGCCAGTCCAAGCATCTTCCACAGCAACCATGTGCACCTGTGCCAGCACAAGACAATTTGGCCCTCCCCTGCCAGCCCAGTTTCCCAACAGGGATATAGAAAACCTTGTTTGCAAAGAAGGACAACCTTTTGACTGGGTCCACTACAAATTTGTTACATCACCTTAATTGGGCCCTCAATGCTGCTAAGCAATCCTACTATACCACCCTTATCAACTCACTCTCCACAGCCTCTCTTCCAAATCTTTTCTTCTCTCCTGAAACCTCAGCTAAGAGAGCCTTCCCTTATGTTTTACAGAAAAAAACTGAGGCCATGAGCTCCCTCTTTTCCTCATATCACGCATATGCCTTCTGCTGTTTTTTTCTCTACACATTTCACATGATGAAGTGGCCTTACTCCTTACCAAGGCTAACTCCTCTACTTGTCCAAGTGACCATCCCATCTCGTCCAGTGGATTGTCCCCTCTGTCATTTCTCGTCTTTCACTTATTTTCAATCTCTCCCTGTCTACTGGCTCATTTTCTGCTGCCTACAAACATGTCTGTGTCTTCCCCATTCTGAAAAACTCACTTGATCCTTCCATCCCCACTATTGTCCTCTATATCTCTTCTGACCTTTGTAGTAAACTCCTCAAAAGGATGTCTATAATAGGTACCTCCACTTTCATTCCTCTCTTCCAGATCCCTTATTATCTGGCTCCTGACCTTAGCATTCCACTGAAACTGCTCTCCAAAATTATGATCATCTTTTAGGTGCCAGTCCAGTGGCCTTTTCTCAGTCTTTCTTCTCCTTGACCTCTGTGGCTGCTCACACTGTTGATCACTCTTTCCTGGTTCTCCTACATATCTGACCATTCCTTCTGTGTCTCCTTTACTGGATCCCCCTCCAGTGTCTCCCAGAGTTCGGTCCTGGGCCCTCCTCTATTTCCCTCTGTTATTACTCCACTTGGTGATCTCATCAGCTTCCATAGATTGCTGAATATTTTCAGATCTACCTATTCTGCCACTATCTCTCTGCTACCCTTCAGCTCAGATCTCCAACTGCCTTTCAGACATTTCAAACTGGATATCCAGTAGACATCTTCAACTCGTTATGCCTTAAACAGAAATCCTTATCTTTTCCCCCAACCCTTTCCCCCTGCTAGCTTCCTCGTCACTGTAGAGGGCAACATCATCTGTCTACTTCTTCAGGTTTGGAATCTATGATTCCTCCTGGACCTCTCTCTGTCTTTTAGGCCCCCTTATTCAAGTTGTTGCTAAGGCCTGTTGATTTCACCTTTGCAACTTCTTGATTATACCTCCTGTCCTCCGACATTGTCGCCAGTCTGTTGGCCCTATTGTGATAACAGACTGGTGGGTCTGCCTGCCTCAACTCTCCCCACTTCATCCATCATTCAGTCACTAAAGTGCAGGTCTGATCATGTCACATACCTCTCCCCAGCTCAAACTCTAGTGAATTCCTGTTGCCTATAGGATCAAATACAAAACGCTCTATTTGGCATTCAGACATTCCATTTCTTGGCCCCAGGGCATTTTCCTCTGACCCTTCCATTCTCCCTCCTTTTCTCCAACTGCTGATCTCCCTGGCTTCCTTTAAATCCCACCTAAAATCCTACCTTCTACAAGAAGCTCTTCCCTCTGTCAATTATTCCTATTTATCCTGTATATAGCTTGCTTTGAATATATTTGTTTGCATGTCGTCTTTGGCCTCTTTTTGTATCCCCAGTGCATGGCACACAGTAGGTTCTTCAAAAATGTTCATTGATTGACTTTGACTTCCTATTCTTCAAGAGTCTATCCTTTTGGGTGGGGGGAGGGAATGAGCATTTATTAAGTGCCTGCTATGTACTGTTATCTCATTTGATCAGGTGCCGTTTCCTCCTTACTCCTGGATGACTTGGAAACTGTTATGGAATTCCCTGATGAAACTATGAAACCACAACCTGGTTTCCTGATTGTTGACCTTGGCTTCTACAGGTACAACAGAGAAGATCTTTGAAGAGAAGCATGATTTGTATGATGTTTATGTGGACAACCAGAATGTGAAGACGCACCATGAACACCTGCAGCCACTGCTTAAGCTCAACCAGTGCTGATAAAGAAAAATACCGGAGACTTAATGAGCAGAGGTAGGGGGGAGGTGCCAGTGTGAGTGGTAGGATGGGTCAGGGTAAAATGTGGGCCAACCTGCTTTGGGAATGAGAAGGTACAGGGGAGAATGGAGATAAATTATTATATTTCTCATTCTAGAAAAAAAGGAAAGAACCATTAAGCACTACTATGTGCCAGGCACTCTACTAAGCACTAGAGATAAGAACAAAAGGGAGTGGAAAAGATTAAATTAATTAAGGAGGTACAGAGGTAGTGCCATGGTCCAGAAGATTAGGAACCAGGCCAGGAGGGGAATGGAGACTCCAACAGGAATTCACCAGTGGGAGAAGGGTATGGCCCTTCATTTTGTAAGCAAGAATATACAGGTTTTCTGTTCTGCCCACTCCCTGGGAACTTTTCTGCCCATTCAGAACTAGCTGTGTAATACTTAGAGGAAGGGAAGTAAAAGAAGAACCTCCTCCTAAGGAAGGCAGGCTCCTTCTGTAATGCTGTCCCATTTTTTACCCAACTTGATGAGGGCCACGGGACTTAATCGTGTTGATCTACTTTATATGGCTTCATACCCAGAGTGCCCTTAAGCAAAAGTGGAAGAGATGCAATTAGCATGATCTCTGGGCAAACTGAGTTTGAAAAGAGAAGGGAAAAGCCTGTGTTCTGGTTCTGATTAGTTCTCCCTTGCCCATACTTTTCTCTGTTCCTTCTTTCCCATTTTTTACTACCTGGTTTCACACTGCTGGGTCTGCCCATTGGATTAGTCAGGGAGCCTGGTATAACCACCCAGCTGTCTGCATGATATCCTGGGATTCTCAGGCAGTCTGCAAATACTTGACTACATTCTTCTTTAAAACAGGCAGATGCTGTTGTACTCTCAGGAGGTGGGTGAGGACTGCAACCCTTGTGAAGAAGACCTCTTTGTTCTGTAAGTTGGCCCCTTTTTAGGAGTTAGACTATTAACCAACACTGTAAAAGGAACATCCCTAAGTTGTCTTCCTGATTCTCCTCTGTTCTGCATCAGTTCATAGAAGTCTTCCTAGGTTTCTCTAAATCCATCACTTTTGTTATGGCACGATAGTATTCCACTACATTCGTATGCCACAATTTGTTTAGCCATTTCCTGACTGATAACACCTCCTTGGGTTCCAGTTTTTTTGCCATTCCAAAAAAAATGCTATATTTTTCTAAGGGTAACACTAGGTCAAAAAATAGACAGTTTAGAGAATTGTGGGCAAAGTTCTAATTGAAATAAGATTAGTGATTCTAGACATTAGTGGCTGTTCTTATTAATAGGCATTCTTTCAAATAGAGTGTTCATAAGTTTTTATTTATTCTAGCTCATTTTCAGGATTTTAGATACTAAGCTATTAAATCAGCCTAAGATCAGTTTCTTCCAGCTATCTTGACGTTACTTTCTCATTCTGTATTTGTAGATTTATACTAATTAAATGTCAAATTACTCATTTCAACTGTATTAAAAACATTTTATAAGATTCATTCTAAGCTGTTGAGACCTTTCATGATCTTCACTGATTCTGTCAGGTAATTTAGTACATTTTTATTAAACCCCTGATACATACAAGGCAGCATGCCATAGTCAGGTTGGAGTCAAGTTTGGCCTCTGACATCTACTGGCTAGGTGATCTTGAGCAACTCATTTAACCTCTCAATGTTCTAGGCAGTTCTCTCAAGATTAGAAATTGCAGAGAAGGTTCTAATCTGTATTGGTAGGGGAGTTTCCTTACCTGGGACTTCCCATACCAAGGAAATCATCTATCCCTGTGGACAAGGTATTATGCTAAGTGCTAGAAAAAACAAAAGTCCTTCCTTCAAAGGGCTTATATTATCCTAGGCCAGGGTTCTTTGACCTGGGATCTTTGAACCCTAAGAGTGTCCATGCATAAATTTGGGGGAGGGTTGTCTATGAACGTGGAAGGGAAGAAAAAATTATACCTTAATTTTCACTAATTGAAATATAACATTTCCTTCAGTTATGAATGTAAGCAAGGAACTTCACAGGCTTCATCAGACTGACAGAAGACTGCACAAAAAATGGTTAGGAACCCCTGGATTTGGGTACCTAATATATAGAAAAAGAAGTAAATACAGGATTATTGTAGGCAGGAGAACCCACTAACAACTAAGAGAATTAGTGAGAGCTTCAAAAGGGCCTTAAATTGATCCTTGAAAAAAGGTAAGGTTTTTAAGATGCATTTTCCTCCTTACCTGTCTTCCTTAAAAGGAGTATTACTACCCCTTTCTGGACCCTCTCTCCAATGAGTTCTTGGACCTTTCCATGACTGTTCATCTCATGTCACATGTTACTTTCTTCAAATTTGGCTTAGTTGATCTATGTGAACAGTTTTCTCCTTGTCTCCATTTTCAGTTTAAAGTTCTCTCTCCTGGGAAAAGTAAGTGGTCCCTTTCCCTCCCTTCCAGCCCCCTTAAAAAGTCCTTTGCCTTTTAAACAGTGAATGCTTTGAAATACCTTGAAAACAAAAGTATCAATGGTTTCCTCACATTTGAGTTTTCTTGTAATTATTTGGGTGAACTTTGTTCCATTTCTCATGCTATAACTTGGGCATTACAGGTTTTTCTTAGAGCAGAACAGGAGGATATTCCAGACTTTGCTGGAGGTCTCCGCAAGCCAGGACAAGACCCTGACAGCAGAGCACGCCCGGGGAATGGGCCTGGACCCCCAAGGGGACCGAAGCTTCCTTATGGACTTGCTGGAAGCATATGGCATTGATGTGATGCTAGTCATTGATAATCCCTGCTGCCCTTAGAGAGGGCTGATGAAGAAATGACTCCCTCGTGTGAAGAGAAGCACACCCCTGGAATTCACCCCACTGGCTCCCAAAGGATTTCATTTTTATTTAACAAGTTTATATGAAAGAACATTACTTATACTTTTCAAACAAATGTAACTTTTACATTTTCCTTTTGTCCCCTTCCTTATCACTCAGATTGAACAACCTTGGTTTTGTATTCTGGCTTTGATAGAACTTTCACCCCAAAACTGTCCAGGTTTTTGGGTCTGGTCTGACCTTGGGAAGTGAGAGAGAAAGCTGATTTCTTAAGGAGATCTTCTAGAGTGACTCAGGGATGAGATCAAGTGGAAGATTGGTTACCAGGACAGCCGGCTTCTCTAAAACATTGGAACGGACTTCAGGAAGGTTGTAGAATTTCTGTAACCGGCAGTGTTCAAGAGAAGACAACCATCTGTCCAGTATGATTGAAATACACCATTACCTGAAGGCAAGGGACCAGATACCTTGAGTCCCTGGATGTTATTTTAGGATTTTGATCCTCTGATCTCATCATGTGAATTCCTGTTCGGTGGGCAGTTGCTTCAACTAAAGGAAGCAAGTACACTTTTGGTGGCAGTGACTGTAGGGCAGGACACAAGTATGCGTCTCAGCCTAAGTACTACTGAAAACTGGTCTAATGTCATAGGAAACTTGCAAGAGTTGAAACACTTTTCCAGGACTGCTACAGGCCATTCATTCCCTTTTCCCTCCATTCTAAATCCTACATAGCTCAAGCTAGAGCTTGGATGGGGGCAGGGGTTGACTACCATGCCCTTGACAAAAATTTTCCTGCGGGTTAATTTCCACTGAGGGCTATGTGTGCTGGGTTTAAAGGGCAGAGTTTATTTTATAGAATAGAAAAGTGGCATGAAACTGAAAGTTAAACTCTTTAAAATCTACTGAGTACTGGGGCTGGTTATCTCAACTGGTCACAGTATTATATTAAACAAAGCTAAGGAAACAGATGTTATCTCTTTTAAAGGTCCTATTTATCTTTAGTATGAAGGGCCATGCATGGCATTTTTGAGTCTAGTAGCTGAAGCCAGAGACAGAGAAGTTAATTTATTCCCTTCCTTGGTAGGAAGGAATCTCAACAGTGCCTTCTCTGAGGGTAGAGTGGTCAAGAACACTACTGAACACGAGTTGTGGATGCATCCAATTTCCCACATAGAATATGGCTGTGAAAGGCATCCAGACAGCTAAGTAGTGGGTGACTGCCCTCCTGTTAACTTGGAGGAAGAGGAGGGGAACTGTTAGCTGCAGTCAGTAGCCTGCTTCTGGGAGCTACAATGAGACCTTTCACAATCCAGGGATTGTGGGGATATGGTGGGATAGGAACTATTCTTTCTCCTGGCTCTCAGTTTTCATAGCCTGGGCTGTTTTGGGAAGTGCTTTCTCCCCCTTCTTTCTCTTGCTAAGAGAGAACCATGATCCAGAGATGAATTGCCACAGTTGGGAAGAACAATGAGGAAAAAAATGAATTATATTTTTTTACCATCAGGGATGACAAAAGCTTCTGCTTTCTTTAGAAGTGTTTGCTGAGCCTGGCTTTTAGGGTGTGAAATTCAAGTAATGTGAAATGCAGATATACTTGATGGTAATACAAACACATTCTCCATATTCAGGGTATAACTTTTTTTTGGTAGATCCATAAATAACTAAGTATGGACTTTCAAATATAGACAGAAAAGATTTAATGAATTTCTTTTTTTGCTATGGGTGCAGTGGCCAGCATTCCAGTGATGCAAGTATTTGTAAAGGAAAAAAGAAATCTAACTTCCTCTGTTACTCCATTGTCTTTAAAATGCCTCTACATTCATAGGATCTAAGGTTTAAAGAGACCTTTGGGGCTATATATTCAATCTGAGGTACAATCCAGCCTCTTCTGTCATTATCCACTAATTTTGCCGTATGCAAGCAGGTAAGGATTTTACCCTCTAATTCCTGCAGAGCTTACGCACCTGATCATCCCCATAAATTCCCTTAAAGCAGACTGGAAACCAAGGGCCTGGACCTCATGACAGAAAGGCACCCACTTAGGTACATAGGATGTCAGAACTATTTAAGAGGCATTAGCCAGGACAAGTCATTCTGTGGACTCCAAAATGTCTTCTTGCTTTAAAGTCCAGCTCATTTTACACAGAGTTAGACAGTGACGGTACTCATCGAGGTAAGGCAAGGAGACAGGATTCAAAGCTGTCTGGTGTGAGCCTTCTGACTCAGTCAGACCTGAAGCATTCCTTCTCCCTAGTATGATTATCATTCTTGATTTGCAATATTAGACCAGGGGCTTCGCACACTACTGAACCGTAGTGAATGGTCACTGACTTGAAATAGAAAACATTTTGCTCTCATAGGGCATCAGCCATCAAAGCATCACAGATGTTTCTCATTCCTATTTTTTTTGGGGGGGGTGGGGGGTAAGCAAGCTAGAGATTAAAAGGAACATGAGGGATTTGCTTAGGTAGAATCTGTGGTACATAGTCGCATATGTAACTTACCTTGTTCTTCTCTGTTAAAATAAAGCAAAATTTGAGACCAAAACATGTATGTAAAAAACCCACATAGTGTGCAAATTCCCATACCAACTACTGATCCATCACATTTCAACCTGAGCAGTGGAGGATGAAGATAAATTTAAAACCTTACTGCCATCTTGTTGTTTTTAACAAAAGCTGTGAGAATTGAAGGTGCTTATGTTTGAGCAAACTAGAAAATCCTTTAAAATAGAACTATGAAGTTACTTGCCTTTAGAGGAGTTTTTTGGGGGAACCCCTTGTGAAGAGCAACAACTAAATTGACCTTTTAATGGCAGTGGTGCTCCCCAGCCAAGGAGAGGTAAAAACTTACACTCTAGGCAACATGGGCCAGTGGTCTTGCCAATCCTAGCAGCTCAAGCCTGTAAGGACTGAGGGTCACAAAGAGTCAATGTTCCCCCAAGATCTGATGCTCTGTAGCAGTAAGAGCCAAAAAAAAAACCTGGGGAGACCCAAGAATAGGTGTCTTATCACCAAGATCTGCCTTTGCACTTGACTGATGGGACCACGAATCCCTTGCTTTGGGTGGTAAAAGCTTCAGCCTCCCCATCCCCTGAACTGTTGACTGCAGAGCAGCCCCCTTACCTTTGTAGAGCCCATGCATCCTTTATGATAATGTGTAGGACTTTTTCCTATTAAAAAGGGATGCTACCGCAGTTTGACTTGACAGTCAGATACAGAAGTGGAAGGACAGAAAATTGAAAGAGAGTAGAGTCCATGCCTTTCAGCATGTCCTTAAAAGATGTGATTAGAAATCTTATCTTGACTGCTAATAGGTCTATGCTCTAAAGAGCTATAGAAGATTACTGAATATTGTTAGAAAATCCTGCAAATTGATTTTTTTTTCTTACAGGAAAGGAAAAGTTATTTTTCTATCAGTGACTAAATATTTAAGGGATTTCAAAACTACAATGCTGGAAGAAGGCAATTTTGTTATATTAAGGAAACCTGCCCTAAAAGAAGCCACAGGAGTATGATTTAAACATCTTAGCAGAGATAGTTGTCATCAAATATGAATATTCTCTTCTTAGGAAATAAGGTTTAGTTATTCCTGAAGGAGATAACATAACTAGTTACACCAACTACAGAAGAAATCTATTTTCTTAGCAGTAAAGCTGCATATTCCTGACCAATCAGCTCCTGTTAATAAACTCCCTTTGTTCTGATGGAAAGGTTGAAGGGCAAGGGGGTGGGGTGGGAGAGAGGAGAAGAAATGTCTAACCCTCCTCCCCCCCATTAGGTTTATTCACTTCATTCAGGTCAATCTTTGGTCATCTTAGAAGCCCCTGTTAAATTTAAGAAAAAACAACAGATGTGGATGAATATAATCTAATTCCTCTTGCCATGTGACCAGTGCGGCCTCCTGAACACCTTAAAGATGGAAAGCACATCTATTAATGTTATGCTAGCAATAACAAAAACCTGACGGTTTCCACCCCCTCTCCAAAACCTCTTTCCCTGAAGAGTCTTTACCTACCAAATATGAAACCACAAAATCAGTAGGGTAAATACCACTCCAACGACAATGCTTGCAAAACCCTACTAACTCTTAGCTGTGGCAATTCCAAAGGCCCGAAGGCTGGGGTTAACCCTAATGATAAGACAAAAATGGCACTTGAGTTTGTTCTGTTGTACAAATGGTTACTGGATAGTTTATATCATACCTGTATAGATCTGAGCCAAGTAGTCTACAGAGGCTGATATGACCAGAGTTATGGAAAAATCGTTTTTACAATTAAAGTTCCCATTTTAACATGAATACATGGGTTGTAATCACTCTGTGCCTGGTGGTAAGGGGCTTGGATGTGCCTGGGCTTATGTTGGGACATGCTGATCCTTGGGGGATGCCTGAAAGGTTGCTGCTTCTAGAGGTCCACCATTCCTTTCGGGACAGCAGCCATCCCTAGGAAGTCAAGGAGGAGAGAGGATAAATTTACAAGTTCATCTTGAAGAGAAAATTCATTATTCCACTTCAGTTGAATATTCCAGCTTCAAGAGTGAGTGATGCAATTAAGACCAAACATCTGTTCCACAAATATTTTTGTGGAAAATATTAGGGAGTAAGTACTGGAACTAACTTTATTCGTAACAGAAACCTCCTTTGCTAATGCCTGCCTGTCAGGATCTTCTCTATAACTTATTTTATGGATTCTTAACCTGGAAGTTCACAAACCATGTATTTCAGGTGGTAGTAAACTTGAATGGAGTAAAAAAAAAAAGTAATACCTTTATTTTCACTCTAATTGAAATTGAGAATCTTTCAATTATGAATATAGGCAAGAAACCACAGTATTACTTCACTAGACTACCTACACCAAAGGGATCTACTGCACAAAAAGTTAAGAATCCCTGTCTTGAGGTTTGCCTGCAGCAGAGGTATCAAATGTGCTGCACCAGATAAATGTAATTGGGAAATATTTAGTGAAACAAAAATACAGTAGAACACAGATGATGTTAATACGTAGTTTTTAAAGTCAATATGCAGCCTGCAGAGATCCTGATGTACAGTGTAGTGACCCAGTTTCTATCTGAGTTTGACAATACTAGCTTACAGTACTGAAAAATTAAGTCATTTATCCAGGGACATACTGCCAATATCATTTGTTAAAAATTTTATTCTAATGTAGTAATCTATTTTTAAAATGTGGTTAATGATAAAGGTTAGGTTTTATTTCATTAAATTTTTTTTTTGGTAGAGGGCAGTGTTGTGCCCTGAGACCATTTACTGTCGATAAGCAGCTTTGGAATAAAAAACCCATTCTGTTCCTTCTTTAGTGTCTCGTCAAAGCAAACCAGCATCAACATATTTACAGAAATATGTTGTTCTAAGTAGAACGTTTTGATACCAGGTTTCTTGCTGCCCAGTGCTACCCCTACAGATGTTTCTTTATAAGATAAAGTAGAGGGTAGGCTACGTGGTGCAATGCATAGAGCCCCAGCTCTGGGGTCAGGAAGACCTGAGTTGAAATCCAGCTTCAGACACTTAATACTTTCTAGCTCTGCAACTCTGGGCAAGTCACTTAACCCCAACCCTCACCAAAAAGAAAAAAAATAAGGCATAGTATGGAGAAAAGCAAAGAAATAACATCACAATATGGATATATATTCTCAAAGAGACAGAAGAGCAAATTCACAGGAAGAGTTGGCCTTACAATTTCACTAGTAAAATAAAGCTGTATAATGTAGAACGAATACACACACACACACAATGTAGAAAACAAAATACATATATAAATATATAATATAGAAAACAAAAACCAGAAATGTACTTCCACTTAAAATGTTAACATTAAAAACAAAAATGGATGGTGGCAGTATATAATACTAATTCTGTTCAATACTTGCCCTCCACCATCAATCCAAATGCACAATTTGGGTAAGCGACTAAAGTAATGGAGAAAATAGCCCAGAAAACTAGGTAGCTGCTCTGTTTCAGATAAGAAACTCACAAGTCAAAACATGGAAGGAGGAAAACAAATGGTTTTTGCTGTTTATAGGCTCTGTTATAGAAAACAATGTTACAGAAAACACCCCATATATTGCATAAGGGGAGGGGGGAGAGAAACAATTGACATTTAAATAGCTCTTTATATTTTTACATACATTGTATCAGCTGATTCTCAAAATGCCCCTGTAAGGCAGGTAGTATAAGTATTTCTCATTTTATAGGTGAGCAAATGGAGGCATAAAAGCTTAATTAACTAGCCCACAGTGCAGCAGCTACTAAGACAGCCAGGATTCGAATCCTAGTCTTCTGACTCCAAATTTGGCGATCCTTTCTACAACTAGAAATTACTACCCCTTTTTTTTTTGGCTTTTTGGTGAGGCAATCTGAGTTAAGACACTTGCCCATGGTCACACAGCTAGTAAGTGTCAAGTGTCTGAGGCCATATTTGAACTCAGGTCCTCAAAATTACTATTTTTTACAATCATGATCACTTCTCCCTGGGGAGGGGCTGAGGAGAAGAGGAATGATAGATAGGCTGTCTTTAAATATATTTGAACCTACTCAAAATCAGGCAGTCTAGTTTAATATAAAGAACACAGGTCTAGAGTCAGAAGATGTGGATTCACATACTAGATATGTGACCATGAGCAAATTGTTTAACCTAATTGAAATCTTTCTTTATCTGAAAAATGAGGATAATATTTACATAAAACTTATCTCATAAGGTTGCTGCAAAGGAAGCATTTTTGAAAACCTGAAAGCATTACAAATGTTAAGTTATTATTAAAGCTCCTACTTGAGAAAGAGGAAGCACAAGTGAAATATAGAAATATATGTTAAGACAAATTAGGCAAGCTTGGGAGGAGATATGTTTTGGTTTTTTCAGGGGGTGATGGGAGGCAAGGTGAAGAGCTGGAGAGAAAATTCTGCTCCGAGCCAACTTTCCTTCAGGACTTTTTGTTTTTTCCTTTCCTGAACTGCGCTTATATTCATTTAAAGGTTCAAAATCAGGTGCATCACAATATCATATTCCAACTTAAGGGAGAAGCCACTATATATGTGTTTTCTGTTAAGGCAGGGTCAAGTCAAGAGGAAAATGAAAATGAGGGTTTGCAAACAAGGGCATCACCTCAAGAAGTACCAGGGCCAGAAAAAGCCTCCAGGGAAAAGAGCGCCACCCTAAAGGGCAACAGCAAGTGAGTGGATTTAATACTTGAAGGAACTGTAATTTTATCAGTGCAGATACTCCCACTAAGTAAAAAACCTCTCTATGACCATGCACTACTGTAGGTGAGGAGAGGTTGCTATCTCCTGCAGCCAAACTGGGAATGAAATGGCCAGACTGGCCCCAGAGAGGAGGAGCAGAGTCTACTACCAAGCCCATACTCAACCCTTCCCAGGTGAGTAGGACCTGAGTTTCTATTCCACTGGCCTTGCTTTGAGGAAGAAGGGTCACCTTCTGGTCATGTTGACACATCAGAGGAGCACTGTGGGGGCTGGGGGTAAAAGATGACCCCACCCTTTTCCATTTAAACATGTGCTGTTTGGCGGTGTAAGAAACTCGTTGAAAGTCAGGATACACACCAGGGGAAACCAACATCAAAAAGGGTAGACTGTCGAGACAAAAACTGCAGCATGCTTTTAATAGAAGATGGCAGCACAACAGATGGTAAACAGGACATCTGGGGATGCTCCAGGTGGCAGAGGGCACTCTGCACAAGAAGGCCCCGAGATAACAAGGTGCTGCTATTCAGAGTGTGGTCCCCGAGCACAGCCTGACAGTCTTGCAGCGCCCCCACGGCTCCTCGAGAAGAGCTGACTTCTGTCCCCTTGTCCATGGTCACTGCACAGGCACCTGGAGCATCTTCTCCCTCTGTCGTGGGTCACAAAAGAACTGGAGCTTCTTGGGCAGCAGCGTCACCTCCACACGCATGGCTTCATACTCTTCGCTGTCAATGCTGAAGGAGCCACCTGTTCCCTGTACAGAAGAGACGGAAAGAGAAGGTCCATTTAAAATAACAGTAGACAATATAAAATACTTGGGGAATCTACCTGCCAAGACAAACCCAGGAACTCTATGAACACCACTATAAAACACTTTTCATACAAATAAAGTCAGATCTAAACAATCGGAAAAATATTAATTGCTCATGGGTAGGCCAAACCAATGTAATAACAATGACAATTCTACCTAAATTAATCTATTTAGTGCCATACCAATCAAACTATCAAAAATTATTCTGTAGAGCTAGAAAAATAATAAAATCCATCTGCAATAACAAAAGCTCAAGGACATCAAGGGAATCAAAGAAAAAAATGCCCCAAAAGGCAGTCTAGCCATTGTGGTTTGTCCTTCATTCCCAAAGAGGCCCATGACATCAGGAAGATGATGCCATGACTTGCAAGTGAATTGGATTTAAGTGAGGGAGGGCTGTGCAAGGTCACCAGCCTCACTTTCTCCTCCACAGCCTTCTCTAGATCTCAAACTATATTATAAAGTGGTAATTATCAAAACAATCTAGTACTAGCTAAGAAATAGAGTGGTCCATCTGTGGAATAGATTAGGTACAATTTACATTATCGTAAATGGCCATAGTAATGTAGTATATGATAAACCCAAAGATCCAAACTTTTGGAACAAAAACTCATCATTTGAAAAAAACTGCTGGGAAAACTAGAAAACAGTATGGCAGAAACTAGGTATAGACGAACAGATCACACTCTATACCAAGATAAAGTCAAAATGCAAATTAAATGATACCATAAGAAAATTAAGAGAGCACGGAACAGTTCATCTGTTAGATTTGTGGATAAGGGAAAAATTTAGGGCCAGAGAATATACAGAGCATTACAAAATGCAAAATTTTGACTATATAAAATTAAAAATTTTTTACACAAACAAAACTAATGTAACCAAAATTAAAAACAGAAAGCAGAAAACTGGGGAAAATTTTTTTGCAACAAGTATCTCTAATAAAGGCCTCATTTCTCAAATATATAGAGAACTGGGTCAAATTTATAAAAATAAAGTCATTCCCCAATTGATATGGTCAAAGGATATGAACAGGCAGTTTTCAGTCAAAGAATAAGTTATCTATAGTCCTATGAAAAATGCTCTAAATCACTACTGATTAGAGAAATACAAATTATAACAACACTGAGATACCACCTCACACCTGTCAGATTGGAAAATGTAGGCTGTTGGAAAACTGAGACACTAATGCACTGTTGGTGGAGTTGTGAACTGATCCAACCATTCTGGAGAACAATTTAGAACTATTCCCAAAGGGCTAATAAAACTATGCATACCCTTTGATCCAGCAAAACCACTGCTGGATCAATATCCCAAAGATATCCCCCAAAAAGGGAAAAGGACTATTTGTACAAAAATATTTATAGCAGCTCTTTTCGTAGTGGCTAAGAACTGGAAATCAAAGGGATGCCTGTCAATTGAGGAATGACTAAACAAGCTGTGGTATATGATTGTAATAGAATATTATTGTGCTGTAGGAAATTACAAGCAGGATGATTTAAAAGAAGTTGGAAAGACTTACATGAACTGATGCATAGTGAAATGAATGGAACCAGGAGAATGTTGTACACAATAACAGCAACACTGTCCAATGAAGAACTGTGAATGACTTAACTATTCTCAGCAAAAAATGATCTAAGACAATCCCAAAGGACTAATGATGAAGCATACTATCTGCCTCCAACAAAAGAACTGATGTTAACTGAATACAGATTGAAGCATGCTATTTTTCACTTTCATTTTTTTCTGTTATTCAAGTGTTCTTGTACAAAATAACTAATATGGAAATGTTTACATAATTTAAAAAAAGAAAGAAATAAGAATCCCCCAGAAAGCAAATATCAAATCCTGGCTTTGGAAATGATTTTTCCTTGTACTTTCTAAGGCAAAGTGAAGAAGTACCTTCAGTGTTGGAGGCTAGGATCTCTGAAAACACCCCAGTCCCAAGGAAGAATAAGATGAGAGCTTGCATTTTATAGAATGCTTTACATTTTACAAAGTAATTTTCTTAACAACAATCACCCTGTGAAGTAAGGGGTACACATACTATTACTCACATTTAATGGATGAGAACACTGAGGGGGCCCTGCTTTCTTCATACAGCTAGTAAATGTCAGAGCTGGAATTTGAATCCAGGTCTTCCAGCACCAATCTAATGCTGATTCCATATGCCATGTTGCCTCAGAAGAGTTAAAAGACGGATGATGCAAGCCTACTGCCCCTGAACTCTTACCTCAGGAAGAAGCAACGTACACCGGCTGGCTTGGAGGTACTCGGAGCCTTCAGGACACGTGTGAGGGTCTCTCATCTTCTGACTTCTGTTGAAGCGGGAAAAAGCAAGCTTAGAAACTGACAGAAGTAACTGTAATTAGGAATCTACAATGCAATGAAGACAATGCAATGAAGGAGTAGAACTAAGGTGTGAGCACACAGAAGCCAAAGAAAGAAAATTCCCAAACACGACTGAACACAGCAGCCAAAGAAGGCCTATCATGGCCATTGTCCATTTCAGACACAAACTCTCACTCGGCTCTGGAGACCTGGAGACAAAACGCATTACCAAAGCCTATGTGGGAAACATCACTGTGCCCTACAACAAAGATTAGTTCTTTAATTCAAAGTAGTACTGCCTCTGCTTGTGTTCTGGGCTCTTAAAATAATCTAAAAGGAAATTCATCAACTAAATCAGAATGAAGCTGTGTTGTGAAAAATAACAAAAAACAATAAAACAGACAACATTACCCCCGTCTCCCCCACAATCTTTGACCTCTTGATATAAACCCTGGTTTCAACAACACTAATTCTGAATCAAAAGACAACTTTTACTCTAAATCAAATCAGATGTGCATCTAAGAATTGCTAAGAAATATCTTCAATTTGTATAGCCCTTTATAGTCTATAAGTGTTTTCACCTATAATAATAATAATACTAAATCACATTTATATAGTGTTTTAAGATTTACACAGCACTTTTCTTATAAACACTGAGGGATGAATTGTCCAAATACTCCCACCATTTTACAGACAGGATCATCAGAGTCTTAGAGAGATTACATGATTTGTTTGTGGTCATGCTGCCAGGAAGTACCTTTCTATCCTCTCACTTGGGCTACTACAATAGCCTCCTAACTGGTTACCCTATTTCAAAACTGCTCTTCAAGCCATCCTCCACAGAGCTACCAAAGTGATTTTTCTTAAGGACAGACCTGACCATGTTGCTTTCCCACCAACAGAAGTCAGTCCAGTGGCTCCTTACGATCTCTAAGGTCAGATTCAGCTTGGCACAGTGGAAGAAGCACAGGCTTTAGAGTCAGAGGACCTGCCTCTGGTGCTCACTAGCTACGTAACCTAGAGAAGTCACTTAACGTTCCTGGGCCTAAGTTCCTCAACTGTAAAATGAAGGGGTTGAACTAGATCATTTCTGAACTATTCTTTCACCTCTATGGCTATGATCTTATGACCCTATGGTTGGCATTTAAAGCCCTTCATCCCTGACACCTGGGCTTATGCTCTACTTTAAGCATTCTATGCTCCAACCCAATTGGCCTTCTTGCTACTCCCTACACGTGACGTCACAGCTCCCATCCTATGCCCTGGACAGGCTGTCCTCCATGCCTGGAATATACTCCCTTCCTCACCCAAACTCTTAAAAACCCCCTAGCTTCTTTTTGGCTTAGCTCAGATGCCAATTCCTACATGAGGCGTTGTATGATTCCTCTCAGATGCTAAGGTATTCCCTTCAATATCACCTTTTATTTTGTACACAATATGTGTAAATGCTGCCTTCCCCCATGAATGCAAGCTCCTTGAGGGCAGGGACTATTTTCACTGCTATAACCCCCTCAACTAGCACAGTGCCAGCTTAATAAATACTTGTGGAGCCACAATTCAAATCCAAGTCTCCCAATTCCAAAATCCAACAGTCTTTCCACTATAGCACATAGCCTCTATAACCTTATTTGTAATTTATAATCTAGTTTTGTATCTCCTCTCCTCCCCGCCCCGCCCCACTGCCAGATCTTAAACAAGCACAGGGCTGAGATACTGGCACATTCCCCAGCAGCCAGCATGGGGATCTGCACAGTCAGCACTTAATACGACGAGCTGAATGAATGGTGAGCATGGATGAGCCTATTCAACCCTTAAAACAAAGCTGCTGCCAGGTTAAGGTAGGTAACATTATCCCCATTGCGCATTTGTGAAAACTGAGGTTTAGAGAGGCTGAGACTTGCTCAAGGTCATGCAAACGGTTAAGAGGTAGAGCCCCTAACTCCAATGCTTTTTCCATTGTACAACCGTAATCTCATCTTCACATGAACACAATGAGAAATTCAGTATTTGAATCCAGTCCTATACCTAAACTAAGTTGTTATTAAATCTCTCAAATCCACTGGGCAAGTGAAAGGCATAGGCTTCAAATGTAAAATACTTTAAGAAATGGAGAAAAGATAATAAGAAACCTAAGTGAATCAATCCAATGTTTATTTCCTAGTCTTCTAGCTATAATATTACATCTTCAAATACGAAACCTTCACTAGATTTAAAAAACACATCTTGAAATCCCAGATCTTATCCTACCTTTTCTGCTATCGATTATTCAGATGCACTGGATGCCATCCCCCTATACTGAGTAAAAGCAGATATTCTGCTTAATGAGAATGACACAAAAAATAACTTTCACCTACCCAGAGTCTCCTCTGCTATAGGGTCACTACTCTGTAGTTGTTGGATTAGACAAAGGTATCTGCGGTCAGCAAATAAGCAAGGCATTGTATGATACACACAACCTAGGCCGCAAGTCTGGATCTCAGAAGAAAGTGTTTCTGGGAAATCATCAAATGACTCAGTAACTCTTGGGGAGCAAATGATTAAAAAACCTGCATGGTAACTATGGAGGAGATAGGCATGAGAGGGACAATAGGAAAAAAAAGAAGAAACCAAAAGAGAGGGCAGAAGCCCGACAACTACTGGCAGAAATATTGGAAAAAAAAATAAGAGGAAGTGTGACTTTAGGAAAAGGGGAACTATTTCCTACCAGTACAGGCACTGTAGAAGTGACACAGCTGGAATATAGGCTCTGGCTTAGTAACCTCAGATTTCTTTGAGTACAACCTTGACTAAAAGGATTCAAATAAATGAAAAAATAAAAAACCCAAACCCTTTGTTTCTCTTTTTCAATATTCTTCTTCTAGCTAAGTAAAAAGCATAATCATGTTAATAATACTTCAAGACAATAAAGATATCAAGTAAGGGTAAATGATCTTTCCTTTAGTCTTCCCAAATTAATTTAGAATCAGAATTTTGGAGCTGTAAAGGACTTGAAGATCTTCTACTCTCTCTCCTTCCCTATCATCTAAAAGATGAGGCTTATGGAGCCCAGAAAGCTTAAATTATTTTCTCAAGGTAGCAGAATGAGGAGAAAAACTAGTCTCTTAGGCTCTTTGTCTCAAAGCTGTTTTGTGGTTTTCAAGAGGGATCATAACATTCACATGAGCAAGTGGCCAAACAAAAGGAAAACTGATTCCACAAGCCAGATGCGAGGGACTCTCTTGACTTTACAATCCCCCTAAAAAACAGGGCTCATCAAACTCTTCTCACCTAAATAAAGCCTGATGATTCTTCATGCTCCTTTTTAAAAATAATACATTTAATTCATACATATATACATACACAAACACACTTTTTAAAAAAACCATGCCTGTATCTTTTGATGGGAAAGTGGCTAGAGAGCTAGCGTCAGAATCAGGAAGACTTGTGTTCAAGTCCCACCGCTGACATACTGGCTGTGAGACTGTGAGCAAGTCACTTTCAGTGTCCCAGACAACTCTCTAAGACTAGGTTGCAGAAAACCTGCTGACCGGGAGTTCCCTTTACCAACAAAACCACAGGTCTCATCCCTATTCTTTCTCTGCTCCTGCCCTCAGAGTTCCAACTGTCCTGATATGGCTAAAATATTCTTTTTTGGAGGAACCCAGCACTACACACGATTTTCTTTTCCTACCCCTTCTGAAAATCCACAAATACAACAGAATCACGCCATCACAAGGATCTGCTCCTGTTCTCAAACTGCACAAGACAAAACCTAGCACAACACAATCAGGATCAGGAGGGAAGATTATTCCTATCAGCAGATGCCAGACTTAAAGAGAAGAGATTTCATCATTATCTAGCTTCAGTGACAACAGAAACCACAGCTCCTAGGAAAACAAAAGGCATTTTCCATATAGAGTAGATAAACCCAAGGCTGTATCTAGAGTCTGAAGATTCTGCACTGACTGCAGGAATGGCGCTCACTCAAGTGAGGCCCTCCCAGCTGCCAAAGCTGAGAGTTGTGAATACAACAGTAACCATGGGGATCCTGCTGCAGATGAATGTGCTTCTCCCCTCTTCAGGCAGTAGAGGGAGCACTGAGAACGAAAACCAACCAGGAGGCAGGTAAAGCCTACCCCTTGACCCAGAACCAAAGCAGCCTCTCCAAGACCAGCACGGCTGTGTGCTGTGGAGACTTAGAGAAAGAGTTTGTGATCCAAGGTCCGGCAGGAGTGGAGTTTCCAAAGAATCCTTCTGCACAAGGCCTCTTCTACTCCCCAGCAGCCAAGTGTCTTCCAGCTCTTCCCCTCCCCAAGTTCCCTTTATCTGCTTGGAATGCTGTGTATATACAGGCATGTATCTACATTATATACTGTTCAGATGTAAGCTCCTGGAAGGGAATGAAGGCAGGAAACTGCTTCACCTAGCAAAATCCCTGGTACATATGAGGCATTTACTAAATGCTTGATAGTTGATTAAAGTCCTGGGAAAGGAAAAAGGTGAGCTGGTCATTAAGTTCTCCCACTTTCCTGGTAGGTTAAAAAATAAGGCTGAAATGAACTATGTATGATCTTCTCATAAAGGACCCTGAAGGTGGGGGTGGAGCCAAGCATGGAAGTCCAATCTGAAAATTGAACTAAAATCCAACTCCATCAGATTCTCTCTTTTGATGCTCAAGACCACTGGTGAATTTGGAGAACACTAGAGTCTAAAACCTCACTCATTCACTCCCCAAACCAGCCTCTTTTCCTTTGTACTTACCCTATACTTATGAAGTCACTTTTACTGACAGTATCTGGTTCAATGCAAATGTTCATGAAATCTTCTGTGCCCTGAGAAAGAGAGTTCAGAAAACTCTTATTAGTGTTTCTAACACTGCAGCTAATAAGATTTAGCCTGGGTGTTCCCTCTGGATTGTTCATGGCCAAAGGAGGTTCAATTCAATAAGGCTTCAGTAAACGTTCAATGTGGGGAAAGCTTCATGCTAGATAAGGGAGAAAGATAAGTTTAGAAAGGACACAGTCCCTTGCTCTCATGGATCTTGCAGTCTGGCAGGAGGAGGCTTATGCTCTACAGCTGAGAAGTGTGCTTCTGACTTTTTCCTTCAGGGACTATGATTTTCACTTCTGTTTCTTATTTCCTAAGCCAAAATAGCTCAAAGATATTCATGGCAGAGACTGATCACTAAAAACAATAATTAGTATTATTAATGTAATTCCTGGTCCCATATGCAGACCTTCCTTCTGATTAGACACTTTTATGCCATGGAAATGTTTTTCAGATTTTCCATTCTTATTGATACCACCATATGGAGAGCCACATACAAGGTGTATAATATAAATTATGGAAAGAAAGGATGCCTTATGTGGTCACCTTGTGTAGGTCTCTCTTTCTACAACCTGCTGGTGATGGACTCATGGGAAGTCAATGGCCAGTAGTGGAAGCCTAGCTCTCCATGAAAAAATTCAAGTCCCCATCATGTAGGGTTCACATGCAGCCAATGGCCTACTTTCTTCTGGTTATAGTATTGTTTGAGTGACCCTCTGTTTAGTTTCTACTTTCCTGCACCAAGTTAGTTGGGAGATATTCAGGAGGACTATCACTTATCATATGGCATGAATAATAACAATAATAATTTATATGGCTCTTTAAAGGTTTGCAAAGTGCTTGATATAAATTACCTCATTTGAACCTCCAAAGAACTCTCTAAGATAGATACTATTATTATTTCCACTTTACAGATGAAGAAACTAAGGCTTAATTAAGTGATTTGTCCAGGGTAATGCAGCCCTTATGTGTCTGAGTAAGGATCTGAACCTGGGTTTTGCTGACTCCAAGTCCAGCACTATAACCACAACTCTACATAGCTGCCATATGTAGTATTTCAAGTACCTGTGATTTTGTCAGTTTGGGAATTCCCTCTACCAATGCAGACTGTAATCTGTTTGCAACTTTGAGAGTTGCCTGAAGTTCAGAGAAGTGACTTACTCATAGTTATGTCGATAATATAGGCCGTACGGGATTTCAAACCAAGTCTCCCTGACTCATAGGATAGTACTATCCACTATTCTACACTGTCTCTCTTCCATTAAAAAAACCCAGTAATTACTTTATTCCCTTTCTGGGTGAGAATGGCCAAAAGCTTCTTTGCAAGGGCCACAGTGACATACTAGAGCATAATAAAACCGGTACCCTAGCAAAAAAAAAAAAGAGAGAGAGAGAGAGAGAGAGAGAGAGGGAGAGGGAGAGGGAGAGGGAGAGGGAGAGGGAGAGGGAGAGGGAGAGGAGAGGGAGAGGAGAGGAGGGAGAGGGAGAGGGAGAGGGAGAGGGAGAGGGAGAGGGAGAGGGAGAGGGAGAGGGAGAGGGAGAGGGAGAGGGAGAGAGGGAGAGGGAGAGGGAGAGGGAGAGGGAGAGGGAGAGGGAGAGGGAGAGGGAGAGGGAGAGGGAGAGGGAGAGGGAGAGGAGAGAGAGAGAGAGAGAGAGAGGACAGAAATGCAATCTATTCGACTAGGGCACACCTTGCTATCTCTTACTTTCTGGTGCCGTGATCTCTGTACTCCAGATCTCCTATCTGCTTACCATACTGGCCCTTCATGCCTTAACTTGCCTTCTATGAACTCTACTCTTTTATCTGTTTGACCTAAGATACCCAACTGATCTATCCAATCCCATTTGCTCCTGTGAAACACATCCTCATGCTCAGCTGACCTATAAAATCTGATGTATTCCTACATAATCGGACTCCTAGTCTTGATTCTTCCTGACCAGCATTATTGTGGTCAGCCTGATCGACTGGGGCTAGCAGCAGCTCTGATTAGAAATGGCAAGTCTCAAAAAGTAGAAGACGGCTCTGCCCCTCTACTGGCAACTGCTGCACCAGGAATCACCAATGACTCCTCTCCACCCAGAAGCTTTGAGACTGACACTAGATGTCAGATTTAAGCAGATATCACGAGGCTTCCCAATGGCAACTTACAATCTATCCAAAATGGTAACATGGTGGGGCAGCTAGGTGCTGCAGTGGATAGAACACCAGCCCTGAAGTCAGGAGGACCCGAGTTCAAATGCGGCCTCAGACACTTGACACTTACTAGCTGTGTGACCCTGGGCAAGTCACTTAACCCCAATTGCCTTAAAAAAAAAGTAACATGGGCAGATGCAGAAGTCAGACATCATCCTCTACCTGAGAGGCTAAGACAAACAGTGACTAAGGACATATTTAAAAACTTCAAGCTGCATTGACTTTTTTTTTTTACTCTTTATGATTAGTCAGCTTTTCTTAGATGGTCTACACAAGAATGTCCATTATATCTGCATCCTTGGGTCTCTTTTCTCCTCTCTCTCTGCCTCATTTTAACTTTAGATTCAAATTCCAATTAAAGTTCAAGTTATTCCCAACAAATATGTTATCTAGATTTTGATGCCACCTCTCCTTCTCCACAGACATAAACAGCAAAGATGGAAAGGTAAAGCCAATAGAGTAGGTGGAGACACCCATGGTAAAACATGACAAAAGGCTCTAAATGGTTATGTGGCACTTCCTGGTAGAAACAGGAAAATTTTCTATGCTTCCCAACTTCTGTAACACTGGTAACCTTACATAAGAACTGTTTTTATATGAATGAATAAATGAAAGGCTCAATAAAAGTATATAATTTTTTTTTCCTTTTTGTAGGCAACGGGGTGAAATGACTTGTCCAAGGTCACACAGCTACTAAGTGTCAAGTGTCTGAGGCCGCATTTGAACTCGGGTCCTCTTGACTTCAGGGCCAGTGCTCTATCCACTGCTCCACCTACCTGCCCCAAAAGTATATAAATCTTAAAAATGTTATCTTGATCATGCTTTTTATCCTCTGTTGGCACCTGCCAATTTATAGAAGGGTTAACTAGTTTGTGACTTCACTGGTTTTTACATGTGAGTCCATCTATAATGCTAATATCATCAATCACATCAAGTGACACAGAGGATATGCTTTTCCCATTAGTTCACCAATATAAAAAATCTAAGGCACTTTACCAATCCCCTTGGAACTCTCTAAATCAGTGATTCTAAAATATGTAATCTAGGTCCTTGGGCTGGATCACAACACAAATCACATAAAACTGTGTTTTAAAATTTATACTGACAAGAGTGAACTGATGGCACTGATAGGCTACAGGTCCTTGTGCCCTGTCAAAGTGGCCTCGAGGACAGAGAAGCTGAAGAATCCTCTAGGCCAACACATGCAGGACCAGAATTCCTTACTAGAGCCCAAGAAGCTTCAAAACAACCATCCTCCCAAGCCATATGAGATACCATGGTGTGATAATCAGGTGATGTGGATCCTAGTCAGAGGCTCTAGAAGAAGCCCCCACCTCCTCGGGACTCAACTTTATCGTCTAGAAAGTGAAAAAGTTCAACTCCATGTTCCCTAAGGCTTCTTCTAGCTTTGACATTCTATGATTCCATGTCTCATTGGTCTCATCCCACATATGGTATGTCATCATCCCCTTCACATCCCTCCCCCCACCCCATCCTGACCCTTCCATCTCTATCCTTTCACTCATTTACATGGTACAAACCAAAACCTGAGCTGCAGAAAAACCACATGACCTACGCTGCCTCATGTAATGACACAAAAGACTGATTTATAACATGACTCTCTTACCGTCAGGTCAGGTCGACTGTTCCGTGTTGTGATGGATAATTCAAGGGTGGACAGCTGCACTTCTTTCCAGACCTCTGGCTTTACCTCCTGGGAGATGGCTGTGTGAATCCATTAGGCACAGGTCAATTACTTCCATTAGTGTTCCACTACTACCAATGCAAAATAAATGACTGGGGCCGTCAGCTTCTCAGTTCCCCTTCATTCTCCCTGCCCAGTCTTTCTGCTTCCTCTGCTTTATTTATTGTACATCTCACTTATCCACAGAGGAGAGAGAGAGTCAGAGTCACTGTGGAAGACCCATGCAGGAAACATTCCAACCCAGAGCAGCAGCAAAAGGAATAAAGAAGAGGTGGCCCATTCTTTGCCACAAAAACCAAACAACACAAGAGGTTCTTACTACTATCCACTGGGCTTAGCATGCTACCATGTAATGCATACTGCTGGGGCAGAGAAGAACTCAGACCAATTTATTTGGCAGTTTGAGTCCTGTGCTGACTGGAAGCAGAGGATGAACCAAATGACCTCTGAGAGTCTTTCCCAGCTTGAGTAGTGTCTCTGTATCTACCTTTGGAATGTGTGCTCCTCAAGAGAAGTGACTGTTTCACTCTATTTGTATCCCCTGAACCCAGTACAGCGCCTGGTACATAGCAGGCACATAATAATGCTTATTGATTGACTGGGGAAACTGGTTGAGGGCTCTTCTGCATAGAGGGTATCCCAGGCCTCTAAATAACCTCCCTCACCATCCTGAGGACGAGTCCAGTACGATGCAAGCCTTCGGAATATCCTCCTGTATAAAGCAGGCCTGGGAGGCTTTTCTTCTGGTTCACTGGGCAGTCTCTCAGTGGGTCCCACATACGAGATGGAGGCCTGATGTATCTGAGGCCACTCCTAGATTAACATGAAGATTAAAAAAAATGCTGCTAATGACAAGTCCTGGGAGATCTTGGACAGAAAGGTAACAATCTCATTTTCTTTCCTGTGAAATTTGTGGCCCTATGAGGAATTTGAAGACTGAATCCCTAGAGCTGATTCCTCATCACAGAGAGATTTAAGGAATCTTTCCTTCAAACTAACAACTTAGTGTATAACAGTCTTTCCCTTTAGGATAGGGAAAACAATGAAGATAATACACCAAGAAGACAAAACTAATAGTACTAAGTATGTGGAGTGAACCATTGCATGGCAAATTCAATTCACATATACAGATGCTAAAAAAAAAAAAGTATTGTGCTACATCAAGAATTACTTAAGTAAAAGACAAAGATACTAATTTTCTGCTTCCAAATCTATAATTAGAGCATCTCTGATTTCATTTGTCTCTCACAAATTAGCTCCTCCCCTTCAAATTTCTGAGCTTAGCAGTGGGGGGAGAGAGGGAGAGAGAGAGAGAGAGAGAGAGAGAGAGAGACAGAGAGACAGAGAGAGCAAGCGAGAGCACAAGAATGAGAACGTGTGTGTGTGTGTGTGTGTGTGTGTGTGTGTGTGTGTGTGTGTGTACAGCCTGTAAATGGACATGTAATAAAATGGTCTAATACAGAAAACAGAAGTCCTACAAGAGTCATCTGTGGTTCAAGAGTTGGAGAGCATCCCAGGCAAAGACATCTAATGTTTCATTATCAGAGATAGGAATTAGACCTGTGATTTCAGGGCTAGAGAGTAAGGACACTCCCTGATGAGGAAACTCCTTTCACCAATGCAGGTTAGTACCTTCTCTGCAACTGATAAACTCAATGATTTGCCTGAGCACTGGGAGGTTTAAGTGACTTACTGCCATCAAAATCTCATATTCCAGATTACCTTTTCCGGCCTGAAATCCTAAAACTTTCTCTTCTTTCTTCACATAAATAGGTTCTTTTTTCTTTCTTTCTTTCTTTTAGGCAATTGGGGTTAAGTGACTTGCCCAGGGTCACACAGATAGTAAGTGTCAAGTGTTTGGTCAGAGGTCAGATTTGAACTCAGGTCCTCCTGACTTCAGGGCCGGTGCTCTATCCACTGTACCACCTAGCTGCCCCTACATAAATAGGTTTTTAACCCTACTTCTTCTATATAAAGCAATTTTTAAATCTTTATTGTGTCATGGATCCTTTTGTTGAAATTTGTAGATACTTTCCCAGAGTGTTTTTAAATGCATAAATAAAATACATAGGATTAAAAAAACCCCTAATTATATTGAAATATGGTTTCACTGATATGAAATATATTAAATATATATATATGTGTGTGTGTATATATATATATATATATATATATATTTTTTTTTTAAGTTCACAGATTCCAGGTTAAAAGCCCCTGATATAAAGCCTTCTGTAACCATCTCTTAAGAAAGGTATCTAGGGTGGAGCCAAGATGGCAGAATAAAAGCAGTGACTTGCTTGAGCTCTCCCCAAAACCCTTCCAAATACCTGTAAAAAATGGCTCTAAACAAATTCGAGAACAGCAGAACCTACAAAAAGACAGAATGGAACAAATTTCCAGCCTAAGACAACCTAGATAGTTGATTAGAAAGGTCTATCGCACCGAACTGGGAGAGAAATGCAGTTCAGCTTGGGCACACATGCAGGCAAAGACCAGGCCTCAGCTAACCTGGAGCAGGCCTCACTCAAGGAACTGAATCACAGGCAGCTGTAGCAGTTTCCAGACTTCTAAACCCACAAATGCCAAAGACAACTTAGAAGGTCAGTACAAAAAGTCTACAACCTCAGTGAGAGAGAAGCTTTGTCCTAGCACAGCCCCGAGATGGCAGCTGGTTCTGAAGTTTCCTGGCTCACAGACTACGGGGGAATTAAGTGTGGTGGGGGGGGGGGGATTGTAGGGATCTCTTAGCTGGTACTAAGGCAGGATTCTCTTGCTTTGCCCACACTTTGATCTGGGTCACAGTTCTGGGTGGAAATCCTGGGGTGAGGACAAGTGCTAGCATGGTGGAGCTTGTAGTGGCAGTGCAGAGTGAATCCTCCTCACAGTTCTAAGGCAGAAAAGAGTGCTTGTGGTCACTCGTAGACCAGAGCACAGGCCAGGAAGTGAGTAAACACCTTGCCCCTGATCATACCACCTTGGAAAAACTGAAAACTCACATGTCCCTAGAAGTACCTCTGAAAACAGTTGCACAAAACTCCTGAAGCTTGGGACAGTACATTCTCCACAATGGAAGCAGACCCTACCTTAACAAAGAGTTTAAAACTCAATTAAATGGCTGGGATCATAAGCAAACTGTACAAAAAAAGTCAGACCATAGAATCTTTCTTTGGTGACAAAGAAGATCAAAACATACAAACAGAAGAAAAGAACAAAGTCAAGGCCCCTACATCCAAAACCTCCAAGAAAAATATGAATCAGGCCCAGGCCATGGAAAAGCACAAAAAGGATTTTGAGAAGCAATTAAAAGAAGAAAAGGAAAAAACTGGGAAGAGAAATGAGAGTGATGCAAGAAAGCCATGAAAAACCAGTCAACAGCTTGCTAAAGGAGACCCCCAAAAAAATACTGAAGAAAACAACACCTTAAAAAATAGCCTAACCCAAATGGCAAAAGAGGTCCAGAGGGGCAGCTAGGTGGCACAATGGATAAAGCTCTGGCCTTGGAGTCAGGAGGACCCAAGTTCAAATCCAGCCTCAGACACTTGGCATTTACCAACTATGTAACCTTAGGCAAGTCACTTTATCCCAATTGCCTCACAAAAAAAAAAATTCTAGTTGTATGACCCTGGGCAAGTCACTTAACCCCACTGCCTAGCCAAAAAAAAAAAATTTTTTTTTAAAAAAGGTCCAAAAGGCCAATGAGGAGAAGAATGCCTTAAAAAGCAGAACTGGCCAAATAGAAAACCAAGTCCAAAAGCTCATTGAAGAAAATACTTCCTTAAAAATTAGAATGAAGCCACTGAAAGCTAGTGACTTTATGAAAGATCAAGACATTGTAAAACAAAACCAAAAGAATGAAAAAAATAGAACACAATATGAAATATCTCACTGGAAAAACAACTGACCTGGAAAATAGATCCAGGAGAGAGAATTTAAACATTATTGGACTATCTGAAAGCCATGATCAAAAAGAGAGCCTAGACATCATCTTTCAAGAAATTATCAAGGAAAACTGCCCTGATATTCTAGAACCACAGGGTAAAACAGAAATTGAAAGAATCCACAGATCCTCCTGAAAGAGATCCCCAAAGGAAAACTCCTAGGAATATTGTAGCCAAATTCCAGAGTGCCCAGATCAAGGAGAAAATATTACAAGCTGCCAGAAAGAAACAATTCAAGTACTGTGGAAACACAATAAGGATAACACAAGATTTAGCAGCTTCTACATTAAGGGACCGCAGAGTTTGGAATATGATATTCTGGAGTGCAAAGGAGATAGGATTACAACCAAGAATCACCTACCCAGCAAAACTGAGTATAATCCTTCAGGGGAAAAAATGGATTCAGTGAAATAGAGGACTTTCAAGCATTCTTGATGAAAAGACCAGAGCTGAATAGAAAATTGACTTTCAAATACAAGACTCAAGAGAAGCATGAAGAGGTAAACAGGAAAGAGAAATCATAAGGGACTTATTAAGGTTGAACTGTTTACATTCCTACACAGAAAGACATATTTGTAACTCATGAGACCTATGTCAGTATTAGGGTAGTTGGAGGGTAAAAAAAATTATACGTATAGATAGACTGATAGAAGGCACAGGGTGAGTTGAAGATGAATGGGTGATGTCTGGAGAATAAAATTAAGGGGTGAGAGAGGATTATACTGGGAGAAGGAGAAAGGGAGAGGTAGAATGGGGTAAATTATCTCACATAAAATAGACAAGAAAAGGCTTTTACAGTGGAGGGAAAGTGGGGGAAGGTGAGAGGGAATGAGTGAATCTTATTCTCATAGGATTTGGTTTAAGGAGGGAATAATGTACACACTCAATTGGGTATGGAAATCTGTCTTACCCTACAGAAAAATAGGGGGGAAGGGGATAAGAGAGCAGGGGGATGATGGGGGGGAGGGCAGGTTGGGGGAGGAGATAATCAGAAGCAAACACTTCTGAGGAGGGACAGGGTCAAAAGAGAGAATAGAATAAATGGGGGCCAGGATAGTATGAAGGTAAATACAGTTAATTTTCCACAGCATGACTACTATGGAAGTGTTTTGCATTACTACACAAGTATAATCTGTATCAAGTTGCCTGCCTTCTCAATGAGGGTGGGTGGGGAGGGAGGAAGGGAGAAAATTTGGAACCCAAACTTGTAAAAATAAATGTTAAAAAACTGTTTTCACATGCAACTGGGGAATAAGATATACAGGTAATGGGGTGTAGAAATCTATCCTGCCCTACAGGAAAATAGAAAAAGAAGGGGATAAGAGAAAGGGGTAGGGGGGAGATAGAAGAGAGGGCAGATTAGGGGAAAGGGTATTCAGAATGCAGCTGTCTTGGGGTTGGGGGAGGGATGAGATGGGGAGAAAATTCAAAACTCAAAATTGTGTGGAAGTGAATGCTGAAAACTAAAAATAAATAAATTAATGAATCTTTAGGGGGAAAAAAAAAGGTATCTACTTCTACCCAGACTTTACAATCTAAAAATCCTATTATTTTGACTCTCCCTTCACACATCAACCCACAAAATGCATTTTTCTTTTTGCTTATACATAATAATAATAATAATAATAGTAATATTAAAACAGGTCTATTCCAATTGAGATCTGTTCACAATACAGAGAGATGCACATCTAAACACAAATATAAACAAACAAGTCTGTCTAGGTACATATATTCGTAAATATATATTAATACGCACACACATTTTTCCAGATACATAGTAATCTACACAAAGATAAGTCAACACGCTTAGAGTCTCTTCAATAGTAGAGAATAAATGAATATATTAAGTGGTGTTAGAAGGGTAAACGGGGGCAGAGGTGAAAGTGAATGGGTAAGTATGAGAGAAGGCAACTTGTCAGCAAAAAAAACTGTGTGTATTTCCTGCTTTGGAGATGCAGCCTTGTATATATGCAGTTCCCCTAAATAATGAGATAAGATATGTCCCATTCACCCCCATTTCCTTTTTTCTACTACAAACAAAATGAGAAAACATCCTTCTAAATGTAATTTTCCATGTTTTGTGTTTTACTTACCTTAAGAGTACTAAAAAAGTGAGCAGCTTTGGTTTTTAATGGTCCAAGATACCAGTACCTGAAAGGGATCAAGATGAAATTCTGATTAGAAAATATGATCAGCATATTTACAAAGTCCTATCCATCTGATCTGCATCTTCACAACATAAATGTAAATATCTGCACCCTCAAGGACATTATGATAAGTACCTCAAGACTATGATGGTAAGAGGGACATACCTACACCCAAGGACAGAAAAAATGAATTTGTGTCAGTATTAAAAAAAAAAATCCTTCTTTTCCTGGCATGTATGGGTCATATCTGCACCCTCAAGGACATTATGATAAGTACCTCAAGACTATGATGGTAAGAGGGACATACCTACACCCAAGGACAGAAAAAATGAATTTGTGTCAGTATTAAAAAAAAAAATCCTTCTTTTCCTGGCATGTATGGGTCAATAACAGATATTTCTACATGATGAGAGGTCAGTCCAGGAGGGAAAACCCTTGTGGAAGATTTATGGGAGGACATGGGAAAGAGTGGCATAGAACAAAAAGGCTTGGATGGGTTGTGAACTAAGCCATAATAAGCCAGGTCCGCTAAAGGATGATTGAGAAAGCAGTAGTGTCTTTGTACAGGAAGGCAAGCCTATTAGGATTACTGCGGCTAGTACTAATCTAATGTGCTAGAATGGGAGACTGAGCTATAGTCTAAAATAACATGTAAGCAGTAAATTTTTATGTGATGAGTTGCAGGGGAGAGGTGGCCAGCAACTGGCTAGAAGAAATGTCTACTTATTTCACTTTTGGTTGACTCCTTATTACCATTATAAGACCCCAACCCAGTTTGGTGAGGATGACCTTTTGGGGTCCCTACAAAATTCCATTACATGATAAAGCACTAAAATGAATATAATCCAGTGCTGAAATAAGATGGTACAAACTTTAAGTGCCAGGGATTTCAAGAAGGGAAGGATAATGCTAATTTTTAAGTTATTAGGAAAGGCTTAAAGGAGAAAGGAACCTGAGACAGGCCTACAGTACTTGAAGAGAGATGCTCAGAGAGAATTATAGCCTGGGGCAGAGCATGAGAAAAGATCAGAAACAAGGAGGGCAGGAGAGCAGGTGTTTCAAAGAAAGACCAGAGTAAAGCCAGAGACAAGTATACATATTCAATTTAGCTAACAATTAAGTGCCCCCATGTGCAAGGCCAAGCTAAATCCTAACAAAAAGGATGCACCCCTAAGGAGTTTATAGTCCCTAGTGGAATAATAAGAGATAAGATCAGGAAAGCAGAATAGGGCAGATTATGGGGGAGTCTTTACCATCATCTCTAATTCAAAGCCAGAAAGACAAGTTATGACTTGATCCACTAGGGAATGGAAAGCTATTAAAGTTCTTTATCAGGAGAATGACATGATCCCCACTGATAAGAAAGCTTGGACCCTCCTTCTATTCCTGAATAGGTAAATTCTCCAGGTTATATAGTTTGCTTCCTACAAAAATTCTATTTCTTCAAAGGCAAAACAGATGAACATTCCCCATTTCCCTGCTTCCTACAAAAATTCTATTTCTTCAAAGGCAAAACAGATGAACATTCCCCATTTCCCTGCTGAGGTTTCTAATTTCTAAACTGCCAGGTCCCCTTCACATTCCAACAGCCGTGACTTAGCACTATGCAATTCTTCAGCAGGCTAGGAAACAGTTCTGTCATCCTGGTTTCTTTCCACTGCACAATCAGGGCATTTCATCTGGTGAACAGTCCCATTTAAGACGTTAAACTGGATATCAAGCAGCATCCTAAAATGCCCTGATCAGACAGCTGTCACCAGATGGAGCATGGCTGCATTCCTGGCCAAGTCTGTAGGACATTCTATCAGTGCTGAGACGGATCTGCACCACGTTGGTGATTAATACATCTTGGCAGATGCACCATTTGCCCACTCACACATTTCTCAAAAAAGGCTACCAATAAGTTTTCTATGTGGTGAGATGTTAAAATTTGGTTACATATTAAACAGAAGGTTTTGTAAAAAAAAAAAATTAAAACAAAACTGTAGTACGGGGGCAAATGAAAGGATGAGAAATATATATAAGGATAACGTGAAGAACATAATAATACTTCCATAACTAAACAGGGTGAGCACTAACAAAATACTTGGCTGCAACAGACTTTATGTCTAAAAGTAGAAGAGGTACAAAGATACAGTTCATTATTCAGTTCAATTCAACAGGTACAGTGAGGCACCTACCAAGTACAAATCTACTTCGATAAGGTCTGGGGATAAAAGACAAATAATCAAATAGCCCCTGCCAGGCAAGAGGAGAAAGGAGATGTAATGACAACATGGAAGCCAGATAAGCAAAAAACAAAAAACAAAATGAAACTGATGGGGTGCTTGGGTGCTTGTGTTTGGGTGCTTGTGCTTGGACCTCAATTTCTGCCTAACCTCAGGAACACTATCCCTGACAGTTTCTCCCCAGCCCAAGGACACTGTGCCTAGCAATTACTCATGAGTGGGCCCCAGCAAGACCCTTATCTCTCTCCTTGGTGCAATTACAAACAGCACCTGAAGGAATTATTAGTTTGAACTGGCTTTGCACTGAGTCATAAAGACATACTACCACCCTACCTCATTATCTTCATCTGGGCTCCTCATAGCCTTAAGACATATGTACACTCCCTACATCTATCTTGTCAAACAAGATATTGATTGATGGCAGACTGGACAACTCTGTTACCCTGAACTCTAGTTAACTTAGTGGCCTAAAGCAGCAGGCCTAAAACCACACCTCCATATGGCCCCCCTTGTGGGCTTTTCCTAGTGAACTTTGGGTAAAACGCCTGTGCAGTAGGTACAAGAAGTGCATGTTTTTTTAAGAACTGACCACTCCTTAACCACTCCCTAATCCCACCCTGAATCACCTAGTTAGCATATTTGGCACATGTTTTATTGTATTTTATCCTATGTAAACTTTAACTGTACCACTCTAAGATTGCAGGATCCTTAAGAATCCTTGCCCGCTAAAAAGCATCACAATAAACTTTTTGCCACCTTGACTTGAAGAATGCTTGAGTCTGTGAATTCAATACAGACAACCCAGTCAGTCTTTGAGGGGTCACAACCTCTCATACCGCAACAAAACCACAAAACCAAAACACAAAGTTATTTTGGGAAGGAGGAAGCACCAACACCTGGGGAGGGAGATCTCAAGGGCCTTCTGTAGGAGACAGGATTTTAGTCTAGCCTTGAAGGAACTAGAGGTGAGGAGTGAGAACATTTCCCAGGCACGACAGATTCTGTTCAGTGTCAGACACAAGAAGTGAAACGTTGTGCAAGGAGAAGTACAAGTTAGTTTTGCTGAAAATATACTATGTGTGAGGGACACGATAGGAAGCCAGTCTAGAAAGACAAGCAGGGATGAGATCATGAAGGACTTTAAATGCCAAACAGAGGAGTTTACTGTTGATCCTAGAGGCAACAAAAAACTCCTAAAGCTTTCTAAGTAGTGGAGCGATGTAGACAGCTCTGTGCTTTAAGAGAATCAAATTGGTGTGGGAGCGCGTGTGTGTGTGTGTGTGTGTGTGTGTGTGTGTGTGTGTGTGTGTGTGGTGTTACCCTAAATAGGAATGGGTAATTTAGAAAGAGAGGTGGGTTTTGTGGGGAAAGATCAAGTTTCATTTTGGACATGATGACTCTGAGATGCTTTTGGGACATCCAAATGGTGATATTTTGTAGCAATTGAAGAGACAAGACTCGAGTTCAAGAAAGGAAAGACAACTACTGCATATATAGATTTGGGAGTCATGTGCATAGAGGTAACAATTAAATCCTCAGGAGCTGATTAAATCTTTGAATAATGTTCAGTTCGGTCATGTCCGACTCTTCATGACCTTGTATGAGGTTTTCTTGGCAAAGGTACCAAAATGGTTTGCCATTTCTTTCTCTGGTGGATTAAGATCAACAGGTTAAGTGACTTGCCCAGGGTCACACAGCTAGTGAGTGAATGAAGCCTCATTTGAATTCAGATCTTCTTGACTCCAAGCCCAACACTATATCCACCAAGCCACCTAGCTGCAGGTATAGAAAGAGAAAAGATGAGGGTCTAGGCCACAGACCTAAGGTACGCCCAAGCAAAGGTGGCAGGAACTGGATATATAAGTTAGCAAAGAAACCAAGAGGGAGTGGTCAGACAAATAAGGGAAGAATCAGAATAAAGAAGCATCACAAAAACTCAAAAAGAAGAAAATATTCAGGAGGAGAAAGAGGTGCCAACCATGTCAAATGCTGCAGAAATCAGGAATGATATGAAGTGAGAAGAGACTATAAGAGATAGCAGTTAATTAATAAAATGTTAACTATGGAGTGAGCAGTTTCATTGAGTGGTATAGTTTGAGACTTCATTGTGAGGGATAGAGAAGTGGGAGGCAAGGAAAAGGAGATGAGTGCAGACAAATGTTTCTATGAATTTAGCTATAAAAAGGAAAAAAAAACAGATATAGGACCAATGCTTAAGGGAGAAACAGGGTCAAGTAAAAGATTTTGTTTTTTCTACAAGTATTAGAGAGAGACATATTTGTAGGCAACTAATGAAGATGGACAGATTGAAGATGGGAGAGGGAATGATGAAGAGAACCAGTTCCCTAAGAGTGTGAGGAGATAGGCTCAGAAGCATAAGGAAAGGGGTTAACCATGTTAACCTCTTCCTCAGAGACTAGTCCAAAGGAGAAGAGAAAGGTTAAGTAAAAAGAGGTTCTGAGGTACAGGAGTTGAGGAGAAGAAGGAGCTTATAATGGATGGTTTCTGTTTTCTCAGTAAATATGGCAGGAGATAATGATGGAGCTTGTCTGATAAGAGAAGTTTGGGAATAGTTACTGTGGAGAGTGTGAAAGAGTTAGTCAAGGAAAAATAAAGAACTATTTTGCTATAGTGAGAATCCTTTTGAAATTAGACAAATTTGTAATGAATCAAGTCAGCAGTCAGTTCATTTTCTCCAAAAATGTTCAGCAAACATGAGTTAGAATGCAGAAGGCAGATAGTAGGAATAACCCGGGGTTGGGACTGGCTAGGTGAAACTGCTGATAGGACAGAAAGGGAGGCAGAGACAGCTGATGATACTAGGGATGACCAAGTCAACTGCAAGGTCAAGCCTGTGAAGAAAAAGAAGAAAGGTCAGAGCAGGGGTGACAGCTGGGAATACGGGGAGTGGGAAAGAGACTGGAAGTTATGATGACAATGAAGGCTAGATTTAGGAGGCAGAAGGAAAGATTAAAAGATAAGTTATGCCTGGGGAGAGGAATTCTAGTTAAGGATCATGGAGATGAAATAATTATGAGGGATCAAGGGTATGGCTATCCTTGCAAGTACTAAGACAGAGTGAAGGTAAAAGTTCACAGGAGTTCAGGAGCTCTCCTGTGCTTTAACTGGGAAGCCAGATTATTTCAGGGGAGACAGGTATGTATGGTGAAGTACCCAAGTAAAACAGCAGGAGTCTGGAAAGAAAGGGAACCTGAACCACATTCTGAACCTCAGAACACCTGTCGGAAGGAATTGTACTGGTTCATAACAAAGGAAGTAGTAAACCTCAAAGGAAGAGAGTTCTGTGAGATGGTGGCAAATAGGCAGTCTGGAAGTCAAAAATGAGGGAGTAGGTAGTAATCCTACTTCTGGCAGAGGCACGAGAGGAAAAACCACTCAGCCCTGGAGAGGATATTTAGGCAAGGCTACAACTGATTTCAGAGGAGCTTGCAGCTGCCCCTCCTCTGTGTTACCTGTGCCTCGTGCACTCTGGTTCTGCCATAAAGACTTTAAGGTTGTATTTGTTTTTTCTCTCTAACTTAAGCTCTCACATCTGATCAGTTACCAGGTCCTGTCAAGCCCACTTCTACAAGCTCATGCAAATCTGTCCTCTCTTCCTGGGTCCTATAGCTACCACCCTAGGACAACTACCTGGATCCTTGCAATAACCTGCTAACAAGTTCCCACCTTCACTCTTTCTGTGCTATGATGTGTCTTTCATATCACTGCAAGAACAAATTTTCTTAGTAGTAAGATATAAAATAAACCCATAAAAAATCATCAGCCTTTCTGTATGTTACTAATAAAACCTGGCAAGTTGATACTGAAAAAACAAAAACAAAACCTATTCAAAGTAAATATGGTAACTACAAACTACTACAAAGTACCTTTATTCAGACTGTATAAAGTATCTGAGAGCCTACCTATCTATCAACACACTCAGGACATAGGATGACACCAACAAAACACTTTTGGCCAAAATAAGAAGAAATAATAAAGTATTAAATAATTGGAGAAATATTAATTGCTCATAGTTGATCTGCGCCAATATGATAAAAACACTGTTACTGTCTAAACTACTTTACAAAGTTAGTGCCATACCAATCAAATTACGAAGGAATTATTTTATAGATATAGATAAAATAATAACAAAATTCATCTGGAGGAACAAAAGGTCAAGAAATTTAAAGGGAATATTTTTTAAAAGTAGGGGTGGGGGAACCTGGTAATACCAGGTCTCAAACTATACTATTAATAAGTAATCATAGGTGGGGCAGTGGATAGAGCTACTGCCTTGGAGTCAGGAGGACCCGAGTTCAAATGCAACCTCCGATACTTGACACTTACTAGCTGTGTGACCCTGGGCACATCACTTAACTCCAATTGCCTCACCAAAAAAGCAAAAAAAAAAAAAGTAATCATCAAGAGATTTAGTCCTTGTTAAAAAATATAAAAATTGACCAATGGAAGAGATTAGATAGTGAACACCATCGAAAAACAACTGAATACAGTAGCATAGTGTTGCTAAAACCAGGGACACTAATTACTAGGGTGAGGACCTACATGTAACAAAAATTACTGAGGAAAATGGAAAGTAGTATAGAAGAAATTAGATCTAAATCTGGAGATCGAACCCAGGGGTCTGTGAATTTGTTTTAAAAATGTATTTGGTAGCTATGTTTCAATATAACTCATTTAATTCGTAATCTTATGTATTTTATTTTATGCATTTAAAAACATTATTCTGCGAAGGGGTCCAGAGACTTCACAGGAATGCCAAAGAAGTCTGTGACAAGTTAAGAAGTCCTGCTTTAGAAAACCATGTTATGCCATAAGCCATGATAAATTACAAATGGACAAATGATTTCAAGAGGAAACGGTCATATCATTAAAAATTAGATGACAAAGGAAGGAGATATGTTTTATAACTACGACTGGGAGGGAAGTAGGGGGAAAATTCTTACCTAAATAAGGGAGAGAGATGATCATAAGAGACAAAATGAACAAAGGTAATAATTACAAAGATAAACAGGAACAAAGTGAGTTGGTAAAAATAGACGTGGAGGAAAAAGACATTTACATTTTATTCATTGAAATTAAACTGTAAATGGCTACTAAAGTTTAGGAGATTATATTGATGTTTAATAATTAAGTTTTCAATAAAACATTTAATTTTTAAAAGCAAAAAAAGCGCTTTCATTTGCATAGATTTCATCACGTCACTCATCTGTTTCAAAAAACTTTTGTGGCAATGTTATTGCACCATAAGAAATGACAGAAGGAATGGTTAAAAAACCCTGGGAAAATGAGTATGAACTTATGGACAATCACGTCAGCAAAGCCAAGACAACAAGTCATATAGTAACAGCCAAATTGTTAAAAACAAAACACAACAAAGATGGAAGACTTGTGATAACTCTGATCACTGCAGTGACCAACCATCGCTCCAGAGGACTTACTCTTGAAAGTGGGGTGATATATTCTGGGTTTAGAATGAGATTTACACGCACGCACATGTGAGCGCGTGCATGCACGTGCGTGTGTGTGTGTGTGTGTGTATGTATAGATACAGATATGTACGTGGACACAAACGTGTGGATTTACATTGCTTCAATGGTAATTTGTACATGGATAATTTTTTTTAAAGGGAGGGTGGTGGGTGGGAAGAGAGGAGAGCCAGGAATAGGCATTTAAAAAAGGAAAGAGGGTCATTGAAGCATTTTTAAAAAACACATAAAAAACAAATTTCTAAGGAAATACAAGCAGACTGCTTTAGAAGTGACATACTGAATTATCATATACTTAAACAGCAAGCTATATGTAATGAAGATTCTCAGTTTCAGATATAACCCTCTTTTTTGGTTCTGCTTTATTTAGGGAAATATTCCTTTTTCGGTTGGTTCATTAAATTCAGAATAAAAAAAAATTTTTTTAAATCTTCAGTGGATCCCTACTGCTTACAGAATAAAATTCACACTTCAGTTGTTACATGGTTTTAAGACCCTCAATATTTTGGCATCAGTCTTCATTTTCTCACCTTATCTCCTATCATCCCTCTCTGACTGACCCAGCAAAACCAGACTACTCTCCTTTTCCTGAAGACACTCTCCCACTTTCATGCCCTTCCTAATGTTCTCTCCTAAGCATGGAATTTTTGTTTCTTGAAAAATATTCATTTAAAGCCCAGTTCAAACGTCACTTCTTCCAGGAAGCGTTCCCTGATTCACCATCTGTAGGACCTCTTATACCACTCTGTTTTGCACTTTTCATGTAGTATTGTTTAATTGTCTATGTTTGTGTCCCATGCCCCTGCTACACTATAAGCAACATACAGGCTGGCCGATGTCTTAGCTATAGCTTTTATCTCCCCCAGTACTGAGCACAGTGCTCTCATGCAGTAGATCTTTAGTAAATGTTTACTGATTCACTAACTACAACAATTCCCTAGTTCCCGATGATGAGACCTCCAGAAATGAATTCATTTTCCATGAGAGATCAGGGATACTCCCAGTTTATTTCTATGACCAGCTATAACATGACCAAACAATCCCTCTTTCCTTACTCTTCAAGATGAGGATCCCTTGCTTTTCCAGCGCAACAAAAAGGGTACTCCTTTCAGAGAAGACCTATAGAAACGAGACCTATGAAAGGCCTCTCTTGAGCCAATCGGTACATAAAGACACCATGATCATGGCTCCCAACTCAGACACTCACCCTCAGAAGGCCTGTATTTAAATAGTGAATCTATTGCCTTACTCAAACAACATCAATCCAGTAAAAATAACGATCTGGGAAGCTCTCCTAGTCTTCTTTGCATTAAGGATGGCCAGCTTCCACAAAAAATAACCTCTACCCTTATAATTCAAACAAAACTCAACTTAGAAGTCTGCCAAATGGGGTGAAAAAAGCCACAATATGAATGAGGTACAGTATCTCTAAAACCCTAAATGAATAGAATCTTTTTTTTCAAACTATAATCATATAACTCAATGAACACCCTAATAAGGAGAATACAAAGAAAGAAAGTCACATATTTGTAAAATAATTCTACATTACTTGCTAACTTTGACTCCTGCATCTCTGTAGGATCCCCATCTGAGACCAGATAATGCAAACACAGGCTGTTCCTTTTCTCCCTGGAAGTTAAGTAAACACAGGAAATGAAGGTTAATGATTCCAACAAATGCAATCATACTAACATAATTTTAAATTTTTAACAGTTTTTTTGGGGGTTCTAAATTCTCTCCCTCCCTCCTGCCCTCCACAGCCCATTGAGAAGGAAAGCAATATGATACCCATTATACATGTGAAGTCATGCAAAACATATTTCCATATTAGCCACAACACAGTCTTTCTACGTTAGTGTGCAGATAGTGTTCTTGATTTCTTTTAAACCATAACAAAAATATGAAAATCCTTTTCAAATTGTAAAGAAAAGTGATTACTGCTCTGCACGATGGACATGGCCTTCAAAACAAGTCATACTTTTAAAAAAGGCCAATCCTCAGCCATTCTAACAAAGCGATCAGCCAACAACGGTGTGTTGCTACCTTTAGATTATAAAAAAATGGTCTTACAATACGTACAGCTTGGGAGTTGAGTTTATCTTAGTTTCTTTTCCCTTGTATACCTTTTACAAGGACAAAGTTGATTAGAGCCTGCCATCTTTATCAGTCTGGGAATTTAATAAGGGGATCAGAGCACTGGCATAATAGAGTATCTCAGGAAGACTGGCCATGATGGCAGTCTTATTACCTGTTATTGCTGGTGGCACACTTGTGGTTTACTGTATTTCCAAATATTCCAAGAGTATTTTTGGGGGGAGGGTCTCTGCAGGTGTCCATAATTCCTGATAGGTTTTGAAACAGGTTTTTACCCTTTCTGTGCTACGTGAGAAATACTTCTAATTTAGTCTGAAGATTCAAGGAAGGCAGTAGTAAGTTATGTGAAAGGCAGCTAGCCCAGAATGCTTTAGAGAGGAAGAAGGATGAATTCTGGAAGGGCTGGCTGCTAGGAATGATATATCTCCAGAGAAAATAAATTCTAAATAATTAGTATTTTTCCCAAAGAAAAAAATTCCTAGCAGTGACTATGGTAGCTATGGAACCAAAAGGTACAGAGTGAGGTCAGGTCATTAAGTAGCTACTATCAGACTAAACAGAAACTCTCAACAAAAAGCTAAATCTAAGCAATAATGAACTGGGAAAGGATGGTGGAAAGGGCAGTTAACCACTTTGCATTTCTACTTGGAAATATCCCTCAGAGCTGCCATCACGGCCAACCTGTTGCTGAACAGCTTTTAACTTTATATAGTTTTCTACCTCACTCGAAGCAGAAGAGCTAAAGTTTGTTGACCAGCTGGGATGGTTCTTTTGGATACTAGCACCCCTGATGGATGATGACAAAAGAAGCAGAACTATCACCACAAACTGTTTTTGTGCCTGTTTCAGTATAAAGATATGTATGGTAGTCCATATTTCATCTTGAGATGTGTAGGATGATTTCCTGGGAAGGAAAGATTAGGGGAGCAGATGGGAAGATTATGCCTTGATTGATATGAAAGTAAGATACTGTGTAGGACAGAAATTTAGGATGAATCCTAAAAAAAGTACAACTGCAGATCAAAAGTCACATATGAGATTCACCTAATAGGAGTTTTAATTTGAGGACCTTTGGAGATAGAAGAAATTAAGTATGAGAAATCAACAAGGCTTCTTTTCCCTGAGGACATAGGTAGAAAAATAGTAGTGACATGAACCTTGATGAAATGAACCTTTGGTCTAGAAATATTCGGTAATCAAAGATAAATGATATGGACTAAACCCTATGGAAAGAGTACAGATGGGTCCAAGGCTACAGGAGAACCATTCTTATATATGCCACAAGTGGTTTTCAGGCTAAGTTTCACTCTTCGTTTTTAGATATTTTATTAAAAACATAAAAACCAGAACCTAAACGAGTGTCCTCCTATTGGGGACTGACTAAATAAAATATGGTACTATATATAATGGAATACTATTGTGCCATAAGAAATGATGAAATGGATAAATTCAGAGGAAACTGGGAAGAGCCGTATGAATTGACTCAGAGCAAAGTGGAAAAAACAATTTATACAATGACAAAAATATTATAAGGAAAAACAACTTTGAAAGATTTTAAAACTTTTGAAAATTTTAAAATTAACTATGAGTCCAAAAAAATAAAGATGAAATACACCACTCATCTCCTAATAATGAGATAAAAATCTATTTTCAGATATGGCTAACATAGGAACTCATTTTGTTGGACTACGCAGCTATTTATCAAAAGCTTTATTTATTTTTAAAATACGATTAATGAAGGAGGGATAGTCGGGAAGGCCAGATTAAATTTTTTTTAAAAGGTTGCTAACTGAAAAAATAAAAAACAAAACCACAAATTATTATTGAAATCACAGAAAGAAAATGCAGGCCACATTAAAATTATTGGGAGAGAAGGAAAATATAATATGAATTTCAACAGTAATCTTTGACTAAAGTCTAATTTTGATGCCTCATCATGGTGTGAAAATAGATGGCTCTGGGTTCTGGAAGGCTATGATGGTGAAACTTAAGTCACAGCAGTGCTTGCTTACCCAAGTTTGAGTCTGGATCTGGGCACGGGCTGTGGGTCTACTATCTGAAGACCAGACTAGTTAGATCCTGCAAAGTTCAGTTCATCATCAAAAGGCTAATGACCCAATGATAAGTTTTTCTGGCCATAGCATCTCATCTCCTAAGGCTGGTAGGGGTTTTGAACTACATCAGTGGAGAAGATGCCAACTGTGACTGATGAAACAAATGGACAGTGTGAAATATTGAAGGAAAAAAGTGTCATTTTTAGCAAGAAAAAACTTTCAGCAACCATCTCCCTCTGAGGAAAATCTTAAGAAAGAGCCAAGTATAATGGCATCCAACTCAGCATTAAGGGAGTCCAGGGCCCAGGTCCTCTGCTTTACCTTATGAGGAAGGGTAACATTTTGTACCAGTTTGTCAACATACAAAGTTGTTTTTATGTGTAGAGGTCTGGTTTCTTCGAGTGGGGTCAAATTTTCCTCAAATCTAGGCTTGCTTCCAAAGGATTCCATTCTGGGAGAAGTGATCCCTTCTCTTTTAACTATGTACAATGAACCCATTGTGTAGGTAAAGGAAGATGTGCCAGACAGGGCAAGTCAGCCAACAAACATTTGAACTGTGATCAGCATTTGAACTGTGCTAAGTACTGGGTATACAAAGAAATATGAAGGACAGTCCATGCTCTCTAGGAGCTCACAGTCCAATGGAGAGAACAACATGAAAATATGTACAAACAAGATTTATACAGGATAAATTGGAGATAATCAATAGAAGAAAAACACTAACATTAAGGGAGATCTGGAAAGGCTTTTTGTAGAAGGTGGGATTTTTAATTGGAACTTGAAAGAAACTAGGGAAGCCAGAAGGTAGAGATGAAAAGGTAGAGAATTCCAGGTATGAGGGGCAGCCAGTGAAAGTACCTGAAGTGGGACATGAAGTGTCTTGTGGGAGGAACAGCAAGGAGGTCAGTGACACTGGATCAAAGAGTACCTGGGAGGGAGTATGGGGTAAGACGCCTTGAAAGGGTGGAGGGGGCAAGGTTATGAAGGGCTTTGAAAAACCAAACAGAGGGTTTTATATTCGCTCCCACAGGTGAGATAGGGCTGGGGGTTCATAGTCAGACCTGCCCTTTGGAAAAATAGCTCTGAGAGCTGAGTACAGGAAGATGGACTAGATGGGGAAAAGGCTTGAGGCAGAAAAAAAACAAAAAAAAAACCCCAAAAAACGAAAGGCTACTGCAATAGTTCAGAGAATCAGGTGCTAAATAGTGTGAAGGAAGAATTTACAAGACTTGGCATCAGAATGTACTACAGGCAACATACAGACTAAACAGGGAAAGAAGAGTGATGAAAATCAAAGTTCTCAAAGAGCTACTGCTCAAATTATGAGCGGAAGAACATGTATATCCCACAGTGTTAGATCTACACATTTAGGGATACCATTTAAAAACTTTCCTTTACCACAGGAAGGTCCAGATCCTTAAGGGCTAAGATGGCTAAGGTATATTACTTACTTAGCCCATCAGTAATTCTAAAGCATAAGAATAAAAGCCTGAGTCTCTTCTGGAAGGCTTAGCAGTAAGAAGGCAGTCAGACTGTACAAACAGCTTGTCCCTATGTGAGAAAACCGTGGTAGGCAGTTAAGAGGTAGATTCACTGTAGCTGTTACTGGACAGTAAATAAATGCCACTTGGAGGTATGATTTGCTAATCCGCAGGCGCACTTCTTACATGGGGAACAACACTACAACTAATCTCTGTTAAAGGATATGTCTAGAAGAGATCCTGTCCAAACTCATCCAACACGATTTCGGCAACTGCCTCCAGGCTGTCTTTGTTAATGAAGCCCAACATTTTTTGATAGAAGGTTGTAGGAAAATGGCAGAAGGGGAAAGAAATGTTGACTGAAGTAGGGAGGTGAGAAGACACCTCTGAGGTTCTCAGTTGAAGAATTATTTGGGCTGAAGATAGATAGATAGATAGATAGATAGATAGATAGATAGATAGATAGATAGATAGATAGATAGATAGACAGATAGATAGACAGACAGATAGATAGATAGATAGATATCCCTGACTTGGAGAAGATAAGCCTTCTAAATGATTGTGCGGAAACCTGGGGCTGAAGTAGAAGATACCCTGGGCCTGGAAGATTTAATTCTTAGTGTAACTGGTCTTGGAAGACTTAACCCTGGATTAAGAAAGAGAGGATCACACTGACACCTGCAGATATTCCCCTAGGAAATCACTTTTCAAGTAGTAGGGATGCAGGATACGATACTTGTTTTATTCCCTTCAAGTCTGAAAATTTCTTATGAGCATGAATCACATCTTATTCAACTTTACAGTCTCTCAGGGTGCTTAGAGGGTCAAGCAGGGGAAGATTTTCACTTTAGAGAATTTAAATGAATTAAATAGGGATACTTCCTGTTTGGAGCAGTTAGGTGGCAAAGTGGATAGAGCACTAGGCCTGGAGTTAGGAAGACCTGAGTTCAAATGTGACTTCAGACATTTACTAGCTGAGTGACCCTAGGCAAGTCACTTAACCCTGTTTACCTCAGTCCCTCATCTGTAAAATAAGCAGGAAAGGGAAATGGCAAACTAACCCAGCATCTTTGCCAAGAAAATCCCCAAATGGGGTCACAAAGAGTCAGATACAACTGAAATAACTGAACAATGACAACAAAACTTCACCTGTTGATTAATTCCCTAAGTGAACCTGGCTTGGAGGCCTAATGAGGAATTTAACTGAGCTGAGGAGTGTTAGGGCAGGGAACAGAAAACAGCTCCTTTTGGTCTTAGGAAGAGTACTCATCTATTTGTCAAGAGGACCTCAAATGAAATGTGTCATTAACCACTGACTGCTAAGAAATTTACCACAGTTGAAGACTATGGTCTCATACTGGTCACCTCACTTCAGAGAATAGCACTTAAGCTGTTAGGAACAAAGGAAGGAAGAGACAGTAGGCAGGGAAATGGTGTTCCCTCTCATTTTATCCTATCTGCCATTCATTCATTTATATTAAACACTTACTGTGACAAAGACACAATGACAGTGGTTAGGGAAATAAAAACAAAAATAAAAACAGTTCTATGTGGACATAACTGGAAAATCTCTAAATGGGACATTAGAAAGAAGAACCAGTGATGGTTCCATGTACATTTCAGGTACAATAATAATATTAATGATTATGGCTTATATTTATATAGTGCTTTTAAGGGTTGCTCTTTACAAATATAAACTTACTTGATCTTCACAACAATCCTGGAACATAGAAGCTATTATTACCCCCATTTTACAGATGGGGAAACCAAGGCAGGTGTCTTAAGCAGCATGTGAACTCAGGTCTTCCTGACTCCAGGTCCACTGCTCTATTGTGTCACCTAGCAAGGATTCTACTCATATCAGGTACCACACTATTGATCCAATGGGGACAAAATGTCTTTTACTCAACTGCAATACCTTCCAGAGATTTCTTAACTACATAAATAATTAGAATTTAAAAGGCCTATATGGATATGGGGGAAGAGGGAGGAAGGGATGGCACAGGGAGAAGGAGGCTGCAGGTAGAGAGAGGAATAGCAGTTAAATAATTTATTTTCCTAATCTACAAAGAGATTGGTCCAGGAAGCCAGGTCAAATTTACTTTAGCTGGGTGCAAAAGAAACTAAAATAGTCTGGAATATGACATTTTCTGAGGATCTAAGACCTATTTGTGGATGTTCTCCACTTCTTTGGCCATACTAGCAGAATAAAGAGCAGTTATAAACCAACAATGGATGAATCAGCTCACAAAATAGGAACATTTGAAACAAAAAAGGAAAACAAGAGAGAAGGTGCTGAGATGATAAGCATGATCAAGAAGAGTCCTCTCTATCCCTCGTTGGTGGCAATGCCAAACCATTCTCGCTTTGGCCTCCAGACACTTTCTCTACTGCATCACATGGCAGTTATAAAAAAAGAACACACAGGCTTGGCAGGAGGTGACGGCAGAAAAAGGAAAGGAGGAAAAAACAAAAAAAAACAAACAAACCTTTGTACCAGTATATCAAGCAGGCAAAATAAAAGAGCCACGTGAAGCAACTGAGAGCAGAGCCTCACTTCCTTTGTAACTAGCAGCATTTTTAAATATGCTTTCATTTTATCCATCGTCTTGGAATAGATTTCAAAGGGCCTTGAGCATTTACTTCAGTACAGAGCACTCCTTTTATACATAAACATAAAGATTTGAACATCTTCAATATGTAAGCAGTTAGTTCAAAATATCAGAATAATTTTAACAACTAGAAACAAGGCAATGGATTTTTATCTTTGTCTATACATACTATACGCTCCTGTCACTAATTTTTTAAAAGGGAACTTCACTGAGAGAAAAGGAACCTGGATGTGGCAAGTAATTTTTCAGCAGAAATTCGATGGCTTTCCCTACCTTGATCTGCAGCACATCAAGTGGAATAGTTTCTCCTTTCACAATGGCCAGCGTGGCATCTGTAATGTGCCTGAAAGACAATCAGGTGGACATAACATTTTACATTCATATAACACTTTAAGGTGTGCAAAATACTTTCCTTTCATTAACTTTGTGATGCAAGTACTATAGTATTCTATCTATTTTACAGATGTGAAAACATGAGGCTCTGAAAGGACTCGCGTTAACTGCACGTCCAGCACTCTATTCACTGACACACAGAAGACACATGCAAAGTCTATGTTGCGTACATTATTGATAATCTTTACGGGCCAAGATGGCGGAGTGAAAGCAGTGACTTGCTTGAGCTCTCTCCCAAACCCCTCCAAATACTCATAAAAAAAATGACTCTAAAAAAATTCTAAAGCAGCAGAACCCACAAAAAGACAGAGTGAAACAAATTTCCAGCCCAAGACAACCTGGATGATTGATCAGAAAGGTGTATCGTGCCGGGCTGGGAGCGCAGAGCAGCATGGGCGCGCAGGCTGCAGCGAACCTGGAGCAGGCCTCAGAGGATTGAATCTCGGGCAGCTGTGGACTCCTCAATCCATGAATGCCAAAGTCAATTTAGAAGGTCAGTGGGAAAAGTCTGTTTCTGTCCGTGCTAAGACAGGAAAGTGGGGTTTCAGCTCCATTCCCCAAGAGCGTGGGGGGGGGCGCAGCTGCTTCCCGAGCTTCTGGCCCACAGACTGAGGGGGAATTCAGTGGCTGATCAGAGAGGGATTGCAGGGATCTCTTTGCCAGTGCTGAGGCAGGAATCTCTTGCTTTGCCCGTGTGTGGATCTGGGTCACAGTTCTGGGCTGCGGAGCTGGGGTGAGGAGGAATGCTGGAGTGGTGGAGCTTGGGAGTGGCTGTGGAGAGGAACCCTTCCTCACAGTTACGGGACAGAAAGGAATACTTGTGCTCACAGGCCAGGAAAGGAGTAAACACCTCTCCCCTTATCATACCACCTTGGAAGAACTGAAAACTTACAGGTCCCTACAAGTATCTCTGAAAACAGCTATACAAACCCCTGAAGCTTGGGACAGCACTCTCCACATTAGAAGCAGACTCTTACCTTAACAAAGAGTTTAAAACTCAAGTAATCGGCTGGGATCATGAGCAAGCAGAGCAAAAAGAGTCAGACCATAGCATCTTACTTTGGTGAAAAAGAAGATCAAAATATACAACCAGAAGAAGACAACAAAGTCAAAGCTCCTACATCCAAAGCCTCCAAGAAAAATATGAATCAGTCCCAGGCCTTGGAAGAGCTCAAAAGGGATTTTGAGAAGCAAGTAAGGGAAGTAGAGGAAAAACTGAGAGTGATGCAAGAAAATCATGAAAAACAAGTCAACAGCTTGCTAAAGGAGACCCAAAAAATACTGAAGAAAATAACACCTTAAAAAATAGCCTAACCCAAATGGCAAAAGAGGTCCAAAAAGCCAATGAGGAGAAAATGCCCTAAAAAGCAAAATTGGCCAAATGGAAAAGGAAGTCCAAAAGATTACTGAAGAAAATACTTCCTTAAAAATTAGAATAGAGCAATTGGAAGATAGTGACTTTATGAGAAATCAGACACAGTGAACAAATCCAAAAGAATGAAAAATTAGAAAACAATGTGAAATATCTCATTGGAAAAACAACTGACCTGGAAAATAGATCCAGGAGAGAGAATTTAAAAATTATTGGACTATCTGAAAGCCATGATCAAAAAAAGAGCCTAGACATCATCTTTCAAGAAATTATCAAGGAAAACTGCCCTGATATAGTAGAACCAGAGGGCAAAATAGAAATTGAAAGAATCCACAGATCTCCTCCTGAAAGAGATCCCCAAAGGAAAACTCCTAGGAATATTATAGCCAAATTCCAGAGTTCCCAGGTCAAGGAGAAAATATTACAAGCTGCCAGAAGGAAACAGTTCAAGTACTGTGGAAACACAATCAGGATAACACAAGATTTAGCAGCTTCTACATTAAAGGACCACAGGGCATGGAATATAATATTCCGGAGGGCAAAGGAGATAGGATTACAACCAAGAATCACCTACCCAGCAAAACTGAGTATAATCCTTCAGGGGAAAAAATGGTCATTCAGTGAAATAGAGGACTTTCAAGCATTCTGATGAAAAGACCAGAGCTGAATAGAAAATTTGACTTTCAAATACAGGACTCAAGTGGAACATGAAGAGGTAAACAGGAAAGAGAAATCATAAGAGACTTATTAAGATTGAACTGTTTACATTCCTGCATGGAAAGATGATATTTATAACTCATGAGACCTTTGTCAGTATTAGGGTAGTTGGAGGAAAAAAATTATATGTATGTATATGTAGATAGATAGAGGGCACAGGGTGAGTTGAAGATTAAGGGGTCATATCTGGAGAATAAAATTAAGGGATGAGAGAGGATTATACTTGGAGAAGAAGAAAGGGAGAGGTAGAATGGGGTAAATTATCTCACAAAAAAAAACAGAAAAGAAAAGTCTCTTACAGTGGAGGGAAACGGGGGAAGGTGAGAGGGAATGAGTGAATCTTATTCTCATAGGATTTGGCTTAAGGAGGGAATAACATACACATTCAATTGGGTATGGAAATCTGTCTTACCCTACAGGAAAATAGGGGAGAAGGGGGAAGAGAGCAGGGGGATGATAGAGAGGAGGGCAGATTGGGAAAGGGTAATCAGAAGTAAATACTTCTGAGGAGGGACAGGGTCAAAAGAAAGAATAGAATAAATGGGAGGGCAGGATAGGATTAAGGGAAATAGAGTTAGTTTTTCACAACATGTCTACTATGGACATGTTTTGCATAACTGCACATGTACAACCTATATTGAGTTGCTTGCCTTTTCAATGAGGGTGGGTGGGGAGGGAGGAAGAGAGAAAATTTGAAACCTAAAGTTTTAAAAACATATGTTTAAAAAAAAGTTTTCACATGCTACTGGGAAATAAGAAATACAGGAAATGGGGTACAGAAGTCTATCCTGCCCTACAGGAAAACAGAAGGGGAAGGGGATAAGAGAAGGGGAGAGAGATAGAAGAGAGGACAGACTAGGGGAAGGCATATTCAGAATGCATGCCATCTTGGGGCAGGGGGAGGGGGGAGATGGGGTGAAAATCTGGAATTCAAAAACTTGTGGGAGTGAATGTTGAAAACTAAAAATAAATAAATTTATATTGAAAAAAAAATCTTTACGCCAATGCTCTGAGGTAAATACTATAACTATTAGTTAATGATGAGGCAGGTGAGGAAACAAGCTTAGAGGCCACGTAGCTAGTAGGCATCAGGGGTAAAAAAGTAAGCTAAGTTTCTTATCCCCTAGCCATCCAATCTGTGCAGGGGCCACCTGGAGCTCATCTCCAGAAAGCAGGCTGGAGTCCACTTGAACTTTACTCCCTCTCTTTTGTCCTCAAGGAGCTGAATTACTTATCTTTTGAAAATAGAGCACTTAGCAGCTTAAAGTATCGGATTGGCCACTTGAGGAAAGGGGAAATTGTATAGCCACTTCAATTATGTTCATCTCAAAAAGAAACTTACCAGAAACACTGAAGGTCCTAAAAAAATTTCATTTACCTTAAGCAAAACCCTAGGAATACTATTGTAGAGTTAAGTGCATAGTAGTTTTTGAATAAAAGAACGATCTTCACCTACATGCAGAACACTGTTGTGTCTTTAAAAACTCAGGCATATCATTTCCAAATTGTTTTGTAAAGTGAAGAACAGAAGTCAATGAACTCCTGGCCTTAAGTGTCATTGTTCAGCAACTGTCCAAAGCACTGAAAAGTAACACTTCAGCATATCACCACACTTCAGTATCAATATCAGAATGGATTTTGATAATAGGATCCTCAACTCATTTAGCTGAACAACTCCAACATTCAAGGTTCTTTTTTCTCTAAGGCAATCATAGCATAACAAATCTTGACAGTAGTGCGAAAAAGCAATATCTTGCTCTGTTTAGTTGGCCTTAGGCACTTGCCGTATTACCAGAGGCTGCAAACATTATGAACTTAGGCTTGGCTGACTTGATTAGACAAGAGCCTTGGGGTATGATTACAAATTAATTTTAATTTAATTTTTAAAAGCAGCAAAAGGAAGAGTAATATTTTGATTACAGGATAAGCAAGCCTAAAAACTGGAGTTTGTCCTTTTGCCTGAGAAAGAGTAGCCTCGGCTATGAGGAATGAGGATAAAGGAATAGGTAAAAAGGAGAAAGATAGGTATAAAGTTCCAAAGATAAATTTTCCCTCCAAGGGAAAGGTTCTGCCTCTAGGTTTCCTAAACTATACAGCAAGGATATGTTGGCTAAAGCAGGTCAACTGAAAGGAAGGGAAAGACAAGATCTCAAAAGGAATCAAGACCCAAACCACAGAAGGCTTATGTCAGGCAAATAAAACTCTTATCAATTCAATGTTTTTCAACTGCCTCTCTGAAAATCTCACCTGAAGAGAACAAGCACAGCTCATTTCACTGGCCTCTTGCATCTATCCCTGGTTTCAGGGTGGCTGGGGATGAACTGACCTGTTGTATTAAGGGCCAAATCACTGGGGGAGTTTTAATGAAAGATGTAATCTGAGTTTGTTTACCTGTCAAATATCTAAGGTACCATATGGTGAAAGCACTTGAAGGCAGAACGCTTATATACATTGAGAAGCATTAAATGGCCTAGTACTTTGTAACTATTAAAATAAACTTTACCAAAAAAAAGCCTGAAAAATAGAAAACAGTTCTGAAATATACAGAGATGCACTAACAACCAAAAAAGCACGTTAGTACCACATCAGGTTTATAAAACTTTTTATTGAGGGGACAGAAGAGGAACAAAAGAGGGATAGAAGAATCTCTTAACTCTTACACCAAGACTCTTCACCTGACGAAAAGTTGTAAAAAAATAATTGCTTGTGATTACCATATTTTAGGTGCCAGAGCTGCATTTGTCTTCTGCTGAACATACAGACTTGGTCTATTGAAGTTACCCCCGAAAACGAATATTAGGTTGTTAAGATAATCTGTTTATAGGGTTATACCAATGAGACCAAAGAACAGGCTTACTTCAAGCAGTGGCTACTCTCAATTCCCTGGCCATATCTCATTCACAACAGTAGACTATTTCTGGCAATGGGACCTAGAAAGATGGATTATTATTACTACCACTGAAAACAAAGCAAAGTAAATAACAATCCTAATTCCAAGTTCTACTGATGGGGCAGCAGAACTGTCACCAACATACGGCCAGCTACTCAAACATTCTTTCCTAACTTCGGTCTTTCCCACAGTATCTCCTTTCTTGATCATTATGAGCACAAGTCCTACCAGGACATTTACAACTATTTTAATAAACCTCTACCTCCTTCCTTGTGGCTTCAAACTTTTAGTTTTATTTATCATTTCTATATTCATTTTGCCTTCTCTTTTACCAATTTCTCTTCTAATTTTCAGTATTTCCTCTTTTTTTGGCTTATTTTGGGTTTATTTTGGCTAATTTTAAAGTGAATATGTAGTTTATTAAAACTCTTTTCTACTTAATAATGTATGTTTCTAGGGATATAATTTCTCCCTCTCAAGGACTGCCTTAGTGATAACCCAGAAATGTTAGTGTATTGTTTCATCATTACCAGTTTCTTTCATATAATTATTGTTTCTGTATCTCTAATGTGTGACTACAAGCTAACAACACTTTGACACAAGCTATATCATGCATGTGATTTCTTCCTTCCATTCCATCACATTCATTAATGTTAAATTCCCACATACACAACCTACTGGACTTTGTTTCCACTTTCGGGGAAGAGTGTACTGCTCAAACTGCAGGTCTGTCCCAGTGGGATAAATCCTATGGGAATCTTACTGAAGGTAACCTGGAGAGGTGAAGGAAAAAAAAAAAGGAAAGAATGGGAAAAAGTCAGGTTAAGACAAGATCACAGCTGTGTTAGTTAGGACAGCACAATCCCCATTCCTGGAAATGGAACCCAGGTATCAGTAGTTGGGCATATCTTCAAACCAGGCAATGAATAATGACTTAGAGTTTGGCAGAAAGACTCCGGAGAACCCACTAGGGGCCAACAAGTTAGAAAAGAGCTTTGTGAGATGAATAGGGCCATAGTCATACAGACTGGTGGAAATACACTAACAAGAAACAGAGGAATAGAATCAATCAGGTACTCCCTCCTCCCAATTTGAAAATGCTGAACAGAAAATGAAAATACTCAGATTTTATTTAAAAAATTAAAACAGATTTAATTTTTATCTAGTATTTCTAATTTAAAATATCTTTATTTTATTTGTCTAAATTTTAAAAATCCAAAGTTCTATGTGATAGACTTGCTTTATCATTCAAGATGCTGGACCATCTCCAGTTGTCCTGATCTATATCTCACCACTAGACCCAGATGGTTAAGGAAGATAAAGTGAGGCTAGTGACTTTGCACAGCCCTCCCTCACTTAAGACCAATTCACTTGCAAGTCATGGCATCATCTTCCTGATGTCATGGTCCTGTTTGAGAATGAAGGACAAACCACAATCATTCAAGAAAGAATACAACATGAAAGAGGGAGGCAGTGATATAGTGAAAAGAATGCTAGATTTAGATTCAGAGGAGTTGGGTTCAAATCCCAGCTCTGTCCCTTACAAGGTGACCCTATGCAAGTCACTTTATCCTTTGGAGACTCAACTTCCTCACCTGCAAAATGAACAGTTGAACTACATACATGACTTCTAAAGGCCCTTTGAGTTCTACCTGTACGATCTATAGTTAGCCTTTTTGGTTAAAAAAAAATTTTTTTAATCATTACTTTTCCTTTTCTACCATGAAGGCTCCAATGTTATAAACCAATCACAATAAACTGCATGACCTGTAATATCCTACAGCAAGATGATCTAAAGTAATTAATTTACACAATTCTGCAGCTTACACTACCGTACTCTGATGACTTAATACAATCTGCATTCCCCATGAGCTGTCTTTGGGTCAATACTCTCTAGACAAGGTGACCCAGAGGATCTACAGTGTGACTCAACTGAATCCAACCAACAAAAGAAATTAAGTTGGCTTCTGAGGAGGCAAAAAAGACACCATTTTAGAAACATATGATATGACTGGAAGGGGCTTCCCAGACAGCTTCACTAATAGCCTAACTGAGCAATTAACAAACAGTTGAACCTCCCATTACTCCCAGTAATCAGCTTTTCATTGGTCCAGTTAAATGCTGAAGAATGCTGCTTTTTGGCTGTGTACTCTGAGAGGGCGGAAAAACTATATAGATCAAATCTATACAGTAGGAAGGGAGTGCTACTGACAACAAAAGGTAATCTCCCCTAGTATATTAGTAAATGTACTTCCCTTTCAGTTTGGTCACTCATATTATTTGACTTCCAGTATGTTGAGGGAGATTCTCCCTGAGCTCTTTAGGAGCCCAGGTGGAAAAATTTCTGGACACTTTAATCACTCCTAGTTTCACCTCCCCTACCACACCGCTTAGAGAGGGTTTTAAGTTTCTTCAGGAAGCAGAAAAAACATCTCCAAGTTCCTCTAGCTTTATAACTGATGGGGATTCTAATCTAACTGAGGCAAACAGAAATGAGAAGCTGGTGAGACAAGAAAGGCGGCAAGGCACCAAAACGCAGCAAATACCATGAAAATGATGGACACAGACATATCTCCAAAGACTGTTTTTTGTAGAAAAGGTTCTTTAGAAAATGACTTTTTTTTCTGCTGGGGGAGGAAGATTATATAGTAAAGCAACAGTGGGTACAAGCTGCTGGGAAAGACCTTAGATGGACCTGTTATGTAGAACAGACTACTTCCAAGTTAATGAAGATTCCTTGTTACAGAGAAGCCAGTACTTCCCAAGTCCTTCTTCTCCCCCAAATCAAGGAGGCCCATTCTAGGAAGTTCTTTCAATTAAGTGCATAGAAGACAGAGGGAAAGGAAAGAATAAGAAAGGAATAAGAAGGAAAGAAAAGGAAGGAGCAAAATTAAAAATTTAGAGGCTAGAAATTCTAAATGCTTACCTCATCTACTCTTCGAAGAAGTCCAGTAACAACCTACAAAGGAGTGTAAGAGATTAACAAGCATTTCCTTTACCTTACAGAATTAGATTCAAATAGAAACCCATAAAATTCATCATCCTGTTATTCCATCTTAACTTCCAATGTAACTGTTTTAAACTTTTTTCTTACTCAAGTCCTATCATCTTACCCTCTGCATTTACAGCTGATGATTTTGCTTTCTTTTACACTAGGAAAATTAAAGTCAGTTTGGAGCCTCTCCCTTGACTCCACTCCTCCAAATTTCTCAGAAACATTCCCTACAGCACTCTTCCCTTTCCTCCCAGAAGAGGTATCCACAATCTTCAATAAAGCAAATAATCCTTCTTCCTATAACCTAGGTACAATTCCCCTCCTCTTAATTTTTTCAAGTTTATTCAAAACTAAATTATCAGCCTGTCATTTTCAGACCAAAACAATGCCAGCAACAAACATTAAATACTGTCAAGCTTTACTTCCATGACTTTGCCCATCTCATCCCTCAAAGCCTACAAATCACTTTCCCTACATACCATTTCCTGCTAGAACACTTCCCCTCTTTCCAGGCTCTGGTTAGGTCCAACTTCCTATGTTTCTGACCCATGTAATTAATTAACATTCCTTCTCAAATTACATTATGGTTACTTGTTCTGAAAGTTGTATTCCCCAATAAATGTGACTATTTTGAGTACAGGTACTGTTTATAATTGTTCTTAAAAAACGTTTTGTCCTTGTATCTCCCAAAATATTATAGCTTAGTTGACATTTATCAAATTGAAGTCATTCTTTCTTAACCTTTACTGCCAAAGAGCCTACTTGACATTTTCCTGACCTGATCAAAGTATCATGTAATTTACTGAAAAACAATTATTATACTACAAAAACAATTATTCAAGTTATTAGTACAGCCTTTCAAAAAGGATCTTTGGGAAATAAAGAGAGTGTCCATCAATTAGAAAAAGGACAGAAAACTATGTTGTATGAAGATAATGGGAATATTATTGTACAGTAAGAAGTGAAGAACAGGAGAAATTCAGAAAAACAGGCTAAGATGTGTATGACCTATTACACAGTGAAATAAACAGAACCAAAAGAACAACATACATAAAAAATTATTACAACATTGTATTTCAAAATATTACTGAAAAGAAGCCAAACTGAGTAAATGAAAAACCACTGATGGTCCTAGAGAAGATACTCTGCCCAGGAAGAGAAGCAAGTGCCAAGGGAAAATGCTGTCACATGATCAGATACAGTCCCTCTGTCAAGTGTTTTGTTTAATTGTTTTTCTTTGCTACAAAGGAAGGTTCAAAGGGAGAGAGGGACAAAGGAAGAGATCTCCCAGGAACAACTGTGATGTAAAGACAAAATGCACCATCAACAAAACGTGTTAAAAAGATCTCTAAAACAGCTCACAGAATTTCTAATACAAGCATCAGACAGAATTCTAACTATTGCAGTCTTCTTGTTTTGTGATCTGGGAGGAAAAGGAACCAAATTATACCAGATAAAGCCTGAAATAAGGTACTGATGTCCATTAGGCAGCAGCCAAAGAGTAGAGCAGTGGCAAGGAATGCATCTTTGTGTCTTTAATAGCTTTCTGATATTTAATTAATGATGTCAGAGTTTGCTGCAGAGAAATGGCAAACCTTTCAATGCAAAAGGTTCACTGCCTTTATGACACTAAATGTAATATTTTTTTTTAAAAAGTAGATACATATATTTGAAAAGAAAAATCAATGTTGGCATAAACAGGTAAGTCCACTCTACATACAATAAGAAGGGGTACTGGACAGGGTAAACTAAGGTTCGCTTATATGTCATGTCATAAAAATTTCTCTCACAGTTGACTGCTATCACAATAAAAAAAGTTTTTGCCATTTTATCTCATGCCTAAATGAAATGTATTAAACTTACATGGAATGAAAATTTGTTCTTGGGATGAAGGTTTTAGAGATGTGGGCGAACAGTACAGCAGAAATTTTACCACTACACACATTTCAGAAAGTTGTAACTATCCTAAAAATTAGAGCTTAGAAAGAAATGGTTTTTCTGGAACATAACCATCCCTCAGTGGCAACATACTGACACATGGTGTCCATTTCCTCCATCTTCAATATCCCTTCAAACAGCAAAACAGTCCTACCTCCTGCAGAGTTCCATCTCCACCTGCGACAATGATCATGTCTGTGTTTTCCATTAATTCTAACAGCTTCTTGGCTTGTCCTTCATAATCTGTCTAGAATGGAAATAAAACCCTGGCTCAGTTGATCAATCCAAGGACTACAAATGCCCAAAGTTTAAAATATTGGACTTTTAAGTTAGCCAGTCACCCCTCAAAAAGTAATTGATTGATAACTAAAATGTTAACAAACTAATAATTGGGCCTGAGCCCTGGAAAAGACCTCAGAGATTTCTAGCCTTATATTTTGTATGTGAAGAAAACAAGGGCCAGAGAAGTTAAATAACTTATCTGAAAGTGTATGGTCAGGACCAGGGACAGGTGAGGAAACCAAGCTCCTAGCTTCCAATGCAACTGTTCATTTCATCACTACATTTATTCAAAACTTTTCTTTTTAAAGCATTATGGAAACTAAATGCACAGGTGTGGGTATACACTATTATTCCACAGGTATGTGCAATAATCACAAGAGAATATTTTCTTCCAAAGGACAGCAAAGATAGTTCTATGCTATTTGGGAGGGGAGCAATGTCTCTACTTAGCTATCTATAAAACTGCAATATAAAATCCTAAACACATATAGACAGTATTTGTATCTGCTCAGAGCTAAGTATCAACCTATAGAGGCCACTTAAAAAAATGAAATGTGCTTATCTTTGTGGCAGAGCAATACTTTAAAAGTCACCAAGGAACTAAAAGAAATGAAATCCATATCCAACTGTGACTATGTGGGGAACATTTATATGGGCAAAACCTAGCTGTACACTAGCTGCAACAAATCCAGGTGAAACAATAGTTTAGAGATGACTCTGGGGCCTAGTTTTTTACTCAAGGGAGTGAAATTGATAGCACATACTAAGCATTTGATCACAGAAAGAAGTTACAGTGTAAGTCTGGGGAACTAGTTTTTAAAATACATGTGTGCAGCATTCTTGTTTTAGGAGCTCTGTGCAATAAGCTGATAAAAATAGAGTTTAGAGTAAAAATACAAATGCAGCCTTATAAAAAAGTTAGCAAGACAGAATTACATACATATGTCTATTGATCTCTAAAGAGTGACTCATCACCAACATGTAACAAACACTTCACAGTTAGATTTATAGTAAGTTTACAGGAGTCTCTGAAATAGTATTATTCCTTTTTGTTTTTCCCTCTTCCTCAGTCAAATCATTGAGCACTCAAGGGTCATCATTTGGAGTTCCTTCTACAGAAAGAAGGGAATATCTGTCTGAGGGCTAAGGTTATACAGTCAGGTACTGAAATGATCCTGAGGCCTTAAGAATTTTATACTTTCAGAGGGAAAGGAAATTCTCACGGTTATAACAGTGCTTGCCATCCAAGAAGCAATAATTTCATAATATGATGCCAAAGATAGACCAGTGAGTATTTCGACTTTTGCTTTTCAGCATGCCTGAGAAGGTAAAATCCTCTCTCACTCTCTTCCTGCCTATTATGCAGTTTTGGTTTCAAAGGAGCAAAAGGACCTGTACACAGGGTTTCTGGATTGTTGTGATTCCTCTCTGAGGAACTGTGGATAACGCAAAAGTTTAAAGTTACCAAGGGATGGAAGATGGCCACACTGACTGATTTATATAAGGAAGAAGATTAATTCTTTAAATTCAATTCAATAAGCATTTATTAAGTGCTTACTATTGCTGAGTATCAAAAAGAAGCAAAAGACAGTCTTGCCTTAAATGTTAGGATGCTAGCTCCTTATTAGCCACCATGCTGCCCTAATCAGAAACCAACCCTTGGAGGATTTATTCTTTTCATACACAGAACTCCTGCCCTGATGTCCCACTGCCCTGACTGTTGGTTGTCACTAGAACCTACTATATCTAGACCTGGCCCCAGCAACAATTCAACAATTCATTATACTTCCCAGCCAGCATTAAGTCTGTCATGTTCCTAGAAAGGATGTGTCAATCTACTCCCCCATGGCTCTACTCACCATCTCCGTAATTTTCCCTTTTTTTTTTTTTGAGGCAATTGGGGTTAAATGACTTGCCCAGGGTCATACAGCTAGTGATTATCATATGTCTGAGGCCGAATTTGAACTCAGGTCCTCCTGACTTCAGGGTTGGTGCTCTATCCACCGCATGACCTAACTGCCCCTCTAATTTTCCAAACCACAAACATCCTTCTCTGGCCACTACTTCCCTATATATGTTGTCTCTCCATATTGGAATAAAAGCTCTTTAAGGTCAGGGACAAGTTTCATTTTAGTATTTGTATACCTGGTGTTTAGCACAATTCTTGGCACATAGTAGATACTTAATAAAGGACTATTCAAGAGGTATAGAGACATAGGGTGGACTGTTCCATGGGTACATTTTGTGTAAAGGTACATTGATGAGTTGGTCTCACCTTGACTACAGTCACATCCATGCCAGATAAGTGTAAAATTGGGGCAGCATTCTTTTCAAAAAGATTTCTGGCTTTTCTGTAGATAGAGAAAAAGCAAGAAAAAATATTTTAACAAATTTTTCAAAGGGAGATTTAAAAGCCCATAACATCCTCTATAGAAAAGGATGTGAAATAACACCATGGACCTTTTAAGGCTTTACTCCATCCACTGAATTAAAGGAAGTCCAAAACTCAGAAAATTTACTAAATAAATCATTCTTTGACCCAAAGATTCCACAACTGGCATTTGCCCTCACGAGGTCAAACACAGAAAAGTCTCATATATGCTAAAATATTTATAGCAACACTTTTTGTGGTAGCAAGAAACTGGAAACCAACACGTGCCCACCAACTGGGAAACAGCTGATAAACTGTGATATATGAATGCAATTAAATATTACTATGTTATGGAAATAACAAGTATAAAGAATTCAGAGGCACAAAGAAAGTAGTACCAGGAAAAGAATATAAACAATGAATTCAACAACATAAATGAAAACAATGCTAAAAGGAGGCTAAACTCAGATTAATTTGCAATGAACAATTTTAGATCCAAAGAACTGAGGACTCAAGTCTATTCTCAGTAGAAAAATAGGGGACAATTTAATGTTGTACATGCACTTCATCCATTTGTTTTTGTTTCTAGGGAAGGCATGATTTAAGGAAATAACTGTGAGGTTAAAAAATACATTGATCCATTTCTCTAGCTGGCTAGTTTCTAACACTGAGATACTATGATGATAGAAAAACAGACTATTTTCACCACTAGGAACAGTCAGATGGGTACTGGTTCTTTCCCAAATGGAACTAAGTGTTCTAGACAAAAAAATAATACTGGAGTGAAATCCACTCTGATTAGTTGCCCTCCACATTCTAGCTCCTACTCTGTGCATTCACATAAGCCATCTCCCATGTCTCAAAAACACTGCCTCAGCTCCAACTTTCAGACCTCTTACCTTGCTTCCACCAACCCTAATTCACTTGCTACCACTTGAGAAGCTTTTCCTGATCCCCTCACTTGTTAGTGTTCAACGAAATTATGTTTACTTATCTGAATACACACTGTATCTCTCACAGAATGCAAGCATCTTGTAAACAAAAACTTTTGTTTTTGTTCTCAAGTCCCCTTAGCATAGTACTGTGCACACAGAAGACACTTAATAAATGTCTACTGAACAGAAATGAAACATACCCAAGACCCAAGAGATAGAGAAATGACTTGTATCAATGAAAAAACTCTACACTACACTTTGTGTTCAATCTTACTTTGCCCCTTTCAGATAAGGAAGGGCTCATCTGATGCCCTCTCTCCCACCCCTTTCTCCACATCTGTATATTCTTCTTCTCATGTATTCCCAGTTATGAAAAATACCAGGCAAAAGCTGCAAATTATATAATTACATGTGGAATCAATTACCAGAAGTCATCTGAATTTTTACACTAATAGCTGAAGCAGATGAGAGACTCAAGGGCACTTAAGAGCAAATCCAGCATTATTTGTAATGGAAAAACATTGGAAGCTTTCCCATTAAAATCAAGGGTAAAATAATGATGCTCACCATCACCAATACTATATGATATAATGTTAGAAATGCTAATTTGCTGCTTGGTGGAGCTGTGAATTAGTCTGGCCAGTTTAGAAAGCAATATAAAATTACACAACAGATATTACAAAATTGTTCATGCTTTTTGATATAAATGATCCTACTACTAGGTTTATACCCCAAGAAAATCATTAGTAGGAAGAAAATGCCCTATCTGTAAAAAAAACAATCACATCAGTAATATCTGTAATAACAGAAGTTGGAAAATATGTGTCCAATGAGGGACTGGAAGACAGCCTAATAAAATGTGGTATATTGTGTAGTAAGGAATAGCAAACATGAAGAATTCAAAGAAATATGGCAGGTTTATATTAAGTGATACAGAGTGAAAAAAGCAGATGCAGAGGAATAATTTATACATTGACTACAACTATGTAAATAGAGATAAAAGAAATGACAACTTGGGTTATACACAAGAGATGATGTTGGTACCTGAAACCATGAACCACCACTTGCTTAAAAAAAAAGTATAATAAATTTTACATGTCATATTCAAAACTGTCCCATAGTTGTCTGTGCTTTCTTCTGAATTTCCTTCTATTCTCTTCTGTGCATTTTCAAAAGTATTATAATGGTCATCTTTTTTTTTTAAAGCATCTCTACTGCACCCCCATCCCCACCCCAATTTAAAACAGAGAAATAAAGAAAAAAAAATTCTTGTGTCAAATAAGGCTGGTCAAGCAAAATGAATCCAAACAGTGGCCATAGCCCAAAACATCTCTGCTCCTTGTGTCTCTCACCTGATAGGACAAATGGTAAACAAGCTTCATCAGAGGTTCTCTGGTGCCAGCCAACCAGCATTTATTAAGAACCTATTATGTACCAGGCACCATGTCTAGCATTGGGGATACAAAGAAGGGCAAAAAGCAGTCCCTGCTCTCAAGTAACTCAGAGTTCTGAAGTCTTTCACATTTGTTTTTCTTTATAATATTCCTATTTTTGCATAAATGGTTCTTCTGGTTGAGCTGGATTCACTCTGCTTCAGTTCATACTACCCAGGATCCTCTGAAACTATCTCCTTTGTCATTTTTTTATGATGCAATGATATTCCATTACATGCATATACTACTTTTTTCCAGCCATTTCCCAACTGTCTAAGAGGCAATCTAAGACACTCCAATTTGACTTGACTCCTTTTTCTCCCCTCCCCCACATCACTGCTTCTGCCAAGGAAGTTTATTTTGCTTGTGCTTATTCCCTCCCCAATATTATCCTCCCTCCCAACCTCCTCCTTATTCCCCCTACTTGTTTCCCTCACTGTGATGCAACTCTACACTACACTCTGTGTTCAATCTTACTTTGACCCTTTCAGATAAGGGAGGGCTCATCTGATGCCCTCTCTCCCACCCCTTCCTCCACATCTGTATATTCTTCTTCTCATGTATTCCCAATTATGAAAGATACCAGGTTGTACATCCTTCTTCCTCCTTTCTACTGTGTTTCTCCTTCTACCCCTCTATTCTCTTTCTTCTCTTCAAACTCTCAAAACAGAATCAATCTACTCTCTGGCTTATTGTTTTTTTTGTTTTGTTTTGTTTTTAATTTAACACCCTTTGAAGACATGGGGGGACACTTGTTTTTTCTCCCCCTCATAGTGTTCTTTCCCAATGCTCAAATCAATTTACCTCTCTAGGTTTCTCTAGACTCTTTTGTGTTTATATTTTAAAATTCCCACTTAGCTCTGCTCTTTTTCATCAGAAAGGCTTTAAAGTCTGCTATTCCACTTTTTCCCCCTATGGTATCATACTCAGCTTTGTCAAGTAAGTTATTCTGGTTGTAAACCTATCTTATTGGCCTTTTAGAATATTATATTCCAAGAGATCTGGTTTTTAGTAAAATAATGATAATAGCTAACATTTATATAGTAACCTATTATGTGCTAGGAACTATGCTAAGGGCTTTTTACAAATACTGTATCATTTGATCCTCACAACAACCCTGGGCAGTAGGTGCAATCACTATCTCCATTTTACAGATGAGGAAACTGAGGCAGGTAGTGGTTAAGTGACTCCTCCAATGTCATATAGCTAGTAAGTGTCTAAGGCTGGATTTGAACTCAGGTTTTCCTGACTCTAGGCCCAGTGTTATAACCACTGTGCCCCCTGGCAGTAACATTTATTCAACTGCAATACCATAGCTCTCATGGAACTTACTGTCCCCTATAACAGCACTCCATGAAATCATGTTTCTCTAAAACTAGCTAAAACACTAGACCAAGTAGACCTGTATAATGCTATTTTATTGCTTGTTCTATCAGCTGATTTTTTAGACTAGATATATTTTTCAAATATTTTATTTCAGGGGCAGGTAGGTGGCACAATGGCTACAGCACCGGCCTGAAGTCAGGAGTACCTGAGTTCAAATCCGGCCTCAGATCAAACACTTGACACTTACTAGCTATGTGACCCTGGGCAAGTCACTTAATCCCAATTGCCTAAAAATTAAAAAAAAAAGAAAAAGAAAAATTTTATCTCAGTTGTAGGATAAACAGACTATTCTTTTCATCTGATTTTTTTTATAACTGCTATGGTTGCTAAAATATTACAAAGGGTTGAAGAGAAGCTGTGCTTCTCTAATCCATCCTACAAATAAGTCAAGGGGACGGACTAGTGATATTTCAAATACTCACAAAGCATGAAGAGCTTACTCTGTGCTGGATAATACACAGTGATGAAAATAGTCCCTCCCCTCAAGGAGCTTATATTCTACTTGCTGTGTGTTCAAGTTGGGCCAAGATGAATTAAAAAAAAAAGTCCTTGAATTTGAATAATGTGTGCATTTTCTAAACGTGACTAGATTTAGGTAGGCTGCTCTTTAGTTTAAGTTCCTTAAGGAAAGGAATGTTTTACAAATGGGAAAAGGACGCACACATACAAAAATATTCATAGCAGCTCTTTTTGTGGTGGCAAAGAATTAGAAATTGAGAGGATGCCCATCCATTGGGGGAATGGCTGAGCAAGTTGTGGTATATGAATGTAATGGAATACTATTGTGCTATAAGAAATGATGAACAGGCTGACTTCAGAAAAACCTGGAAAGACCTATATGGTCTGATGCTGAGTGAAGTGAGCAGAACCAAGAGGACTTTGTACACAATAACAGCCACATTGTGCAATGACTAATATTGTTAAACTGAACCCTTCTCAGCATTACGAGGATCTAAGACATCTCCAGAGGCCTCAGGATGGAAAATGCTGTCCACATCCAAAGAAAGAACTATGGAAGTCGAATTGCTATCACTTATTTTTACCTTCTGTTGAGTTTTGTTTCATCTTTCTGATGGTTCCTCCTATTGGTTTTAATTTTTACTTACAACTTCACTAATGTGAAAATATGTTTAATGGGTATGTAAATGTAAAGCCTATATCAGATTGTGTGCCGTCTTGGGGAGGGTGGGGGGGAGGAAGGGGGAGAAAAATTTTCAACTCAAAAGCATACGGAAGTGATTGTTGATAAATCAAAATAAATTAATAAAATTTTTTTAAAAATAAAAGAAAAATGAAAGAAAAAAGGAAAGGGATGTTTTATTTGCTTTTGTATCTCTTCACTTAGCACAGTGAAATACAAACACTCACACACATACACGTATGTATATATATGTGTGTATACACACGTATATATGCAATACATATGTGTATACACATGTGTTTCTATTTCAAAATGATGTATACTGAATAAAGTCAGTCACCTTGATTTTGTCAGTAGGCTGAATGTAAATCACGTGGTGAGCTGACATATCTTTGTATCCTTGTTACTTTTGTAAATACAGCCCTTGTTCATCTTACCAATTTAATACTGGGCACTATCCTGAATCTGAGTATTCAACAAGTTCTCAACCTACCATGTAGGCCACATCTTTATGTCTTGCATAGAAGCAATATGGCATATTGGACCTGCTTTGGCCTTGGGGTCAAGAAGACCAGGTTCAAATACTATCTCTGACATTTAGTATCTGATCAAATTACTTACTCTGGTTCTCAGTTTCTTCATCTGTAATACAAAGGGGCTGGACTCAATGACCTCTAGGGTACCTAATAGTTCTAAAGTATATAATCTTTTCCACAAGAGTGAGCAACATTATTGGAATGAGTGTGGTCTTCCAAGATGACCACCCTATCAATACATTTCTCAAAAAGAAAATTAATTTTAATAGTAACACCTCATAGTAACAATACTTAAGCACAAGCCAGGTTAAAGGGGCCATAACTAACTTCCTGTTACCAATAGTTTTATATATCTGCCTCTCTCTGATCCTGGCTACCTGGTCAGAGTGCCAAAGTCTGACTAAAAGAAAAGTAAGAAATTTGCTTCTTTTGACTTCTCCCTATGGTTTTCATTATCTTTTTGAGTTATAATCGCTCCTTATTAACTCTGACTATCTAAAACTCTTCTCTAGTACCTCATCACGGTGTGGTGGTAACCTTAGGTTCTCAAAAGCAACGACAATCAAGTACTGGTAAGTCTTATAAGCCCCTCTAGGTCCTCTGATTAATTTAATGTGTCTGAAATCAAGCTAGCTCAATTAAAAAGGCTCAGCCCCTGGGCAGGTTCAGGGCAATTCATGTTTCAACTATGACCATACTGGAAGATTATCTATGTTGTCATCAAAGGGATCTGACTGAAACCAGTGGAGGAATGCTCCAGATCTTTGAGGTAGTTAAGTAAGTAATTTATATTTTATAAAATACACACACACTTACCCTTTGCAAGCTGCAGGGTTGAGAAAGACAGTTGCCTTCTTCACTTGTGCATTGGAAGGAATGAGTTGATTTCCAAATACCTGAGAAAGATAATAAATGTTTTAAAAATGGATTTTCCCTTGTCCTTTAGTTACAAAACATATTATTTTGTGCCAAAATAACTAATTCTCAATCTATACTGCACTTAGCCTTACCAGAGATGAATTGAATGCCTTCATGTTCTCATATTTACAAACTGCAGCATGCCTAAATGTCACATGACAATAACTATTTACTCAATCCTATAAACTCTCACCTATGAGAGGCAGAATGAAATGACCCTCTCACTGTGGGTAGAAACTGTCTTGGTTGTTACTGCGCATGTAAAGTACTAAAATTATGAAAGTTTTAGAACAGGATTACTGGAAATGACCTTCTCTGTAGTGGGAGTGGGGGCCAACTTGTCAATGACCTGTTCCCTTGAGGCAGTAAGGGAAAATCAACAGGTGGGTATGAACAGCTAGGATCCATTAGGTGGACAACAATGAGTCTTCTGATGAGACCCGACCTTGGATAGCCCTGTGATGCTGGATGATTCACCATGCCCAATGGCTCCCAAGGCTGGAGTAGGAGTGGGCAGAAAAAAGATTGCACAGGGTTAGGAGATGAGAAATAACTAGGTCTGGACAATTTTGTGCTGATAACTGTCTTAATGGTCCTTCAAACGGCTAGGGCCAAGGTGCCAGGACAGGGATTAGTCTTCATACTAGAAAAGGGAAGAAACCCTACTATGGACTGGGTCTGATGCTTGAAATCAATAAAGCTACTGACAACCATATGGACTGGGTATGGTCAAGACATATTCACAAATAAATTCAATTCGACAAGAATCAACTGAATGTCTACTATGGACCAGGTACTGGGGAAACAAAGACAAAAATGAAACAGTCCCTGAGCTTAGGGAACTTGTGTTCTAGCAGGAGTGAAAAAACACGTACACAAATAAATAAAAATAAAATAAATACAATTGTTTTGGGCAGAGAGGGAAAACATTAACAATAAACCTATGTCACAGAGTCTGTGACAAATGTAGCCTCGGCCGAGTCCTCTAAGCCCTAAATCATTCCTTGTCAAATCCCAGGATCTTGGTGATTAGAAGTCAAAGGATTCTGACATAGGGATAGGAATGAGAATCTAAGAGTCAAGTTGAAAGTAGATGAAGGTTATTTTAGGTCAACCCAAATTTGACCATCTTAAGTTTTTGTTCCTTATTCTATCTGCACTCCATTAATTTTTTCATATGGTTTTTCAACTCCAACTTTATCTTGTGTAAATTAAGAGAAGGCAGGTTCACAGACATCTGGTTTGCAAAGTACAAAACAAGTTAACTTTCTTTCAGATTCCCAGGCACTGGAAGGAAAAACCCTCCAGTGAAGCAGATTTAAAATTGAGCAACAGAAAACTTTTCCTAGCCTCCCAAGGGCATTTTATCGTAAGAAGTTAATTTTAACCTCTTTTCCCCCTCTCCTGGACAAGAAATATCAAGAGGCATGATCAAGAAGACATGGCTAGAGAGGCCATAGTCTGTCAGAGGGGAAATTAAATCCATTTACCATTTCCTTGGTCTTTAAAGTATTATCCTTATCTCTTTAATTACAAAAGTATTTATATGGAATGTTGGGTGTTTACTAGACAATTTTTATGTTATATATAAAAACCTATCAGTCTACTACCTCCTTTTCATAACCTTGTAGTAGTCATTCTACACTCCTAACAAAGCAAAGAGACAGATCAGAAAAGAAGATATAAGATATAAAAAAGAATCAAGAGGCAATGAGAATACAAGGACAAAAGGTGGGGCTAGGAGGGGGCAGGGAGGCATGTCAGAGTGGGTATACAAAACGGAAGAATTGTTAGCTTTTGTGGATGAAGAAAAATACTAGAATGAGGCTGAAAGTGGAAGCAGGAGGAGATCTTTCAAAATTAGCAAATCAAGGTGAAGAAAGAATCATAAGCAACAAACAGTTAACAAGAAAAAGACTAAAGTAACCACACAAAGAGGAGAAAATATGAACGCTACATTTAAGCAACTGCTCTCTCTCTCTCTCTCTCTCTCTCTCTCCACACACACGTATGTATGTATGTATGTGTATGTGTGTACGTGTGTGTATACACACATATACATATGTACATATATACACACATACACATACATACACACACACCTCCTTTTGGTCTTCATTATCTATATTCTTATCGTTAAGAACAAATACTCCCTGAATGATTCAGGTAGTGGTATAATCCAAACAAGTGATCTCCTCTCCCCCTTAAAGAAGAAGATATAGGTAACAGAAACAGCTAGTCTACCCGAAAGATTCATGAGCATAACTTCCAACCCAACCCAGTATGACAGAAAAGGAATTCTACCAGCCTCCTTAAATAGCTTGCCCATGATCAGTGCACACAAAACGTACTATAGTTCTGTTGGTGCACTTGAAAAAGGCTCAAGCCTTTTACCTCCCAGAGTATAAAACAATGCTGCTTCCGGCAGATGCTACTGCTAGAGCCTAGTCTGCAATCCTGGAAAGAGACAAGGAGGCACAGTGTTGCTTTGCTATGCAGGGGCCAAACGAGGCAGCTGAAAACTCAGCTGCCACAGAACCCCTGTACATGTGTCTTTGCACACTTTTTGCACATATCATCAATAAATTCTATGGTGAGACTTAAGCAGCATGTGGTTGTTCCAGAGCACACAGTACTTAATAAATGCTTCTGACGGACAACTAAGTCAGAGTGAATTTAGAAAAACAACTTGTTCTTTTTGTAATCTGGAAGAAGATTCTTCCTCCAGCCATGTCTGAGTCCTCAGGAGCCAGACTATAAAACAAAGGGTCTCCCAGGTTTGGTTGAAAAAAGTAGTTTTACTTTTGGAAGTGTAGTATGGATAAAAGGCTCCAGACAGTTTGGTCTAGTAGGGCTATGGCCTAGTTAGGGGAGATGTTGATTATTAGGATAAGTCATCCTCCCTAATTCTGGCCAGAAGGTTCTGAATTTCATGTTGGGGTTGGGGATCAGGGGGAGGGGAAGGGAGAGAAGGGAAAGGGGACCCAAGGATAATCTAGTGCCTACGGTTAACTGAGGGTCAATTTGGACAAAATGAAGTCTGCCTTCAGTAACCCACATTCATTTCAAATGATATGCTGTGGTAAGCAATGCATCTACCAGCCTTGGAGAAGAAGAGGAAGGGAAACGCACATATATAGCGCCGCCTAAATGCCAAGTACTGTGCTGAGTGCTTCACAAATATCTCATTTGATCCTCATGACAACCCTGTGAGATGGGTAGTGCTATTAGTATTCCCACTTTACAATTAATGAAACTAAGGCAGACAGGGGTTAAGCAATTTGCCCAGGGTCACACAGCCAGTGTTTGAGGAGAGATCTGAACTCAAGTCTTCCTGACTCCAGGCCCAGTGATCTATCCAATGGAGCACCTGGCTGCTTCTAAGAATACCAAGATGAGGGGCAGCTAGATGGTACAGTGGCCTTGGAGTCAGGAGGACCTGAGTTCAAATCCAGCCTCAGACACATAACACTCACTAGCTATGGGACTCTGGGCAAGTCACTTATCCTGACTGCCTCATAAAAAACATAAAACAAAAAGATATAAAAGGAGAGGGAAGTAAAGAAAGAGGGTAGTCTGACTCTGTGACCCCTTTTGAGGCTTTCTTGGCAAAGATACTGGAATGCCATACCATTTTCTTCTCCAGCTCATTTTATAGATGAGGAAACTGAGGCAAAGAGGGCTAAGTGACTCAACCAGGGTCACATAGCTAGAAAGTATCTGAGACCAGATTTAAACTCAGGAAGAGAATCTTCCTGACTCCAGGTTCCTGCACTCTATCCACTGCACCACCTAGCTAACCCTGTAGCCTACCACTTTCTGATAGGATGAGGACTTCTTGTTTGCCAAGGTCACTGAAAATCTTTAGGGTAAATTTGGAAACTTTTTCACTGATCCTTGATTTAATCCAACTCTAGTGGGATCCACAAGCCTTATTAGAAAGTTCTATTCTACCAAGAGAATGTTGTACACAATAACAGTGATGTTGTGCGACGACTAATATCGATAAACAACCCTTCTCAGCAATACAAGGATCTAAGACATCTTGTGATGGAAAATGCTATCCACATCCAAATAAAGAACTATGGAAGTTGAATTGCTATTTTTTTTTCTCTTCTGTTGAGTTTTGTTTCCTCTTTCTGATGGTTCCTCCTATTGGCTTTAATATTTACTTACAACATCACTAATGTGAAAATATGTTTAATAGGAATGTAAACGCATAGACTATATTAGATTGTGCACCATCTTGGGGAGGGTAGTGGAGAAGAAGGAAGGAGAAAAATTTTAAACTCAAAAGCATATGGAAGTGATTGCTGATAAATCAAAATAAATAAAATAAATTTTTAAAAAAGAAAGTTCTATTCTAGCTTAACTATTAGTATTATAAAATTCCTTCTGAGTTGGTATAAGCTTAGACACTTCAGGCCAGCTTAGTGCTAAAAGCCCTTCCATTTTCCCAACAACGATAATGGCTTTTTTCTTTACTTTTCAGCCAGTTTTCTCACTTATTCTAATTCAAATGTGGGCTATTTATTTGTCTAAATTTTTTAGATCAGGTTAGTTAGAAAGATATCCTTCTAGACTTCTTAATTTATAAGCAAGGAAGATTTGCTGTTAGTGAGCTATGCTCACTCTCCAAAGAGCTGAAAAAGGGAGATTATGGCCTCATAGCTACAACTCTAAACCAGCCTGGTGAAACTGCATGACTGCCACTATCCAATCAGGAGCAAGTAACTTTCTCCTTTCTTAAAGCAATCATCTTCCCTCTCCCAAGAGGATTTCCAGTCACTACCTGCTAGCTTAGCTGTTACCTGCAATTTCTATTAAAAAAACACTTTGCCAAACAGCTGAGGTGGCACTAGCACCTGAAATATTTATGGCCTGTTTTGTAAAGGCTGTGTTGGCAAGAAGGTTCCTCAGAACTAACTGAAAAAGAAATGTCCTCATCAGAACAAAACATTTCTAAACAATACTTTCAAACAGAAAACTTGACAAGGTTTTAAAATGGAGTTAAAGTAGTTTTATCACTCCCACTTTAGTGGGAATCTATTAATAGTATGAAACGTCAGTGTAATCTATGAAAATATTTCAGTAACCAAATGTGAATTTGTCTATCACCCACCTCTCCAGCTCAATGTACTGTTCTCTTTTCCATTGATGACTTTAATGATTCTTTTTTTGTATTTCTGACATGATAAGCTTAATGGACACTTAAGGTATTCTCAAAACGTCACCAAACTCCTTGAAACTTTCCACTCATCTTGATTAAAGAAAGCTACAGGGGCAGCTAGGTGTTGCAGTGGATAGAGCTCTGGCCTTGGGGTCAGGATGACCTGAATTCAAATCCGGCCCCAGATACTTGACACTTACTGACAGTGTGACCTGGGCAAGTCATTTAACCTGACTAGGCCTCAGTTTATTCATTTATAAAATGAAGGAGTGCATCAGAAGACTTCTAGTGCCCTTTCACATTCTATGGTCTAATGCTAAGGGGAGCAAAATACAAAGTGAACGTGGTGCTCTCTTGTAAATTGCAGTTAAATGTGGCAATTTCCCACAGGGATAAAACATACGTCTAGAACAACAAAAAGAATCTTGAAATGGGTTTTAACAATATCAATTAATAAACTTGGAGAGCAGGGACAGCTAGATGGTGCAGTGGATAGAGCACCAGCCCTGAAATGAAAAGGACCTGAGTTCAAATTCGGTCTCAGACCAAACACTTGACACTTACTAGCTGGGCAAGTCACTTAACCCCAACTGCCTAAAAAAAAAAAAAACCACCTTGAGAGCCAAGTCCCAAAGTGGTAGTACTACATGTAAACAAAATCCTCAAAGTTCATCTAGATATAGGGATGGCCCACAGCTGAAACAGTCCTTCAGAGGTCATTCCATGTAAAGGCAAACCTAAGGAGCCCAAGCTATGCCAAATATATAGCCCTGGGGTTATTATTTCAGTCTTTTATTTTTTTCCCAGTTGGGTCCAGCTCTTTGTGACCCTATTTAGGATTTTCTTGGCAGAGACACTGGAGTGGTTGGCAATTTCCTTCTCCAGCTTATTTTACAGATGAAGAAACTGAGGCAAACAGGGTTAAGTGACTTGCCAAGGGTCACAAAGCTAGTAGTGTTACTATAGAACCAAATAAATTGGGGGGGGGGGAAGGAAGCGTTGTTGTGAACCAAAGAGTTAATCTGCCAGTATTCCATTAAGAGCTGGTTCACAGCCTGAGGCAGCCCCTCATTTTAGGAAGAAATAGCCCCAACTCCAGTGATGTGAGACACTGTATCCAGCCAAAGACCCTGGAATAGTCTGTGGCTGAAGTACTGCACCACTGAGATAAGAAAGGCAGGATTTAATTTTATCACACTGAATGTATTACCTGGGCTTCTTGACAGGCTGCTCTCCTTAGTAGGTTATCACTGTCAAGGTAAAAGAAAAAAGGAAAGGGACATTAGCTTTCAATAAAAAGTTTAGGATTCAAACTAAAGAGTTTGTTTTGCAAAACATCTGTAAACATTTCTTTCACATTATTACAAAAGTCTTAAGGAGCCGATAGCATAGCATGGAAAAACTTGGAAAAATAACCTCTCTGGAGAAAATTCTCTGTTGGTTATTTCTACAATCTCCATTTTATTCCTTCCCCAGCTGACTGATCTGGTCATTGGATAATGATGAAATAATTTGTTTCTTAAACTGTTTTCTTTTCCCTGCTATTTCATTTAAAGTCAGACTTCTCTGTCTTTTCTAGTGTCACTGTCCATGTTATCATAAGTAGAACACTTTTGGCATAACATAAAGATCAGTTTGGAAAAAAATTCAAAGGAGGCTGTCAGAAAAAGTTCATCTATTTAGCCTCAAGGTTTTTAAGAAGCTTTTAAATACAGTTTGCGTCATTATGGCACTAAGCAGCTCTTCTGGCTAACAATTCCCCAATCTTTTCAATGGAAGGCTCAGTGCAGAATGGACATAATTTGCTGGTAGTACTAAGATAACAATTTCAAGTGGTTCTAGGCCATTATTGAAATCTGTACTTGGACTGGGCAAACAAAAGGCAACTCATTAAAAAAATGAATAAATAAAAGGAAAAAAAGATCATTATACCTTCAGTCTTTTCTTCTCTACGCTTTTCCATTAACATTATGTACTTAGTATTCTTTACATTTCAACACAAATTCAAATCCATTTTTTGTATCTATTATTGAACTAAAAGAAAGAAAATAAACAGTTTCTTGTTCTTTACCACAGCTACAGGGAAGGGCTTACTTATTTTCTTTATGATTCAGCAACACTGGAAAAAAACACCGTGCTAACCTCTAAGAATCTCTAAACTCCAAGTTAAATAATGTCACTCATCTGGGAGGTATAAAAGCTGCTAGTTTGAATGATATCATCTAAGAACAAAGTTTCATTAAAATTCCAATGAAACAAGAAGGCTACTTGCCTAGCTGGCTTTGCAACACGAATGTAATTTAGTGCAACCACAGGACCCTGGACAGAAGGTCCCTAAATCTGAGTTCCCTAAAGCTCTGTTCTAATTCTTCTGTTCTCTCTTCTTTCTACACCCTCTTTTGCTCATCACCTTTCGTGGATTCAATTGTCACTTCTATAAAGATGATTCCCAAATCTGTATTCAATTCCAAAACCAGTCCTAATCTGTGTGACCTGAACTCTAGTCACACATCTGCTCCCTGCTAGACATCTTCACCTAGATGTTCTTTGAGCATCTTATTTAAAAGTCCAACACAAAACACACCCAGCATGTGCCCTTGTTCCCCTGAAAAACATTATCAACAACAAATCAAGTGTTCCTCCAAACTCTCTATGTCAGTTGAGGGCATCACCATACTTCTAGTAAAACAGGGTGACAACTGAGGAGTCATTCTCAACTCTTCCTTCTCCCTCATTCTTCACATCAATCAGCTACTATGTCTTGCTAATTTTACCTCTATAGCATCCCTCACACCCATTCCCTTCTCTTCGATGTCAAAGCTATGATTCTAATTTAGACACCTCCCTGCCCCCCGCTCCCCATCTGAAACAGTCTCTAAACTTCTCCCTCCCTCCTCCTCTCTAATTCATCTTCCATACTGTTGCCAAAATAACTGATCCTAAAGCAAAAGTCACCCTCCTGCTCAAAAATCTAGGCTATTACTTCCAGAATAATACAATGAGTTTTCCACCTGACATTTAAAGTCCTTCATAATTTGGCTCACTTGCCAGAATTATTTCATATTACTCCCTTTACAATCAATCTACTTGCTATTCCCTCAGACTTGGTACTCTGTATCCACTTTGGTGCCATTGCAAAAGCTGCCACCATGCCTGGAACGTCCTCCATTACCTCTCAGAAACCTTGGCTTCATACAAGGCTCAGGTCAGGCACCATCTCATATAAAAAGCCTTTCCTAATTCCTCTTGTTAATTTGTTTGTATGTCAGGTCCACAGTAGAAGATAAGTTCTTTGAGTGAATGGGCTTTTTCCTTCCTGCCTCTGTATGCCCAATGCACCTCATATAATAATGTATGCACAGCACGGTGTATGAGGCAACCCTAGAACAGAAGACTCTTTGCCAAATTCTATCAACATTTGCTTTTGCGACTACATATTAGAAGGCAAATTGTAGCCCAGAGAAGGGAATGTCATATCCATGAGTTTCGATCATATGTGACATAACTTCCAGAGCAATATCCCTTCCTACAAAGGGGGTCTCAAGTAAAGAATTGGAAACACATACACATATTCACATTACATCACTGCTTGCTAATTATATTCCTGAATTTTTGAGGGGCTTCATGATACAAATTTTCCATACCCTATAAATAAGGCTCTTAACCTGGGGTCCATAAACTTCAAAAAAAAATCAATAACTTTTTTTCAATATATATCTTATTTTATGCCTTTAAAAACATTATTCTGAGAAGGGGTTCATAGGCTACAGTCAAAGAAGTCCAGGACACAAAAAAAAACCATGTGTGTCCAATATCCTATAATACTATGCAAAGGCAGGCCCCATATTGTATGTGTATGATCATTTGCAAGGCTAACAAGAAGCTCACTAATCCATTTTTTTGAACCAACCAGTTCTGATGCCCAAAGACCACAAGATATGGATCTTGGGAAGAGAGGGATAAAGAAGCAGGTATCTTGGGGTATAAATCCACAAAGACTTCTTTACCACCTTTTACCAGCTTCCTCATCCATAAAATGAAGAGAAGAATGATGACTTCTCAGGTACCTTTCAGTTCAGATCTTTTATCTTGTAACTGAGCCACTACCTGCACTGGCACCAGGTGACATGGCCAAAGATGTGTCCCCTTAAGGAACTGAATAGATATGAACAAAAAGAGGCTGGAAGCAGCCATGTCTCACCCTATCATAGATAAGCATCTTTGTGTCACTGGAAAAAAATGAAACCAAGGCAAAATGTGGGCTCTGTGATACTGTTTTCACTGCTGTATAAACTTCAGAGACAGGAGGCTTTGACCATTTTGGCAAAATCTGTTAAAATATCTAATCCTTCCAACAGTACCATAGACTTTCACCAGCCCCTACCTAGGTAACATGATGCTACTTAACTGTTCTGGAAAAGTTTTAGCTTGTGGTAGAAGAGCCAATAAACTGTTCATGACCTTTGACTCAAAGATCCTACTATAAGACATATACCCTAAGGAGATCAAAGGCCAAAAGGTTCCATTTTTTACCAAAATATCTGCAGCAGTTCTTTTTGCAGTAGAAAAACAAAAAAGCCTGGAAACAAAAATGGGTAACTACAAAATTGGGAATGGCTGAATAGACTGTGGCATGTGAACATAATGGAATATTACTGAATCCTACAGAATGACAAAGAAGATTCAGAGAACTACAAGAAAACTTGTATGAACTGATGAAAAGTGATGCAAGCAGAATGAAGAAAATAATTCCCACACTAAAATAGCACTAAAAAGGCAACTGACCTCAGGTTAACAGTAATAACCAATCATAGTCCATTAAAACAAAGGATTAAATCCACTTCTCAATTCTCAATAGAGAGGCATAAAATATTGCACACGCTATCAGAAGCTGCTTTGTTAGTTTTGCTTAACCATTTTTGTTGCTCTTGTTGTTACACAGGAGAATACAATGTCGATTTATGGGGAAATGGCAGATGTAAAAAATAATACTAACAAAAGGGGCTCCACAGGGGCATGGGCAGAAGCAAGATGGGCAACTGCCATGGACCCCGCACAGCCACTGGCGGGACCAGAAGTGGCACAACAAGCAGTACAAGAAGATGTACTGGCTTTGAAGAGGTCTAGAGGTTTTTGGGGTGCTGCTGGAACCCCAAGATTGTGGTACCGGGGCCTGCCGGAAAGAATTCAACTCAAATCTTCTTCAGCTAGAGGAAAAGTTTATTAGTGATAAAACATATAGGCCAGGTGTCACCCATAAGGACAAGCGGGCATGAGAGGTTCTCAGCCTTTTGAGATTGAGATTCTCAGCCCGAATGAGGTCCAGGGTAGATCTTATATACTTTAGGTGACCAGGGAAGGGTCGGGGAAAATGGTCTGGGAAAAGGGTCAGGGTGAGAATTGCCAGAGATTAGAATGTCTAAGAGATTGAATAGACAATGGGAATAGATAAGAAGGAACTGAAAGGTATCTGAATGAGATTAAAAGGTAGGCTAAGGCTTTCAAAGGAAGATGAGGGGCTAGGGCCTGTAGACAAGGGGAACCAGATTCCCTTTGGGGCAAGGGGTGAAGACCTGGGCTTGGGCCACACCCCACCAGTTTGACCATGTCACCTCAGTACTCAAAAACTCCAATGGCTTCCTATCACTTCTAGGTTCAGATATGAAGCTCTCCATTTAGCCTTCACAGCCAAAAATAAAAGACCAGTCCCTTCTTTCAAGGAACCTATATTCTAATGGAGGAAGACAATCCACAATAGGAAGCTGAAGTGGGGAGAGGGTTGCTAATGGTTTTGAAGTCCTAGGGGTAGATGGAAATGGCAGTTTTGAAGTTGAGAAAATCAGAAGCAGAGCCAGGAGGCTAATGAAGGCTGGGTAGCTAGGCCACTCCACAAAATGGACGCTTCAAGAAGAACTCATCAACTGGAGATGAGGACTGACTTGGAGAGGGATGTTCTAGGGGGACAAAGCTACAGGAGTGATTGGGTGTTTCAGGGCCAGGTGGACCCCAAGCACTGAGGGAAGATCCAGAAAGAGACAGCTGCTGAGCATGATTTTGAAGTCAGGAGAAAAGTTGGGAGAAGGAAGGTAGAGGAAGCAAAGATAAATTCATATTCAAATCTTACCTCATTAATAAGTCAGAACTGGCTATTAACATGAACCTTTAGAGAAAGTGACCATATTATTTTAGTATTCAAGACAGCCAAGGAGAGGAATTCTTGGTGCAGTCATACACGTCCTAGGCTTTAAGAAAGCAGATTTGACAAAGTTCAAGGCATGATCAACATAAATTAATGGCCGAAAACTCTAAAAGAAAAGTAGGCTCAATAAGGACAGACAGATGGCTCCCCACAGGGAAATTCTTGTGACAAATAATCCAAAATATGGAAAAAACATTTAAGATATGTATATGGCTCCACATCACTCTGATCAACTCAAAAACAAAACACATATGCAGCAAACAGGATGAAGATCACATAAACAAGGAAGAATACAAGAGGGCCAGGGCCCTCTAAGATAATGTCAAGATAGTCAAAGTCTAAAATAAGCTGCAAAATGCTAAAGACAATAAAAATGGATTCCAAGGTTGGATTTGTAGCAAGAAAAACAAAGAAAGGACCCGACCCATTGCTTTAGGTAGACTGGTATTAACAGTTAATGGAGGTCACAGAAAGTGGAACCATTCAATTCCAATTTTCCTTCCATTGTCTCTGTTATAGTGATTGTCATTCTCCAAACAAAGGAGTATCAGAATGGAAAGGGCAGTAGAGTGGGAGTCTGGAAGGTGAGGTCCTAGTTTTAGCCTTACTATAAATAAATGGTCATCCTTGATGAGGCACTAAACCCTTCTGAGCCTTCAGAGATTTGAAGGGCTGACATGCGGAAGAGGGATCACATTTATTTTGTGCCACTGTAGAAGAACGGGTACAAGTGCTAAGATTTTAGAGAGATTTTTAGCTCTATGTGAGAAATTACAGTCAAGACAGCATGAAATTGGAATAGCCTCATGGGATCACAGATTCCCATTTCCTGGGTGTATTCACACAGAGATGACCTTATTAACCATTTGCAAATGAATTTCCTAAGTGGAGGAGTGGTTGGATTAGATTAGCTGTAAAGTAGCTACTAGCTGGAAGATTTTGGTAAAAGCAAAACTAAGTGCCATAGAAGGCAAGGGTAAAATAATCCTCACTGAGGAAGAAAAGCAACCAGTGGATCTGCCAGAAAAAGGTAACCTTCAAACAAATGTTAGAGACATAAACTAGACTGGTAGAAGTCCAAGACAGCAGGTGGTGAGTGAATGGAGCCTAACCATTCTTTGTATAAGTTTAGTCCAATTCTAGCAAACACCGAGATGATGAACTAGCTTCCTTCATGAATGATATTGATGTAGGTGACCTTGTCTTGTCACTTGATGCTAAAGAAAATCTAGCAGATTATATTGATAGTAACTTTGAGAATCGGGATGTGATGACTACAATGTACTCAAACATACTTTAGGTCCACCATATTTTATATGGGTCTTTAAAACCAAAAGACACTGCAGAGAATAAAAAAAAATAATTTTTAAAGATATGCATAAACATTATCACTAAGTGGGGGAAAAGAAGAAAACACAAATGTACAAAGATTCAAAAAAAAAATCCATAGACTATAAGGAATGAGAAAATGTAGTTTTAAAATCTGAAAGGGGATGCAAAATTTAATTTTATGTTTAAGGCTTCTTTTACAATTTCTCACTTGCCAAAGAAGAGGCCTTTGGAAGAAAGAATTTAGAAGTCGCCAAGTTAGGAAAATTTGCTGATGTCCACATGCCAAAGACTTACAGGGCATGCCCCATGAACTTTTCTGCTATCACAGGTAAAGGATTGCTCTAAATTTATTCTAAGGCATTTCTAATGTTTTATTTATTACTGTAGGACTGCAGAATAAGATAAGATTTTATTACAATAACAACTTTGCAGAGAGAGAGAAATCATACTGATCCATCCGATTCCCCCCAAAAAGACATTTCCCACTATGATCTAAAAGCAAATTGTGCAGCAATCTGTACCACCAGCTTTTCCTTTACAGCATGCCAACATAGCTTATGCTTTACAGCAAAACAGACTCCAAGTATAGCATTTATAACAACCACCTCAACTTATACTAGACTATTTTCTTGCACTGAAATTAAACATTATATTGCCAGTAGCTGTGTCCTCTGGCAGCCCTGTGGAGCAGCAAAGGATTGGGGTGGGAATAGAATCATAAAGAAAAATACACTTCAGAGAATGACATATGACCAAGTGAGTAGGGGTGTGTATGTGTGTGCGTGCGTATACGCACGCACACACACACACCCTTTGGTTCAGAGAAATGCTTGATCATCTAGGCTTAGATGGTTATTAAGGAAACTGGTGAAAAATGGACAGTTCTTCATTTGGAAACCCCCAAGGAAAGAAAAATTGTTCATGATGTTTGAACAGTTTTCAGGATCTTCTGATCTTTTGGGTAAACCAAAAGATGAAAAATCTTTTGCTCCCTGCAGATCTCCTCATAAAAACCTTCATTTTCCTTGATATATCTATCAGCTGTTACTGAAGATACTAGGTCTTACTTCTAAATAGCACAGTGAGAACAAGGGCAAAACCGCTGACAGTATTCCTTACCTAACGCCATCAACTGGTTACAAAAAAATAACATAGCAAGTGAAACATCATTATAGAGGGCAGATAAAGCCCACAATTTATGTCTTATGCAACCTGTCAAATGACATCATGGTGGGGTTTTATAATGTTATGACAGAGTTTAGTTATAATGTATTAGTAACATTATTGCAAAACAAAACTGGTTGGGATGAGATTATGTGAGGGATGTATGCCTGTATCTAACTCCATAAAGAGTCATGAAGAAGTGCTTCTGATGGCTATATATTGCAATCTGTTTAAACTACATTGATTTCTACGGGTATCATAAAACGTGTGAGAAATAAGGGGTGTCATAAAAGGTGTGAGAAATAAGGTGCCATACAGGCTATCAGAACTTGATTCACAGTAAAGGCCTGTAGCAGCTATATGACTGGGCAAGTTACTTAGCCCTCTGGGCCTCAGGTCTCATCTTTACAAAATAAAGAAAATAATATTAATTACCCATCTCACAGAGTTGTGAAAAAAGAGCTTTGTAGATCTTAAAGCAATATATAAACTCCACTGGCTTCCTATCAAACTCTGGCTTTTAAAGCCATTCTCAACCTTGCTCTTCTCCAGTGTCACCGCACATCATTCCCCATCCCACACTCTGCAAACCAGTCCATTTGGCCTCCTCTTTGTTCCTTACACACAGTGTTTCAAACTCCTGTCTCCCACACCTGGAACACACATCTCTCCTCGCCAGATGCTACTTCCTTCAAGATTCAACTTGAGTACAACATGGAACCTCTTCCAATTCCCTTCAGCTGCTAGTGCCCCTTATTTTCAAACTACATTGTATTCTTTTGTATTTATTCCCTGTACATTTATTCTGCATATACTTACAGACAGGGTGTCCCAAAAGTCTTGGGACAATTTCAAACTTTAGCAAAAAGACTTTTGGGACACCCTGTCTATCCATTGGGATGTAAGCTCACTGTGACTGGAGATTGTTTCATTCAATGTATCTGTACTCCCACTGCCTAGCACAATGCCTGGCACATAGTAGGCAGTTACTACTTATTGAATGTTATCATATAAAGCAGTGTATCTTCAGATCACATACCAACTTAGAAACCACAAATTAACATTATCTATGTTGTACTGTATTTTTATTTTGTTAAACATTTCCCAATTACATTTTAATATGGCTTGGGCATCACTCAGGAATATTATGGGCTGCTGGCAGCCCTGTGTTTGACAACTCTGATATAAAGGACAATTGGGAGTAAAAATTTGCTGTTGGAATGGCAAAAGGTTCACCACATTTCCACTTGAGAATTTAAATCGAAGACCACTTTTAAATTAGCTTCTTTAAAAATCTGTAGTTGAATTTAGCAATTTGCTGAAAGTGAAAAATTCAAGTCAAGAAGCTGGCAGGGATATAAAATGAAGCAGTGAAGTTAACCAGCTAGCAATATTATCTGTTCTCTGGAGTTTAGCCAAGGTGGAATGAGTAGCAATACCTCGTGTGCCAATAAAAACCCTTTTTCCTTAATCCTTAAGGCAATAGATACTATATAGCTCAGCACCATGGGAAAGATATAGCTGGTCCCATTTTACAGACAACATTTGTGCTCTGTTAAAAGACCTGAAGTCTAAACACATCTTTCCTGGAATGTTTATAGCAAAATGTAGCAGAACTGTGACCTTCATCTTTTTTCTCTTTATTACATAGTGCTTTATGTGATCATGAAAAGTACTAAAAAGCAGCCAGGCAGGTATCCATTTATTAAAGACACCCAAGCTCCAATACTACGTCTGCACAGGTCAATCCCCCATCCCACTGACATTGACATATAGATGTCATCTGCCTGCCATTTTCTCACATATCTTGAAGGATGTTCCCAGATCACTACAAATGCTAGCTGGTAATCTAGTATGCCATTCTAACCCAACCTTCAATACTCCTGATTTCTACTTCCTACTGTATGAGTTAGTCTACCAGATGCATGGCTTTGGCTCACCACTCCTTCAGGAAAATGTACTATGGATTAATCAACAAATACCGTTCAGGTGGCTACCATGCACAAGGCATCATACTAGGTACTGGGGATACAAAGACAAAGAATGAAATAATTCCAACTTGCAAAGAACTTTCGTTCTAATAATGGTAAGAGAAGTTCCCAGGAAGGACCTCAAGAAATTATTTGTTCTGTCTTCTGACCCATAAGCAAATAAATGTCTGAGCCATCCGAGATTTAATGTTACCCACGGTCTTGAACGTTTATAGGTTGGGAACTCTATATTTACATATGAGTCCTATCACCCTGATGAACAATACTAATCTCTTCAGGTACTACAGCCAATACTGGCAGACTCCTGCAGATACACAAAATGTGTCATGGTAGACTATCATGTCAGGTATAACGTCCAATGAAGTCATCACTCTCACTGCACAGTTAAGAATTTCCATTGACATCACTAAGTAATGGTCGCACAACAGGAAGTACAGCGAGAATGAAGTGGAGGACAACCAATTACTGTGGTTCTTTCAATCTACCTTCAAGATGGCACAGACCAAAAAAAAAAGGCTGTTGATGCATATGCTACAGAATAACCTAAGTTTGTAAGTCACCTCTACTCTCCATCTTTAGGCCAGATCGCACCTAGTCAAATGAGAATCTATCCTATTTTTTAAAGACTATTTGAGGACAAAATACTACAGCTCTGCTTAGTAACACATCCTAATGCTGAGTAATATTCACCAACAGAAATACTTCTTGTTATCTAATCTAATTTTCCCATGCTGTCATTTCTCAGCTACTTCATTTTCAGATCATTGTGGAGATGCAGAATTGATCCTTATTGACAAATGTGATGCCTATTTTCACTTTATATGCTTTAGACTAGTATTCTAGAGGCTGTTTCCTTATAATTTGTCAGCAATTTAGTTTTTTGTTGTTATTGTTGTTGTTTTTACCAGTAGTTGAATAATGATATTTTGCTCATGGCTTCCTGGTCCAAATACCTAAATTTCTCACAGCTGTGGTTAACCGAATAAATGAGCCTACAGGAAATTTTCCAACTGAATTCTGCTTTTTCTATTAAAAAATAAATGTTAAAGAATACTATATTTAAATTGGATACACAATATAGGACAATTTAAAAAGCACATACTGTACACATATAGGTATGATAAAGGCTCCTTTCTCAACAATCTTCAACGATTATCATTGTTTAATTCTAGCATAGTCTCCTGAAAAGAACAAGCTCAGTAACTTGCCATGACCCTCTCTCCACACATCCACTGACTGTCCCAAACCAATCCCATACATCAAAGGGATAACCTTGCCTTGACCTCTGGCTCCTCTGCTCTCACCTACTTGATAACTAATGCCTTAGGCTTGTTTTCAGCTGGATCTGGTTTCACTTGGATTTAAAGACCTGGTCCTGCACAGCTCCTTGCCAGCTGAAGGCAGTCTTACCTAGTAACGCTTCCAATTAATCCTAGAATAGTTTTTAGATCTCCCTCCCTGTACTTTCAGTCAGCAATCTGGATGCTCAGGCTTCCGGTATCCTTTTCCATTTCACTGGCAGAAGAAAGATAAAGATCACACTACATGCCCTTTATTTAGAGCAGTGATTTCCCAGTGACTGCCTTTTTTTCTGACTAGGTTTTTTTTTTTTCCCACCTACGTGACTCTTATTCTTAGCTGTTTTCTCAGTGAAGCTACAGAGCACATTGTTTCTATTTTACATAAAACACCTAAATTTCCTGGTGTGATGGAAGAGGACTAGATGCAGAGTCACAGAAGGCCCTGGTTCTGCTACTTTGCAGCTTGGACAAGTCACTTAACCTCTTTAGGTGTCAGTCATCTGTCAAAAGAGTGAGTTGGATGAAATGATCCTTATGGTCCCTTCCAGTTACAAATCCACAAAAACAGTAACCTTTCTGCAACCTGGCCTCTGACAAAGCTGGTTTTCAAAGAGGCTCTATTTTCACTTACTTTTTAAAAAAGGTTTTAAAGTAGAAATATAAAGTAATTCCTTCACACTTCTGTCTCCTCTCTCTCCCTTCTATACATAACACACACACACACACACACACACACACACACACAATTTCATATCTTAAAAGAAAATACACAACATCCATTAACTAGGATGAGTCTCTGCCCAGTTCATGCTTTTCTGTCCCATACTGCACAAAGTGTCTTTCCCTATACATTCTTGCTCTTAACAACATGTCCAGTATTTATTTGGGATTCCTGAAGCTTTTAAGACTATTTCTGTAATTTGCCATAAAAATTCTTCATTACCTTAACCCATGTCAGAGCCAATGATTGGTTCACAAAGTAAATTCCCAGACAAAAATGGGGAGCTTAAGGCGACTCAAACCCCTCAAGTCTAGAACATAGTTCTTCTGGGTAAAAAGAAAATACTTCCCACTTAGCAGTAATTTTCTATTAAGATATGTGACTGGATGTTTTATGTTACTGTAGCTCCTTGACACCACATCCAATTCACTATCCACTTTAGGAAATTTAGTCGAAGTGCCGTGCCCAAGTGCAGGCTGTCATTTACAAGGTATGAAATGGAACCCAAGTGTCCTGCCTTCTGGTGTAGCGCTCTTTCCACCACACTTCTTCAATTTCTGAAGCAAATCCCTCATGTAAAAAAGCACCAGAGTAAAGCAGTACAGAATTATTTGTCCTTAGCACTACTAATTTCTCCCTTACTCATTTTGACCTGCAAAGAAGGTCTTAATGAGATTTCATTTTCTTATAGGCCCAGGGTTCTTAACCTTTTTTGTATAGGACCAGGGTTCTCAGCCTATTTTGTGTCATGGACCCCTCTGCAGAATCTTTACAAAAGAAATCAATTATGCTAAAATACAGTTATCAAAATATTTAATTTTGTTTACAGACTCTGGGTTAAAAACCCCTACTTCAAGTTCACATTTTATTTTTTTCCCTCCCTTTATGGTACCTGTTGTAAATGCATTCTCTTACTCTGGGCTTCATGTTACCATAAGTGTTTGTTCCTGTTCCTGGGATATCACTCGTGTCCAATAATTATAAAAGCCAAAGTGAGGCCTAAGTTCTTTTTATCACTGAGGAGGCAAAGCCTTCTGAACCTTAGACAATCAGCTTTCATGCCACATGGGTATTCTACTCATTTCTCTTTGCATTTCTTTGGCAGACCAATTGTTTACTAGCTAATTACTTGTAGTTTTTACAGTAACCCATTCTCTGTTCACCAACTTCTTTCCATCTTTCTGCTCTTTTATTCATAAACTTCTCTTTCTTCCCTCTTTGCCCTACCCTCCATATCTGGTTCAACCATTTCATTTCGTCCATCATTTAGTTGTATCAGCCAGCCTAGGCCATGTCTTCTCTTTTTTCAATGATTACATCCATCTATAATCAACAAGCATTTATTAAACACCTTCTGTGCTAGTGCTGGGGATATTAAAAAGCCCAAAAAACCCCCAATATCTGTCCCCAAAGAGATTACAGTCTATTGGGGGAAAACAACACATAAATACAAAAAACAAATTAAATGTCAGATCATTTTCAGGAGGTGAGGGGGAGATACTAACATCTGGGGAAGGAATTAGACAATTTCTCATGTAGAAGGTTAGTGCTTGATCTGACTTTTGAGGGAACCTATGAATTCTCTGAGTTAGGATTAGGTTAGGTTAGGAGAGAAAGAGTGTATTCCAGTATGGGGGCAGCCTGTGTAAAGACTAAGAGGGGAGATGGAATATCATATATGAAAAAAAGCAGGTAAGCCAATGTGGCTAGAATATAAAGAGGGGTGCAGGGGAATGATACAAAATACCCCTGGAAAGGGGGGTTAGGGCCAGACTGGCTATCAATGTCTAAAAGACGGGTTTGCATTCTATCCTGAGGCTAAGAGGAAACCACAACAGCTTTGTGAGCAGGGAACCAATATGATCAAATTGGACTTTATTAATAGCATTTTGGTAGCTGTGTGGAGTGGAAGATGGACTAGAGAAGACCAGGAGAATAATTAGAATGTTTTTCCATTAATCTATGTAGGAGTGATGAGAGTGATAGCCACAGAAGGGAGGGAAAGGAGGTAGGATTAAAAAGATGTGGCAACTAAATATATATAGGGACTGAGGGAAGTGAGGAGTAGAAGATGACTGAGCCTGCAAATCTGGATGAGTGGAAGGATGGTGGTGCCCTCTTCAGAAATAAGGATATTAGGGAACAGATGGATCTAGGGATAAAGATGTTTGAGAAGCCTGGTTGAGGTTGAGAGGTTGAGAGAGAGAGAGAGAGAGAGAGAGAGAGAGAGAGAGAGAGAGAGAGAGAGAGGTGAGAGTTATCTGCAGAGATAGCTGAATCCATGGGATCTGGTCAAATCATCAAGAGAAAGAGTATAGAAACAAGAAGAGGGCCCAGGACTGAAGCTTGGAGTACATCCGCAGTCAGAGGATGGAGGTCAGGGATGTTAATCTAGTGGAAGCATGGTCAGAGAGAGACAGCAGAAGAGAGAAAGTGGTACTGTTAAAACCCAGACAGGAGAAGGTATCCAAGAAAAGCTGCAAGGTAAAGAAATATGAAGACTGAGAAAAGGCCTTTGGATATTTTTATTTACAATTAAACAACAAATATTTCTTAAGCCCCAGCCACAACCATGATACTATGCTTCCTTTATGTAACCTATCAAAAAGTGAACTGTCTGCAGATGAAGGACCTTTACACTAGAAAAATTTTCATCAGAACCTACTTCTATAGATAAGTGGTATAAAGTGCTGTTTACTCCAATTCATTTGGCTCCACAATAGACAGTAGGTCTGGACAAGGTCTGACCCCCATGACCACTGTTAGCAGTCTCCTTGAAGAGACAATCTGAACAGGACCTTTTCCTTAGGATATAAGCTTTCTAGTCAAGAGACAGTTCTGGTTCTAACTCTCGCTATCCTTTCCAAAGAGCAGGTTCTACTCCACACCAGACTGAATCTATGACATACATAAATCCCCAAACAAGACTCAGGCACAATAAAATAAGTTTTAGATTCATTAGCACCTATTAGTTGGAAAAGGGAATGGGAGGGGAAATGGAATACAACAAATGTACACTGCATTTAAAAAAAAAATTTGACTTCTAACAAATCTAGTTTGACAGCCACATTATTTAATTCCTAGCAAATGTGCTGCTTTAAATAGCTCCCATGAATACCCCAAATCTCACCATCAGCTTATACACCCAAAAAGAGATGACCCTTGAAATGGTTTAAAAAAAAATGCTTCTTTTAAAGTTCAACAAAATCTAAAGGATGAAAATCCATGGGAAGGAAAAAAAATTCTTCTTTCTTCAGTTGCAAATGAGCCAGCCATGCCACAGACAGCTAATTCCAGGAAGTCAGAGGCTAATCTGAACTGGTGTCAAGTTGGAGCATCCCCTCTTTATTAAAAAGGTAGGGGATGCCAGAAACAAAACAAAACACAAAATTCCCTGAATTCCCAAACCACAATACTTTACCAAATCCTTAATCTGTCCTAAAAAAGGAAATAGAAATCTAGTCATGCATGTCTCATGCATAATAATTTCACCTTGGATCTAACACATTTCCATTTAGATGTCCCACTGGCACACGGCAAATTCAACATGACTACAACTGAGTTTACCATCTTTCCCAAGAGGCCAACTCCTCTTCCTGACTTCCCTGTTCCTGTTAATGGTATCATCATTCTCCCAGTCACTCCGAATGCAAATAGACTTTGTCTGTTTCCTTTCTTTTACTGCTGTCAAACCAGTCACCACATTCTGTCCTTTTCTTTTTTCTAAGTGTTTATCAAATCCATCCCCTCCTTGGTATTTCAACTCTTACCACCTTGGTTCAGGCCTTCTTCCCCTCCCTTACACCACAGCACTCCTAATTGGACTTTACATTTCCCTGCTCTAATTTACCCTGTGTACTGCAGCTAGATTAATGATGCCAAACCACCACTGTGATCATGTCATTTAAGTGTTCAAAATCCTTCAATGGTTCCCAGTACTTAAATATGAGACAAATTCATTCTGGCCCTTTAGACTCTCTACTATCTGGACTTAACCTATTTTTTCCATCAATTCTTTTAACCTTACACTCCAGGAAAGCTGACTTTTCCAAACAAGCACTGTGCTATATCCTGTCTCCAGCCATTACTCAAATGATTTTCTCCATCAAAATTACCCCTTTTCCCTATGTTACCCCTTTTGAAGTCCTATCCATGACAAAAAGGCCTGGTTCCGATGCCAACCTCTCTGTGCTGTTTTCTCTAATTCCCAATGCCAGAAGTGATCTTGTTCTTCCTCTATATAGGTTAGTTTCTATGATACACACAGCTGATATTACATACTACTTGTATGCCAGTATACTAATCTTAACTCCCCTTGGAGCATAAATTAAAGGGAAGCAATCTTTGTCTCTTCCTCCTTTGAATCCCTCTCTGCCTCTAGCATAATGCCTCGTACACAGCAGACAGTCAATAAATATTTGGTGAATAAATGAATGGAACATCTCATAGAAAAACACATTCTTCTACTTTCACCTCTATTGAAACTATAAAACTCGGCCAAGAGTCTTGCTACATACTGATGTTTATTTTAATTTCATTTCAACAACATTTATTTAGTACCTCCTAGACTACGTACCAGGAAGGCTGGACACTGAAGATACAAAGATAGATACCACACAGCCTGGATTCTTAAGAAGCTCAACATGCAATCCACTCATACAAATAGCATTTGTTAAATAGCTACTGCATGCCAGGCACCGTGTGAGGGCCTAACAGAGACAAAAATTAAACAGGCCCTGCCTCATGGAGATAAATGGAATAAAATGAGAGTATGAAAAAGGTACAAAATCAGAACTGATAGAAAGTTGGACTTAAGAGTCAGGAAAGCTGGGTTCAATGCCTCTGACATTTATTTCTTAGGTGATCATGTAACTGCTCTAAGCCTTTTTACCTATAAAATGGGGATAACAACACTTATAGTACCCACCTCACAGCACTGCTATGAAGGTCAAATGAGATAATATTAGCAAAGTAGCATTTTGTAAATCTTAAGGTACTGTACACATGAGAACTGTCATTATTTTTAACTGATGCTGGAGGAAGAAAAAAGATTCTGACTAAGGAAAAAAATCAGCAAAGTCTTCATTGAGGAAGTGCCATTTCAAAGATGAAAAGGATTTCAAAGGCAAAGCTTTGTCAGAGGTAGGTGTAGAAGTGTGTGTGTGTGTGTGTGTGTGTGTGTGTGTGTGTGTGTGTGTGTGTGTGTGTGTGTGTGTGTGTGAGGGGTGGAGTTCTTTTTCAGACACACTGAGTTGGAGGTGCTTGTAAGATATTCAAGAGGGAACCAGAGACTGCCACTGGGAGCTCAGGTGGAAGGCATCTGAAATAAAGGATGATAAAACTGCCAAAGGAAAGTACATAGAGCAAAGGGAACTAAGGACAGACCTTGGGAAACACCTACTTTAAGGAGTTAAGAAAAGAATATTAACAGCTTAGAAAACCATTACTGAAAAAAGTAAAGAGTATTAGAATTGGCCAAATGGAAGCTAATGACTCCATGAAACATCAAGAAATAATAAAACAAAGCCAAAAGACTGAAGAAAAAAAAAAAGAAGAAAATGTGAAATATCTCATAGGAAAAACAACTGATCTGTAAAATATACTGAAGAGAGATAATTTGAGATTACCAAAAAACCAAGGGGGTGGGGTGAGGCCTAGACATATTATTCCAAGAAAACATAAATCAAAACTGTCCAGTTATCTTAGAACCAGAAGACAAAGTAGAAATTGAAAGAATCTACTAGTCACCTAAAAGAAACCCCAAATGAAAACTCCTAGGAATATTACAGCCAAAATCCAAAGATCTCAGATCAAGAAAAAAATATTTCAAGCAGACAAAAAGAAATAATTAAAATATCAACGAGTCACAAATAGGATCGAACAAGATTTAGTGGCCACCAATACAAAGGAGTGGAGAACCTGGAATATGACATTCCAGACGTCAAAAGATCTATGCTTATAACCAGGAATAATCTACCCATTAAAACTGAGTATAATCCCACAGGGGAAAAAAAAATTGATTTTGAATTAGAGAAACTTCAAGCATTCCTGATGAAAAGATCAGAGTTGGGTAGAAAATACGACATATAAACACAGGAGTCAAGAGAAACATAAAAAGGCAAACATGAATGAGAAATCATAAGGGGATTATAAGGTTAAAATGTTTACAATCTTAAACAGGGAAGTAGGTGTAGCCCCTTAGAACTTTCTCAACACAGGAGTTATATAGAGAGGGTCTAATCAGACAAAGGGCCTAGGTATGATTCTGTTGTGTTGGGATCATCTCAAGAAAAGAATGGAATGGGTGGGGAAGAGGAAGGTACTGGGAGAGAGGGAAAGGGAGAAGAAGGGAAAAATTATATCACATAAACAGGAGGCACAAAGAGGAGTTTACATATCACAGAGGGGGCAGTTGGTGGGGGAGCAGATAGCAGGAACCTCAGGAACCTCATGTTCATACAAAATTGGTTAAAGGAGGGAGGCATATACATACATTCACAGTTGGGTACAGTGAAGCAGGGAAGAAAATATTAGTCAGATGTGTGGATAATGGAAGAGTTTATGACCAAAGAAGAGAGACAGAGAGGTTCAGACAAAGTAAAATGGATACCTCTGATTACATTAAATTAAAATATATTTGCACAAATAAAATCAATGTAGCTAAAACAAAGGGAAAAAAAGCAGGAAACTGGGAAAAAATATTTGCAGCAAGTTTCTCTGATAGAGGTCTCATTTCTTGAGCAGAAGCAGGAGAAGACGGTACACAGTAACAGCAACACTGTGCCATGATGAACTATGACAGACTTAGCTCTTTTCAGCAATATAATGATCCAAGACACTTACAACATTCATGATGGAAAATGCTATCCACATCCAGAGAAAGAACTATGGGGTTCAAATGCAGATCGAAGCATACTATGTTCACATTTTTTTTGGTTTTTTTTCTTTCTCCTGGTTTTTCCCTTTTGTTCTGATTCTTCTTTCACCACATGAGTAATGTGAAAATATGTTTAATATGGTTGTAAATGTATAATCTGCATCAGACTGCCTGCTGTCTTGAGAAGGAGGGAAGGAAAGAGAATATCTTTAAATGTATCTTTAAATGTAATTGGGGGAAAAAAAAATTAGGTCTTACTTCTAAGGTATATGGAGAATTGAGTCAAATTTTTAAGAATACGTGCCATTACACAATTGATAAATAGTCAAAAGGATATAAAGTCATTTTTCAGAGGAAAAAATCAAAACCATCACTAGCTACATGAAGAAGTGCTCTAAATTACTAATAATTAGAAAGGCGCAAATTAGCAACTCTGAGGTACCACCTCACATTTATCATAATGGCTAAAAAAAAGGAAAATGTCACATGCTGGAGGGAATATGGGAAAATGGGTACACTAATTTACTGCTGGTGGAGCTGTGAACTAGTCCAACCATTCTAGAAAGCAATTTGGAACTATGCCCCAAAACAACAAAACCCTATCAAACTGCGCATACTCCCTGACCAAGCGATACTGCTACTAGGGCTATCCCCCAGAGAGACCAAGGAGAGAGGAAGAAGTACCCACATACACAAAAATATTTATAGCAGCTCTTTTTGTGATGACAAAGAATTAGAAATTGAGGGAATGCCCTTCAATTGGGGAATAGCTGAACATGTGGTATATGAATGTGATAGAATACTACTGTGATGAAGGGGATGGTTTCAGAAAAAACTGGGAAAACTTGCATGACTGATGCAAAACGAAGCAAGCAGAATCAGGAGAATAATTTATGTAGTAACAGCAATATTGTAAAGATACTCAATTTTGAAAGCTTAGTAACTCTGATTAACACAATAACCAAATATAATTCCAAAGAACTCACAATGAAACATGCTATCCACTTCAGATAGAAAGCTGTTGGATTCAAGATTGCAGAATGAAACATATTTTCTTTTATCACTTTCTTTTTCTTGGAGTCATAAGTAATGTAGTTGGCTTGACTATACTTTTTTTTTTAAGGCAATTGGGGTTAAGTGACTTGCCCAGGGTCACACAGCTAGTTAGTATCAAGTGCTTGGTCTGAGGCCAGATTTTAACTCAGGTCCTCCTGACTTTAGGGTCGGTGCTCTATCCACTGTACCACCTAGCTGCCCCCAGACTACACATATTTTTAATGGATTTTGGGTTTTTTGCCTTCTCAATGAGTGGGGGAGAGAGAATTTGGAACTGAAAAGAAAATAAAATTGAGTTAATTTTTTTTTAACTGAAGGGTATGGACCAGATAATCTCAAGGTCTTTCCTATTTCTAGAGCCTATGAAATTCTTAGAAAGCCACAAAATGATTTCTGAATTGTTAGTACCACTGCCTAATTATTTTCATTTGATAGATGAGGAAATAAAGGTTCAATAATTTCCCCGTGGTCCCACGGCTAGTAAAATACCAAAGTTGGCACTTGGACTCAGGTTTTCTAATTCCAGGACTACTGTTTTTGGCATTATACACTATTATTTTATAGCACTTGGTTACTTCTGACAGTTTTTAATAACAAAATAACCAAATTTAGACAGCACTTTACAAAACACATTCCCACAATAATTCTGTGAGGTAGATAGTACAAGTATTATTATCTCTATTTTACACTTGAAGAAACTGAATTTCTGGTAAATTCACTGACTTGTTAATCCAGGGTCACACAGCTAGTGAGTACCAGAGGCGGACTTAGAACCTGGGTCTTATGACTCTTGGATCAGTACTCTTTACACATCATATCACAGTAATAACAATTCACATTTATATAATGTCTCATAGTTTCATAAAACATTAAGCTATCTCATTTTACCCTCTTAGCAATCCTGTGAAATTAACAATCTGAGTACCTGATGGTTCAAAATAGGACACAAAAATGAGGTGGTAGCAATATTACTCCAGATGAGAGAATCAAGATTTAACATTATAGGGCAACTTAGAATTACAGTCCAAAGCCAGTAAGATGATATTTTGTTAGTATTAACAGGAAAGTCCTACCAGGGTTCAAAAAATTAATCAAAGTGCCAGATGACTATAATTCTTTGACATGAGTTCATATAAAAAGACCTGAGGTTGATCCACAAGTATAACAGAAGTGAACTTTGTAAGGCAGCCGTTACAAAAGTTCATGCAATTTTAGATTGCATTTATAGTGTACAGAACAAAACAGCTAATTGTTCTACGGTGCCCAATACAAGTTGGAACACAACTAGTGTACTGTATTCATTTCTGCTGCCATGTTTGCAAAGGAAATTGATCAACTGGATATTATCCAGGAGGACAACTATAACTTTAAGATGTCTAGAAACTAACATATGAGAAAAGTATGAAGGAATTGGAAAAAAAAATCTAATCAGAAAAGAGAAGACTAACTGGAAAAGGATGATTTTCTTAAATATATTAAGTGGAGGACTTCCAGGTCACAAGAGCAACAAAATGGTAGACTAGACATTTTCTCTGCTGCCCATGATCTCTCAAACTTCTCCAAAAGAGAAATTAAGCACCAAAGATAAATCAATTTCAATTGTTTCCATGGCTTAGAACAGCCAGAATAAAAAATAAAAAATAAAATAAAATACAAAAAACAAAAAACACAACCCAAAACCATTCAGCATCCTTCCCCCACCTCTCACACTTCCAGCATCGAGGCTGTAGTAGCAGACCCAAGGACATGACAGGGCCTTATAACAAAACCTTCTCCCCACATTCTGATACCCTCTCCCTCTTTCCAGTGCCATGGAAACCCTGGATGCAGGCTGCAGAAGTTGACTCAGGCTTCAATAGTCAGCTTGACCAGAGCTCTTCAGGAGCAAAAGCCTGCTGGAATTTGCAACCAAAAGTACCAGAGCTGCAAAGTTCTAAATTGCTGGTGTCTAGGAAAACAGACTAACCAAAGAGCCGAAGAACACAAGAGGGAATAGGATAGGAAACTATGCATGAGGGATTATAAAGAATTCTACCAAACCTGAGGGAAAGCAGTTTGGGCTAGTTCTGACCACCCAAAAGTCACCTGGGACTTTGGTCTGCAAACGAAGAATTACCCAATGAGGGAAGAGGCTGGGATCCAGCCCCCAAACCACAATTAGAGGGGGGGAAAAGTAAGGAAGAGAGTGATAAGAAAATGAGAGAGAAAAAAAGGGATTAAAAATGCCAAAGATTTTAGGAAGAAGAAAACTTCTCCTCTCACTGGGAACAGGGGTGGACGGTGGGGAGGGGATAGGGAATCTTTAGGGGCAAGTGTTACCTCGAGTGGAGAGCATGGACGCAAGGAGGTTTCTAGGCAAATGTAGGGGGATGGGGGAAGTCAAACAAAAGAGAGAATAGATCAATAGTGTGATGCATAATCAGAGGCATAGCTGGAGAGCAGCTCTACCACTGAGCCTCTCTGACACCTACAATAATTGGCACTGTTCTGGAAATAAAGTACAATGGAAAAGGGGAATCCATGGAGTAAGGCCTACAAAGCAGTACCAGAAAGCACCTAGGAGGGAAAGCCTGGAATGGACACCCTGAATTGCATGAAGAACACAAAGAAAAGAGGGAGACCAGATAATTAGAGTGGCTATGAATCAGAGAATGAGAGTCTAGAGTAAATGGAAAAAGAAGACAGAAGATGAAGAAAATAAGAGAAATCTTTTGGAAAAGGGTGCTAAAAAAATAAAATTTAAAAACTAAGGAACAGGACTAGCTGAAAGGGAGAAGAAGAAGGGGAAATATCAAATGAGAAGAAGAAATCAAAGGCAAGGAGAAGAGGACCAGTGGGAACCAGGCCACCTTAAAAAAAAAAAAGATTAACTGAAGGAACATAATACTGTGACTATCAAAAAAAGAAGGAACTCAAAATTGAAAAGCTTCAGCACAGTCAAATGCATCTAGGATAAGTGAACCAGTTAATTTGGGGGAAAAAAATCCTTGTACCAGAGTTATACCCAAGATGCATAAATTATCTATCTATAACCACTATCTATAACCAATAGATGAATGGTCAAAGAATATGAACAAAAATATTCACAATCACGTGAAAAAATGCTCCAAACGTCCCTATCTTTGAACCAGAGATTCCATTACTGAGTTTATACCCCAAGGAAGCCATTGATTGGGGGGAGGGGAGAAGCCCCCATACACTCCAAAATATTTATAGCTGCATTTTTTGTGATAACTAAGAATAGGAAACAAAGTAGAAGTCTATTGACTGGGAAATGGCTGAACAAACTGTGGTAACTGAATGTAATGGAATATTACTGTTATAAGAAATGAAGCAGCAGTTAGATGGCTCAGTGGATAGAACCAAGCTTAGAGTCAGGAAGACCCAAGTTAAAATATGATCTCAGACACCCACGAACTGTGTAACCCTGGGCCAATCACCAAACCTCTGCTTGCCTCAGTTTCCCCATCCGCAAAATGATTTGATGTGAGGATCATATGAGATAATATTTGTAAAGCACTTAGTACATAGTAAGTGCTATATAAATGTTAGCTTCTACTAGTAAGAAATGGTTCCTGCCCTCACAGAACTCACAATCTATTAACAAGAACAGGTCATACAAAACTAATCATATCCTTTTCTCTTAAGGTTATCAGATTAGTAGATCAGAAGAAGGTACTATGGAATGTACCTGCACTCCATAGGTTCATAGATTTAGCATTGAAATGGAGCTTATCATGAAGTCATACCCTCACATTTGATATATGAGGACAATGAGTAGCATAGAGGTCAAACGACTTATCTAGGGTCAGAAAGGTAAAATAGCAGAGCTGGGATTCAAACTTAAGCCCACTGATTCCAGATTCAGCATTCTTTCAACATCCAAGGCAAGAGAAAAGGACGCAGAAAAAGAATATGTCTCCTCCAAGACAAATTTAAAGAGTGAAGCCCACTGAGTCAATGTACAGACCCACTTTCAGTGAGGAAAAAAAAGATGAGAAAGCTCTAATCTCCTTTCTAACTCAGAGGGGAAAATACAGCAAATCAAAGAAAAAAAATCACCCCTACTCACCAGTTCATGGTTTTTTTTCTTAAGATTACACATAAATAGTGTGCACATCTTTTTCTTTCCCATGGTAGGGATTAGTTAGAATTGTTCTTTCTTCTAGTTTATCTCCTTTTCTAGCTTTGTCCTGCAAATACATCTTTCTTCTATATATAAGCAAGCTAACTAACTGCACAATTATTTTAGGGTACTTACATATCATCTTTTTTTTGGTTAGGCAATGGGGTTAAGTGACTTACCCAAGATCACACAACTAGCAAGTGTTAAAGTGTCCACTGCGCTGTCTAGATGCCCCACCTATCTTCTTTAAGATACCAAAACGAGGCAGTTAGGTGGTGCAGTGAATGGAGCACCGGCCCTAAAGTCAGGAGGCTCTGAGTTCAAATCTGGCCTCAGACCAAACACTTTTCACTTACTAGCTGTGTGACCCTGGACAAGTCACTTAATCCCAATTGCCTAAAAAAATTAAAAATTAAAAAAACAAACAATAAGATAAGATAACCAAAACAACTATTGTGGAAAGGAGAAAAAGGGAATTCCTACAGGGATACTTTGTAGTCTATGTTCTACAAAATCTGGTCTGGGAATTAATTACAAATTACATTTGTACAGTTTTGCTATACTTGGTCTCTCTTAATCCTGTTTTATCTTGAATAGTTGTTTCAGAACTACAATTCATGTAGTATGTCTTTATGCTCACCAAAGGGGTGAGCAATCAGACATATGGTCCTCTAGGTGGAGGCTGCCCCTTTCAAGTAAAGAAAATAATGTGCTCTTCAGAGAAATCCTGCTACCACTTTAAAGAGTTAATTACTCACTAAGGGCCCATGTGCCAGGGCCCAATTCAAATACTCAGACAAACCACATAGGATCATTACCACGGCTTCATTACTTTCACAAGTATATTCTGCAATAAACAGCATGCTAATGAAAGGAAACGCCCAATGTTTTCACATGGCAAATGTGAAATGAATTTGGACCTCATTTCTCTTAAAACATTACACAAAATACTCAGAGAAAACCAATGACATGACTGACACGAAAGAAAAAAATTACTAATTAAGTTATTGTCATTTAAAATGGCATGCCATATATCATTTTCTGCCACATAAAAATATATGGCTATTTCAAAAGCCTTTTTTAAACTAGTAATGAAAAGGAAAATAATAAGAAACAAACTTATTAATATATGAGAAGAGTATAATACGCACTACACATTCTTTGTTAAACTGTGCCATCTTTATTTGGGCAACCTCTAGTCCCAATGAATTGACAACTCAGTTGGAGCCATGTATTGAAGGCTTTCAGTCACCTACTTCTTTTATCACCTGATATTTTAACAAACTTCTCTAACTTCATTCATTTTCAAATAGTATGAATAAAAAGCTTGTCAAAGCTGTCATCTCTGTTAGGCACATTTATGGTTATGCCATTTACTAGCTCAACCTGCCTTCAAGAATTGCCCTAGTGGAATGCTCATCAATTGGGGAATGGCTGAACGAGTTGTGGTATGCGATTATGATGGAATATTATTGTACTCTAAGAAATGATGAGCAGGATGCTCTCAGAAAAATCTGGAAAGACTGCATGGGCTGCTGCAAAGTGAAATGTACTGTGTACAAAGTAATAGCAATATTGTAAAATGATCAGCCATGAATGACTTGGCTATTCTCAGCAATACAACAATGCAAGACAACTCTGAAGGATTTATGATGAAAAATGCTATCCATTTCCAGGGAAAGAACCAATGGCATCTCTATACAGATTGAAGCATACTTTTTTACTTTTTCTTGAGTTTTTTTTCTTTGTTTTCTTTCACAACATGACTATTATGGATATGTTTTGCATGACTATACGTGTATAACTTATATCAAATTGCTTACCTTCTCACTGGGGGGGAGGTCAGGTGAGAAGGAAGTGAGAGAATTTGGAACTCAAAGTTTTAAAAATGAATGTTAAAAACTGTTTTTACATATAACTTGTAACTGAGGGGAAATGAAATACTAAATAAAAGCTTTAAAAAAATTGCCCTTGTAATTGTGGCAGAACTTCCAGGTGGCAATTGGACCATGGACTTAAACACCATGTTTAAGTTTAAGAAACTGAAGTTGGTGATTAGAATGCTTTTCCAAACCATACCTTAGTACCAACCCCCCCCCAAAAAACAATGTCTATAGACACTTGAATCATTGGAGGAACTACCCACATCACTTCAATCAGAGATCCTCTAAAGAACTGAAAACTTTAGCAAAATAACATAAATTTAAGCCAACCTTCATAACAAATACAAAATGTACACTTCCCGGTCATGTGATCAATAAGATGAAGAACTACACATTTTCTTTGATTCCCCAGGATATCTCAAACCTCTCCAAAACAGAAATTATGCACTGAATATAAAACTTCATGCTCCACGGTCTAGGACACTCAGAATCCAAAAGAAGTTTAAACAAAACAAAACTCAAAACTCATGCAGTGATACTCACTGACCCTGAGTTTACTTAACACCCCTCTTCCACCTTCCATGCTATCAGCTGTGAGGAAGCACTAGCACACCCAAGGACCTGACAGAGGCTTACAACAAAAGCCACTTCCACACACACACTCCCTCCTTCCTTCCAGTGCCATAAAGACCCTGGGCTCCAGGCTACAGAAGTTTGCCCTGGCTTCAGTAGACATAATCTTAGTCACTTAATTTTGGTCAATTATACTATTTTCTCTAACTGGAATTACTTTCCACCTTTCTTCTCCCCTTACTTCCCACCCCGGCCATTTCCACCTACTGAAATCCTATTCATTTTTTCAAGGTCCAATTCCATGAAGCCTTCTCTGTTCAGAGAACTAATGAGTGGAGGGAGCAGGACAGGACACCAGGAAAGGGTACAATGTGTAGGGTGCAGGGGCTCTGTGGCCCTCCACTAAGCCAGAGGGAAGAGCATAGCATCCAGTTGGGGCCAGTTTTGATTACTCAAAAGTCACCTGAGGCAGAAACCTAGGCTGGTGAATGGTGAATTTCCCAGTGTGAAATGCTTTAAGATCCAGCCCCCATAGAAACCATCATTAGAAGGGACAGAGTCAGAAAGTGACTATGGAAAAATCGGGGTGGGGATCAGAGTGACTGAAATTGCCAAAGATCTCAGGAATAAGAAAACTCATAAGAGAATAAATCAACAGAGAAACCATTAACAGAAGAAAATATGGCCTCCAGATCTAGTACACAAGTTCAGGCATCTATGAATAAATACTGCTGAAGGAAAATGATCCAACACTTTGATGAGACAAGAGACCTTGTGGAATGTGAAGAGAACATGGAACTACAACATACTGTTTCTGAGTGGTTTAAAACAGAAATGAGAATTATGAGCATAATATATTGCCTGAAGAGCAAAAATAATGGGCAGAATAGAAAAACTACAGTCTGCTATGGCAAGTCTTACCAAAGAAACAAAAGAGAGTACAGATTGGGAATGTAAATATACAGAAATGAAAGACCAATATAGAAAAGCAAATAATAATATCAAAAGAAAATATGTTCACTATGCAAAAAAAAAAAAAGACAGGATGTTTAAAGACAACTTAAGAATCACAGGTCTCCCAGACCACCACAATAGGACAAAAAACTTTAACACTATACTGCGGGAAATAATAGAAGAGAATTGCCCAGAACTTCTGAACACAAAAAAAAAATACCAATTGAAATAATTCACAAATCTCCAGGAAAAAAGGCTACATAACAAATACAAGATTTAAAAAGAACTCTTTCCCACTACTCCCCAACACAAACCCTCAGTTTCTGTCAAAGCAGGCAGACAAACTACTGAGAATTCCTGGTGGAGACTTCATATATTCAGTTACACTATTCCCTCTAGCTGGAATTCCCTTCCTCCCTTTTCCTTCCCCCCATCTCCTTTTCCTCTCACTGAAATCATAATCATTTTTCAAGGCTCAATTTCATGAAGTCTTCTCTGATTATCCTAATCAGAAATGCTACCACCCTACCTGGAAGTCCTCATTTTTCCTAACCACCCTTATTCCTAGCACTTGCTGTAAGACACTTGATATAAAATGCCTTGTATTTAAGTTATTACTATATATAGTATTTCCTTCCTCCTAAAATACTGTAAGCTCCTAGAAGGCACAGAACACATCCCATGTACCGTTGTGGCATTCCCCATAGCACAGAACGCTCCTAAAACTGGCTGGTTAACTGGTGATACGGGTGAGCATGCCACTTCAGAATCTGCAATACTTAAGAATCATAGAGTCATAAATTTAGGGCAGAAAGGTATCTGGGAGGACATCTGCTCCACCTACCTCATTTTATAGATGACGACCCAAGGCCCAGAAAAGCCAAGGGGCTTGCCCAAGGTCACAAAGTTATAAGTAACAGAGGTGGGATTCAAACCCAAGTTCCCTAATTGCAAATCCAGCATCCTTGCCACCATGCAATGCTGTGAGGGAAATCACTGTCTGACCAGTACCCTAAACTTAAGCATTATTAGATTCTAGATCTATAGCTGGGACTTCTGAGGTAATCTAAAAAACCCTCACTTCATCTCTTCTTGCTATCTCTAATCTCTTCTCCCTTTTGTGGCTAAACTCCAGGAGGACATTCATAAAAGATGCCTCCATTTTCTTTCCTCTCATTCCTTTTTCATTCTCTACAGACTGGCTTCTGATTTCATCATTCAACTTAAACTGCTCTCTCCAAAGCTTCCGAAGATCTCTTAATTACCAGATCCAAAGGCCTTTTTCCTATCTTTGTCCTTGAATTCTTTGCTGCCTTTGACACTGCTAATCACCGTTTTCTCCTTAACACTTTTTGTCTCTAGGTTTCTGTGACACTAATCTCTTCTGGTTCTCCTCCCTTACGATGGAGCCTTCTCATTCTCCTTTACTGTATCTTCATCCAGGTCGCTCCTGATAATCTTAGGTATCCCAGAGGGGGTCTGTCCTGGATCATCTTCTCTTCTCCTTCTATACTATCTTACTTGGTCATCTCATTGGCTCCCATGGTTTTAATTATCATCTTCATGCTGATGATCAGCCCTAATCTTTCTTTCTAATCTTTGGACTCGAATCTGCAACTTCCTATAAGACATATCAAATTAGATATCCTGAAGACATATTAAACTTGGTATGTCCAAAACATTACCTTTCCCCACAAATCACCCGTGCCTTGTGAATTTCCCTCTCACTGTAAAGGATATTACCACCCTCCCAGGCACCAGGCTCACAATCTAGGTGTTGTCCTCAATTCTTCACTCTTTCAACCCCCATACTGAATTTGTTGCCAAGGGTTGCCGATTTTACCTTCCTAATACCTCCTACATATTCCTTTGAAATTGCCACCACACCGGTACCAGCTGTCACTACTTCACATCTAGACTACTGCAAAGCCTGCTGTTTGGTCTCCCTTTCTCCAGGCTCTCACCACTCTGTGCCATCTTCTACTCAGCTGACAAATTACTCTTCCTAAAGAGCAGATCTGATCACGTCACCTCTTCCTAGGTAACTCAATGATCTCTAGTGGTTCCCTATGACATTCAGGATCAAACACAAAATTCACTGTTTGACATTCAAAGCTATTTACAATCTGGCCTTCTTCTACCCTCTTACTTTACCCCTACATATTCTGTCACCCAGTGGCACTGGCCCTCCATCTCTTAACTCTGTGCATTTTCACTGGCTGTCCCCCAGCCCTGGAATACTTTCTCCTCCTCTCCACCCTCCTTCAAGTCCCAGCTACAATTCTACCTTCTGGGGTGTAGGATGTGTTCAGGGAAGACTAGCAGTACCTCTGGTGTGAAGGCTGCCGAGCCCTTTTCAGGGCTGCTTTCCACCTTTGGGTGCCTACATGTTCCACCTAACTCTCACCTTTGCTCCGAAAGCTACAGCACATGCAGCAGCCACACCCTGGTAACAATTCCACCTTCCACAAGAAGCCTTTCCTGATCTCCCCCGTAATGCTACGGCCTTCCCGACACTGATCAATTCCCATTTTTCCTGCATAGACCTAGTTTGCAGCTACTGGAATGCTGTCTCCTCCCTTTGACTGTGAGCTCCTTGAAAGCAGCGACTGCATTTTGTCTTTGTACTGCTAGTCCTCAGCAGAATGCCTGACACTTAACAGATTTTTAATAAATATTTACTGGTTGACTGATCCCTTCAATTTACAAATGAGAAAACTAGAGAAGTTAAATGACTTGTTTGGGATCTGAACCAAGGTCTCTGGTCAACAAATCCAGCATTCTTTCTATTGAGTTACAGAAATAAGCTAGGTTGCATCCCATATGCCAAGAAGATATATGGGAACTCAGTCCAATAAGAATGGCACAAATGTGTTGGTTTGTTGTGCTCCTTTGTTAGAAGTGAGGTCTTGGGGAACAGTGGGGAGGAAGTATCATTGAGAAGCAATGATAATGTTAAAAAAGACAAAGCACCAATGAAACTTTTTTTTTAAGTTAAGTACTTTTGAAGAATAGTAGACTCTCAAATTAAACTTTAGTTGCAGTCAATTGATTCTAATGAGAAGGAAAGGAGGAACTGTTAAAAGAGAAAAATGATGTTAAACAGAGAGCTCATCAATGTGCTCATAATTTAGAAGAATGCATGTATGTAAAAGAGGAAAGCAAAGGCAATTGAAATAATCAGATTCATTCTGTGTCTTTTTTAATTGACCCCATTTACAATGAATTGATTTTGTCTTGTAACTGTTTAAAATCATGATTCTTTGTCTCTGAACTTAGTTCAGAAATTCAGCTGCCCTGCAATGAGTTTAGTTTAGAAATACAGTTCTCTTAATCACATTCTATTCTTGTGTCCGGGGCAGCAAGGTGGCACAGTGGATAGAATGCTGGGCCTGGAGTCAGAAATACTCCTCTTCCAGAGTTCAAATCTGTACTTAGTCACATCCCAGCTGTGTGACCCTGGGCAAGTCACTTAACCCTGTTTGCCTCTCAGTTTCCTCATCTGTAAAATGAGCTGGAGAAGGAAATGGCAAAGCACTTCAGTATCTTTGCCAAGAAAACCCCAAATGGGGTCACGAAGAGTCAGACATGACTGAAAATGACTGAACATCAGTTTATCAAGGAAATATGTTATCCTTGAAGGAGGCAGGTAGACACCAAAGAATCTGATCTAGTACTTTTACACCACCAACCTACCCCTTCAAGGATGTCTGGCTTGTCATCCAAAGCTATCTCTTTCCTTGCACATACAGCTAGAATTAACAATAAACATTTCTTACTCACAGTAGGGAAGGAAAGGGTTGTTACTAGCCCTCATTCCCAATATCCACCCAATTATATTTTTTTCATCTATGATGCTTGCCTTCCTGTTTTTGTACTCTCTGAAAGCATAAAAAAGAGCTGTCCCTTCCATTCAGGGTCTTAGCTTTGCTGGGGAAGCTGAGATCCTATTTATTGGTAAATTTGAGCTTCACTAATAAACTGATTGGGCTCAGAACTTTGTGCTTCAGTCTACCTTAATTTTAGCTGTTACACAGGTAACTAAGAATTAGCACAAAAAGGTAGCAAGGTCATGTAAAAAATAATGTTGAGAAGGTTAAAGACCACTAAGAGCTTCAGCTTGGTCAAACAGTGAAGACAATGAAAAGAGCTCTTTAAAGCTATCTTGAGAGCAAGAAAATCAAGCAAGAGATGGGATAGTACCTTGATGTGGATGAGAAAATGATCATGAGCAACAGAAAGAAGGCAGGATTATTCAAATGCTATCCTGCTTTTGTACCAAGGAGAATGACCTATGATTTGGAAAGGATAACAAGAGAAATGAAACTCAAGATAAGTAAGGAAAGTGCTGGAGGCAGTACTTAGCTGACCCCAATGAATCCAAGGAATATGACCTGCACAAACTTCAGTGCCAGATAAAGTCATAGATGGTATCTTGACCAAATCTGTTGGTGACACTCAACCAAGGGTGATAGCTAAGACAACAGATTCTAGAACTGTGGATATAAAACTACACAATTTGGCTGGGATTAAGTTAAAAAGATGAATGCAATATGGAAGAAATGAAGTTCTTTGAATTCATAAAAATAAACCGCCCAAGTACAAGAAAGGGTAGTGTGGCTTCCAAGTGCCCAACGTCAAAATGAACAGGCATTCTAGCAGAATGCAAACTCAAAACAGATGAGAACCAAAAAAGTGAATGGGAGCTTCAGTGGTATGAAAAGATGTCTAAGGTTCAGGGCGAGTAAGAAGATAATCTTATTGTATCTGCTGTGTTCAGAGTACATCTGGAAACTTCATTCATTTCAAGTGTCATTTTAGGACACTGACAAGCTGGGACAAAGCAGAGACTGATAGAATGGTTAGGGTACTCAAAGCCACACCATATGACAGGGCAGAACTGAGAACACTGAACAGAAGCTACAGAGGCTCAGATTTTAGTTCATCCTAAGGAAAAACTTCCAAATAATAATTCGAGCACAAATCCAGGCTGCATTGCCTATGCTATCTGTGATACTGACCAAGTCTCTTGACCTCTATGGGCCTTGGCCCCCTCATTTTCGAAATGAACAGGCTGGACGAGATGCCTTCTACAATCCTTTGTGGTTCTAAATCCTATGATCCTACTTGTAGATGGTGAAGACAACACCCAAGGGCTATTCCAACTCTAAGTCTACAATTTCATAATTCTAAACAAGGGCTCGACAAATGTTTATTGAATGAAGGTGGAAGCAGTATGATGTGCTAGGAATGAAGGAGGGGGTTTTAGTGGATTTGAAACTCGATATGAATCAGTAATACGATAGGGGAGGCAAAAAGCTAACACAATCTCAGTATTAATTTATAAAGGCACAGTAACCATGGGAGAGAGGTTGAAAGGCCCTTTGTACTCTATCCTGGTCAGACCATATCTGGAATACTACAGTTTAGTTCTGGGTGCCACATTTTAAGAAGGATACTGACAAACTGGAGTGTCATATGAGGGCAACTATGACAGTGAAGGCATTAAAGACCAGGCCACTCAAGAATCAGTTGATTAGCCTGGAAAAGAGAAGCATCAGAAGAAAAACTACTTCTATCTTTAAATATTTTAAGGGGAGTTAGGTAAAGAGGATTTAGACTTATTCTCTTGGCTTCAGGAAGCAGACTTAGCAAAGTAGGCAGGAATTGTAAAGATGCAGACTTGGGCTCAATGTAAAGGAAACGTGTGATTAACAATCTGGCCTGTTGCCTCAACTGCCAGTGAAGTCTACAACACTGAAGACCACTTGTCACAGAAAGAACACAGATGATTCCTGTTCAACGACAAGTTGAACCAGATGATTGCTAAGATCTCATGATTCTGTGATTTTGCATAAGAAAATGAGCACAGTGGAAAAAATCTGGAATAGCTACTGAGCAGATTGTGCCAGGCAACCAATAAAAAGGACTGATGAGCAGCACAAAGAGCTATAGAATTTGAGTGGGAGAGATTTGCATCTTTCTCCATCAGCATCATATCACCCCAAAAGAAGGCAGGAAATAGCAGCACACGAAGGCAAACAAGGTTAGGGAGGGACACACAGGAAGGGGGAAGAACAGAATAAGGGCAGCAGTGAAGTACATTAAGTGGCCAGAGAGCCAAGGGCACAAGGGAATCAACAGTCATTGGAAAGCTAATGGACTGGAGGGGCTGAGTGATGAGGTCCTTTAGGAGCAAAAAAATGGGGGTTAGGCACTATAAGCTTATTCTGAGTGGGAAAGTAGGAAAGATAGGAAAGGGGCAGAAACCCTAGAAAGCAGTACAAAAATCCTTAAGCCTAGATTCCTCCCAATCATAGGAAGCTATTCTGACAATTTTCCCCACTTAGAATGCAGAAAACGGCCCTTCTCCATCATCTGTTCTTCAACCTACAGATAATGACTTATTAAATTGACAACTCTGCTTAGCTTCCTGTAACCTCTAGTTACAAAAGCTTTAAAAAAAGAACTCAAATTTAGAATAGAAAGTGCAACCGGTTTTAATTAGTTTCATTATACAACCTCTCCCCTACAGCCACTTTTTTATTTTTCCCAAAAAAGAAAATCAGATAATTACCAGTGTTTTCCATACAGCCAATGTCCTCCCCAGGTCAACAGGCAGGCACCAAATGTAGTTTTCTTCCAATGGTTCCGAAAGGTTTTGACAAGTTGAGTCATCTTCTCTAGTAGGCTAGCTAGTTTACCAGAACCTGGAAGGTAAGAGCGGACATTAGCATAAGGTCTCCAGGGTAATCACATGATATTCATATTCTTTCTGCTACCTCTTTTTTATTTTTTTACTTTTTAATCCTTATTTTTGCCTAAAGTACATCTCCATCCAGATGGCCCACTCCACATATTTTGAAATCAATTAATATTCTCTAAACCTGTACCTTCCCCTAACTTCTCTTTCTGTTTAAATCATGACCATTCTCTAGTTACTCACACTCAATTTTTTATTCTTTCCTCAAGAGCATGCCCACATCCAAATCAGCCATCAAGTCGGTCAAAACTTCTTCCATGATATCTCTTGTACTGATCCTCTCATTTCTTACTTCTGCAATCTCCTTGGCATTAAGCACTTAGCTCTTCTTTCCTAGACTACGGTAATGTTTTCCTACTCAGCTCTACTTCTATCCTTTCTCCAATCCAATTTTCCCAACGTAACACTCGTAATCTTCCTAAAAGATTGTTCTGAGTGCCACTCTGCTAACTAAAACCACTGGGGTGGTACTCCACTGCTTACTAAATAAAATAGAAACCAGTGGCATTAAAAGTCTTTTATACCGTAGGTTCACTCTGTTTTTTCACCTTATTCTGTTCCCCTTCCATGAACTTGAGAATCTAACCAAACTGGACTATCCTCTATCCCCCATTTCCAGTCTACTCTCTTCTCTCTGTGCTTTTGCTCACGTCACTGTCTTCCCCTTCCCTTCCTCACTCACCCAACCCCTCAAATAATCAAAGAATCTCCGCATAAGACTTGATCTTAACAATAACCGGCAGTTATTTAGTTCAGCCTTGTCTTCTCTACCACACCACTAACAATCGTTCTTCCAGCCACCCTGGGAAGGCACCACCTTCTAAGGCAACAACTTCTACTCTGAACAACTCTAATTATTAGGAGTCTTTTCCTGGCATCAAGGATTACCAAGCTCTGTTCTCTGGAGCAGAGAAAAACAAGGTGACTTTTTTTTAAAGGAAACTTTTATTTTTAGTTCATATAAGTCTTTCTCTGATTCTCTGTATTCATCATATCCACCTCCTCTTACAGCACTGTGACATTCTGTACTGTAATTGGTTTAGCCAGTCCTGAATTAATGGGTATATGCTTTGTGGAAAAACAAGTCTATGCTCTCTACGAGGTTTTTTTCTTCAAATATTTGAAAACAGTTGTCACGTCTCCACCACCTCCTATCTTCATCCCTAGGCACAGTGACTGAAATAAAGCAAGCACTTTACAGAGGCTTGTTGACTTGACTTGTTGACCAAGCTCAGCATTTCTAGTTCATTCAATGACCTTCATATGGTCTACAGTCCTATCACCTCTGGATACTCCCTACCCTTCAATGTCCTTTTTCAAAATGTGCCCAGAACAACACTCCACATGTGATTTGACCATGACAGAGAACAAGATAATTAGACTCCTTCATCTGGACAGATGCCTCATTAAAGGATTTAAACTATTTTCTTTTATGTTCTAAAGAATCAGATTATCAGTAAATCAAAGTGAAAAGTTTCATTAGGCACTCTGCTTTTGCCAGAGTGCTCTAGCAGATGTCCTGATAAGTAAAGTTCCCCAGCCCTACACTATCATGCCCCCACGACAGGTAAAGTTTCCTAAACTCTGAGTCTATCTCCTCCTTCTGTACAAATGGGTCTAGAGCATGGGTGGGGAACCCTGCAGCCTGGAGGCCACATGTAGCCTTCTAGGTCCTCGGATGCAGCCTTTTGACTGAGTACAAGTTTCATAGAATGAATCTTTTTATTAAAGGGATTTGTTCTGTGAAGTTTGGATTCAGTCAAAGGGCCACACTTGAGGACCAAGAGGGCTACAAGCGGCCTTGAGGCCGCAGGTTCCTCACCCCGGTCTAGAACATACTCATAAAAAAAAAATACTTGTTTCTTCCTCCACCGATTCTCATCCAAATGTTCTCCATAATAACTTCTCTTCCAGTTCCTGAACTTTCTCATGTATCTTCTTAATAAACAAATTACTTCAACATTTATTCTTTTCCTTATTATTAAAAGGAATCCTTCTAGAGCCATTTCCCGATCACAAATTTTATTCTACCAAATCTCACTGAAACAATGAGGATGAGTTTGCCTCCTTGCCTTAGGTTCTAGAGTTCACTTCGTTTATTATTTACACTTTGTGCATATGTACAGTCACCAAGAAAAAGGCTTTTTTTTTGGGGGGGAGTACTGTCTCCTGTCAATTACTGGTCCCTCCTACTCATGTTCTTAGTCCTATACTGTACCTGAAGCATAAACAGAATCACCTCCAAAACAATGAAATACCCCTGCAAAAGAAGCCAGTAACTGCTGACAGCACAACCAAGTGGAAAATGAAACAAATGCTGTCAGTACTTTATAATCACTTATTTTTACAATGAATGACAGTGGACATTTAAAACCCACTATCCCAGGCCCTTCTGTGCTATACAAGGAAGTACGGCATTTAAGAAGACAAAGGCAGAAAGAGGGGGCAAACCAGTTAAGTAAACATAAAGGAAATTTGTGCTGGGGAACCAGAATCATAAAAGCAGTCAGGGCCTGTTGCTAAGAATAGGAGGCTTCACGGAAGAATTCGAAAAAGCAGCCATGCTCTTTCATTCAGCACCCTTAAGAAAAGGTTACATGGCTTACCTAGGCCCACAGAAGGAAGAGGGAAGGAGAGGTGGGGTCAACAAATAAAAGGTACTTGAGCAATTCTCTGAACTAGGGTAAATCAACCCCCAAAAGCAACTCAATGACATTCTTCCATCCTTGGGGCCAAGACAACTTCCCCACCTTAGAGCCAGATCTGATACCTCTAAAGTGGGACTGGGAAGGACAAGACTGGGAAACAACCAAGATTTCATCAGGTAACCTTGGATACAATGGACTTCAGGGAAAGAAGTCTGGTATGATCTCAAATTCCTCGGGGTATCCTCACTCCATGCTTTAGGGTAACTCAGGTATTTATGACCATCAGAGGAATCCCACTCAGACAAGTCAGATTGTTTTCCCACAACTAAAGTGAAAGCAGAGAGCTACCAATGAATTAGGAAACTGGAAGTTTCCAATCTAAGATGCAAGTTCCTTGAAGGGAGAAGAACAAGCATTTTAAAGCATCTACGATGTGCCAGACACTGTACCAAGTTTTTTTTTAAATTATCTCATCTGATCTGTACAACAACTCTGAGGGATAGGTTGCTATTATGATCATCATTTTACAGCTGAGCAAGGTGACCCAGATAGTAAGCGTGTGAGATCAGATGCAAATTTAGGTTTTCTTGACTGCAAGCCCAGCGCTCTGTCCACTGTGCAACCTAGCTGCTTCTGCCAAAGCAAGAAGTGTTTCATTTGTTCTTGCATCCCCAGAACCTAGCAGAGTGTCTGGCTCAACAAGTACACTTAGTAAACATTTGCTGACTGACAGAACTATATGGAAGTTTCTAGATGCAGTGGGGTTCAAGGAGCAAGAGGGAATATGGTTAAGTTAGAAACAGCTCAGTGGACTGACTGGGGAAGACCAGGCTTGAAAAATCATTTTTTTCAGGGTTGCATTTGGAGTCAGGGCTACTAGGTTCAAATCCCAGCTCTACAACTAACTGCTTCTGTGATGCTGTTAAATTAATTAATTTCTCCAGACGTCAGTTTCCTCATCCATACAAAGAGTGGGTTGGAACTAAAGGACTACAAAGTCCCTTTCAATTCTAATTCTATGATCCTAGTGATCATTTTATAAGATAACTCAGGTAGGGAAAGGCACCAAAAGAATGGGAAAAAAAATCAATGACGACATTAATATTCCAAAAAAGCAATCTAGAAGATATTAACAACTACAACCCACATGCTCATTTTCTCATCTTTATACAAGTTTTTATGAGAATGGTCTATACACATTTCAGGGTATCCTTTATGAAATTATGAGAAGGGAACAGAGTCTTTTACAAAAAATTTTTCTATAGCAGGCCACATCTCTACAATCCCTTAATTGACTAAAAGCTGCAAAGAATACAAGACCCTATTATATTTATCAGTTACAAGAAACCCTTGACTTGGAGGATCAAAATGCAGCTTTAAAGGCCTTCCTCCAATGAGGTGTCTCCTATCCATAGTATCATGTAAGATTACATAATAAAGGCAACTATAGAGGTAACTCTCCAATGCCCCTCTGTTAATCACTGTCCAACAAGGCACAAATCAGGGAGAATATGCTTGCCAAAGGAACAATGGAGGATGTTCTGTAAAGTGACCAAATGGGAGGATTCCCTAGATATGAAGATGTTCTCCAGGTGTATCCATTTCAGAAAGACAAAGTGCTGAATGTGGTAAGCCAAAGCCTCCTCAATATAATCCATGACTACCCAAAAGGTATCAGCATTATCAATCCATGAAGGAAAAAACTAAAAGAAAAAACCACACCTTTAGTCTGGAGTATGGTATTTAGGTTGAAGGCAAGGCCTTTAACTGAAGTATCACATTAGTACATATGTTTAGGACAGGTACTTCATGTGGATAATGTATTGGAGTCCAGAAATGAACAGGATGAAGAGAACAAGTTGAACTATATCTAGAAAACTGTGCAGTACTTTTAACAACATCAACCCACTCCCTGGTGCAAACACTCATCTTCTTAATACAAATGTTCTTCTGGAGATCCCTTGATGTTTAAGAGTCTTACAATGCCAGTCTTCAAAGATGCGGATGACCCGAAGTCTAAGTAGGCTAAACAGCATATACATGTGTTAGAGTTAGAAGGGCTTATGTTTCCACAGGTAGAATAATGCAGAGATTTAAAGAACAAAGGTCCCTGGAGGTGGAACACTGTAGGTGGCCTGGGCTTGACCAATAGGAAGTAAGTGGATTGTTCCAAGAAGACCCCAAAATCAAGATAGGGGTCGAGCCAGCTCAGACTAGCTAGGGTCAACCTGAGGACACCTGAAAAATGTTAGTGCACCCGCTTAATGAACTTCATTACTATTATCTGACACACCCCGCATAAAATTAGAGCCTCATTAACGGGATGGACCAATCCCGGCCTGGGAGGTTTCGCACCGAATTCAACTGCATAAAAGCACATTTGCCCTTACACTCAGGGCCCACCTCTCCTGAAGAGGGGAGGAGCCCCACTTCTGGCCAGAAACATCTAAATCCTCTGGACTTTCTTTATAATAAATTTTCTTGATACTAAATTTTTGGTGTCCAGTCTATTTCTAACACATGCATGAACACAGACTAAAGTAAGAAGCTCTTCCCTTTCATTACCACTGGTCTAATATCATTTAATAAGGAAGGCTTAGCAGGAACAAATGTCGTCTCTTCCTTAACCACACCATCACTTTGACTTGAAAGTTAATGTGAACCTGAGAGCTGTCTTCAAGTATCTGAAAGGGCTCTCATGTAGAAGAGGCATTAGACTTGTTCTTTTTGCCACAAAGGGCAAAACCAGGTACTATGAATACGTCAAAGCTGCAAAGAGATCAATTTAGGCTTGAAGTTAGGACTGTTAGCATTGTCCAAAAGTAGAATGGTCTGCTTCCAAGATGTAATGGGCACCCCTTCCTTAGGAGTCTTCAGGCAAAGGTCAGATGACCACTTGTCAAGTATGATAGAATGGGAGTCTATTTGTGTAGGGTCTGGACTACGTGGTACCTGAGGTCCCTCAAACTGTCTGAGATTCCCTCAGGTTAAATCCAGCACCTTGCCCTGAACGTAGTAGCTAAAATATCTAGAGAGAGAATTCCTTAGCTCCTGACATATGGATTTCTCCATCCTACCCAAGAAAAGGGAAGATACTGTGAATGCTATGAATCAATACAATATCAACTCAAAAAACTGTTCCTGAATCATTTGGGACATCATTTGAGTTGGATGAATTAACACATAATAGAAACAACACAGGTACAGAAGAAGCAGTGCGATTATCAGTTAACTTTCATTACCTTTGAACAATCTGCCTTATAAATTGAATACTCAACACAGAAATCTTGATAGAACTCTTTCCACCCTAACTCCAGAATTCCTCAATTTTAAATAGTTGGCCAAATAACTTTAGTTTGCAAACCACTTTATATGTTCTGAAGACCTCTGATATCTACCATCTCCTTATATCTTCCTAAAGACCAGAGGTAAATAGGGCAGATATTATTATCCCTGTATAACAGATGAGAAAACAGACCCAAGGGAGTTAAGTGAATTATTCAAGATCATGCATCAAGTCAGTGGCAGCCCAGAAATTCTGATACCCTGACTCCCAGTCCTAGGGCCTCAGTTTCCTTATTTGTAAAGTGGGAACAATACCTATCCTGCATAGTTTTGGGTGGATCAAAAAGGTAGATGGCTTCGGAAAGTGCTTTGAAAATGAAAAGGATTGCATAAATATAAGGTAATGTCATTCATTCACTCATTCATTCACTAAAGCTGAAGAAGCCCTGGAACACAAGATAAAGTCAGTCTTGGCCCTTAAGCACTTTACAATCAAGCAGAATTGAGAAAACCTGTGCGTAGACCACAGTGACTAGAGAAGGAAAAAAAACCATGCAACGTGCCACCGGAGAGGTGCAAGCCAGTCTGTTGCTGTCTGCTAGCCAAGTCAAGGGGATCTCCCCGTTTTTCTCCTTCCCCACACGCGTGTCCGGCCGCAGCGGGGGGTCTAAGGAGCTGGAGGTGAACGAGAACGCAGACTAACAAGTCAGTCCGCGCCGCCCCCCCGCCGGGCGGGGTGGGGAGGAGTGGGGCTGCCCCCGTGCAGAGGGGGCCCCCGAGGAGCTGCACCGGGGCCGGGACCCCACGCTGCGCCAGCAGCCGCTCCCCGGCCGCACACCCAACCCGTCCTCCCCGTCCTCCTCCCCGCCCGGCGGCCCGGCGCCGACTCACCGCCTGCCCCGCCGCCCACCAGCGCCTCTACCGGCCTCGCTCCGCACCCCGCGCCCCACGCGCTCCGTCCCGGGCCGCCCTTCCGGTGTGCCTACTTAAGCTCTTCCCCCCATGGCCCGGAAAACCGTGGCCACCTGCGCTCGGTTCCGCCGCGCAGCAGGTGCGCCCTGGCCGAGGCTCAGGCAGGCCGCCCCCGCTGCGCGGAATGGTCGGGCCCGCGGGACCCCGCCCTGCTTTTCCCCTGGCGGCGGGATCAAGGGCATCCTACCCACTCCCATCTGGCTGTCCCTTCCCTCCCCTCCCCTCAACTCCTTCCAGCTCTCCCACTTCTTTTCCTTCCCTCTCCCTCTCTTCCTTCTCCCCGTCTACCCCCATTGCTCTTGCTCTTCCCCCCTTCCTCTCTCTTTGTCTTCCTTCACTCCTTCCTCCCCCTCTTTTTCCCTCCCTCCCTCCCCTTCCTCTTTCTCTCTTTCCCTCTCCTCTCCCTTTCTCTCACCTCCTCCTCCTTCTTCTCACTTCCCCCACCCTACCTCCCTCTCCTCCACTCCATCCACATGAATTTAAGTTTGGGGCAGGTCATTCAAGCAGTGTTTCCGTTTTCCCGAAGGCACAATGGACATAGGATCCGTTGCTTTTCAGCTGAAAGAGACTTTAGTCCAACCCCTCATTTCACAGATGAGGAAACTGAGGCACAGAGAGTTTAAGTGACTCAAGGTCACAGAGTTGGTGGGTGTCTGAGGTGGGATTTAAACCCAGGTTTTCCTAACACAGAGTTGCCTGCCTTTCAGTCATGTTGTAAAAAAGAATCAACCAATAAAAATAATTGTGTCTACCATGTTCTAGGCACTCTGCAGTGCCTCAGGGAGGTTAATTTCCATTAGGAAAAACAGCACATGAACATATACATACATACACATGTGTATCTCATATACAAAATAAATTCAAAGTAATTTCAGGAGATAGGGGAAGCTGGAGAGTGGTCGTGTGGTGAAAAAGGAGTGCATTCTAGGCATGAGGGAAGAGCACTGAAAAGACAGGGACTGAGAAGAAGGAAATCTCATTTGTGAGGGACAGACAGAAGGCCGGTTTGGTCTGGGCTGGGGGAAGAAGATACTAAGCAATAAATCCAGAAGGTTGGAGCAAGGTGATGAAGTATTTTGAAAGCTCCACAGAAGAGTCTGTACATGTACAGTTATCCCTTCCATATCATGACTTTCCCCATCACAGTTTCTATATATTGAGGGTCGGCGTAAGAAATTAAATGGGAATTTTGAAGGAGTTTTGTGGAAGCCCCAGACCACACTTGAAGGCCAGCAGATAACACAGAAAAATACTAAACCCAATTTTTACGAGAAGATATTATAAACACCCCATAAAGGAAAAAGAAACAATTCAGACATCCTCTCTGGTACAAAAGGAGGCCCAAAAATTTTCACGTGGATTTTCCAGGTTGGGGGGGGGGGGAATGCCTCACCCTTTGATATGGAAGAGATAACTGTATTTGATTCTAGAGTCTACTGAATAGAGGAGAGACGTGTAGGAAGATCTTCCCTCTCTGATCACTTTTGCCTTAAATCGATATTTGTTACTTGTAAATTAGGTCATACAAAGATCCACCTTCAGTTTCCTCATATTTAAAATAGTGACCCTGATGGTATAGTACCTGTCTCAAAAGATTGCTATGAGGCTAAAATGACCTAATGTATTAAAGTATATGTAGATGTCAGTTTTTAGTGTAACTCTCATTTATAGGATTTCTACAAACCAGTCTAAAACCCAGCTTTATTATTCTCATATTTGTGGAGTTCCCTGATGTGCACCCATATAACATCGCCTGGTGAAATGAGAGATCATAAAGAGGGAGGCTGTAGGGTACAGTAGAAAGATCACTAGCTCTGGAGTCTGAGGACAAGAGTTCAGATTCTGTTTCTGGCACCCCCTGTGTCACTTCAGGCAATTTACTTTTTTTCCCTCTGACCTGTTTCCACATCTGTAAAATGAGGAGTTTGGACAGCATGGCCTCTGAAGTCCCTTTCAGCTCTACATCTGTGATTCTAAAAAAGGACTTTTGTGGCAGTGAGCAATATGAGATCATTAAAAGATCTGTAGTTTCCCAAATGTCATCTTCCTGCTCCTACCAAATTCTGGGCCTGGCTTGTTGTCTATATGCCGCATTTGTCCAAGTTAAACATATTTTGTTGTTGTTCAGTCGTTTCCAACTTTTCATAACCACATTTGGGGTTTTCTTGGCAGAGATTCTGGAATGGTTTGCCATTTCCTTCTCCAGCTCATTTTACAGATGAGGAAACTGAGGCAAACAGGGTTAAGTGATTTGCCCAGGTTGACACAGCTAGTAAGTGTCTGAGGCCAGCTTTGAACTCAGGTCTTCCTGACTCCACTCTATCCACTTCATCACCTAGCTGCCCCAGTTATACATATAATACAAACCAAATGGGAGAAGGACTGGCCATGTATTAAGGATGAAAAGCAACTGAATGCTACGTTTATCTTTATCTTTAAGACATTATGGATATTAAGATACCCTTTTTTTTTCTGGCTAGGCAATGGGGTTAAATGACTTACCCAAGATCACACAGCTAGTAAGTATCAGGTGTCTGAGGCTGGATTTGAACTCAGGTCCTCCTGACTCCAGGGAGGGTGCTCTATCTACTGTGCTACCTAGCTGCCCCAAGATATCCTTAAGACAAAAGAATCCAAGGAAAGTTTCTAGAGAGAGATGGTAGAGTAGACAGAGCATTGGGCCTGGAGTCAGGAAGACTTAAGTTCAAATTCTACCTCTAACACTGACTAGCTATGTGACATTGGGCAAGTCATTTAACATCAGTTTCCTCATCTATAAAATGGGTATAATAATAGTACCTACCTTCCAGGGTTTGTTGCGAGGATCAAATGAAATAATATTTCTTAAACGCTTGGCATGTAGTAGGTGTTTAATAAATGCTAGCTTTTTAAAAAAAATCTTCTACTATATAAATGCTAGCTATTATCTTATATGTAAGATGGGCAGCTAGGTGACTTGGTTGTTGTCCTTCATTCTCAAAGAGAACCAAAATGACATCACTGGGCTAGAGTCAAGTTACAGTGCCTCTGACTGTGGCTGATCAGACCAATATGAGCTCGGAATGCTCTACCACAGGTCAGGCAAAAATAGTCCATGTGAACATTTGGGATGGATTCTCTAAATTTGCAAATCTCATTTCTTTTGAGCTACTTCAATTCTGCTTTGCTCATAGAGCACAGCACCTTGTCTGATGAGGGCACACCATGCTGGGTGGCCCTGTGGCAGTGTCTCCCATGCCACATAACCAATTCCAAAGTTAAGAGAGACCTTGAGAGTGTCCATGTAACGCTGACCGTCATGTGAGCACTTGCCCTGTGTGAATTCTCCATAAAATTGTCTTTTAGGCAGGCGTGGGTTTGGCATTCTAACAATGTGGCCAGCCCATTGGAGTTGCACTCTCTGCCGTGGAGTTTGAATGCTTGGCAGTTTAATTCGAGAAAGGACCTAAGTGTCTAGTATCTTATCCTGCCAGGTGATCTTCAGAATCTTCCTAAGACAATTCAAATGGAAGCGATTCAGTTTCCTGGCCTGGCACTGATGCACTGTCCAGGTTTCACAAGCTTACAACAATGAGGTCAGCACAATGGCTCCATAGACCTTCAGTCTGGTAATCTGTCTAATACCTCTTCTCTCCCACACTTCCCTTCAGAGCCTCCCAAACACTGAGCTAGCTCTGGCAATGCGTGCCTCAACCTCATTATCAATATGTACATCCCTAGAAAGTATACTGCCAAGGTAAGCAAACTTATCCACAGCATTCAAAACTTCTCCATTTGCTGTAACCAATAGTTCCATAGATGGATGGTGTGGTGCTGGCTGATGGAGCACCTGTGTTTTCTTGGTATTAATTGTTAGACCAAAATTAGCACAGGCAACAGAGAAATGATCCATACTTTGTTGCATCTGAGCTGCAAAGGCTGCATTGAGTGCGCAATCATATGCAAACAAAAAAAAATCACACGCCAACACTCTCTCCGCTTTGGTCTTGTCTTGCAGCCTTTACAAGTTGAAGAATTTGCCATCAGTGCGATAGCTGACCTTGATGCGGCGTTCATTTTCATTGAAGGTGTTTGATAATATGGCTGAAAACATCAGGCTAAAAAGTATGGGAGCAAGCATACAACCTTGTTTCACTCCACTGGTGACTGGGGAAAGTACAAGAACATCACCCATTATCCAGAATCCTGGCAAGCATGAAGTCATGAAATTGATGTACAATACTGAAGAACTTCTCTGGGCAACCAAATTTTGACATAATTTTCCAAAAGCCCTCCTGACTGACTGCATCAAAGGCCTTGGTCAGATCTACAGATGTTGTATAGAGACCTCTGTTCTGCTTTTGGCATTTCTCCTGGTGTTGTCAGGCAGCAAATACCATATTGACTGTTCCTTGGCCCTTTCTGAAGCCACACTGGCTCTCAGCTAGAGGACCATCTTCCAGGTGAATGATCAGCCTAATAAGGAGGACCCTGGCAAGATTTTTGCCAACAATGACTAAGAGAGAGACCCCCTTCTGATTGTCACAGAACAACTTATTTCCTTTACCTTTATAGAGATGGACAATGGAGGCAGCCTTAAACTTCTGGCATAATCTCCTCTTGCCATATAACCCGGAAAATTTCAGTCAGCTTTTGTATGAGCAACGGATCCCCCTACCTTGTAAATCTCGGCTGGAACAGAATCAGCACCATGTGCTTTGCCACACGAAAGGAGCCTAATGGCATTCAAAACCTCTTCTTCACAGTGGATTAGAATACCAGACTGAAATCAGGAAAGCTTGAGTTCAAATATGACTTCAGACACTTACTAGCTCTGTGATCCTGGGCAAGTCACTTGCTTGCCACAGTTTCTTCTTCTGTAAAATGAGCTGGAGAAAGAAATGGCAAGCCATTCCAGTATCTTTGCCAAGAAAACCACAAATGGAGTGAAAATCACTACTGAAAACAACTGAATAACAACAAAAATATGTAAGATTTTGAAAAGACCTAGATAAGAATGCATGAGATGGGAAGGCAAAGAGTGGTTGGAATCTGCATAAGTAGAGGGGATACCCATAGTGACAAAATCACTTATCAATTCAAGTATTAAGTACTTGGATGACAATCATATGACAATTGTATGACAATCATACCTTAGATTTGCTACCTATCATCTGGTCTTCCACTCTTCTGTGGGATAGTCTACTTCCCACAATCCATCCTTTCCTTGTGAAACTTTCATCATCCTCATCCTGTATCTCACCTCTGCCCCTTGACTATTTCAATAGAACAATACCTGAGGGGCACCAAGGTCCAGAGGAATTAAATCATGGTCTAGGTCAACTACCTTACTTAAAAGCCCTTTGGAGCTATAAGTGGCATGCCTCAGACAGGTAATGATAACAAATAGGTAATAAAGCTAAGGATGTAGGGTCTAACGTATGTGAAAGCCAGTTAAGTTTACTCAATTACACAGCCACAAATATATCCCATGTCATATGTATCCAACGGGATTAAAAGAAGAAGAATGGCTAGATTAGCAAGAAAATCCAGGCAATGGTTAGAAAAATAATTCAAAGCCCATGTCCTACTGATAATAATAACTAGGATTTACACCCCACTTTAAGGTTTGCAAAGCAATTTACACATATTATCTCATTTAACCCTCACAACAATCCCATGGGGTAAATGCTTCTATTACACCCATTTTACAGATGAGGAAACTGATGCTGAGAGTTGGCCAGGATCACATACCTAGTAAGTGTCTGAGGGAGCCATTCAAACTCAGGTCTTTCTGACTCTAGGTCCAAGTCTATCCATAGCGTCATCTAATGATGGTGGGTTAGAACTATCATACTCCTGTTTACCTATAGTAAGAATGCAGAGTGCTCACATCTTCCCTCACCCTCATGAATGGGATGTCCCAGTGAAGACTTCTCAGTGTAATTAAGGTAATGAGTTCAGAAGGTAGTGTGAGAAATGAACTCTCAGAAGTGAAGTCTCCTCAAAGGGTCAAATAATTCTTGATTATTACTTTCAAAATCCTCCCCGACTCAGACCCTGTTTTAAAGCACTTAACAGAAAGAATAAGCCCTGCCCCACCCCCAACCTGAGCCGTTTGCCCTTGGCATCCGGCCTCTTTCCTTGTCTTTGAATTTTGTGCCTAGAATGTAAGCCCCACCTCCCAGTTGAGGGGATAGGAAGAAACTTTTGAGCTTAGAATGTAAGCCCCACCTCCCAGTTAGAATGTAAGCCTACCCCCAGTTAAGGGAGTAAGGGATAGTGGTGGGTGGAGACTTGTTTGCATAGTGGGTGGAGACTTTGGTGGTGGGCAGAGAATTGTTTTTATAAGGTGGCCCCTGTTATGCATCTCTCTCTCTCTCTCTCTCTCTCTCTCCTCTCTCTCTCTCTCTCTCTCTCTCTCTCCTCTCTCTCCCTCTCCCTCTCCTCTCTCTCTCTCTCTCTCCTCTCTCTCTCTCCCTCTCTCCCTCTCTCCTCTTCCTCCCCACTGTATCTGAGGAGCACACAGCCATCTCCCGAGATTATAATAAAGGTAACCTTTGCTTTCCACCTTGAGAAGTCTCTGAGTTTAATTTGGGTTGGGGTCGCTGTCCCACACACTCACATGGCTCATACTTGAGAGATTTGAAGCCTTTTGGGAAATGGACTTCAAAACCTTATTCTTGATGATTTTACAAAAACATGGATAGGCTTGCACCAAATAATGAAGAGTGAAATGAGCAGAACTAAGAGAACATCATATACAGTAACAGCAATATTGTTTTAAGAACAACTAAGTCATTTTGACTATTATAAATACCCAAATTAATTACAAAGGACATATGAAGGAAGGGCTTATCTGCCTCCAGAGAAAGAAGTAACTAGAAGTATGCATAGAATGGTTTTACATATATATATTATATATATATATATAATATATATATAATGTATATATAATATATATATATTGTGAAAAATGATTTCTAAACTCAGAGCTCCCTCTCTCCCCCCAGTCCTTTCTGAAAAGTTCTTCAGAAAGATATCACTGATGATGAGATTGCACTGAGTCTTATCCTGGTCAAACTCTACCCCAGACCTGAATTGATTTAATCTGCTCCGGTTTAGGTGGAGACAGATTCTTCTTCCCAGATAGCCCAAGGCTAGGAGTGGTCTGGAATGGGGTGTGTGTGTGTGTGTGTGTGTGTGTGTGGTGGTGGTAGGGGGGGTGTCTGATAGAATAGGTACTTTTGATCGCAGCCCCTGTTGAAAAGGTATTGTACCAGGATTAAGTGACCTAAACTACATACTCAAAGACCCTCATTTTAATATAGCCTACCCCCCAGTGTGCTGACCAATCAGAGTTGATTGGCACCCCTTGGGAACACCTACTCTTCAAAGGGCATATAACCCTGTACCCACAAATCCCAAATTGAGCCAGTTCCTATAAAGGAAGCTGTCACTCCCATGCAATGCACATCTCCAGCCTGTGAGAGAAATTAAAACACTGACATACAACCTAAATCGTTTATCTTTCTTAGAACAAACTCTGTTTTGGGGAATGTGCGCACACCTCTCCCCCCCCCCATATATATATACCTGCATACAATCACACATATTTGTGTCTAATGGTAGTCATCTGGGGGACTGGGGGAAGGGGAAGAAAAAAAGGGAAAAAAGAATAAAAAAGAAATTTAGATGTTAACTTTATTGTATATTTAAAAGGAATATCAAATTGTACATAATAGATTTGCAGCGTCATGTACAATAATCTTTTTTCCCCCTATTCTACTATGTTATGGAAATGCTTGTTTTATTTCTTAAGTTCAGAATAAAATAAGTAAAATTTTAAAAATTCTGAGTATAAGGGAAGTAAGAAGGAAGCTATGTGTACATTAAGTGGCTTGCTAGCTCGTGTGCGCGCGCTCTCTCTCTCTCTCTCTCTCTCTCTCTCTCTCTCTCTCTCTGATGATAGTCAGAACTATTGGATTTCCTATAGTCTAGAAGAGAAGGCCCCAAAGGGATTTAGTTGCAGGTATTTCAATTCAATTTTCAATTCAATCAACATTTATTAAGCACCTACTAAGTGCCAGGCACAGTGCTAAGCTTCAGGGATAAAATTAGAAAAAGGTAGACAGTTCCTGCCCTCAGGGAAGCCAGCACACAAAAGGAAGCTACGAAATCTGAGGGTGGGTTGGGACACAATGTTGCCTAGAGTCAAAAGGAAGCAGAGCCACAGATGGAAAATGGAGACTAAGGAGGAAAGTACCAAAGGTTTGGAACCCTATAAAGGAAGCTGAAAACAGGTGAGAGACAGATTGAAAAGGAGTCTAGCCCATTAATGCAAGGGCTGTGGACTCTGAGAAAGGAATTTCATTAATAATATTAGCTCCCATTTACGTAGGACTTCAGGATTTCAACTGAGCAGATGTCTGGGGCACTCAGAAAGATCTAGGGAGAACATTTAGAAGTGGAGGGGATGCCCCAGTCTTCATGGGAGTCACTCAGACCAGCAGAAGGGCTGCTGCAGACAAGAGAAGACCCCCATGGGAAAAGATCCTTTATTCAGGAATTGTATCAGCTGGTGGCCCAGTTAATAGAGTACTGGGGCCTGAGACAGAAAGTCCAGAGTTCAAATATTAGCCTCAGACTAATTACACACAGATTAGCTGTATGATCCTGGGTGAGCCACTTAACTTTTGTTTGCCCAGTTTCCTCAACTATAAAATGGGGATCATAATAGCATCTATTTCATAGAGATGTTGAGAGGGTCAAATGAGTTAGTATTTGTCAGGTGCTATATAAATACTTATTCCCTTCTCCCTTCCTTGTTTTTTTCTTTTCCTTTTGCTAGGCAATGGGGTTAAGTGACTTATTCAGGATCACACGGCTAGTAAGTGTCAAGTGTCTGAGGTCAGATTTGAACTCAGCTCCTCCTGACTCCAGGGCCAGTGCTCTCTCTACTGTATCACCTAGCTGCCCCATCTCTCCCTTGTTAAAAAATTCAATTTTATTTTATTTTTACTCTATATTTATTTTTCTTTTCACTCCCCCACCTATTGAGAAGGCAAGAAAAACAAACCCCCTTACAAATATGTATAGTCATGCAAAACAAATTCCTGCATTAACCGCGTCCAAAAAAAGGAGAAAGAATGAAAAGAAAATATGTTTCTGAATTCATCAGCTCTTTAGCTGCCCTTGGGGAGCATTTGCAATGGAGGATTTGGGGGCTGAGGGATATGACGGGGTTTTTCCTACTGTAGAATACCTAATGTCAGTTGATTTTTGGTTGTTTTTCGCTTTCAAATGCCAGCTTCAGCTGATTCTGAGTTTTAGCACTCAGAAGTATAACTAGGAATTTTTTCACACAGAGCAAAATCAGTTGTGGTGGGATTGGGGAATGATGTAGCGGCAGCACAGAGAATATTCTGTTCATGGCTACAGGCAGTCTAAGGCAGTGTTTGGCTTGTCTCCCATCCTTCCCTAGTCTCTGCTGACCCATAACCCCGTATTCTCCTTCCTCCTCCTTTCCCTCCAGCCCCTATTGTAACAAGTAAAATGTACCAAGGCTGTGGGAGGGAGGAAAGGTCTCCCTCCCCACCCCAATGTCAGCACCTTGGGCGTCAAGCCTTGGCTGTAACCCTCTGCTTTTGACTTTTCCCTCTACACTATTTATAAAGGACTTTGTGGCACCTCTGTGGTCATTTTCTCCTTCAACCTTGCTTTCATATTTTCTATATGTCTAATAAAAATCTGAGGTAGTTAATGGCTCCTCTGTATGGCTTTAGTTAACTTTGTGTTTTGTTCATCAGAATCATTTATTTTTCTGTCTTCTGAATTTCATTCTTGAGAGCTTCTCATGTCCTCCTCCTCCTTACCAACTTGACTTGCTCCTGTAGGATTTTAGGCTGCTGCATCCTATCAACTTTGTCATTTTTTTAGAGAACTGTTAGCAGTCTACACGCCATTGAAAACCATGAGTCACCTTGTCTCCGGCACGTGTTTTGTGGCTTGCCAATGCTTAAGTTTGAAATGTTGTAAATCTAATTCATTTCACTCCTTATCTGGAATAGTCCAATTCAAGCTCGGTGGTTAGCATTTAGCATTTCTCCCATCCAATCTCGGCCTCTCCCCAGTGATAGAAAGAAGCAAGGGCAAAGAGAAAATAGAGTTTTATATGTCTACATAGGCAGAAAGAAACTATTTGCCTCCTTTCCCCTCACCCCCAATAGAACCTTTCCTTATCCTCAGGGAACTTTGGAACCTATTTTCCATGGAATACTGAGAGTCTGCTATACTGAAAATATAACAAATTCTTCTTTGCAAAGTGAAGCTGTCCCTACTTTGGGGGAGCAATGCATGTCCTGCTGCTCCTGAGTCAGCAGTAACTTGGGGGGGGGAGGAAAGATGAGTAGCAATATATATTTATTGGATCAAAGACTTTTGGCTATGGAGGGGACCTTATTTAGATCAAGGAATTTAGAACAAAAAAAGACCTCAGAGGACATTCACTCTAACATTTTACAGATGAGGCTTTTGTATAGTGGAATAGTGGATAGAACACTAAACTCTGAGTTCCACTAACAAGTAGTTTGTAATGGAGCCAGAGCTCACACGTGGGCCTCCTGATGCCAGGTGTGATGCTCATTCATTATCCCAGGTTACTGTAGTATAGTGTTGTGGGAAATGGTCTTTTTTTTCCCTTTTTTGACATAAATCCTTATGTTCTCAATTATATGGTATTTCTATAAGGTGTCCCATCACAGCTCCAGCAAGCATCACCGTAATCCTTGAGAGTAGGCCCAAATCCTAAGATTTGGCTTTCTTTGCTGCTGGGCCAAAAGCTTTTGGCAAGCTGGGAATACTGACCACTAGGTGGCTCTCAAGACCAGGTGGTGAAAAGAAAATTGAGCCTGAATACCGCATAAACGTATTTTAACTCGGCCTGTGGCTGATGGGCCAGCATCCTCTAACTATCTCCATGATTGTTAGCGATCTTGGGAATGTTATAACTTGAATCTAATGCAAATTGTCTCTCTGCAATGCTCGGTAGTTTGCTGTACGATACCACACAGGGGCTGAGACTTAGTGAGGGCTCTTGCCTGAGGCATTAAGCTTGTAGCTAGGGGCTGCCTGAATCTTGGGGCCTACCAAATAGGCTCTTATGAGTCCCACATCTTCAGCACTTCAGTGTTATCAATCATTCACATTTACATAACTCTTTATGGTTTATAACACATCTAAATGCAGACACGCTTGTTCAGTCATTTTCATTTGTATCCAAGTCTTTATGACCCCATTTGGGTTTTTTTTGGGCAAGGATACTGGAATGGTTTTCCATTTCTTTCTCCAGCTCATTTTACAGATAAGGAAACTGAGGCATACAGGGTTAAGTGACTTGCCCAGGGGCACACAGCTAGTAAGTATGTGAGGCCAGATTTGAACTCAAGAACTCAAGATGAATCTTCCTGATCCCAGACCTGGCACTCTATTTGCTGACCACCTAGTTGTCCACATATACTATATGTATAAAACAGATTATACATTCTGCATATTATATGCACATTACATATATTACATATATATTAAACATAAATTGTTATTCACATGTTACATATATATACATATACATATATGTCTAAGTACATATCGAGAGAGTTTATATCAATGCAGAATAAAACCTGCTCTACAACTTCTATTCTTTGAAAGTTGGCTGATATACTGAAAGGTCAAGTGACTTATCCAGCTAGTATATGTCAGAGGCAGGACATGAACATAGCTAGGGCTTCCTGACTCAGAGTTTAGTGTTCTATCCACTATTCCATGCTGGACTCTCAAGTGCAAATATCATCATCCACATTTCACAAATGAGGAAACAGAGACTCAGAAAAGTTAAATGACTTCTGTCCATGGCCACAAAACAAAACATATTAGAATGGAGACCAGAGCCCAGGTTTCCTAATTCTAAATGCGGTGCTCTTTTCACTGTGACACCGATTTCTCTTTAACAACAATTCCCTCCAAAAAAAAAAAAAGGATTTAGAGCTGAAAAGGATTTTGGAAGGAAGGGATACTCCATGAAAGGAAGGGAATAAACATTTATAAGGCACCTACTATGTGCCACACATTGTACTAAGCACTGGACAAAATAGAATCTCATTTGATCCTCACAATAATCCTGGGAGGTAGGTGCTGTTGTTATGCCCGTTTGGCTTTGAGTAAACTGAGGCAAACACGTTACTTGGCTCGTCCAGGGTCACACAGCTAGTAAAATATCTGATGCTAGAATTGAACTCAGGTCTTCCTCACTCCAGGTCCAGCACTCTCTCTACAGCTGCCATGAGATCAGAAACAGAGCTGGAGGAGATCTTCAAGGTCATCTGGTCTAAGCCTCTCCTTTCCCATGAAGTCTAAGCCTCATTTACATGAGGAAACTGAGGCCCCGAAAGATGAAGCTTAAGGTCACTTAGGTAGTAGGTGAGATAACTAAATTGAATTCAGGTCCTCCGACCTAAAATCCATTGTTCTTTCCACTCTTTCCTCCTTCCAGACCAACTCATTTTTACAAACAGGGAAACTGAGACTCAGAGCAGTTAAGTGATTTTCCCATGGTCACACAGCTAGAGGGCCTAAGAGTTGGGATTCAAAGTCAGGTCTTCTGACAGTAATTAGAACACACTTTTTTGTAGGGGTTGCATCTATCCTCCTTAGCCTTGACATCAGAGCCACACATGATGACTAGGAACAACTACTTTCCTACAAACCCTGAGCTACTGACAGGCGGGCAGTAATTCAGGAAAAAAAAAAAAGGAAAACCTCTGTCATTAAGTACTAAACAAAGACTAGGGGCTCTTGTATGTTAATATCAGTCTAGAAAACCTTCCATAATGAAGAAAGCAAAGAAAATGGGATTGCTTCTCCCCACCTTCTGTGCATAGTTCATTAGTTCTTTTCCCTTTCCAGATTTTTCTTGATGTTCATTGGAACCTGATTTTATGCGTAGGGAAGCTTTTGGGGGCAGGAGGTTAGAGGAGTCCTCAGTCAGGACTCTAGGGGCAGAGGAAAATTGTTCTACTAATAGCTAGCACTTATGTAGAACTTCAAGGTTTACAAAGCACTTTATAATATTATTTGATCCTCACATTTGATCCTCACAGCAACCTTGGGAGATAGATGCTGCTATTATCCCCATTTTACAGATGAGGAAGCTGATAGTGCACAGGGCCTGGAGTCAGGAAGATCTAAATGGAATCCCAGCATCAGATATGTACTGGCTATGTGACCTTGGGCAAGTCATTTAACCTCTATTTACCTGTTTCCTCATCTGTAAAATGAAGATAACAATAGCATCTACCTCCCAGGGTTGTTGTGAAGCTCAAATGAGATAATATTTGAAAAACACTTAGTACACTGTCTGGCATGTACTAGGTGCTATATAAATGCTAGCTATTATTATTATCATCATCATCATCATCATCATTGTTATTATTACTACTACTACTACCATAGCAGACAAAGGTAGAGTGACTTGCCTAGGGTCCCACCAATATTAAATATCTAAGGCTGGATTTGAACTCACGTCTTCCTGACTGGTCCTCTTCCACAGGTCCACTGCACCACCTATCTGCAATACCATAGCTATACATTTTGGGGGCTGTATGGTTTTATTTACTCTGGCAAAGGAAAGGAAAAGAAGAGATTTTGCACTTTCATATTTTAAGTGACCCATGATTTCATCAGGGTGAATACCCCCTTCACAGGTATGTTACATCACCTCTCTTCTTGTTCTAATATCCAACTAAGATATATCTACCACTCATTGCCTAAGTACGTAATCTTAGGAGTTTCTATGGCCATCATCATTACCATCACGAAGGAAAATCTTATGACGATCTTTGAATTTAGCTAGCCTTGTCTTAGAGGCAGCACAGTGCATAGAATGCTGGAGTCAGGAAGACCTGAGTTCAAACCTGGCCTCTTATTATCTGTATGACCCTGGACAAGTCACTTAACTTCTGTTTGCCTCAGTTTCCTCAACTATAAAATGGAGATAATAGTAGGGTTGTTGTAACAATAAAACAAAATAATATTTGTAAAGCGTTTAGCACAGTGCCTGGCACATGGTAGGCACTACATAAATGCTTATTCCCTTCCCTGCCCTTTCCCTCCAGATGCATAGTAGGTTATTGGGCATCCCAGAGGTCTTTAAGGCTTTGTGCTTCAATAGCATTGGCATCGAAAGCTCAGGGTCATCTCTAGGCCCTTGGAATCGGCCCTCAGTGGAGGAAGAAGAGACTTTAGTAATAAGAAATCAATACGTTTATAACTCACTAGTTTGCTGTCAGCACAAAAATAGCAAGGTTACTAACTAAATGCATTGTGTAGAAATGTTTTCTTACCCAGAAAAGACCCCAGAGCAAGCCTGAACTGGCCTCAGGCCTTGTATAACCAGTCCTCAGGACTGGAGACTCTGCCAAGGAATACTCCAGAGCCTTCCAAGCTATCAGATGGCCAACAGCAGAATTTAACCTCTCTGAGGAAGGGGATGATTTCACTTTTTTTCTTTGTTCCTCCAGAGCCTAGTACAGTGCTCTTTTTTTTTTCTTTTCTTTTCTTTTTTTTTTTTTTTTTTGCAATTGGGGTTAAGTGACTTGCCCGGAGTCACACAGCTAGTAAGTGTCAAGTGTTTGGTCTGAGGCTGGATTTGAGCTCAGGTCTTCCTGACTTCAAGGCTGGTGCTCTATCTTCTGCACCACCTAGCTGCCCCTAGTACAGTGCTTTGTACATAGTAGAAGAAGTGAGGAAGCAGGCAACTAGAATTAATCAAGTTCCTACCATGTGTCAGACACTGTGACAGATTTTGGGGACATCAGGAATATGTAGCACCTGCTCTGGGCTCACTCCCTCAACCTGCCCTTGCAGGTCAAGTGCCCAGAGGGCAGTTACTACTCAGTGTTCTAAGGGTAATCTCAATGGACTGAGGAGTGTGGAAGAAAATAACTTTGTCCTTTTTGCTTAATTTTGTCATTTCTTAGTGTAATTAGGAGTGAACTGGTCTATGGGGTCCAGTCCTTGGGAAATTCAGGGCTGTTCTCCACCTGATTCCAGTCTAGATGACCATATGGAAACTTTGGGAGACCCTGTTCCCAGTCATGTGTGACTGATTGGCTTGCACTGTGTGAAAAGAAAAAGTCTTCTAGTTTACTCCTGAAGCAAAAGAACTAATGATCCAGGGGTTACTGAGCCAGGGCCCAGTGGGCAGACATAAGAAGTGAGCTGCCCCTTTGTCACTCTTTTGCCTCTGAAACTCTGAGGAGACAGGGCTACTTTGAGTAGCCTTTCTGAGAGCTGAGTGGAGGAAAGGAGGCTGCCTTGTCTCCAACTTGGCCATGGTGGCTGTGAGTACCTGGCATCCTCTGTTTCTTTGTATTTGTTCTTTCCTGATTTTAGGCAAATAAATATTCTGAGATGGACATGTCCATAAGACCAGAAAGTCCATCAGTAGCCAGATCTGAATGGACCCAGTAGCAGTCAGCATCCATCGGAGTGGTAGCGGCCAGTAGCAATGGAAATAACTACAATTGTATATGGAATGATAGTTATCTGAAGCAATTCAACTACAACTTCAGGGAGCATGACCCCTCATGGCAGAGAGAAATTCTGGCTGCGGACCATGTCAGGGACTACTGGAGCCCAGCAGAGAGCTATACTTAAGGGAAATATCATTAGGATTGTACAAAGAGAGAAGAAGATTTCCAGGGGAAGGAGATAGGAGGCATCCTTTTGCTAGACATTTTAAAAAATTTAATCTACTGCCTTCGTACTATGTTTGAGTCTACTTTCCCCACAGACATTGTGTATACTTGTAGAATAGCGTGCCCCAGGTTTGAAGGAAAACTTTTCTTACTTTACCATCTCATTAAACACTTTTTCTAAAAGCCAATTGAATCACCTGCCTGATTTTTAATAAGGAGCACACCAGTGGGGGCTTTAAAGCAATAGTACTAAAAGTTCAGCCCCATAGGGTTCCTCCTAGAACCCTGATAATAGTAGACAGTCAACCCTCTTTGGACTCCAAACCTTGATTGTAAGTTCAAGTTGGGGGAGTGAATCCCAGAAAGGATGTTACATTAGATTGATAAGGGAGTGGTAGGTGGTACCCCACTCTGCCCCTCCCCCCAGTTATAGTCAAAAGATAAAATATAATCACAGAATGTTAATGAGGTATTAAACTAAATTTAAAGATGTCTCTAGCCCTGATCTCTTTATGCAGTGAACACCTACATCTCTGATTGCATCCAGAAAGGAATTGAAGGAATTGGTTGAGCAAACAAATTAGCCACACATCTGGGGACTTGAAATAGATAAACCCTGAGGAGGTCATGGAAGTCAGTTAAGGCTCAGAGAGAGTATGGCAGCAGCAATTTGTCTAGAGGGAAACGTACAGTATTTAGAGAAGTAGTTCAAGACTGGGAGAGATTTCAAACCAGTAGGAACCTGTGGAGGAGACTATAGCAAGGGGGGATAGGGAGGAATATCTCATCTCTCCTCCTCCTCCTCCTATCAACCATATATCTTTAGGAGAAAGCTACTGGACATTACCTTTGCACCGTACGTAGTGGAGAACACCCTCTAGACTGACTTGGATAGAGAAAGACTGTCAGCTGAGGGAGAATGCAGCTTTAAGGAGAGTGACCTCTGACATCAACTTTGCTAATACCATCTATCAGATTACCTTCTGTTTACACTGCATCTATCATATATGTACAGTTATTTGCATGTTGTTTATTTGCATGTGTTATTTGCATCATGCATCCCACCCCCCAGCCTAAGTTTTTTGAAAGCAGGGACTTATGTTTTTTCTTTTCTTTGCATCCCTCATACTTGGTATATTCCTTGCCAAATTGTACATGTTTAATAAATTCATACTATATGCCCATCCAAAGAGGATTTTGGAAACAAAGACTTTATAGCCCTGCTCTCCACAGAGTTCCTGTGGGTTTTCTCTTGTAGAACTATCCAAAATAGCCCCAAAGTTATGGTTTATTTCACAAAAGAGCTGGGACCACTCCTCTGTGAAAAAGGGGCCAACTAGGAATGAAATTCAGTGCAGTTGTAGTTATAGGGGGAGAAGCAGCAGCCCAGGAAATAACACCAGCCTTGCTGCATGGAAGCAGTGAGCAGAGACTCTGAAGGCAGAGAAATGATTCACTTGGAACATACCTTTAAGGGTGTGAATTGTCCACATGTTCCTTCTCCCTCCATTACCCTCCAAGAAAACTATGGAAGAGTGTGTTTCCAAACTTGCATGGAGGATTTTCCTTTATTTACTTTGCTATATTGTTTTAATTAAGTACCTTTTATTTTGAATTAATGCGTAATCTCATTTCGTTTGGAAAAAGGAAAGCAGTGGTGGGAGGCTTATGAGCTGTGGGTTTCAACTGATGATGACTTGGAGAACCTGGAACTTGGGTGTCTCTTTCAGGGCCCATGCTGAAGACATTTCAAAGCTGAAAGTGGATCTTTAGAGAAAAATCTGTACTTCAGAAAACTGGATGACTTATGTGGCTAGTTAATTGTAGGGTACATTAGAAACCAGATCTCGGACTCCCAAACTGGTGCTATTTCTGTTACATCATGTTGCAGCCTCTTACCAGATCTTAATGGGATGGACTGTCCACCACTGAGGTTTTAGGACCCCTTCATGCCACCCTTAAATAGTTGGGGATCCTTGTCTGATCCCCAATTCCATGTAGTACATGGCCAGGGCATTGTCTGTGTGGAAGGAGTAAGGTCTATTAAGGCTGGTTCAGGGTTTCTGGAAGGCTGGGAGAGTGTGAAGTGATGAGATACACTTTTAATTTTTCCTTCCCAAATAGAGTTTGTAGATAAAATGGGATTCTTCCTGGTTTCACTTCCATGGGTGACAGTTAGATGATGATTTTTTTTTTCAGTCTTCACTTGGAGAGAGAAAGATAAGGGTGGGGGTAGAGGGTGGGAAATGCTCTGCCAAAGGTAGAACAGCTGATAAATTTGTGCCTTAAGTTAATGACATTTTCATCTTTCCGAAGATGGAGGAACAACCACTTTCGCACTTGAATTTCATCAACAAAGAGGAATTGGTAGCTGAAAGAGAAATTACTGAAACCTTGGAGACAAGTGGCTACTTCATCACAGTTTTTGAAAGATGACCAGAAGAAAGCCCAGTATAGTTCATCTATACCCTAGATTTAGAAAGAACAGATTTCAAAGGATCCAAAGGAATGAGAGGTAGAATCCAATGGTCTCATATTTTGTGGAGAAAGTTAGCTCAAGAGAGAAGAGAAAGTTGCAAGAATGAAATTCTGAAAACAATTTTGAAAGACTTCTTAAGAACTGATCGAAACGATGACCTATTTTGACTCCAGAAGACTGTTGAGAAAGTATGCTTATCAACTTCTTGAAAGAGGGGTGATAAAACTCAAGGTACAGAATGAGGCATACATTTTCAGAAATAGCAAATGTAGGCATGTGTTTTGCCTGACTATGCTTATTATAAAGACTGCCTTTAAAAAAAATTATTTAGTGGAAGAGAGCTAGGGATAGTGATAGGAAAAAAGAAAGAGGGTCACCGAAGCATTTTTTAAAAGCACAGAAGAAAACTGAAGGAAACTCAGAAGAAAACATAAATAGGATAGCTTTGAAAGTAGTATGTTGAATTTATTTCATCATTTTTTAAAAGCAAGCGGTATATAATAGAGATTCTTTTTTGATACTTGGTGCCCTTTTTCTGTTCTGCTTTGCATTTGGAAATGGTTTGGTTTTTTTTGTTTTTGTTTTTGGTGTTTGTTAAATCAAGAATAAAAAAAAATTAAAGAGAATGAAATATTGGAGGAGCAAGCAGATTTCCAGATGAACAGAAAAAATGTGGAACTACCTAAAAAGATTCATTCATGTACCCTGGAAATTCATTCACCTATTTAGACCTTTAAAACACATTTATAGAAGATGGACACAAAAATAAGTAACTAAGAATGAACATAGAGGAATGGCACATTAAATTATGAGCTCCATAAGAGCAGGGACTGTCTTTTGTCTTTCTTCGCACCCCCACTGCTTAGAACAATGCCTGGCACGTGGTAGATGCTTAGTAAAGGCTTATCGATTGACAACTGGCTGATGGGCACAAACACATAAGTGTAGTAGGGTGGATTAACTATTGTTCCCCACCCAGTCCAGCTGATGAAATTGCAGCATATCAGGGAACAAGTAACCGAGACAATGAAGCCTTAAGATTTAAAACAAAATATGAAGAAGTTTCTCAGGCCAGCTTGGTAGAGTTGGAGGAGAGTATCAAAGGGAGGACAGGACCATTGTTTGGACTGAACTGGATGATGGCAATGGTCAGTGGTAAGAAAGCTGAATTACTCAAATATCATTTTGCTTCTGTGCTCTCTTCTGAGAAGGATATTTGTATTGAGATGGACAGAACAAAAATGGTTTTCAGGGAGTAAAAATTCAAGAGTAAGATAGCACTTATCTGTCTTCAGTTGGTTCCATTCACCAAGCCTGGACAAACGACGTGGAGAGTCCTGAGAGAACTGACTGATATGATTCCTGAGCAACTATCTATGGTCTTGGAGAGATCTTGGACATCAGGAGAAGAGTTCTAGGAACAAAGAAGGGGAAAATATTCCAATTTGAAGAAAAGGGAAGAGGGTAGTATGCAAACCACTGATCAATTAATTTGGCTTCTTTCTATTCCCAGACATTTGGAGCAAATGGTGAAACTGGGTTGACTGGGTCCACTACAAAATCATGTTATATAATTTCATCTGGGCCCTTACTGCAGCAAGGTAATCCTTTCATTATATATGCCTAATCAATATGCAATCTCACTCACCACGGCTATTCCAGACATTCTCATTTCTCCTTTTCTGCTCCCCTCCCCCAGCCATGTCAAGTCTAAGGACCTTTTCTCAATACTCATTCTTTTTTTTGTTTGTTTGTTTGTTTTTTACTTCTCTGAAGTTTTACTCCCTCTATTCTTCTTAATACTCTCTTCTCTCTAGGTCTTCATAGCACCTCTCTCTCCTGGTTCTTCCCCTACCTGTCTGACTGCTCTTTCTCAGTCTCCTTTCCTGGATCTTCACTGAATTCACATTCACTAACTATGGTATCTCCAAGGGTCTGTCTTGGGCCTTCTTTTCTTTTCCCTGTATACCTTCTCACTTGGTAATCTCATTAGCTTCCATTATAATCAGGGTTCAATTACAATCTCTATGTAGATAGTTCCCATATCAATATATCTAGCTCTGGGCTTTCTCCTGAGCTCCAGTCTGACAACATCAACCACTTTTTGAATATTTCAAACTGGATGCTTTGTCTTCTTATACCTTACTCCTCAGCATGTGCTCTTCAGTTCAGTGACACTGGCCTCTTGGTTATAACACAAATGAGACTCTCCATCACTCGGCTCCAGCCATTTTCTCTGGCTGTTCCCTATGCCTGGAATACTCTCCCTCTTCCATGTCAACTATTGACCTAGCTGGTTTCCTTTAAGTCTCAACTAAAAATCTCATCTTCTACAAGAAGCCTAGGGCAGCTAGATGGCACAGTAGATAGAGTGCCAGGGTTGGAGGCAGGAACATTCGTCTTCCTGAGTTCAAATCTGGCCTCAGACACTTTCTGTGTAACCCTTGGCAAGGCAGTTAACCCTGTTTGCCTCAGTTTCCTTATCTGTAAAATGAGCTGGAGAAGGAAATACCAAACCGCTCCAGTATCTCTGCCAAGAAAACCCCAAAAGGGGTCATGAAGAGTCAGACATGACTGAAAAACAACCTAATAACAACAACAAACAGGAAGTCTTCTCCAAACCCCTCTTAATTCTAGTCCCTTCCCTCTTTAAATTATTATTTCCCATTTATCCTACATATAGATTGCTTTGGATATATTTGTTTGCATGTTGTCTCCCCCATTAGATTAGTTATGCTCCTTAAGGACAGGGACTTACATTAGTGAACTCCTTGAGGGCAGGGACAGTCTTCTGCCTTTTTTTTTTTTGTAATCCTAGCACCTAACATAATCTCTGGCACACAGTAGATGCTTAATAAATGTTTATTGATTCACTGGTTATGGCCATCTCACATTTAACATGTCAAAAAACAGAAGTCATTGTCTTTCTCCTGCAAACCCTTCTCTCTTCCCAACTTTCCTTCTAATTCTTGAGGGCAACACCATTTTCTTAGCCACTCAGGCCTTCAACTTTGGCTCTCGTGCTTATCCCACACATCCAGTCTGTTTTCAAGTCTTGTCATTTTTGCCTTCATGACATTTCTCATCTATGTCCTTTTCTCTCTTTGCATAAAGCTACCACCCTAGTGCAGGCCCTCAGCCCCTCATACCTGGACTATGGTAATAGCCTGATGGCTGATCCCCTTTCCTCAAGTATTTCTGCACTCTAATCCAGCCTCACTCAACTGCCAAAGTGATTTTCCTAAAGGGCAGGTCTTACCGTAATTACTCAATAATTACCAGTGGCTTCCTGTTACCTCCAGGATCAAACAGAAGGTGTTCCATTTGTCATTTAGAGCCCTTTACAACCTGATTCCTTCCCTTCTTTCCAGTCTTTATAATGATACTTTCCTCCCCTCCAAATAGTGAGTGATCTGGCTCCAGAGGCCTCCTTGCTATTAGAAGGCAATGTATTTTCTGTTCTGTTTTTTCTGTATCAGTCTGTATTTTCTCTATCAGTCCTCTATACCTGGAAAACCATCACTCCTCACCTCTACCTGGTTTTCCTGGCTTCCTTCAATATTCAACTCAAATCCCACCTTCTGCAAGAAGCCTTTCCTGACACTACTTAGATTTTGGCATTCAAGTTCTGATGCATTTGACACTAAATATTCTCTTAAATATGTCTCCTTCCTTCCTTTTTCGTGTTGTATTCACCCATTTCTCCTCTCTTATCTCCATGTGATATGACTTAAGATGTAGAAGGCACTTTACACACTTTGTCACTTTAAATATTTTCTTATGAAGTACTTTTAAAAACTTTAATTTGTAATCCAATCTCTTTATTTTACAGATGAGAAAACAGAGACCTGTAATTCATAGCAGAGTCAGGTTTTGAACCAAGGTTTTCTGACTCCAAATCCAGTGCTCTCTATTATAAAACCTTCATAAAATCTCCTTCCTTCATGCAATCAAACTGTGGGTATTGCTAAAGACACAGTTCTGTACTCTCTGCTTTTCTTCCTTTATACTAATTCCCACTGAAAGCTCATCCTCACAGCTTAATGTGATCCCGTTATGGAGCCTTCCAAATCTTCAGTTCTAGCCCTAACATCTCACCTAAGCCCTAGGCCTGTATTTCCAGCTGCTATTTGACTCTCCTGTCACCACTTCAAACTCAAAATATCTATAACATCCCTTAGGTGGAGAAGGAATTTTGAGAAATGACCTCCAAAAAGGACTTTCGCAGTGCTTACATAGAGAAAAATTGAAAGCAGCAAGCCCTCAGAATAAAGCTTTAACTGAAATTTGGTGAGGTGTGGTTTAGAGGTCCAGAGAGGAACAAGTCTTTAATAGTACCCCCTACCTGACATAAACAGAGTGAATAAAATTCCATCTCCTACTTTTGTGTCTTTGCACAAGTGGTTTCCCATGTTTAGAAAGCTCTCCCTCTTCATCTCTACCTGGCAGAAGCCCTAACTTTTAGATAACAGCTCAAGTACCGCTTTGTGGATGAGGCTTTTTCTGATATGTCTCCAAAGTTATTAGCTCTCTCCTTCTCCTCACCTGCATTCTCTCTCTCTCTCTCCTCTCTCTCTCTCTCTCTCTCTCTCTCTCTCTCTCTCTCTCTCTCTCTCTCTCTCTCTCTCTCTCTTTCTCTCTCTCCCTCTCTCTTCACTCTCCTTCTTTCTGTCTTTCTGTCTCTGTCTACCTTTCTCTCTGTCTCTACCCTCCTCTCCTTTCTCCCTCTTTCTCTGTTCCCCATCTCTGTTTCTCCCTTCCTCTCCTTCCCCCTTTCCCCCCTCTTCTCCCTCTCTCTCCACTCTCCTTCTTTCTCTGTCTTTCTGTCTCAGTCTGTCTCTGTCTACCCTTTTCTCTGTCTCTACCCTCCTTTCTCCCTCTTTCTCTGTTCCTCATCTCTGTTTCTCCCTTTCTCTCCTTCCCCCTCTTCCCCTTCCTCTCTCTCTCTCTCTCTCTCTCTCTCTCTCTCTCTCTCTCTCTCTCTCTCTCTCTCTCTCTCTCTCTCTCTCTCTCTCTCTCTCCCCCTTCTTCCTTTCCCTCTCTCTCTCCCTTTTTCTCTCCCTCTTTCCCATCTGTCTCTATTTCTCTCTGTCTCTTTCAATTACTTTGAATATTTGTGAACACAGCATATACAAAATATTCATAAATTAAATACAAAGTAATGTCAGGGTAGGGAAATCCTAACAGCGATCCAATTCAGGGAAGGCTTCTTGTAGGAAGTGGCACTTGAGCTGAACCTTAAAGGGAACTAGAGTTTCTAAGAGACAAGACATGAGGAAGGGGGCTGTTCCTGGCATGGGGGACAACCTGTACAAAAGCAGTGAAATGGGAGGTTGAATGTCATGTAGAGGGATCAGTAAGCAGCCCATTTGGGATGGAATATAGAACATATTACAAAGACTAAAGTATAATTAGCCTGAAAAGACAGATTAGAGTCAGTTTTCTTTTGTGTACATTGCAACCTGAATACTTAGAATTTAGGAAACTGGCGCCCATCTTCTGGGTTGTCCAATGTAAAGATTTTCCCAGATTTCTGGCTATGAGTTTAAATTTAAAAAATAAAAAAGTAACATAGTTCATTTAGGCATGTCTAAGATATATATATATATATATATATATATATATATATATTACAAATGTGTTTCATGTATAATTTAATTCATCATTTCCTCTCCCATATTAGTTCCTCTTCCTATCTCTGTCAGTGATCCCACAGGCTTAAGATCTATGCCACCTTTGACTCTCTTCTCCTCCTTTCATCTCCCATAGCCAATTAATCACAAAGTACTATTGATTCTTCCTTCGTAATATGTTTCAGATGGGCCCTTTCTTCTACATCACCACTGGTACCATTCTGGCCTATTACCTCATGCTATGATTACTGACGTCTAGACTCATGAAGAGAAACTTGGGAAACATTGGAGCAGAACCTGAAAATAGATGTTGGAAATTGCTTTGGTAGATTGGAAAGCCCCATGAAGTGACCAGATTTCAGAAATCAATGTAGTACAAAGGAAGTAAAAATCAAAGAATCTTTTGCTTGAGGTCCCATGGTGGAAGTCCTTGGACATTCTTAAGGATGTAGATGTACAGCCTCAGGAAAGTGAATAGAGCAAGAATGGAGAACAGTAATCAGAGAGGTCAATGGGATCAGCTGTGAAATTCCTCTAAAACCGGAAATATATCTACAGTATGGCCTGTGATTCAGCAATTACCATAAATATTGCTAATTGAGCTAGAAAACAGAAAGAAAAAGAAGAAGAGGGAAAGAGAGAAAAGGAACAAGAGAATTAAGAAGAAAGTCTTGCAAAAGATGAACAAGTTAATGAGGGGCACTTTGGGGGAATCATTTTGAAGGGGCACAGGAATTGCCTTGCAAAATATATACTCCTAGGGCTCCTGTACAGTGAAAGCCTTGGGCACTTGTTAGTTGCTGGTAATAACTGTATTTTGGGTTAATGGTCTTGGCTTTTTGCCTAAATTTACTTACTTTAGATTGTGATCATTTCTACTTGACAGACAGCGCTCTGGGTTGTCATTCAATTTATCTAATTGCTGCTCTTTCAATTTGGTCCCTGATGACTAGTAACCTGATTACTACAATTGCAGGAGAGCTTGAACTGCACAGTGGACAATAAAATAAAAATGTACACAATAATGAAAAATCCTCAAATTAAATGAAAATCTCCTAATACATAGCAGGGCCCCCTGGAACAACTCATGTGAATCACCAGTCAGACCTGTCCTGTCCCAGGAACTTACACAATGTAGACAGTCTCAATAAATATTCATTCAGAGAAAAGAAAATCACGTTTCCCTCAACTTTCAAGATCCTAGTCAGTTCTAATGTACCCATCTTCTTATTAAGATAGTCTTATCAAGAAATCACTAATCCTCATGTAATATCTTAATAGTCAATACACATTTATTAAGTACCTACTATGTGTTAGGGTTACAAATATGAAAAAGAAAGACAAGCCCTACCTTCAATGAGTTTATAATCTAATGAAGGAAAACAACATGCAAAAGGTAGCCAACAAGAAATGAGTGAGAGGGAAAGGAAGGGAAGGTACTGGGCTCAGGTCATGATGGAGAAGTCCAAAGAACTGGAACTAGAAGGGAAATGAAGTGATAAGCTATTAGTATATATCTTTCTCTTTAAAAAGAGAATTTTGTGAATTCTTTAAAAATTCTTTAAATTTTATAAATTCTTTAAAAATATTTTTGTAAAAAGATTACAAAGTGGTAATTATCAAAACAATCCAATACTGGCTAAGAAAGAGTAGGAGACTAGTGGAATAAATATGCACGTGATACAAAGTAGTAAATGACCATAGTAATTTAACATTTGATAAACACAAAGATCCGAGCTTTTGAGGCAAGAGCTTACTACTTGACAAACACTGTTGGGAAAACTGGAAAGCAGACTGGCAAAAACTAGGCATAGACCAACATCTCACAATCTATGCCAAGATAAGGTCAAAATGGGTATATTATTTAGACATTAAGGGTAAGAAAATTCATAAGGAAATTAGGAGAACATGGGGAAAAAATGAGCTGTGAGAACTATGGAAAAGAGAAGATTTTATGACCAAACAAAATATAGAGAAAAATCACAGGAGGTAAAATGGATAATTTTGATTACATAAAACTGAAGTTTTTGCACAAATGAAACTAAAGCAGCCAAAAGTAGTAAGTAAGCAGGAAACTGGGGGAAAACAATTTATAGCAAGTTTCTCCAGTAAAAACCTCAATTCTTAACTACATAGGAAACTGAGCTAAATTTGCAAAAAAGAAGAGCCATTCTCTAGTTGATAAACAGTCATAGGATATTAACAGGCAGTTTTCAGAAGAAGAAATAAAAGCTACTGATAGTCATATGAAGAAATGCTCTAAATCACTAATAATTAGAGATATACAAATTTAAACAACTGAGGTACCACTTCACACTTATCACATTGATTAATATGACAGAAAAGGAAAATGACAAATGCTGGAGGGGATATGGAAAAATTGGGACACTAATGCACTGTTGGTAAAGTTGTGAACTGGTCCAACCATTCTGGAGAACAATTTAGAATTATGCTCAAAAGGCTATATAATTGTGCATACCCTTTGACTCAGCAATACTACTACTAGGCCTGGATCCAAAAGATATCAGAAGAAAAAGGAGAAGGACCTATTTGTACAAAAATATTTACAACAACTTTTTTTTTGTGGTTGCAATGAACTGGAAATTGAGGAGATGTTCATTAATTGGAGAATGGCTGAATAAGTTGTGGTATCTGATTGTGGTGGAATACTATTATTGTGCTATAAGAAATGACGAGTAGGATGGTTTCAGAAAAACCTGGGATGATTTATATGAACTGATGTAAAGTAAATTGAGAAGAACCAGGAGAATACTGTACATAGTAACAGCAATATTGTAATGATGATCAACTATGAAAGACTTAGCTATTCTGATCAGGATAATGATCCAAAACAATTCCAAAGGACCCAAGATGAAAAATACTATCCATCTCCAAAGAAAGAATTGATGAATTCTGAGCACAGGTAATTTTTTTGGTTTGTTTTTGGTTTTTTGCTAGGCAATGGGGTTAAGTGACTTGCCCAGGGTCACATAGCTAGTAAGTGTCAAGTGTCTGAGGCCGGATTTGAACTCAGGTCCTCCTGACTCCAAGGCTGATGCTCTATCCACTGCACCACCTAGCTGCCCCCAGCACAGATTGAAGCATGCTTTTGAAAAACTTTATTTTTTTTGTTTTTATGTGTGTTGTCTTGTGTAACATGGCTAATATGGAAATATTTTGCATGACTTCATATGTATAATTGATACCATGTCGTTTGCTTTCTCAAGGGGTGGGGGACAGGAAGGAGGGAGAGAATTTGAAACTCAAAAATTTTTTAAATAAATGTTAAAATTTTTACATGTAACTGGGAAATATTAATGAAATTTGATGAAATAATAAAAATATATTAAAGATAAACTATGAAAGACTTAGCTACTGTGATCAATGCAATGATCCATGATAATTACAGAGGATTCAGCATGAAAAATGCTATTTCCAAAGTCAGAACTAATGAATTCTCAATGCAGACTGAAGTATATTTTTTGCCCTTTATTTCTTCATCTTTTTCTTCCTCTTGTTCTTCTTTCTTCTTCCTCTTCTTCTTCTTCTTCTTCTTCTTCTTCTTCTTCTTCTTCTTGTTCTTCTTCTTCTTTCTCTATGTGTATGATTGATATCGTATTGCTTGCCTTGTCAATGAGTTGGGGAGACTGGAGGGAGGGAGAAAATTTGGAACTCAAAATTGTAAAAATAAATGTTAACAAATAAATAAATACTTTTTAAAAAATAAAAAAGAATGCTGTCCAGTAGTGAGTTTGAGCTTTGTTATTAAAATGTCTAAGTCGCAGAGGTGGGGAATCTGTGGCCTTGAGGCCACATGTGGCCCTCTAGGTCCTCAAGTGTAGCCCTTTGACTGAATCCAAATGATTTGGGATTTGTTCTGTGAAGTTCGGATTCAGTGAAAGGGCTGCACTTGAGGACCTAGAGGGCCACATGTGGCCTCAAGGCCACAGGTTTCCCACCCCTGACTAGGACATGGCCAATGTGGGAATTTGTTTTGCTTTACTATATATACTTATAAGTTTGTTTTATTACTTTCTCAATGAAAGGTGTTGGGGGCAGGAAAGAGTAAGAGAATATATACCTGAAAATAAAATAAAATTGAATTTTTTAAAAAGTCTGGGAAATTTCAGTGGCTCTGCTAGGGATAAGCACCAACTTGACTGGGGCTTGCTGCTCAGGAAGTGACTTCTCTCACTATTGTCCCACCTCTATAACCAGTTTGCCATTAAATATTTCTATTTATTATCTTTTTCACGTTTGTGCCTGGGTGTATATGTACGTGTATATGTAAAAAACCTGGCTCTTTTTCCTGCAAGAATATTCTGTTACTATTGCTATTAATAATATCTGGCACTAAAATGAGAGGTTTGGACCAGATGCCATTGAAATCTTTCAGCTCTAGATAAATAACAACAATAATAATAGCTAACATTAGGGTTTTAAGGTTTGTAAATCCCTTTACATATGTTATCACATATTATAAATGTGATTCTATGATCCTAAGTTTACAACATGCTTGACCCATGGTCACATCTAATATAGGACAACAGCAATGCTTTAAGGAAAGTGGCGGCTAAATGCCAAAGAGAATTCTCACCCTACCCCTTCCCTGTTCCCTTTGAAAAATAAAATCAGAAGAAAATGTTTTAAACCGCAGAAATTATTCAACAGAGAAATCACTGTGCTTCAAACTCCCACAAAGATCATCTTCCAATGTTACATGAGCATGGTTTCATGCAAGGTAGAAGGAGGATCATGAGCTCCATGAGGGTGAATACCCTCTGTTATTCATTTTTGTGACTTGGCCCCAGACATACGCTGTTAGTTCTCCTCCTGGGACACTCATTTGCTCATAGGCATCCCCTTCGAGGGAGAGTGCTTTCATTATTATAATTTTTTTTGCAGCTATATTTTAGAAATGAGAAGATTATTCCGTATATACACATGTATGTATGTATGTATGTGTGTGTGTATGTATGTATGTGTATAATATATATATACATATATATGTATATATATATATATACATATATATATATGTATATATATATATATATATGTATGTATGTATGTATGAGGAATAAGGGGTATTGTGGAGACCAAAAGATTTGAAGTGAGGAATTTTGGAATTGGTCTTATACATGTCAAAACTGGGTTGAGTCTTTCTACCTAACTGACTTGTGGAAATATTTGGATGTAAGCAAGGTCATCTGAGTGAAGTCAGCATAGAGGAAAAATCATGAAGAAAATAATTTGGATATAAGGTCTCCTTTTATAGTAGTGTGGTCAGGAGATACAGTGTTAAATCCTGGGTTAGCCGCATGTTAGCTGTGTGACTCTGGATAAGTCACTTAATGTCTCTGTCCTTGAGTGTCCTCATGTGTAAAATGGAGATGATGATACTTGTGTATTAAGCTCGCTGGGTTGTTGTGAGGATCAAAGGAGAATTTATGTAAACTGTGCAGTACAGTATAAATGTCAGCTGTTGTTATGATAATGATTTCCATTTTTAAAACACGGGAACATTGTGACCTTTCTACAATGGAGTTTTTTTTTCATCTTAAAAAGGGAGTAATTATCTTTGCTTTACTTATGTGGGTGTTAATGGAATAAGACTGGATCCTAGTCATGGGTCTGCCACAAATTGCCTGACCTAGAGCAAAATAGTTTTTCTCAGCCTTACTTTTCTCATGTGTAGAATGAAGAGATTAGTACAGATAATCACAAAGATCCTAGCCATAAAATCCTATGATTGAAACCTAAATTAGATGGCATCTCACAAGTGTCCAGATTTATCTCTGTTACATTTTTTTGGGGGGTGAGCATGGGAAGAAAATGCTAGAATAATAGGCGAGGATGTGCTGGAGTCAGCTTGTACCCTGCTTGGGAAAGCCAATTGTTAAATTTTCAGTGTGAGCATTTATACCTTGGAAATCAGCAAATGCTACAGATCAGGCCTTGATTTATTGTTTTTTTGATTGTCTGGACTTTAAAAAGTCATGGAGAAAATGATAATATTGCAGATTAAACTTAAAAGTATGTCATGTATACATTTCCCCCCTTCTCTCCCTCCTTTCCCCTAAGCCGGTTGTTAAACATCTACCAGTACACTCCTGGGAATAGGTACCGGCATAAGGCAAAAAGAAATGATAAAGCTTCTTAAAACAGCATTCTTCTTCGTTATACATCCCCCCAAGCCCTGGGATACATTACAGAGATATGAAGGCATTTGGAATCCTCAGAAGAAAGGTTCTGCATGCACACAACCTGGAATTATCATTCTGGACAGGGAAGTAGACCACATGTGGTAAACTATTCTTCTACCTGACCCAACAGTCCTTTTCTGAGTTGGGCTCTGTCACTATGTGATATTTATAATGTCACTCTATTGTATTTATATCACTATACTGTAATTATAATGATGATGATAATAACAATAATACCCTGTGTTTATTTCTTACTTTAAAGTTTCCAAAGCATTTCATATGCATCATGTCACTTGAGCCTCACAAAGAACACAGTGAGAAAAATTCTAAAGCTATTTAAAGTCATTATGGCACAGTGGAAAGGAGTGCAAGACTTGAAGTTAGGAAGACCTGGCTTCCAAGTCTAGCTCAGACACTTCCTAGCAATGCGATCCTGGATAAATGATTTAATTCTTCCTGGACTCAGTTTACTCATCTGCACAATCGGCATGATAATAGCAGCTGCCTCACAGAGTTGCTGTGTGGATCAAACAGGGTACCATATGCAATATTCCCATTTTACAGATGAGGAAACAGAGTTACAAGGCTTCAGTGGTTTGCCTGTGTTCACATAGCTAGGACATTACAGAGGTAGAATCCCCTCTATGGCCTTTCCTTATCTTGATTTTTTTTATACCTCCTCATCTTGGCCCTTCATCCTCAAATTCCTGCTAATAAAAAAAAAATGAGATGAAAGGGAATCAGGCAGAAAAGCCAGTTGAGTTTTTGTTGTTGTTAAAAAAAAATCACAGTATAGCTAGGGAAGAGATGATTTAAATTGACTTGTTAAAATGGTGTGTGTTGACTTGGGAAACGTGGGCTAATATGCTTATGGTTGGAAAAGGAAGTCTACATTAATCGCTTTTTGAGCATTTAGAAGCAAGAAAATGGCAGAGAGATACAAAATCCCATTGCTTATGTACATAGCACAAATTGAGGATGATGGAACTTGGGTCAGGATAGGAATTACATGTGGCAATCTCTTCACTTTACTGTCATGGAATCATTTATGAGCAAGAAATCTCAGCTGTTGCTGACTAGAGAAAACTTGTAAAGTACTGTGTTAAAATTAAGATTGAGAGATGCTACTGCTGGGTATATGCCAAGAAGGTCAAGTCAAGAAAAGCCCCATACTTATCAAAATATTTAAAGCACCATTTTTTTTTTGTGGTAGCAAAGAATTTGAAACAAAATGGGTGACTATAAATTGGGTAATGGCATAGCACATGAATATGATGGAATGTTGCTGTTCTGTAAGAAATGATGGCTCTGAAGATGTCAGATTAATACACAAAATGAGGAGCTGTTTTTAAAAGGCTAATGACATAGAGAAAGAATTAGTTAATTGTATTTTTTTTTTTTTTTTTTTACTTTTTAGGCATTTGGGGTTAAGTGACTTGCCCAGGGTCACACAGCTAGTATGTGGCAAGTGTTTGGTCTGAGACTGGATTTGAACTTGGGTCCTCCTGACTTCAGTGCCGGTGCTCTATCCACTGCGCCATCTAGGTGCCCCACTAATTGTATTTTTTAAAAAGAGAGGAAAACCAAATCGCCAATATAAGAAGGAAAAATAACAGGAGAGGAGAAACAGTTAAAAATTATGTTGCCCAAATATAAGTCAAAAAATTGATAACTTCAAAGAACTAGATGAACACTTACAAAAATATAAAATATCTAGGTTAACATAAAACTATATAGAAAATTAAAATAACCTAAACTCAGTAAGAGGATTTGAACAAGCTATTAATGAACTAACATTTGTCAGTTTCCTCTTTAGTCAATAATATTTGTAAAAAGTGTTTAGCACAGTGCCTAGTACATAGTAAACATTATAAATGCTTATTCCCCCCCACCCCCAGAAAAGAAGCTGGGCATAGATGTATTTACAAGTATATTTTATCAAATAATCAAAGAACAGTGAACTCCAGTGGTACAGAAATGGTTTATCAAAATAGAGAAAAAAGATATCTTAGAAAATTCCTTTTGTGATGAAAGTATGGTCTTGATACTATACTAAGGAGAGAGAAATCAGAGAGAGAAAACTAGAGAACAATATCTGTAATGAATATTGATGAAAATGCTGAATAAAATGTTAGCAAAGAGGCTAAAGCAACATATTTTTTAAATTATCCACTATAATCAACTTGGATTTATAGCAGAAATATAAGGATGGTTCAATAATAGGAAAACTATAAGTGCAATAGATCATAATAAAAATAACAATACAAATCACAGGGTTATATCAATAAAATTAGGAAAAAACCCTTTATAATACAATACTCATTTATGTTAAAATCCTATAAATCACAGGAATACTCTACCTTTCCTCAAAATGGTAAATAATATCTATTAAAAATGAAGAACTAGCATTATATGTAATTGAGAAGACCAGAGACCTTTCCAATAAGATTAGGGGTAAAGCAAAGATATTTATTGTCATCACTATTACTTAATGTAGTTCTAGAAAGGCTAGCTATAGCAATAAATCAAGAAGAAATTAAGGAAATAAGCAAAGGACCCATATATACAAAATATTTATAGAGGCACTTTTTGTTACAGCAAGGAATGAAAACAAAGTGGGTACCCATCCATGGGGAAATGGCTGACTAAGTTCTGGTACAGGAATATAATGGAATATTGATAAAAGGGACAAATTTAGAGAGAGTTGGGAGAACTTGAAAGAACTGCTACAGAGTGAAGTGAGCAGAACCAGGAGAATAATTAATATGATAATTAGGACTTCGTCAAGGAAAATAACTTTGAAACACTTAAGAGCTAGAATCAACATTATGAATAGTCATGACCCCAAAAAAGTAATGATGAATCGTGCCTCCCATCTTTTGGCAGAGAGGTGATGGACTCATAATATGATGAACATGTCAGACATGGGTATGTATGTCCAACTCTTTGTGATCCCATTCAGTGTTTTCTTGGCAAAAGATACTGGAGTGGCTTGCCATTTCCTTCTCCAGCCCATTTTACAAGTGGGGAAATTGAGGCTTGCCAGGGTCACACAGGTAGTAAATGTCTGAGGCTAGATTTGAACTCAGGTCTTTCTGACTCCAGGCCTGGCGCTCTATCCATTGAGCCTTCTTACATGTTGCCCATTACATATTAATGTAACATAGTTTTATAAAAAAATAACTCTTCCAAAACAAAAAAATAGTGAGAATAGCATTGTTTTACATATTCTTTTGCAAGTTTCTTTAATGTCAGCCTAATAGAAAATGGTTGGATTCTTATAGCTACCTCTATTTTCAATCTATTGCAATACATTGTTTTTGGTTGAAGTGTATGAAGAAGATCTGGCCTCACACACATAGGTAGTTGGAAAAGGAAAAATAACGTCTTAGAAAGACTAAATCCTTATTAGAGCATATAGAATCCCCTGACATGGACACATATCTTTACAGCATTTGAAGTTACAATTATGTAAAATGTGGTCATTGGTTCCAGCCCAGTGGAAATATGCACTGCCAGTATGGGTAATGTGGCCATTTGGGGGGACCAAACTTTGAGAAACTGTTGCTCTGAAGTGCTGGCCTAGGTGGCAGCAGGGGGCAGCTAGGAGGCGTAGTGGATAAAGGGCTGGACCTGGAGTCAGGAAAACTCATCTTCCTGAGTTCAAATCCAGCCTCAGACATTTACTAGCTGTGTGACCTTGGGCAAGTCACTAACTCCAACAGACCTGTGTTTCCTCATCAGTAGAAGGAGTTTAAATTTGACCATCTCTCTGGTCTCTTGCAGCTCTAAATTTCTGATCCCATGGGCCTATGTAGAAGTTCCACTGATCTTCTAAAGCCTATCTTTCACAAAGCTTTTCTCATCCACCTCTCACTGAAGGTGATTTGTTAGTATCCTCCACGTAGTAGGTCAACACATGTGTGTTGATAGGCTTCTCACTGTTCCAAAATCTTCATGTACTTATCTGTATTGATCACTTGGCACCTATGGAATCAGAGATTCTTAGGGTGGGAAGGGATCTTAAAAATCATGTAATCCAATCACCCAAAACTATAATCTCCTGGACAATTATCCCTGACATGTGATTATCCAGCCTTTTCAATGGTGTATGCAGAGCTGAAAGAGGCCTTTGTTGATGTTTAGTTCTTTCAGTTGTGTCTGACTCTTTGTGACCCTATTTGAGGTTTCTTGACAGAGAAACTGGACTGGTTTGCCATTTCCTTCTCCAGCTCATTTTACAGGTGAGGAAACTGAGGCAAACAGGGTTAAGTGACTTGTCCAGGGTGACACATCTAGCAAGTGTCTGAGGCCAGATCTGGACTCAGGTCTTCCTGGCTCTGGGCGGCTAGGTGATGCAGCAGAGTGCCAGACTCCTCGTTGGAGTCATGTCTTCTCTGGACCAAGCATCACCAGTGCCTCCAGTCATCCTTCATAATTTCATAGATTAAAATAGAGCTGGAAGACTTCAGAATTCACCCAGTCCAACCTTCTCATTTTATAGATGAGAAAAATGAAATGAAGTGACTTGCCCAAGGTCCCGTAAGTACTAAGAAGCAAGGTCTGGACTTGACCCAAAGTCCCCAGACTGCAAATTCAATGCAATCTTCCACTGCAACACAATTATCTCCATATGATGCTGTTTGGGGCTTCCTCCTCTGGACGCAATTCAATTTGTCAGTGTCTTTCAGGTGTGGTACCCCACATTGAACATGATGCTTAACATGTGATCTGCCTAACACAAACTTCAGTGGGGCTATTCCATCTTTTCTTCCCCCCTAGATACTATTACTATTGCAACTTAGGTTCGCATTAACTTTTTTTGGCAGCCATCCCACACAACTAATTCGTACTCAGTCCACCAAAATCCTTAAGTCTTTTCCACACGAACAGTGCTATCAAGCCACATCTTCCCATCTTGTACTAGGATTTAGGATTGCTGATGGAGAGGAACAGTAGTGTGGAATAATTTAAAAAGAGGAGCCAAGCCCAGCATTTCTACTTGGTTTTTGAATGCATTTCTGTATTTGCAGATGAACATGGGTATATATCACAAACTTTGGAATTCATAATACTTCAAGCAAAATGACATAGGAACGCTGTGAATAATAAGGAGGCACCATGATGCTCCAACTGCAGAGCGGGAGAAAGGTTATTCTGTTTTCCTCATCCATTTCATGCTGAGGCTGGATAATCTCATGGCTCAGATTAATGTAAAGCACTACACTAAACACAGTTCTTCTTATTCTCATTCTTTCCCATTACCCATCCCCATCCCTTCCTCTCTCAGTCTAACATAACTGGTGCATTCCTTTGGTGAAGGGAGAGCAGGAGAGAGGATATGATGGGGGTCAGAGGTATGGGGGGGATTAAATAGCTTTTCCTGGGAACAGAAACTGAGTATAGAGGTGTGTAAAGTTGTCTTTTCATTTTTTTGTTTTGTTTTGTTTTTGTTTTTGCTAGGCAATGGGGTTAAGTTACTCGCCCAGGGTCACACAGCTAGTGTTATGTGTCTGAGGCTGAATTTGAACTCCGGTCCTCCTGAATCCAGGGCCGGTGCTCTATCCACTGCGCCACCTAGCTGCCCTGTAAAATTGTCTTTTCTAATTTCTGAGAAGTTACACATGACATTCAGAGAAAGATAGCCTTCTCTGTTTAATTATTGAGAGGAGATTTTTCTTAAATGAAAAGGAATATTTGTCTCAGTTGAGTCAAACTGGGAAGCTGCTAACTTGTGTTTTTGCAGAAACAGCATATTACTGGGAGCCAGGTGAACTGGATTTTCATAATGGCTTGGCCTCTAACCAGATGTCTTACTCACTCATTCAATAAACATTTATTAAGTGCCTACTATATGCCAGGTATTGTGTTAAGCTTTGGGGATATAGATGAATCATTTCACTTGTCTGGGTACTAATTTCCTTATCTGTAAAATGAGGGAGTTGGAATTGGACCATCTTTTCCAGCTCAAAAAAAAAATTAAACGATGGTAGTCTATTCTAAATAGTTTCAGTAAGTAAATAGCTGAAAGATAGCCTCAAAGGGTAGAAAGAAAGTATTCCCAGAGTCAGGAGGACCTGGGTTCAAGTCTCAACTCTGCTACATACTGATTATGTTACCCTGGACAAAAACATTTAACTTCTTGGTGCCCTAGGAATTTTCTAAATTGGAGTCTTTTAGACTTTCAGAACTTAGACTATGAACTCCTTCAGATCAGGGACTGTTTTTGCCTTTCTTTGTATGCCCACTACTTAGCACAGTACCTGGCACACAGTAGGTGCTTAATTAATTCAAGTTGTTGTTGGTGAAACCTACAGACCCCAATGGTTGATTAGTTATGTTGCACGAGCGTATACACAGGAAGACTGCAATCACACAGGATCTAGTAGTATATCTAATAACTACAGTAATTTTGAAGTAGTGATGAACATTAATGATATTTTGAGATTGTTTGCAACAACTGTAATGTGCAATGAAAGTATCTGTGAGTTCTGCTGGAGACAAAGTTAACAGGTACTTCTAACATGACTGTGATTTGTTTCTTACATTTGTAATGGAAGGAAAAGCTAAATTTTATTGAGAGGATAGTGAAAATAAAGAAGTAATTTCTTAACCCAATCAAGTTCATGGACCCTTTGAAATCTATCACATAGTTAAGAACCCTTGCCCTAAAACTTTCAATTTTTAGAGGAGGTTCCAGATTGCATGGGTTTCTTAGGAAGTTTCTTAGCCAGCAATTCCCTATGCCATGTGAAATCCTTGGCCAGACTAAAAAAAAAGGCAAATGGGAGAAATGGTGATGTTACTCAAGTTGAAGGCTTTGTTTAATAATATGTCAGTTTTCAAATATGCAGAAGTCGATTAGTCACAAGAACTTTGCTTCTGACTCTTCTGGTTTACTGAGCCTTCATCATTTTAGCTTAAGCTATTTTTCACAGATTGTAGAAATGTAGAGATTGGAAAGAACATATTTTAGTCACTAGGCGCCGTGCTGCTCAGGAGCATAATGCCACCTGCAGATTATACCACGGAGCAGTATCTTTCAAAATGCAACATGTACACATTCCATAACAAAATCACTTTCTTTGGCGAGAAGCTCCTCAGAGAGAATCAGAAATTACTAATTTCATCTGGAGAGCACCAACAGGGGGAACATAGTGAGCTCAGGCAGAAATGGGCGAGAAAAAGAAGACAAATATGCTGTGTCATCAACTTCAATCCCGGGGTATTAAATCAAGGGTGTAGCCAGTGTTTGGTCCAGGGGATGGTTAGGGATGTTTGCTTCAGAACACTCACAGTGTATCAATCTGTTTGATTGGATTCTTCATATCTTCAGCACGTTGCACATAGTAAATGCTAATAGACACTTGTTTGTTGATTCAGGACCCCACTTCTGAGGCAATGTGGCATAGTGGGAAAAAAAGGGGTAACTGCGGTATTAATATATTTAGAGTCTGAAGGCCTGGATTCCAGACTCAGTTTCCATTACTTATCATTTGTAGACTAAAGGATCTCTAAGATCCCTCTTAGCTCTATATCTTGTGGTTATTTCCATGTTTCTAAGAGGACCAGGCCATTGTAAGACTTTTTAGTCCAGGGACTGGCTTGAACTTAGCCTGGGTGCCATTGTAGGGTTGCTCTTGGATTGAATTAATGTCCTTTGGCATCTGGTACCATCAGCTCTGGTATGATACGGGAGCTAGAGGGGAAAAAGAGGGAGAGAAGAAAAAACTGGAGAGCTGACACAAAGAGGGATTAGCTTATTAATTATCTCTTAGAAGGTGGCCAACTATTGTCCTTCTTGAAGAAAGCAAAGTATAGTAGAAGAGGCACTGAATTTGGAGTCAAAGGATCTCAGTGCAAGTCCTAGGTTAGTTGGTGGTATTGTTTGTCCTTTGTTTTTTTGTTTGTTTTTTCTTTGGGTGTGTGTGTGTGTGTGTGTGTGTGTGTGTGTGTGTGTGTGTGTGGCAATTGGGGGTAAGTGACTTGCCCAGGGTCACACAGCTTGTAAGTGTCAAGTCTCTGGTCTGAGATCTCGATTTGAACTCAGCTCCTCCTGACTCCAGGACCAGTGCTCTATCCACTGCGCCACCTAGCTGATCCTTTGTCCTTCGTTTTCAAAGAGGACCAATGACATCAAGGAATGATATCTTGACTTGCTGGGAAGTGGATTTAAGTGAGGCAGAGCTGGGCAAAGTAGCCAGCCTCAATCTCTCTTCCAGAGCCATCAAAGTCCAGTGGCAAGACAAAAGTCAGGAAAACTGGTGATGGCCCAGGATGCAGTGGATGACCTTGACATCTTCAATGCCTGACCAAACTCTAAGCACTTCACAGCTCCTGCTTCAGCCACCTTTGTGGCCATCAGAACAAATTGATCTCATCTTCCCATCCCACTGGGGGAAGTCTTTGCATGCTTGGAGTAGCTATCCCCCTAACCCACCAGCTTTGAGGCCCATTTGCTGACACGGTTTTTACCACAGTTGTGACCACTGCACATAATATAGTTTCTTGGAGCCATAGGTGAGAGTTGGGCGACCAGAGCTGGACACCAAATGTGGATGAGCAGCCCTTGGAAAGGGCTCAGCAAGCCTTCACATGAGAGGTGCTGATCCTCACTGAACACCTATACATCTGCTATGAGGCAGTTAGGTGGTGCAGTGGATAGAGTGCCAGGCCTAGATTCAGGAAGACCTGAGTTCAAACCTGTCCTCACATACTTACTAGAGTGACCCTGGGCAAGTCACTTAACCTTTCTTTTTGTGCTTTAATTTCTTCATCTGTAACATAGGGATACTAATAGCTCCCAAACACCTGGGGGATCAGGAAAGGCTTCCCATGGGAAACGTCAATTAAGTTGAATCTTGAAGAACACTAAAGATTCTAAGAGAAAAAAGTGAGGAATGAAGGACAGACCATGCTAAAGTACTGAGGCAAGAAATGGGATGCTAAATTTAGGGAACAGAAAAGGGGTCATTTGGCTGAAAGAGAGTTTGTGAACGGGACAATACGAAATACATCTGGAAAGGCAGGCTGGAGCTAGAATTTGAAGGACTTTAACTGTCAAGCTGACCAGTGAGTATTTTATCCTAGAAGAAATAGGGAGCTATGAAGGATTATTGAGCTGGGGAGTGTCATGGGTAGACCAGTGCTTAGGAAGACATGCTTTGTCACTTGGTCGGAAACTTTGTTTTTAGAGATGGGGTAGGGATGAAGATGTGGATTCCTTCCTCTATTTACTTCTGTAGGAAAGTATGCTATCCCTTCCCTTCTGGTTATATAGGTTGTGTTCCCTAGATCTTTCAACCTTCATTAGGGCTCATTCCTATTTGTTTGGGAACAGTATCTCCCATTTGCATTGGAACAACACAGCCTAGATCTGAGAGGTAACTTCCCCCTTCCCAATGACTCGGCCATTTGAACCCCCAGAATTTATAACATCTGGCAACTGGACCTGGACTCTGATAAATCTTCCAATGCTGGCCACTTAGACAATACTCCTGACATGTCCTCCTCTTCCTCTGCCTTGACTTACACAGTCACTGACCTAATTCTCAGGACATCACTTTTACCAGCCCCTTCTTGCCTGAGATGACACTGTTACTTCCTCCCCAAAGAAAGGATGAATAATTGAACAGAATATTACTCTGAAATAGTTCTTTGATTGTTTGATATATTATATCGTCATGAAAAAACCCCACTGAATTTGAGTTGGAAGACTAGACCCACTGAATTTGAGTTGGAAGACTAGACTGGTGCAGCAGAAGAGATGACACCTGTAGAGGAAGCTCAGAGACACAGTGGGTAGAGCATCGAACTTAGAACGGGGAAGATTCTTGCCTTAGTGAGTAGGTAAATGACTCTAAGTAAATCACTTAACTGTTCTCAGTCTTAGTTTTCTCATCTGTAAAATTGGGTGAGAGGACTGGGGGAACTCGATGGCCTCTAAGGTCCCTTCCAACAGTAAATCTGTGATTTTCTGAGTCAGAGGACCTGGGTTCAAATCTCGCTTCTGGATTGTATAAGCTTGGGTCCAAGCTCTGTGAGACTCAGTTCTCTAATACATAAAACAAAGGGACTGAACTGGACGGTATCTGAGATTGTTTCCGCTTCTAGATCTACACTCCTCTGATCTGAGTCCTGATTTCCGCTCAAGTTGAGTTAAAAAGTAAGTGGCTATAGGTGAGAGAATCAAAATGGGAGCAAGTGGTGAAATCCAGAGAGGGTGAAGCCAATCTGGAGAGGAATGAAGGATGGCTCCTCCAGGGCCTCCTTCAGGATGAAGGTTCTCACCAGTGGGACTTTCTTCATTTACAAAATGAATGGGTTGGATTGAGTGATCTCTGAGGGTCTTCCCTCATCTAAAATCTCAGGTCTTTTTGTCTTTCCATCTACACTATAATCCTAATATTTCTTTTATAGTCCTTGAGACGCAGCATCCCTACATAATGAAAAAAAAGTTCCACCAATGCTGGAGTCAGAAACCTGAGTTCAAATACTGGCTCAGCCATTTCTATCTGCGTAAAGTTGGGCAAATGACTAAATTTCTCTGGCCTCCGTTTTTTAATGTGTAAAGTCAGGGCTGGGTCTAGATAATCCCTAAAATCCCTTCCTCTGATCTTTCTACAACCAACCCTTGTCAGCATCTCATAGAATGCAGGCCCTCAAAGCAAGCTTGCTGCATTGAATGAAATCTCTGTGCACTGGATAGAAATGCAGTCATTTCTGTACAGGTTGTACATAACCCTACTCAAATATACATCTCTGTCTGTCTGTCTGTCTGTCTCTCCCTCTTTTTCTTTCTGCTTCTCTGTCTCTGTCTGTCTGTCTGTCTGTCTCACACAGCCTGAAATACACTGTGAGAAGCTTTATGTTGAGTGGGATATAATATGCACAGATAAGGAGGAGAGAAATAGTAGAAGTCTAAAGAGAAAGAGAGAGTAAATATACTAATCTTAGAAATAAAAATATTGACTTATTTATTAGCTTACTTGAAGGATACTACTTGAGGGTCTCTAAAGCCCTTCCCTCACAATGATCTTCTTAAGTAGGTACCATGAGGAATATTAGCTCCATATTACAGATACAGAATGTTGAGGCTCACATAGATTAAATGGTCACCTAGCTTATAAGCATCAGAGAAGGGTTTTGAACCCAGTTTTCCCATGTCTTCCCATAGGTATTCTTTCTACGGCACCAAGCTGTGGGTGAGAGGAAAGGGGAATAGGGCAATAGTGAGCACTGAACACCAATGATTAGGCAGGCTCTCCAAAAGTCCAGCACCTTTTGTCTATGCTACTGATGTCCTAGAGAGGAAGAGGACTTGTCCCGGGGCCTAGTTCAAATACAGGGAAGGGAGACGCTGCCAGAAGGAAAGTGTGGGGGAAGCTGCCTCTGAGCTCAGCTGAGATTTCATACATTGATTTTTTTTTTCCCTTATTTTTTTCCCCAGGAGCTGTTGTTAGTGATTGAGTGGGGAGGTTGGTGAGGACAGCAAAGGCTTTTAAAGGTGCCAATACTTCAGAAAGAAATAAGGAATGCTGGCTGCTAAAAGAGGCCAGCTTTTCTACTCTGCCCATTCCTGCCTGGCTCTATTTTTCTCTTTTTTTTCTTTTCATTTTCTGGGATGAACTTGCCTTTCAGTCAAGGATGAACAGCTTCAGTGAAAATGAGGCAGAGACATCTGGGCATCTGGGAAAAGAGAACTGTGTGGAGAGTCAGGACACCCAAGTAAAGGTTTTGCCTTTAACTACATACTTTTAGTCTAATCCTTTAACTGCTCTGTGGGTCAGTTTCCTCATTTGTAAAATGAGGGTGATAATGATTGCTCTAGTGACTCCAAGAGGATGTTGTGTTGAAGATAAAGGGACCTAATGTTTGTAAAAAGCTTTAGAAAGTCAAAGGAAAAGGAAGGCAGGCCAGAGCCCCTTCTGAAAGTTTTTATATGTTAATTCTGTTCTTATATCGAGATGTTGCAAGAGTTCGAGTTAATGAAGCATCCTGGAATGTATGTGATTTCTCTTACAACACAGAAGGCGTGAAACAGCCAGGCAGAAAACACAACCTAGACCCTTAACTGCACACTTACACAGCAAAAGAGTCCATAAAAATACTCACGAAATCGCTTGAAAATACTATTTAGCTACATGGAGCTAAGAAGCCTGGATTGTGAGTAAGACCTGTATTCAAATTCTCCTTCTGCTACTTTAATTTATTTCCATTCAACAAGTCTGTCTTTACAGCTTTGATTTATTAGGTATGGCAAGCCAGACAAGTCACCACCATCGTTTAGCCTCGGATTCATTCTGTAGAAAGAGGTTCCCAAGCCTGGTTGGAGTAGGGTGGGTAGAGAGGCCTTTTTTGGAGTCAAGGTCTCTCTCATACTAGTTTTGGTACCTTGGAAGAGTAGCTTAATCTCTGATTACACCAGGCAACAAATTTTCTTTCTTTTTAATAGTATTTTTCCATTCATTTTTAGTAAAATTTTGAGTTCCAAATTTTCTCCTTCGCTCCCTACCCTCTCCCCTCTCTCAGATGGTAAGCAATTTGATATAGGTTATATATGTGCAATCACATAAAACCTATTTCCATATTAATCCTGTTGTGAAAAAAGAGTTTGCAAAACAATAATAGTTTCAGGCAACTTTTTTAAATGGTTAAATTACTGAAGATTGGTCAATCTGCATTAGCCACTTTTTATACTGAGAGTTCCCTTCCTAGGTCAGACTAATTTTTTTTTAATTAAAAATTTTAGTAAAATACTAAAAATGCAGATAATCTGTGTGAAAGTGTTGTATACTGTAACTAGCTATATATAGTTATTAATTATTATTATTCAATGGGGAGGACATTTTTTTCGAAGAATTTTGTAAGAATTCAGTCTTGATGTTTGACAAGCCTTGAGAGACATTCATACATTCAGTCCTTGCCTCAAGTCTCTCCCCACTGGAGTCTACCCTTCAGAATGACCTTCCTGAATTGCAGATCTGACCTAGTCACCTTCCAAGGGCACCCCAATACCTCCAGGATCCAATAGAAAATGTTCTTGGTTTTTAAAGCCCTTAACAAACTGGCCCTTTCCTACTTTTCCAATCTTCTTACATTTACTTCTTTCCATGTTTTTTCCTCTGCTCTGAATATTCTATCATCCAGTGACACTGGTCTTCTTGCCGTTTCTGCCCTCAGTGCCTTTTCATTGGCTGTCCCCCCTTCCAGGAATGCCCTCTCTCCTGGTCTCTGCCTTTTGGTTTCTTTCACTTCCTTCACATTTCAGCTAAAATCCCATTTTTTGCAAAAAAGTCTTTCCTGGTCCCCTACAAGGCTAGTGACCTCCCTCTGAGATTACCTCTAAGTTATCCTATCTATCTATCTATCTATCTATCTATCTATCTATCTATCTATCTATCTATATCTTATCTGTACATAATAGCTTGCATGTTGTCTCCCCCATTAGAATGTGAGTTCCTTGAAGGTAGGGGCCATATTTTTGCCTTTCTTTGCATCTTAGCACACTTAGTACTTAGCACACTACTAAGTGCTTAATAAAATCCTTGTTGACTAACTTAAAACAAACCCATAATTTTCTAAATTTAAAAAAGGGCAAACAGCTCCAGAATTTATTATAAGATTCATTTTGATATCTTCCCATGGTCAAATAATTCATTATTTAGTGGGCTAACTTATCAGCGATGAGTACCTCTTTATTAGCCAACCAACAAACACCTTCTGAGTTCTGAAACCCTTTCCAGCATGGTAGAAGCTGCCAGATCTTGAGATCTGCTGGCATTGTCTTTGAGAGCCCAGAGCATCTCTATATCACAATGAGGCATTGGGAACAGGCTTTTGTGAAAATATAAAATACATAAAAAACAAAAAAAAACCCCATAAAATAGCATTAAATAGTACTGACCCACTACAAGCTATGAGAATAATTTTCACCCTTGCCAAGGGCATCTTAGAAGATACTCTAAGAGGGGAATAAGAAGACTTTTGTAGAGGATATTAATAGAATTATAGATATAGAACTGGAAGGAACTTTGAAGACCATCTACTCCAGGGGCTGGCAGACTGCAGACTGCAGGCCAAATCTGACCCACTGTATGGCCCAGACTTCAACACTATTTCAATCTATACACCTTCTCTTGAAGACTTACAGAATCCACAATTTGTGGATTTTTTTTTCTGGACTATGAAAAAGCATTCAACTCAAAAGAACTCAAAAGAACAAAATGAAGACCCTCTTCCAGCAAAGTGCCTCCCATGTGTAAAGATTCCTTGATAGAGGTAACGACAGGGGTAACTGTTGAAAAAATAATCCCATGATTATTAATTGGCATAAAAGAAGATGTTTTACCAATGATGTCAAGCCCAGAATTCAAACAGAAATGTGATTCCCTAGAGTAGGGGAGGTCCTCAGATGTTGGCATTCGGGAATGATTTTGCACTTATTGTATCAAGCCTGGGAATCTTGTAGATTTTCTTAGGTAAGATGCACAATCATTCAGAAGAGCTGGGTTTGGCAATGTATGCAGGAAAAACCAAGTGGCTGAAGAATAACTACTGCTCAGACTAGGATTATAGGACATAGCATATAAGGAAGGGAGTTAGGGGTCATCTGGTATGAACCTCTCATTTCAAAGATGAGGGAAAAAACAGAGGCCCAGAGAGGGGAAGTAAGTTACCCAAAGTCACACAGCTAATAGTTATTAAGCCAAGGTCAGAATTCAGACTGGGGTCCTCTTATTCTCACTTCAATATTCTTTCTACTACCTTACAATGCCTACTCTAACATGCAGGCAGATGGAGAGCCCACTTAGCTGGAATGAGAAATAAAGAGAAAGAAAAAAGAGGGACTAGATTGCATTTGTAAATACAACAACAACAACAACAACGAAACCCTATCTTTTTTTCTTGCTTTTAAAACAATTTATTTTAAATTCAAATAAGTTTTGTTGATGTCATTTATTTTATAGCTTAGCAATTTCTATATATATTACCTCCCCCTCAGAAAAAAAGGAACCTCCCTTGTGACAAAGAAAAACAGGCAATCAGATCCTGACTGCATCTGACAGTACATGAGACATATTGCACCCATAGTTTCCACCTCTCTACCAAAAGGAGAGAGGTACTTCCTCATCTCTTCTCTGGGGCAAGATCCATCTTCACAATTACTCAGTGTTCAGCTTCAAGCCCCGTCTGTTTTAACACCAATATTCTTCCAGGGGCTGTGACTCGTGCAATACTATAATCACGGAAGAATAAAAATTATGGGTCATACAAAGGGCAATGCAGAGATGTATGCTGCACATAAATAGGTTGTAGCATATTACCGATGATATTATCAATCTCATGCAAGAAATGGGATAAAAGAGCGAATCAAAAAGATGTATGACTGGAGGAGATAGTCACAGAGCAAGAAAAAGGGATAAGAAATGGATGCCCCTAGTGCTATACAAATACCCACAAAATGTTAAGAAATAGAGGCTCCTAGAATGTTAGATGGACCTCCCTACAGAGGAGTTCCATGGAAATAGACAAAATTGCACAGGAAGCAGAGAGGGGATGGGGAAGAAGAGGAAGAAGTATTTATTAAGCACCTACTATGTGCCAGGCATTATGCTAAGCACTTTATAAATATTATCTCATTTCATCTGGGAACTACACTTTGAAGGCAACATCTGTATCAATATTAAGTGTTTTAATTTCCACCTAAAGCTGAAAAACAACTAAGTTGAGACATCTGTGAAATCATCTCTTCATCTGTTTCAACACAGAAACCATTTAGCTCTGTGCTCAGGGAAATAGGTATATAATATTAAGCAAAAAAAAAAAAAAGTCTGCCTTCCTAAAATAACATTATCTGTTTTGTGGCTCTTAGCATACTATTATTAGAGACCTCTAAAATGTTACATTTGCCTAATTGTAGGCATAAGATGGTAGTAATTTCGTTCTTTTTTTCCCCATTCAATCGGAGGCATAAATTCTCTTATTCCGTGAAAGCAAGGGGAAAAAATGTTATACTTTTTTGCCCTGTATGTGACACCTAGGGCACTGCAGTATTGGCAGCTATCCAAAGTAGCTTATGTGCTGCAGTCTTTAAGCCTACAGGATGACTGAATGTCACTGGATTAATTATCCAGTGAAGGGTATATAATATTTAAATAGTCCACCAGGTGGCACTCTCCTTAAGTCACTAATCCAGCAACATCTCCATTACAACGAGATAGCCTTCCAAAAGGTTGCAGTATCCCGTCTGGCCACTAGAGAGCACTCTGCAAGCAAACACCCAGCCTGTTCCCCATCACGATGGTGCTCAGTTTCCAGGAGTGGAGTGGAACTGATCAGTTTGAATCCCCACCTGCCAGATTCAGAATGTGTCTAGTATAGAATATGGAATATTTTTCAAATGATAAAGTTATGAAATCTACAACTCTAGAGCCCATATCTGGATTTTCTTTTTAAAGTTACAACCCCCCCACCCCGCCCATATTCACAGGATTCAGATACTCAACAAATTGTGGCTGCATAATTTATTGACTACAATGATAAAACAAGGAAGAGGGTTGAGCATTTTTATCTGCCTTCAGTCATCTTCCAAAAATTCTTCCTGTCCTCTTAGTTCTTCTGGTAAACCTAGGAAAAATCCTAAACCACATTTACCCCCCAAATCATGGAAAAGATTAGGAGAACTAGAATGTACCCAGACTCAACCCCAGAGGAAAACAGAGAAAGTATAATGAAAATAGTTTTCTCCTCATTAATTTCCAACCCTCAGATTCTCTATAACTATCAGTTTGAGGGTACTCAGAACCTTCTTCTTCTTCTCTGGTCTCTGCTTCTGTTTCAGGATCTGGGTGCTACCTGGCGATGAACAATCAATCCCTTCTGATCCACCCTGCACCCTCCTCCCTCTCTGCCACTGTGAGAATGGGAAGAAGGGAGTGGGGTAGAAACATGGGGAGAGTTGCCCTAGAACAATTTATAAATACTTAGAAGTAAGGAAATAAATAAGTTGAGGTATATGTCTGCAATGGGCTATTACTGTGTTGTAAAAAATACCAAATGCGAAGAATGAAGAGAAGCATGGGAAGATACATGAACAGATTCAGTGAAATAAGCAATGAGAACATTATATTCAAGGACTATAGTAATATAAATAGAAACAACAACAACAAAACCTTTTAAAATTGGATGCTGTGTAATCATAATAAACCAACCCTTGGAGAAGAGTTGAGAAAATATACCTCCCTCCCTTCTTTGCAGAGGTGGAGTTCTATGGGTGTAGAATATTGTATATTCCATAAAATATAGCAGATGGATTCTTTGGGATTGCTGAACTTTTTTTTCTCTTTCTTTTTTTTAAAAAATCTTGTTATAAAGGATGGTTTGCTGAGTAGGGGAGGAGAGAGAGAGATATTCAGAAATGAAGGTCATGTAAAATATATATGAATATTATTTTTTAAAAAAAGCATAGTCTCAGGCATTTAACATAGGGACATACCTCTCTGTATACCTCAATAGCCTTTGAAGGCATCAAGGAACTATAGCACAATAGAATAATTAATGTTCATAATTAGTGTAGCTTGTGCAGAGGAAATTGCAAGCTCCAACAATGAAATAGCCTAAGAATTTGGGACAAGGACTTTTTTTAAAGTCACTCTTTGAAGGGCTAGGCTAGATACTGGCCCTGTGATTTCAGTGGTATGGGGAATTCTCAGGTGAGGAAACTCCTTCTACCAATGCAGCTCAGCACTTTCTCTACAATTTATAGAGAGTTGCATCACAGAGTTGCCTAAGGGACTGAGAGATTGAGCTGTGCAGGATCATACATAGCAGATATGGTGCGACTTGAACAGGGTCTAAAGGATTTGAAACTGTGTAGATGAGGCGTCTAGGATGTCTCCAGAATCTCATCATGGAAACTAGAATGAAATTAACAGAAAATAGTTATGATTTAATTAATCATAAAGAGTCTGAGGTGATGTTCTTGTCTCCAAAGAATGGTGCTCTGTGGGGCGGATAGGTGGGGTACTGGATAGAGTACCAGCCCTGGAGTCAGGAGGACCTGAGTTCAAATCTGGCCTCAGATTTGATACATGATACTAATTAGCTGTGTGACCCTGGGCAAGTCATTTAACCCCTATTTCCTTTCAAAAAAAATGGTGCTCTAAATAGAACCTAGAAAAAGAAGATTGAAGCCATAAGAATTTATTAGTGTTTCCTGAATGCTATCCAAGTGAGAGATATTGTACCTTGTTGAACTGAGTATTTCACTCACTAGAAAGGTACAGTATGTGTAGTACAGATGAAATAATGCTCTGGACTCCACTACAGCCTGGGTTAAACACCCCATGGGAATACCCAGCGCCCTTGGTTCTGATTCTAATCTTACTTAGCTACCATCTCATGAATACTGTGCTTTTTCAGCTTCGTTGATGCTGGGCAAGAGGTACCCTGGGCAGAGGCCATCAGTATTCCAGTCACTAGAAAGCTATTTTCTATTGTAAATTAATAACTTGACATTCTGGTGTATAAATCAGTGTCTGGGTTTGGGTTCATGGCTCAGTTCTTCAGAGGCTTAATACCCTCTGGGTAAACTGATAAAGTTGAGTTTTTGAGCCTGTAAAAAACCTGAAGAGCGGAGCCTGAGTCTGAGCAATAACCAGGAATTCTGGAGCACAGTAGAAGCGGGGTGGAGGGTTTTGTAGACCTAGCTTCATCTAGCAATTCTACCTCTTGAAGGCAAAGAGGGAAGCAGGAAACGCAGGGGCAAATCCCCCCAGGTTTTGCATCAACATGGCAGAGTGGGGGTTGGGTTAGGGAAAGGGGGTATAATTCCTGGTGGGGGATGGGTTAGGAAAAGGGGAACACAAGAGACAGTTTGCCCATTCTCATGAAATCTTGTCCTGCAACCTCTTGAAGGTGGTGGGCCCAGAGGACAAGATCTTCATTGTCCAGCAGCACTGTGTAACCTCTAGGGGGAAGGAGAGAGGGTGTCAGATGTCAAATGAGGGAGATTCGAAGCAGGGCAGAAGAGGAATAGATTCTGTTAGTAAAAGGTGGACTCTGGTAGACGTGCTGGCCCTTTGTGGTCCAGTGATGCTGAACACTTCCCTAACTCTTGAAGGCAGAGAAGGTGGGGAAAAGAAGATGGATCCTGCTTCAGGGGCAGTGCTGTAGACAGCTCTGGAGAATGTGGTGGTGGGGGGGTAGATTTAGAGGCAGAGCAGAAGAAGGACCCTCTTACCACAGCTCTTCAAGGCAATCCTCTAGAGGGGGGTGCAGATATCATGGGTACCTGCTGACTAGGTTCAGATGCAGAGGTCCAGAGGTAAAAGGACAGGACTAAGCGTGGAAGGTATGTCCCAAGAAAGAGATGGGACCCTCACTATCTAGTCATCAGTATAACATTGGTCATAGGTGGAGGTGTGATCCCATAAGAGAAAAAAAAATGACAGCCAGGCCAGTGGTCCTGTGGTGAGGTAGGTTCCTCCAGCAGAGGGGGCCAGACCTGGGAAAACTTGGGGTGGAGTCAAAGGGGAGAGAGGGAAAAGGGTCTGGTAGACCCTTCCTGTAGAGGAAGATTTACCTGGTGCAGTGGCAATGGCAACACCTAGACGGAGGAGGTAGTAGGGGTGGCAATGAGGTAGATAGTAGCTCTGGGTGAAGTTTCTTTACCATCCCTGTACAGCACCAGGAAGTGTTAGAAAAAGGATGCAAAAGAATTGCACCCCCACCATTTTGGTGTCCTGGGACAAAGTCCAAAACACTCTGTCCCAGTTACAACTTTGTCTGGGCTCATGAGGACCCCATCAAAATAAAGACATCTGGAACTGGGACTGAGCATTAAGCTAGCTAAGTTGATCTTTCTCTTGCCTTTGTCTCTGACTTTCTCTGTCCCTGAGTCACTCTCTCTCTCTCTCCATCATCAAAAAAAGTTCATATTTTTTCAAGCATATTTCATTTAAGGAGGCATGTCATCATTTGATACAAATCAGAAAGATTCCCATCTGAAATGTTTAAGGTTTTAAAAGTTTGGGTACTTATGGAAGAAATGTCAACTATCTGGACAGTTCTCTTACATGTAACACCTCGTTCCCCAACAATGCTAATAAAAATCTGTCACTGACTGACTGATGTCTGGTGAGAGCAGATTTCCAGTTTGCGTTCTACTTCCTCAGGGCAAACAGGTACTATTACTCTTATAAATGATCTATGGTTGTGATGTATTGAGATAAAAGAGAGATGGGGGGGAAGGATGTGAAAGATGGAAGGGGGGAAAGAGAGAAACAATGCAGAACAATAGGACAGGGACGAGGGGAAGAAAGAAAGGAAAGAGGATAAAATCAGGGGTGAAAAGAGAAAAGAAGGAAAATTAAAGCAAGAAAAAGTGAGATTTAGGAAAAGATGTGTGAAAGAAAAGGAAGCCGAGAAAAGGCAAAGAGGAGGAGAGATCCCTTTAAGAGACCCAGGCAGCAGACAGTGGCACTTAACTGTCGCTGCTTGTGAGGAGCTGAGCTGTTACTACTGCTTCCAACTGATTTCATTGGGCACCTTCACAGCAGGGATGTTCCCACTGGATAAGCAGAATGCAGGGCTCACCATTTTCCCTTCCTCTTTTTCTGAGTGGCGGGGGGGGGTGTAGCAGAGGAGGGAGGCATAGGGTTGGGGTAGAGAGAAAAGAAAGCAGAGGAATAAATAGAAAAGGCAGAGAGGAAATGGAAGAGAAGAAAGGGGAAGAAGGGAGAAGTCGGAGAGAGGGAATCTAAGATTTTAGAGAGAGAGCAGGGAGAAGGGAGAAGGGGGGAAAGGAGAGATGGGGACAAGAAGGACAAGTATTGGAATGCCCATTAGTCTTTGTTATCTTGATATCTTGCCTTCAGCGCCAAGTAGGAGAAGCTATGAGTTCCCACTTCTCATCAGTCTATTCTCCTGTTGCTTAGACCCATAGAAGCAGAAAAACCAAAACAAATTGGGGTACATGACTGTAATATTACTGTGCTGTAAGAAATGCCAACTATGAAATATTGTCAGCTAATAAAGTAACTGATTACTCCTGCAAAAAAGCAGAATCCCTGACACTGGGTCTCCTAATCTCCTCAGCAAAGCAGCCATCAGTTAGTAACTAGCTACTTCTACCTAAGAGTGTTAGCTCCTAAACGTTAAAGCCTCAGGTCTTGAATCCTTTCTGGGGGAACAGTAGAGATCCTGAAAATTCATCTATGTCTGATTCTCAGACAGCAAGGCTTAAGAACTCGGCTTGCTAAATTAAGAAGCAGTAGCGGCAGCAGCAGCAGCAACAAATTGTAAAACAAGCATCCCTCCCTGCCTTTTTCTCTTGTTGAGGAGGATCTATCTCTGCTTTTCTCTCATCTCTTCCATTTCTTTTTCTCTGCCATCTTGTTAAATATTTGAGGGATACTATCTATATTAGAAATACACTATTCGTAAAAGATGGAGTCCATAGCAAAGACATCTGGTACATAGGATATACTAAGGGAAAGACGAGGGTCGGGGAGGGGACAGGGATTGAGTAGCAGAGCTCAGACAATCTTAGGTGCTGATAAGAGTCCCACTAAGTCAACTTATGGCCACATTTTATCTTCCTACTTGGTGAACTGCCCTAAACCAGGGACAGCAGTCTGAAGCCTAAATAAGGGATACTGCCATTATTCCTCCCCATCAAACACGCCTTTCTTTCCATAGAGGGGATGACTAAGTGAAAAAAAAAAGTTCCTAGGATTTCGTTATCTACAATGCTTGGAGCTAAGAGAATATTGCTAATTAGGAGAAATTTTCTGGATCATGCTTCCTAGAGAGACTCTATATCTGGCTGCAGAATGGTAACATCACCATGGGAAGACTGATTGGTGGAGGGTGGGATACAAGGTAGGGGGTTTAAAAAAGCCACAGGAGTGGTGTGAGTACAAATGGAAGAGGAGAAGAACGAGCAGAGGGGGTAAGCAGACACAGGAGAGGCAAGCTCTGGGATACAGCTAGGAGTGGGAGACAAAAAACAAGCCAAGTGGAGCATATTGGCATGACATTTGCTTACCCCAGAAATCCTGACAACCCTGGTGACTCTGGAGTTTTTTCAACCTGTCTTGAGACACTTATTAAGATGAGATGAGGGGCTGATAGATTCCTCTGAGCACCCATGAACGGAGAGATAATTTCTCTACTTTCCAAGAATGTTTCTATCCCATCTTCCCATGGGAAATTATATCCACAATTCTTTTACAAAAAATTAATTCCTTGTTATTTACATTGATTTATGTCTCAATCAAATACTTCTGAGGTTTGTTTTTATGTATCTCTTGCATGGTTAAGTAATAGAAAGTATACCTGATGGGGGCTCAGATGATAAACTATATAATCAATTGCCCAAGACATCACAGGTTGTGAGTTATATGGGACCAATGCTACATTTCTTGCTCTAAGTTTAACCCCAAAGTTCGTTATCTCTTTTCTGACAGATTCTATTGCTTAACTCACTTGAAGCATATCCCTGAAAGATTTTTGTTTTACTTTTTTTTTTTTTTTGGTGAGGCAATCAGGGTTAAGTGACTTGTCCAGGATCACACAGTTAGTGTCAAGTGTCTGAGGCTGGATTTGAACTCAGGTCCTCCTGACTCCAGGGCTGGTGCTCTATCTACTGTGCCATCTAGCTGCCCCTCCCTGAAAGATCTTTCACAAGCAGAAAGTCATTGGCTATCAGAATATCAGAATTGTAAGGGTCCTTAGAGGTCATCTAGTTCTACATGCAGGTAGAAAAACTGAGATTTAGGGGAGTAAAAATGACTTGTCCACAGTTCAAAAAGTTGTAGGCAGAGCTGGGCTTCAAACCCATATTCTTACACAGAAACCCAGCATTCTTTTTACCACACCTCTGTCTGAGTTCCTGACATTGCTTGTCTTGATGACCTTCTCACTACCAGTATTCATGAAAAGTAACAAAAAGTCTATGGTTCCTTTTTGGCCTTTGTTTACTTTTTTGTCTTTCTCTTCCCCTTAGTAAATCTTTTCCCATTCTGCCCACTATGGTCCAGTATATGTTGTCCATTCCTTTATCACACTTTAGAGAATTACAGGGTAATATATCTATATCTCTATTATGGTTATAAAGAAATGGAATAGATTCTATAACTCATACCTGAAAATCAATTCCATTACTTTACAAACAATCAGATACAGCAGAGTAAAGTTACAGGAAGAATCTTATATTGGCAAAGGTTTAACATAAAAGTTCATAGGAATTAGAGCTGAGAGAGGCCTTAGAGATTACTTAGTTTTGCCCCAACGTTTTACAGTTGTGGAAACTGAAGTTCAGAGAATTTCCAGAAGCTTCCAAAGCCAGCTTCTAGTCCAAAGATTTCACTTGTAGGACCACAACCCTTTGGATGTTTAGCCCAGCAGCCCTTACACTATCAATTTGGAAGTTCCTATTTTAGCCTAGCTATTGGTACATAACCCTTACTCATTTTCCTAGGCTGACCTATCAAATTTTATTAGTCCATTTTAGTTTCCATCCTTTTAACTCTGCATTAATTTTTTTTTATATCCTCCTGTACGAGCTATTCTTTCAGACTTTTATAACAGATTGTTTTCCCCAACTCTGACCCAATTCATCCTAGATTCTTCCAGCCATTTCTCCAAACCTATAGTTAAAAAAAGTCTTCTTAGTACTTCATACCGTTAGCCTTCATCATCATTAGTATACCAAAACCATCCCAACTACCACATGACCCAGAGGATATTACCTTGTCCCCTTCTCCTAGGTCAACATATCTTCTCACTCATTAATTCAGTGGCCATTATGTTCAAGACACTCTGCTGGTGCCGTGAAAAAAACACAAGTGCAGAAAAATGGCATTTGTCATCATGGAGTCTGCAGTCTAGTAAGGGAGGTAAAAGATACACACAAGTAAGTGAAAACAGAAAGTAGAATGAAAAAGTAAATTGCGAGGTGTGTTGTAAAGTCAACTGGAATTCAAAGAAGCCTTGAAGAGGGTGTGGGGGAGATCAGGGTAGTTTTAATAGAAGAGATGACGTTTGACAAGGTCTTTGAAAGACAGGTTGAAATTAAACAGGTAGACTAGATGTTGTAGGAGGATAGATGCATGTTAAAAATCTTTTTTTAGTTCAACTGAAAATATATTTCTTCAGTCTAAAACCTCCAGACTTGTACCTTTAGGGAAGTGTGCGGAAGGTGAAGAATAACAAAAATATAAACAGAACAAAAACAACTAAGGCTTCAGGAATATGAATTTAGGGTGATAATAAGATTTAGAATAAAAAATATTTCTGGTGTAATTAAGATCATCATCTTTTCCATTCTGAAGAGATTGGGGTGTTGATCACAAAGAGGTCTCCTTGAGTGCTCAAGGAAGGAAATGGGTAATTATTAAGTAATTATTCTACCTAATGGAGTAGAATGTTAATTCCAAACTATATTTAACATATTGTGATCTTCTTCTTCTTCAAGAGTCCTATAAATGTTATCTCAGATTGTCTTGGCAACAGAGATGTCAGAGGGCATGTGTGAGTGTGGGGCCGTTGAGGGGGGAAAGATGGGACTGTATCAGTTTCACAGGATGTTAGGAGACACCCTATTTTCCAGAGCCAAGGGCCAGCAAGCAAGCTGTGCCCTGAGCTTGGCCTAACAACAATCCCTTGCACTCAACTTTTGGAACTGATGGTCCCTGAGCTTGGGCAAGCACCAACAGGCTGAGACACGAAGCCCTGATATGAATGGACTTTTTGCCACTAGACAACCCTGTTTCACTGTTGCTGTTACGCCTCACCATGTTGTTACACTACACTGTTTGACTCTCTCTAGGCACAAGTATATAAATCAAGCTTCAGCCACACTGCTTCGGGTACCCTCCACTAGGGGTGGGGCCCTGGTACATGTGTCTAGATCCTCTCCTTGCTTGCAAGCTGTTTCTCCCACTTTGAAATTTTAAATTCCCTCACTTTTGAAATTCCTCACTTTGAAATAAACTTCTGTTTGATTCCTGACTCTCCTGTCTCTAGTTCTCTCTGTTTGGCTCTGGCCATCCAGAGGTTGGAGGCCAGTTTGATCCAGTTGACAAGACTGAACATTTCTATTTTTTTTAATTAATTTAACATTCTAACAGATTTAAGCATTTCTAAATGAGAAAGAAATGTTTCTTGTTTTCAATTAAGAAAAATAAAAATGTTAAAACATGGTATTAAAACATGTTAATAGAAATGGAAACATTTCTATTTTTCTTTTACTGGGTGGGGTAGGATAGTATATTCCAGGTGAGAGAGAGAGAGGGTATGAGTGAAGTGATGGAAGCAGGAAAGAGAATAGCCCTGTTTGGTTAAAGCTTAAGGTACATGAAGGAAGTAGTGGAAGATAAAGTTAGAAAAGTCTGTTGGGTCCAAATTTTGCATGACTTTCATTTCCAAGTTTGTTCAGTATTCAGTAGACTACAGGGAGCCATTAAAAACATTTGAGCAGTGAAATGACTTGATCAGTGCTATGTATTAGGAGCATTTAATGTGGCAGCAATCTGTATAATTAAAGAAGTGACAGGAAGCAAGTAGACTAGTCAGAAATTTCTTGTGATTTAGTTTAGGAGAGAGATAATAAAGATCTAAACTAGAGAATTAGAAGGGGAGAGGAGACATGGTTAGTCTATTACAAAAAGCCATTATCTTATCCTTTGACCCAGTGATTCTACTATTAGGATAATACTCAAAGAGTTCAAAGAAATAGGAAAAGAATTTACATGCATAAAAATATTTATAGCAAAGAACTGGAAACTATAGGGGATGCCCATCATTCGGGGAAAAGCTAAACAAATTATGTTATATGAATGTAATGAAATATTATTGCATTGTAAGAAATGATGAAAAGAATGGTTTCAGAGAAACATGGGGAGATTTGTATAAACTGATGCAGTATGAACTGAGCAGAACCAGTAGAAAAATGTCTACAATAATAACATTATGAAGAGAAACAATTTTGAGAGGGTTAAGAACTCTGATCAAAGGAAAGAAGGCAGGAAGAAAGGAGGGAAGGAGGAAGGAATGAAAGAAAGAAGAAAGGAAAGGAGGGAAGGAGAAAGGAATGAAGGAAGGGAGGAAAGGAAGAAGGGAAGGAGGAAGGGGAGGAAGGAGGGAGAGAAAAAGGGGGGCAGGGAGGAGAGAAGACAGGAAGGAAGAAAAGAGGGAAAGAATGAGGAAAGAGAGGAAAGAAGGAAGGAAGAAAAAGACAAGAGTAAGAAAGAAAATTAAAAAAAGAGAAAGAAGAAAGTCACCAAGGCATCACTTTATACTGGGAGAGCCCAGCATTGTCTCCTTTATAGCTTTAATACATATATATGTGTACACACACACACACACACCCCTAAGATTTACATTGTCTCTGAATCATAGAATCTCTGGTTTGGAAGGGACCTAAGACGTTTATCACATAATTCAGCCTGTACCTGAGCAGTAATCCTCACTATAAAATCCTGGATGAATGGTCACCAAGGTTCCATTTGAAGAGCACTGTTTTGGCTGGACCTTAGAGGGGGCTTGCCAGAAAGATCTGATCAGCCATTAACGCACAGACAAAGTTATTTATTAAGTCATATGTTAACTCAATGGAAACAGGAAAAAGGGAAAAGCTTGTATCTTCACACGGGACACCTAAGGGCATGAAGGAGAAATAGCAGAGAAGAAGAAGTGGGGCATAAGGATATATTTGGATCATAGTTATCATTGAGGATACAAGGATACAACTGAATCTGGAGGAGCAGGATACAGTGTCTGTGTCCTCAGCGTAGAGCATGATGGGAGGAGGAAGGGAATGGTCCATGAAGAGGAACTCTCCAGAGGTGACACCTATGTATACCAGATTCTTGCCATTCCTCCCAGATTCCATATGGGCATGCCAAGAGTCACTCTCCTAAGTGGGAGAGGGTCTGGTGTTTTATAACAAGGGGTAGGGTTTCTAGCAGGCATATCTAATTACCTTTCCACCTTTGATGTCACACAAAAGTAGGAAATTTTCAAGGAAACTGTAAGTTTCCAGCAAAGGAGCAACCAGATACTGAGGATAGTGGGGGAAGAGGGGACTGTGAACAGAGAAAGGAAGGTGGTAACTAGGGATGAGTCATATCTACAGCAGCAATAGTATGTTGTAAGAGAGGCCAAATCCAGAAAACCAGAAATTCCTTTTTAGAGTATCATAATCTTCACGGACAGGAAACCCAGTACATCCAAGGCATTTCATTCCACTTTTGGATAGCTTTAATTAATCGGTAGGAAGGTTTTTTCCCCTCATATTAAGTTGAAATTTTCTTTCTGCAATTTCTACCACTGCTCCTGTTTTGCTCCATTTTATCCATCTCTCCAGCTCTCTTATCCCCCAACTTGGAATTGCCCTTTGACACAAAACCACTTTTCAGAGAGGAAGGGCTTTTTGCAGCAAGGACTTCAGGGCAAGTGAGATAGCTAAACCTGCCTTTAAATTGTCTACCAATGAATGCCTACTAAATTTTTGCATTTTTCAAATACTTCTAACTCACATCATCTGCTTTATAGATATTCCTTCTGTATCACCAGTACACCCACTTTATTAATCCTTTTAATCTATGATATGGGAAATAGTATAGAGAATTTTCCTGTAATTTTTGATAGGCAAGATTTATTTTTTGATATATATTCATAGGATCATAGACCTTATATCAACATTATCATCATCATCATCATCATCATCACCACCATCACCACCATCATCATCATAGCTAGCATTCTTATAGTGCTTTAAGGTTTGTAAAGCACTTTACAAATATTATTTCACTGTATACTCACAACAACCTTGGGAAATAGGTGTTATTATTATCCTCATTTTACATATGAGAAACTGAGGCAGACAGGTTAAGTGACTTGCTCTGGGTCACACAACTATAAATGCCTATGGCTGAATTTGAATTCAGGTCTTCCTGACTCCAGGTTCAGTGCTCTATTCATTGTGCCACCTACCTGTCATCTTGTCTAACTCCCTAATTTTCTAGATGAAGAAACTGAGGCCCAGTAAGGTAAATTGATTTCCCCAAGGTCACATATTAAATATTAGAACTGGTATTAGAGTCAATTCCTCTGATGCTAAACCCAGTGGTCTTTCCTCTGTATCATATTACCTCCTCCACAGAATTCCTACTCTGATGACTTCTCTGGGCTTGGGGTGATCATTAAATATGCATAGGCTATTTTAGCCAAGAAAAGTCTCTAGCAGGTTCCACAAAACTTCTCAGGTACAGGCCCAGTGATGGACTATATGTGCTATCCATGGATTTATCTAAGTATGGAAAGATTCATGACTTATAGGGGATGGTGGATGGTAGATATTTTTAGCTACAACTCATGAAAACAAACAAAACTCTAAACTAGACATCAGTCCTGCTGGTCCATTTCCTCAATGCCATGGCATATTATCAGAAAAGAGGACAGAAAATATTCCTTCAACATATACAAACATTCATTTAATCGGGAGTACCCTTGATGAACCATCTTTAGCTAAGAAGCAGCATGTTGACAGAATTTTGGAGGAATTGATCCCTTCCTCTGAAATGAGACTAGAAGATGTGAAGACATCAAAGCCAAGTGGAGAGACAAGTCATAGTTTCTCCTTCTAGAGGTGAATTAGGGAATAAAGAACTTGGTGGAGTTGGTTTTCTTGTGTGTCTAAAGGTAAGGAGAAGCCAGTCATTTGGCTATCTGTTCTACAGTGCTCATAAGGAAGTCAGTTTAGCGTGGTTTAGGATCAAGCAAGAGGCCAGAAAAAAAAGAGTCCAGAGACTTGTAGAACTCAAGCTCAAATAGAAATGGGGCCACTGCACTGTACAAAAGGATCACTGTGGGTCATGTAGTTACTTAGTATTAAAATATAATATTACCTTTGTTGTATTTTATTTTATTTTTGTTAAATATTTCCCAATTCCATTTTAATCTAGTTCAGGCCACACTTGAAAATGTTGTGGGCTACACATATCCTGCAAACCATATATTTGACACCTTTCTTGTAGAGTCCTTGGAAGTATCACCATTATCATAATAACTATAATAACAACTAGCATTTGTGTAGCCTTGTAAAGTTTGCAAAGTGCTTTACATGTGTCATCTCATTTGGTCTTTTAATGGCTGAGGAAACTGAGGTTCACAGAGTTTGAGTGATTTGTCCAGGGTCACACAGCTAGTAAATGTCTGAGGCAGAATTAGCAAGCAGCATATTTATAAATCACAAATGTTGTTGTTGTTGAGCTGTTTCAGTCATTTCTAACTCTCCATGATTCCTTTTGAAGCTTTCTCGGCAGAGATACTGGAGTGGTTTGCCATTTCCTTCTCCACCTCATTTTACAGATGAGGAACTGAGGCAAGCAGGATTAAGTGACTTGGAGCATTCTTCAAAAAGAATCTGAAGGTGCTGGACATGATGAAGACCTAATTTCATTTTTTGTGATGTTCTTGACTGTGTCTTAACAAACAGGAAGTAACTGGTTATAGATGGAGTGGTCATTTAAGTATCGGCTGTTTCTGGGTAGTCAGATCGTAGATTTGCTTCCAAAGCAGAGGTTAAAGTAAATACCAAATGAGAAGAAAGGACGAAGAGGAGAAGACATTGAGTATGATTGTTGCAGTTCCAATCCGACCTCTTTAAATAAGCTGTCAATTCTGAAAAATGGGAAATGGATAAAGGTTGACTTTGTCAACATTTCTTAGAAAAATTTAACTCAGGAAAAAGTCAATACTATGAAGAGGTCAAAAGAGCTCTGGAAACTGCTTCTACCTGTAGACACTTAATCTTGCCAGCAGAGAGACATGGCATCTAAGGACATTACCTGTTTAGAATGCAAACTCATTTATAAGACATCACATTGGAGCATGATGGAAAATTACTTCTAGTGGTATTGCCTCAGAAAACAGCAAAATGCAATTGAGGACAAAATAAGCCTACAGAGATCTTTGAATGAGATACTGCTAATCCAGAATATCCTGAAAATAGGTGCTTTGTAAATGAAACCACAAGGAGGACAACAAATAGACAAGGAGTAGTACAGATCTGCATCATGTCTTTAGTGATCTATTCTCATTGAGGTATTGGGCAATTATCACATCTGGATTCTACCATCACAGTACTCAATGCATTATAGGAGGAAGTAGCAATGCAACCTGGAAGTTGAAGTTGTTGGGAAGGGTTATTGGAACTGATCAAATATATAATTGTAAAAAAATTGCTGTTGGAGATAATCCAATTTTAAAGGTACTCAGGGTAAAAAGTGCACAGCAGAGAACGAAAGAAAATTTCAAAGGGAGCACAGAAAAGCAGAGTAGCTTCGAAAACAATGTGTAGTACCTATTTTTTCAAAAAAAGTAAACAGTGTGAAATGGAAATTTGTAGTTTTATGTTGAATCCTCTTTTTATGTTGTGCTGTGTACATGAAAGTGTTCTTTTTTTGTCTTTTTATATTTAAGTTCAAAATGAATTTTTAAAAAGGTACCCAGTGGTTATTCTTTCTTCCTTTCTTCTTTCCCTCCCCTCCCCTCCTCTTCCCTCCTTCCTTCTTCCTTCCCTTCTTCCTTCCTTCTTCCTTCTTCCCTTCCTTCTTCCCTTCCCTTCCTTCCCTTCCCTTCTTCCCTTCCTTCCTTCCTTCCCCTTCCTTCCCTTCCTTCTTCTTCCTTCCTTCTTCCCTTCCCTTCCCTTCCCTTCCCTTCCCTTCCCTTCCTTCCCTTCCATTTCAAGAAGGGAATGAATCCAAAAGAATGGAATCAGTCATGAGTGGTGCTCTTACTGAAAAAAAAAAAGAGGGGGTGGGTGGGCAACTAAGAAGTTATCAGAAGATAATAATCCCTAGGCCTATTTAAATCATTTCTATAAAATCTTTTATAAGAATGGATTGATGCATGCATTAAGGATATCCTTGACAAAAACATGAGAAGGGAACAGGTAGGCTTTCACAGCTAATTTTGGATTACAGACTACATCATGACAGTTACACTGTATGTCTGAAAAACTGTATGTATGTATGATGAATACTGAATGTAAGATCCCACTGTCTATTGTTTATTGTTTTTTAAGAAAGGATTTGATGCTGTATCACAAAATGTTCCTTTTAAAGCTCTCCTCAAATAAAGTATCTTTCCCTGAATCCTTCGAAGTAATAAATGTACTAAGGAAGAGGTTGTTCTATGTTGTTGTTTTTCAATCTTGTCCAGCTCTTTGTGACCCCATTTGAAGTTTTCTTGGAAAGTTACTGGAGTGGTTTGCCAGTTCCTTCTCCAGGTCATTTAACAGATGAGAAATTGAGGCAAAGGGGGTTAAGTGACATGCCCAGGGTCACACAGCTAGTAAGTGTCTAGGCTAGATTTGAATTCAGAAAGATGAGTCTTCCTGACTCCAGGCCTGGAACTCTACTGCGACAGCTAGCTGCCCAGGTCGCTCTATAGATGATTTAATAATAGATATAGAAATGGAAGGGCTCTCAGGGGCATTTAGCTAAACCCCCTCGTTTTATAACTGAAGAAGTTAAGTGATTTGGCCAACTGTACCCAGGTAGTAATCATCAGGGGTAGGATTTGAACCCAAGTTCTCTCATTTTAGAGTTAGTGCTTTTTCACTTTTTCAACAACTTTTCAACAAATGAAATATAAAACAAGGAGACCTGTGCTCACGGGACATTCTCCTTGACAATGAAAGAGAGAAAACAAGATTCCTCATTGAATCAGAGGTTCTCCAATGCTCCTATTTTCAGATGATGTGGCACTAATTGCATCAAGCCAGAGAAAGTGTAAAACTCCCCAACGAAGTGCAGAATAACTTGAAAGAGACCAATTTAATCATCCATACTGAAAAAAAGTGGAGGAAAATGTAAATGCCCAGATGAGGATGTGCAGTTAGATGTATAGTCCATTGAGAAAGTCCATCAGTATATAAACAGATGATGATCAATGAACTGGGCTCAGAGTTAAGTTGGAGAAGGAAACTCAGCTACATTTCGTTTGGGAAACTACCCAATACTTTCAATAAGTTTAAACTGCTTGCTACTGCAAAATCCTGTGTCATTAACACCAGCATGTTAATGGTGATAATGATACATGATACCATGCAGGTGGGAGACATAGTGCATAGAGAGTGCTGGGCTTGAAATCAGAAGGATCTGAGTTTGAATCCTGCCTCAGCCATTCATTAGCTGTGTGACTCTGGGTAACTTAACTAACTTCTCTCAGCCCTGCTTCCCTCATTTGCAAAATGGGGATAATAATAGCACCCATCTCATAGGGTTTCTGTGAAGATCAGGGGACCTTCATCAGTCTTCTTGACCTATGTCTTGTCGCTGGACTCTGATGAGTCTGGAGGAAAGAGTGAGCCTGATGACTTTTATCAGCTCTGCCTCACTTAAATTCAATTCACTTACAAGTCAAGACATCACTCTCCTGATGTCATTGGTCCTCTCTGAGAAATAAGGATGATCAATAATCACAAAAACAACAACCTATGAAGATCAGATGAGGTGCCATATGTAAAATATTTTGGAAACCTTAAGTGCTACATAAATGGTAGCTGCTGCTGCTATCATCATGGAAGACCAGGAGATCACTGAATTAGAAGAAATCTCAAAAGCTATCTAGTCTAACTTCTATATGAACTCTAGAATACGAAAGATAAGGGATTGGTCATTTGGACTTTGTTTGAAGACATCTAGAAAGGAGAAACTCCATTAACACCTAAGACAGTGAATTCTACTTTTCGATGAGAAGATAGGAAGTTTTTCCTTACATCAAAGCTAAGTCTGTCTTTACTTATCTTCTGCCTGTTACTCTTAGTTCTCTCCTTGAGGGCTAGATGAAGTCTAAACCCTCCTCCATATTGTAGACATTCAAATGCTAGAAGACAGTCATCATGTCCTTGCTAAGTCTGCTCAAAATTACAGGTAAACTAGAGGTTGTTGTTGTGATAAAGATCTTATGTTAAAAAGGACAGCGGCATCCAGGTCCATCTCCAGTTGTCCTGATGGCTCCTGAGGAGAGGGTGAGGCTGGTGACTTTGCCCAGCCCTCCCTCACATAAATCCAATTCACTTGCATGTCACGGCATCACCTCCCTAATGTCATGGTCCTCTTCAAGAACAAAGGACAAACAACAATAACAACAACAGGTGAACCGGATGACAATGGAAAGACAGACGGAAGATTTCAGCTGACTGCAACAGAACATCATCTCTACTGTCCCCATCATACTGGTTGCCAGTGACCACCACAATCTCTCCTAAATGTTCACAAATTGTCTGTTTAGTAGCTCATTTTAGAATTTCACTGAGGAAGCAACATCGAGTTGACTAGCCTTTAATTTTTGAGATTTATCCTTTTCTCCTTAAAAAAGACGAACAGACCAACATTTCCACATCTGCATTCATCTGGTACCTTCTGCATTTTCCCGATAAATCAAAGACTTAACAACAATAACTCTGAGGTCACATCTACTGGTTGCTTTAGCCTCCCAGGATGTAATTTGTCTGGCTCGAAGACAACTTATTTAAAGCAACTTACCATCTTCTTACCTGTCCTGGGTCACCACAATCTCTTTCCATCATTTTCAGCTTGAAGACCATTTTCTTCTCTGGAGGAGATAAAAACAAAATAAAAATTAAGTAGTTGTACTTTCTTTTTCTTATCTATTATCTTCTGCAAACAGTTGGTCTGTGAAAGATAAAAAGCTCAGAGACAAAACAAAACACAATATACATACAGGATCAGAAAGGACTGATTAGGCGATGGCAGAACAGAAAGACATCTGGAGGTCAGAGTTGACCACAAGTTGAACGAGTCAGCAATGTGCTATGGATAGTTGTAAATGATAATGAGCTTTATTTTAAAGATTTTGATATGCAAAATCTGAGAAGTAATCATTGTCTTGAACTCTCCATTAGTCAAACTTTTATTAGTATATCATGCACAGTTCCAGTAACCACATTCTTTAGAAAAAATGTGGAGAAATGGGAGAGAAATGGAGAGAGTCCCGAGAGAAGCAAAAGTGATCAGAAGACTGGGAAATAGTTACCAAGGGGAAAAAGTAAAAGAAATTTGGATTGTTTAGGTTACAGAGAATTCAATTTAACCAGTATTTATTTTTAAACTGTAAATAGTATTTTATTTTTTTCTAATTACACGTAAAGACAATTTTTAACATTCTTTTTTTGTAAGATTTTGAGTTCCAAATTTTTCTCCTTCCTTCTCTCCACCCCCACCCCACCCCCAAGATGGCAAGCAATCTTATATAGGTTAGACATATGCAATTATGTAAAACATATTTCCACACTAGTCATGTTGTAAAAGAAACAGAACAAAAGGGAAAAAATGCAAAAAAGTGAAGAAAGTAAAAATAGTATGCTTCAATCTGCACTCAGATTCCTTCAGTTCTTTCTCTGTATGTGGATAGCATTTTCCATCATGAGTCTTTTGGAATTGTCTTAGATCATTGTATTGTTGAGAAGAGCTAAGTTAACCATAGTTGATCATCATGCAGTGTTACTATTACTGTGTATAATGTTCTCCTGGTTCTGCTCACTACACTTTCCATCAGTTTCATGTAAGACTTTCCAGTTAACCAACATTTATGAAGCAATTACCATGTGCCATGTATTGTACTGCCTATGGAAAACACAAAGAGGAAAAACCATTCAGTCCCTACTCTCCACTGCAGTTAGAGTCTATTGTGTGGACAAGGATATGGACACAGGTAAGTGTGACACAAAGTAGAAGAGGGATAAAAGCAGAAGGGAGATCTAGACAAAATCATTTAAAGAAGGGCACTTACTCTTCCCCCTGCTTAGCCTCTCGCTTGAACTCATCTCTTTGGTCCTGTCTCTTCTGTCCCACACAACAGGGTCATATACTCATGTGGAAAAGGACCTGAGGTTTCATAGGGAGGGGAAGGATCTACACACTCAAACTTTTTGGGATAATAACTTGTGTAAATAAAATAGAGACTGATTTTCATGAGGGACATTAGTCTTATAACCTTGCTAATAAATGGCAATGCACATGAATACAACTGTACAACATAACGCTCACGAACTGGGCAACATGCTTAGTTTCCTTATGCCTATTAGCTAGCATTTCTATAGTACTTCAAAGTTTTCAAAGCGCTTTACATGTGCTACCTCATTTGATCCTCACAACAACTCTTTAAGGTAGTTGCTATTTTTATCCCCATATCACAGATGAAGAAACAGACATTAAGTGAATTGCCCATAGTCATGCAGCCATAAGTGGCTGAGGCAGGATTCAAACTCAGGTCTTCCTGACTCCAAGTCCAGCTCTTTACCCACTGCATTAGCTTGCTGTCTCTATAATTGGGGATGATACTAACCTGCACTACTTTTCCTTAAAAACTACTGTTAAGACCAGTATTTTGTAAAGCATAAATTATAAGAATGAGTTTTAGTTACCAGATGCTCAGACATCTGTTGAATTGAATCTGGTGACATCTTTCTGGAAATTCAAAATCTTCTGGTAATAATAGACTAAAGGGATTGACTGTTTTTGCCTGTTTGGCTAGCTTATTTCACTTTGAAGAGAGGACAATGGGCAAACAGAAGAAACTTTTTGGCCTTTGCTATTCCTAAAGTCTCCTGCAGAGACCTGTTCTCTAGCACTTAAGCACAGGTCCTGGCGTGTTTGAGACACTTGAAAAATGCCTATTGATTGTTTGATTGAGAAATTTTTCTGCTTAAACTCTGGATGTCTGTGGGGTCTGGCCCATGCCAATGCCCTCAGATGAAAGGAACCAAGGAGACTATGTATTTTTAGCTTCTCCTTGGCAGCTCTGAATAGGGAATTACATGTTTCTTGTCCTTTCCCTTTGACTTGTCTCTCAGAAGTAGGAACCAATTGTGGATGAACAGTTGGCTTACAAGGCTGGTCTCTCCATCCTGGGGTCCCTTGGTGGCTTAGCCTAAGCTCTTTGATTCTGGTTTGAATCAACAAAAGGAGATGAGAACCCCAAGGTTCTGGGTACCAAAAAAAAGATGTGATTCCTTTATTTTCTACTGTTTTGTAGGAAGAGAATGGCTGTAACATCCTGAAATATATGTTTAAGCAAAACATTATTTTTAAATGTTGTTATGGGAAGAAGGAGGGAGAGAAATACTTCGACACTTGAAGAAATTGCATTGATTAGAAATGGGAGTCAAGGCTGATCTCCTATAAATCAGAAGCCAGGGTCAAGAAATTTCCATTGAAATTCATGAAAGTCACAAACTTCAAAGCCTTAGTTTCCCCTTCTGGGAGAAAGACTTGACAGGGTCAGAAGGACACTCTGCAGATGAAAAGCTTTCAAAACAAAAATAAAACAGACAATATTTTCAGTTCTAAGTCATTAGGGAATTTTGATTCTGGGTTTAAACAGTTATTTAATCATTGAAGATATTCTAAAAAGCAACACGATCTTGTGCTGGAGATAGAGGGAAGAAGGAAAGAAAAAATAGGAAAAAAAAGATTGTTTTCTGTAATTCTAGAAATCAAGCTGTGTTAATGACAACAGGTCTAAAAGAAGGCTCTTGATACCAAAATCTTCCTAGAATGTGATCTGTTCTGCTACCAACAACAATCAAATTGCTACTGTAAAAATTTCTCACCACCAAAAATTTGAGTTTTGACTGAAATCTTATAATACTTCTTACCTGAATTTTCTTTCCTTCCTTCCTTCCTTCCTTCCTTCCTTCCTTCCTTCCTTCCTTCCTTCCTTCCTTCCTTCCTTCCTTCCTTCCTTCCTTCCTTCCTTCCTTCTTTCCTTCCTTCCTTCTTTCCTTCCTTCCTTCTTTCCTTCCTTCTTTCCTTCCTTCCTTCCTTCCTTCCTTTTTTCCCTTCCTTCCTTCCTTCCTACTTTCTTTCCTCTTTCTTCCTTCCTTCCTTTTTTCCCTTCCTTCCTTCTTTCCTTCCTTCCTTCCTTCCTTTCTACTTTCTTTCCTTTTTCTTCCCTTCCTTCCTTTTTTCTCTTCCTTCCTTCCTTCCTTCCTTCCTTCATTCTTTCTTTCCTTTTTCTTCCTTCCTTTTTTCCCTTCCTTCCTTCCTTCCTTCCTTCCTTCCTTCCTTCCTTCCTTCCTTCCTTCCTTCCTTCTTTCTCTCTCTCCTTGCTTTCTTCCTCTCTTTCTGAGAGAGAAAAACAGAGGATAATAAATTCATCTTTTTCCCTGTTGTTTTTAGAAAGGTAAAAATTGAGGAAGGAGAAGATAAAGCATAGATCTGTATCTAAAAAAAATCCAGCCATATAGAAAACTATCAGTATTGTCATAATGAGCATTTGAATATATTCTCTGAATGTGTCTTAGTTCCACTGAAGTATGAAGGTCTATTTGAGTTCAGGCAGAGAAGATGGGTTATTTCATCCTCTTTCTCTTGTGCCAAAATGACTTCTATAGTCCCCTAGGTAAATAATGGGGAGGTGAGGGAGGAGGGTCAGGAAGGAGAAACTTGGTATCCTGCACCAGGGACAGGAAGAGGGACAAGAGAACAGGTAAAGTTGCAAATGTGATTATAGAAAGATGAAAAAAGTCTGCCTAGGGATGAGCGGTTCTTTCACAAACTGGAACAGCTAACTCGAGCTCCATCTTTGTACTCCCTTAAACTCATTATCCTACCCAGCATGCCCTCTCCTTTCCTGAGTTCCTGATTGGTGAGAATTCTCTATATGTTAGCTAGGTATGGATTGAATTGAAAATTAATTCTAAATCTTAGTGCTGTTTCTCTGAATATAACGGCTGTCCCTGCACCATCTCCCCTTTCCTCCACTCCATCCTACCCAATTTAACTTTGGTTACTCATATTTTACATGGGCCCCATCTAACAGGAAAACCTTGCTACAGTCACATATGCATAATGTTCATTGTGGGGTGGGGAGAAGGAGGGGAATTAGGGGAACACAACTACACAAATACAATTCAAACCCTCATCCAGGGCTTTAATTTGTTTTTGAAGAAATGTATAGGGTTAAATAGAGACCTCATGAAAGCTCATGGCTGTAAATATGGCTCCCAGGACTCACAACACTGTTCTTCTGCCATATTCATGGTACCTTTCTGCTACCCGCCTCTGTTTTCTATCTCTAGCTTTGGTTACAGTTATCAAATCAATACTGCCATTCCTGGAAAGCAGGTGTCAGTCAGCTGCCTACTCCCATTCCCATTATTTCCCAGATCAAAATACCCCACTATCTTATATGTATTTCTTCCTTTATTAGAATATAGATTCCTTGAGGGCAGGGACTGTCTTGATTTTTGCGTTTCTATCTCCAGAGCTTAGCACTCTATGTCAGGCCTAGAATATAGGAAGCATTTAAAGACTTTCCCATTCATTCATTCATTTGTCCATTTATTCATTCATTCAACTTGTCATTCTTGTCAGAAAGACACACCATAGTTGAACAGAATATTTGGCCTTCCCAATGCTCTTAGCAGTGAGGAGGAAGGAAATTTGGGATGGATGGGTGTTGAGGGAATCTCTCGATGGGCTAGGACAAGAGAAAAACCCAGAATTCTGTAATGGGCTGATCTCTATGTTAGGTCTCTAGGGACCTTTGTGATTATGGCAGGAATACAGAGTGATGGCTGGCAAATCTGCTGGGCCCCCTGAAGTATTGCTAAGTGCCTCTTTTAGACTTATTCAGCTTTAAGAAATTGTGATGCCCTTGGACTACTCACTGCTAGGGACACGATGGGCCTTGGAAAGAATTCACTCTGCCCTAACCCAGCTGGAGCAAGGCCTAAGTGACCTGTCATGGAGGTCTGACATCAGCCAGTGGCATTCAGTCACATATGCATAGTACATAACTTACCTAACCCAATCATAGCAACTGGAATAGAAATAGTTTTTCTGTCTGTGATAATTTAAAAGGGAAACTGTTTCATCATTTTTATAGAGTAGAGCAATGCTTCTTAATTTGTGGGCTGAGGACTTTTGTATGTCAGGAAGTTACGGCAAAAGGATTTTGCCTCCATATGCACCTTAAGCACAGTCATTTTGGTCTTTATTTAGTTCAGCAAAGTTTGCTGCACAATTCAGTGCAACAGAAAAGCCGATATAGTTTGTAGACTTAATAAACGTCTGTACACGTGTGTTTTGCAATTTTCCAGATCTATGCAGATGCTGTTGTGATTAATATTAATTTTTCACCAGGCTGCCCTCTTCTAGACTTCTCCATCATGCCCTGGAAAGGTCTTCATTCCACAAGATCATGTGGCCTTGGAATTCACACTCTGGAAGTACCTTCCATTTCTGGGACCTCTTTCTCTAATTGGATGGCTCTTCTCTGAACCTCCATTTATGAAGGCCACCCAGGCCAATTATCTCTTCATTTCTCACTGGGCTGTGCTATGGACTTCTGTCTCTATAATGCCTCCACCACCAGTATCTTCTTTCTTGTGCCTCCCACCCCCTTTTAATTTTTTTTTATATGTTTTCTTCTCCTTGAGGGCAGGGGAGGTCTTTCTTTTTGCTTTAATTTACATTCCCAATGCTTAGCACACCTAGTAAGCACTTAATAAATGCTTTTTGACCTTGCTTGATCTGCTTGTTAACTGACATAATACAAATTTCTGCAAAAGCAGGCCCTGGATGAGGGCTTGAATTTTATTTCTATAATTATTTTTCCCTAATTGCCCCCTCCCCCCAATGAACTTGGAGTAGCAAGGTTTTCCTGAGTTATATGGGCCCATGGTATATATGAGTAACCAGAGTTAAATTTTTTGGGGGTGGCCATTATATTCAGAGAAGTAGTACTAAGATTTAGAATTAATTTTCAATTCAATTAATAGATTATTAGTACAGAGCTGGAAGAGCTCTTAGAATTTTTATTTACTATGCTCATTTATTATGTATTGTATACATTATATATTCATTTATTAAACACCTACCTTGTACCAGGCACTGTACTAGGCACTGTTATATAAAGACAAAAGAGAAACATTCTCTACCCTCAGGGTACTTACATTCCAATGGGGGGGTGGTGGCAGGAAATCAAATGGTACACAAATAACCAAAAGTAAAATATATACAAAGAAGGGAGTCCATTAACAACCAGAGGATTTGAGAGAATAGGTCAAAGCTTTTTCTTTGTAGCTTCTGGATAATTTCTCCTCTGTTTCCTTTAGTAAAAGCCTATAAAAGCTTGTGGCTATCTATGAGTATGGCCTTGTGGAAACAGAAACAGGGAGAACCTGGTCAAGCCAGAAAACTGGGAAAATTCAAATAGATGAGGAGGTCATTTTGAAAGCATCAAATGGCATACTCTCTACTGGCCACATTAAGTGATGGCAGTAAAAACAAAGGGATGTGGGAGAATCAAAGCTAGAGCAGAGGGGTAGCCACCTTCGAATCCAGGGAACTATAGAAACTAAACAGAAAAGGGGAAGAACGAGTTGGGAGCATGGAGCTTAGAGGAGAAAGACAATAACTCACAAGGATGTCTCCATTCCCTATGTGGCACCCCTTGGTGAAGGAGGGATCCTCCCTTCTCCTTCCACCTGAGCGCAGGTGTGCACATACTCTACCTCCTGTTACTCCTGGATCCTTTTCATTGGCTGGTGAGCCAGAACTCTGTAGATTTACTAAAGGGACAGTCTTTGCCCCCTAAGCCTCTCCCTTCTGTCCTCAAAATGTTAAGAACAATTTTGAGATGTGAGGTTTGGAGGGTCAGTGGGAGGAAGATGTCCTTTCTCTCACTGGCCCGTGAGCTCATGCCCTCTTAGGCAAGCTTTTGTCTGGGATGGGGTATTCTTTCCCTTAACACTGGAAGAAGCCGACAGGAAATACCCCTAACTGAGACAGGATTGTCTAGGAGGCCGTGAGTCTGTTGCTTGCAATGGGGAGGGACATTCATTCTCTCCTCTACCACCTCAACCATCCTGAGCTCAGAAAATTTTCTATATACTTCTAGGCCAAAGTGAGGAAGAACTGTGAAGAGCAAGAGATTGGCCCTTTCCTATCTCCACATTATATATCCATTTATTAAACACCTACGGTATACCAGGCACTGTGCTACCAATGAAAGGAGTCATCATGGCTAATAGGAAGTAGCCAGAGGATATCTGTGCTTGCTCTGAAGTGGGGGAGGAGGGCGTCTTCATCATACCATCCCAAGCTGCTGCCACGCTCATCTAGTTTCCTGCTGCCCAGGGTCTCTTAAAATCTAGGTTCAGCTCCTCCAAAAGCTTACTAAAGTTTCCATGGTGCCATGTCATTGCCCTTACTGGTAGGGACAGTTAGGCGGTTCAGTCAATAGTGTACTTGGAATCAGAGACAGCTGAGTATGAATCCTATCAAGCTCTTATTAGATGTGTGGCCCTTAACTTCTCTGGGCCTCAGTTTTCTTATCTGTAAAATGGGGGTAGCAGAACCTAACTCACAGAGTTGTTGTGAGGATTAAATTAGACATCATGATGGACGTGCTTTGCAAACCTTAGGGCACTATACAAGTGTTAGCTATTATTATTAGAGAGATCAACCTGTTTTTATTTACCACGTGTTTGGAATATTTTTTCTACTGAGAATCTGGATTCTAGTAAATCACTTTCCTCAGGAACTATGAATCATCAACCTGAACATAGGGAAGTGGGTAGAACAAATGGCTGGATGGGAGAAGGTGTCAACTATTCATTGGCTTCAAGGCATGTCAGTTCTCTCAGCTCTGCCAATAAACTAGAGACCCCTGAGAGTAGGGAGACAGAAGGGAAGGAGAAGAGAAGAAGATTCAGGAAAGAAGAGAAAAATGAGTCTTGAGAGACTTAGACTGGGAGTTCATGGCAGTATGAGGCCTAGGAAAAAGAAATCCTGGTGGCCAAGGCCTCTTGGTGTTGAGTCACGTGGCCTCCAAAGACCATAGGCTCTAGACACCATTTCAATCACGTCCAACTCTTCCTGACCCTATCTGGGGTTTTCTTGGAAGAGATACTGGAATGGTTTGCCATTTCCTTTTCCAGCTTATTTTACAGATGAGGAAATTGAGGCAAACAGGGTTAAGAGACTTGCCCAAGGTCACACAGTAAGAATCTGAAACCAGATTTGAACTGAGGAAGCTGAGTCTTTCTGAGTCCAGCCTTGGCAGTCTATTCATTGTACCCCCTTGCTGCCCAGATACCAATATTAGATAAAAACTAAAGCTTTGCCTAAGGGGTACTCAGTTGTTATTTCTAGCTAGTGGATTTGTTTTAGGCAAATTAACTAAGGAGGGATAGGGCAATGGGAAAGAGAAAAAGAATGTTTCCAGGGGCCAGAACCGTTAAAATCTTCAAGAGAGTAAAGGAGTTGACTGACTCTTCCCTTTTTCTCATCCCCAAATATAATTAGTTGCTAAGAACTATGATTCTATCTCTCTAATAGCATATATATTCATTCCCATCTCTACTCTCTACTTACACAGCCAGTACCCTAATTCAGGTCCTCATTACCTCTGGCCTGGATTATCGCCCTGCTCTACCAGGTGGTCTTCTTTCTTCTGGTTTCCTCCTCTTTCTCATTCATTTTTCACACAACTACCAAAATAGTCTTCTTATTTCACAAGTGTGATCATTTCTCTGCCTTGTTCAAAAGCTTTAAGTTGCTTATAGGATATCTCACAGTATATTTATTTGTTTATTTATTTGACACCCCTCCACCACTCATTATATTGTAACTTCCTTGGAGGGAGAAGCTGTGTTATTTTATCTTTGCACAGTACCTCTCCTCTGTCTCTGCCCTCCACGACTCAGAGTGGGACGTTGTAGGATGTGAGCAAGGAAGTTTTGAAAGAGGAAGTGATAAGATGGAGTATTAAGGGACAGGTGTCCAGGACAAGGTGATTTGGCTTAGAACAGAAGGGACAGGATATGCCTTTTGCCAACCAGAAATATGAACCGTAGGTCTTAAGAGCAAAGGGATGAGAAAGTGATGGCAAGTTTCTCCTTGCTAGGGCCTACTAGTTGTGTTTATACTCTATGGCCCACAGGTAGACTCAGCAAGAAATAGTTTAAGGTCTCTGTCAACAATAGGACAATGAATGAAAAAGCGCCAGACCCCAACTCCATGCCCCATGCCCTACAAGATTTCAGATCCAGATTTCCTATGTCTTAATTTAAAGATTACCAGGTGTTTGAGCCTAACATTGTTTTTGAATTAAGTTATATTGCCTACAATAATTTCTTGGTTGACTGTTAGTATGAATAGTTACTACTGGGGCTAAGCAAAGTAGATTCTGCTCTCCTTAGGGCTCTTGGGTATAAAGTGGTCTACATACTACCTGGAAACTGGTTGGTTCTTGGAGAAACAGTAGGGGCCCCCGGTTGAATGGTAGATGTTTTATGTGTATTGTTTTATTGCCTTATTGATTCTATACCAAGAGCAAAGGTATGTATACAGTAAAGCATGTTCAACTTGTCCTCGGTGGAAGTAACTACATCAGGCCAAGGTTAAGTGTTTACAGCTTAGTGAAATATTGAAAGTTCAGGGAGGAGGAGGGAGTTTTGTAGTAGAATTGTGGCTAAGAGCTGGGTCCATACCAATTACATCCTTTGCCTGATATGGACACTCCCTAGAACTAGAGCTCAGTAAATATGATCTAATACCTGAGTCTATGGGAACTAGAGAGAGCATGACATTTTTTAGCATCTTATCAAAGTAAATTTTGGATTGGCTTTTCACCTGATCCTGCCTCTTGGTAGTTAAATATGCATCTCCTACCTAATAAGATATACTTAGAGACATAGAGGAATTTAAGAATACCTAGAAGGACCAATGACATTTTTCATATTGATTGATATGACTGGTATTTCCAGGTAATGTTTGTTGAATTGGATCGTGGGTTTTCCATTGATGAGCTGGGTAACTTTAAGAAAGTCTTTGAGCCTCAGTTTTATCATCTGTAAAATGGGGATGATTCTTATATTACAAACCTCCCAGGGTAGATGGGAGCACCCAGTGAGATAATTTATGCAAAGTTCTTTTTAAACCTCAGTGATTTATGACATTGTTGCCCATCAGTTATTTCTCGCCCCCCCCATTAGTGATGATGGATTTGCATAGAGACATTCACATTCCTCCACCTGATTCCTCATGCTATTAATGTGCTGTTAGTCACAGACACACTGTGAGCTGTCTGATGCCTTGGAACACTAATTGGGCACAAAGGGAATCACACATGTGATCTAGGCTTTATTTTCAGCCTGAAATCAATTGACCTAAGCTTTCCAGATCATATTCCACATAAAGATGAGGTCTAAACTTTTTTTTCTAGTTTTTTTCTTGCTCCCTCAATCCCTCCTCTACCCTTTTTATATCTTTTAAGGCCTCCAAAGCTCTGTATCCTCCAGCTGGTAATTTTCCTCCTTACCTTCTGCTTCCCAGCCAGCAGCAGCTTGCCCTAGTAACACCAGTGAATGGCACTCGCAATCATTGGCTCAGAGAAAAATCTTGTATCCAGTGAAATGTCAGCTGAGAGAGAATTTCCTGGCAGAATCTGATTCTATTCATTGCTCAAAATGGAACTGGAAGAAACAGGATGCCATCCGAATTCCTACTGCTTTTTAGGGACCTGACTAAAAGATTGTATATTATGAAGGAAGGAATCTGCCTCCTTATTTCTCCAAATGAAACCAGGTATAAAACCATCCCCAGAGGCAACCTAAGATTAAGGACCATTCTAAGGCTGTCCAAGCAAGATGAGTTCAAGTCCTTCCTCACACTATACCAGCAATGTGAACCAGGACAAGCCACTCAGCCTCCAAGTGCCCCAGCTAGGCTCTCCAACTAAAAAGCCATCCTACTTTCTATAGCCTTCCTTCTCCTTTCTTTTAAAAAATTACCATATTTATCTATATTCATACTTGTATAGCAGCTGTGCCTAAGAGGAACCTTCCACATCCTTCTTGTGATTCTTTAAAAAGGTGTTACTCAGTTCACAGAGTCCTTTGATAAGGAGTGAATTCACCTGGCCAGTGGATAGAGCACTGTACCTGGGGTTGGGAAGACCTGAGCTCAAATCAAGACTCAGAGGCTTATTGGCCTTACTAGCTGGGCAAGTAATTTAACCTCTGTCTGCCTCAGTTTCCTCAACTGTAAAATAGGGAATAACAATAGCACCTGCTTCCCAGGGTTATTATTAGGATTAAGTGAGATATTTGTAAATGAGATATTAGCACAGGGCCTGGCACATGGTAGGTACTTAATAAATATTCCCTCTCCTTTTCCTTTTCCCTTTTTCCTTCCCTTCTCTTTTAACATCATATTAAGGATGGTTGATTGAAACTTACCCAATTCAAAAAACACACATACATAGCCTGATCTTGGTCTTTTAAATGTAGAACGGAGACAGGCACAGAGATTTAACCCCTGTCTTCTCCCAAATTAACCATTTAGTGGCCAACCTCCTTTGTTTGGAGGGCAAATGGGTCCTCCATAGTTATGCAGGTCCAACTAAGCATACTCTACAAATAGGACAAGTTTCAAGTGAATTTAACATATGTAAAGTGCTTTATAAATTCTATCATTATCATAAATCAACTAATAAATCTCTTAACAAGGATGAAAGAGCAAAGTAAATAACAAGGAAAATTCCTTCATATGCTTATGGGTAAAATACAGTCTTCCCATGGTACAGGGCAGTTTAAGATCCTAGATTTGCATATAGGTAAAATACTTGTCTGACTGTTGTTCAGTCTGTCAGTGTACAACGAGGTCTCCATGATGCTTCGTTTTGTCTCCCAGATGTTATTTCCCTCTCCCCTAATCCTCTGTTTTCACTATGGAGTTGCTATTGTCTCTGCTGCTGGGCTTCTCTTCTAAAATAATACTGGAGGGGCAGCTAGATGGCACAGTGGATACAGCACTGGCCCTGGAGTCAGGAGGACCTGAGTTCAAATCCAGCCTCAGGCACATAACACTTAGGAGCTGTGTGACTCTGGGCAAGTCATTTAATCTCAAATGCCTCACAAAAACAAATAATACTGGAACAAGGAGTATTGCAGTTCTTTTGTGAGATTGTCCAGCTCAAACATGCTTAGGATTAATCACCACACTTTTAACTTGTTTTTGTAGTCAGATCCAAAGCTATATCATGCACAGGAGACAGTCCCTCAGGTCAGGATCTTTTTTTAATTTTTAAACCCCAGCCCTACCCACCACCCCCCAACTACCTTACTAGAAATTTCCTCAGGCTTGTTTTTATGTATAGGTTGTGGTTAAGAAATTATTTTTTAACTCTTATCATGTACTTGTTGGCTAACACCAAGGCCATACAAATTACCCAGGACATTTGATAGGACTCAAGGAGATACTTAGGGACAGTGTAGGGAATGAGATGTGGCTGGAGACCCTGTAGCTGATGGCTACAATCAGGGCCTGAAGAGCCAAGTCTTTCTAGCTTGGTATCAATAACTGGGGCTCAGGCCCCACTGATGGAGCTTTGGAGAGGATCTTCTCTAGGCCAGAATGAATCACTGTGGGAGGACATTAGTGGAAATACTCATAGTCATTGGATTATAGAATTATTTAGAGATGGGAAGGACCTTAGACATCATCTAGTCCCTCATTTTATAGACTGGCCTCCCCTAGCTGGAGAACTGGACTTAGAGTCAGAAAGATTGGGGTTCAAATCCTTCCTCAGACCTCTACTAACTGTGTGACCTCAGATAAATCACTTAACCTCTTCTTGCTTCAGTTTCCTTATCAGTAAAGTAGGGAGGGCGTGTTGACTCAGTCTCTAAGGTCCCTTCCAGCTCTAAATCTTTGATTTTATGACTATAAACTCTTTGAGGACCAATTTTTTTTGGTCTTTGTATCACTAGCACCATCCACAGTACCTAGAACATAAATAGGTGCTTAATAATTGCTCATTTCTGGATTGGTTGATTGATTTGAGACCTCTTGAAATCTGATTTAGGACTCTCTCTACTACCACAATGTTATTCATGTTTTCTACAGTATGGAAATGGGGTAACATCTCCCCTAACAAGAGATGGCTAGGTGGCATAGTAGATAGAACCCTGAGCCTGGAGTCAGGAAGACCTGGGTTCAAATATAGCCTCTGATACTTACTAGTTGTGTGGCTCTGGGCAAGTCATTTGACAGAGGTTTCCTCAACTATAGAATGAGGATAATGACAGGATCTACCTCCCAGGGTTGTTATGGGGATCATGAGTTGCTATTTGTGAAGTGCTTAGAACAGCACATGGCATATAGTAGGTGCCATATAAACACTTATTCCTTTCATCTTCCCCTAAAATCCAAATTTATATTTAAAATATATGAACTTGCCAGGTGTGGTGGCACATACCTTTAATCCCAGCTACCCAGGAGGTTAAAACCAGGGGATTTCTTACATTCAGGAGTTCGAAGTGGGCTATGCCAATTGGATGCCTGCACAGAATCAAGCACAAGCATGGTGAATCACCAGGACATCAAGTTACTTAAAGAGGGTCAATGAGCTCAGATTGAAATGGAGCAGGTCAAAACTCCCTTGCTGATCAGTAGTGGGACTGACCCTCTGAGTGACCTCTGTACTTGTAGCCTGGCCAAGATAGGGAGATCCAGTCTTTAAAAAAAATTTAAAAATTTAAATTTGATGATTTAAGTTTCCATTGGAATTAAATGACTCAGAAAAGGAGACCTTCTAGTACACAGATACCTATAGACCTGTTAGTTACAGGACCATGGACAGGGATGTAGAAGCTTAAAAGATGGTATTCTGAGCCTCCAGCTGCTGCTGATCCATCACTAATGAAGGCAAAATAGCTCTGAAATGAGAAAGAAAGCCAAGAGGGAATTAAACTCCCTTTCTGCAGAACTTTTCAGGGACACATGACAGATGTACCCATATTATCTCCGTTTTAGATTAAGAGACCAGCCCAGGAGGGAGGAGCCAAGATGGTGGAGTGAAAGCAGTGACTTGCTTGAGCCCTCTCCCAAACCCCTCCAAATACTCATAAAAAATGGCTCTAAACAAATTCTGAAGCAGCAGAACCCACAAAAAGACAGAGTGAAACAAATTTCCAGCCCAAGACAACCTGGATGATTGATCAGAAAGGTGTATCACGCCGGGCTGGGAGCAGAGCAGCGTGGGTGCGCAGGCAGCATGGCCGCAGCAAACCTGGAGCAGGCCTCAGAGGACTGAATCGCGGGCAGCTGTGGAGGGTTCCAGACTCCTCAATCCAACAATGCCAAAGACAACTTAGAAGGTCAGTGGGAAAAGTCTGTTTCTGTTGGTGGTCAGAGAGGAAGGCAGGGTTTCAGCTCCATTCCCCAAGAGCCTGGCCCTGGGGGGGGGGCAGCTGCTTCCCGAGCTTCTGGCCCACAGACTGAGGGGGAATTCAGTGGCTGATCAGAGAGGGATTGCAGGGATCTCTTTGCCAGTGCTGAGGCAGGAATCTCTTGCTTTGCCCCTGTTTGGATCTGGGTCACAGTTCTGGGCGGCAGTGCTGGGGTGAGGAGGAGCGCTGGCATGGTGGACCTTGTAGTGCCTGTGGAGAGGAACCCCTTCTCACAGTTATGGGACAAAAAGGAATACCTGTGGTCACAGGCCAGGAAAGGAGTAAACACCTCGCCCCTTATCATACCACCTTGGAAGAACTGAAAATTTACAGGTCCCTACAAGTATCTCTGAAAACAGCTACACAAACCCCTGAAGCTTGGGACAGTACACTCTCCACATTGGAAGCAGACTCTTACCTTAACAAAGAGTTTAAAACTCAAGTAATTGGCTGGGATCATTTGCAAGCAGCGCAAAAAGAGTCAGACTATATTATCTTACTTTGGTGAAAAAGAAGATCAAAATATACAACCAGAAGAAGACAATAAAATCAAAGCTCCTACATCCAAAGCCTCCAAGAAAAATATGAATCAGTCCCAGGCCTTGGAAGAGCTCAAAAGGGATTTTGAGAAGCAAGTAAGGGAAGTAGAGGAAAAACTGGGAAGAGAAATGAGAGTGATGCAAGAAAATCATGAAAAACAAGTCAACAGCTTGCTAAAGGAGACCCAAAAAAATACTGAAGAAAATAACACCTTAAAAAATAGCCTAACCAAATGGCAAAAGAGGTCCAAAAAGCCAATGAGGAGAAAAATGCCCTAAAAAGAAAATTGGCCAAATGGAAAAGGAAGTCCAAAAGATTACTGAAGAAAATACTTCCTTAAAAATTAGAATAGAGCAATTGGAAGACAGTGACTTTATGAGAAATCAAGACACTGTAAAACAAATCCAAAAGAATGAAAAATTAGAAAACAATGTGAAATATCTCATTGGAAAAACAACTGACCTGGAAAATAGATCCAGGAGAGAGAATTTAAAATTATTGGACTATCTGAAAGCCATGATCAAAAAAAGAGCCTAGACATCATCTTTCAAGAAATTATCAAGGAAAACTGCCCTGATATAGTAGAACCAGAGGGCAAAATAGAAATTGAAAGAATCCACAGATCTCCTCCTGAAAGAGATCCCCAAAGGAAAACTCCTAGGAATATTGTAGCCAAATTCCAGAGTTCCCAGGTCAAGGAGAAAATATTACAAGCTGCCAGAAGGAAACAATTCAAGTACTGTGGAAACACAATCAGGATAACACAAGATTTAGCAGCTTCTACATTAAAGGACCGCAGGGCATGGAATATAATATTCCGGAGGGCAAAGGAGATAGGATTACAACCAAGAATCACCTACCCAGCAAAACTGAGTATAATCCTTCAGGGGAAAAAATGGTCATTCAGTGAAATAGAGGACTTTCATCAAGCATTCCTGATGAAAAGACCAGAGCTAAACAGAAAATTTGACTTTCAAATACAGGACTCCAGTGGAACATGAAGAGGTAAACAGGAAAGAGAAATCATAAGAAACTTATTAAGATTGAACTGTTTACATTCCTGCATGGAAAGATGATATTTGTAACTCATGAGAACTTTGTCAGTATTAGGGTAGTTGAAGGAAAAAAATTGTATGTATCTACGTATAGATAGATAGAGGGCACAGGGTGAGTTGAAGATGAAGGGGTCATATCCGGAGAATAAAATTAAGGGATGAGAGAGGATGATACTCGGAAAAGAAAAGGAGAGGTAGAATGGGGTAAATTATCTCACAAAAAAAACAGAAAAGTCTCTCAGAGTGGAGGGGAAATAGGGGAAGGTGAGAGGGAATGAGGGAATCTTATTCTCATAGGATTTGGCTTAAGGAGAGAACATACACATTCAATTGGGTATGGAAATCTGTCTTACCCTACAGGAAAATAGGGGGAGAAGGGGACAAGAGAGCAGGGGGATGATAGAGAGGAGGGCAGATTAGGAAAGGCAGTAATCAGAAGTAAATACTTCTGAGGAGGGACAGTGTCAAAAGAAAGAATAGAATAAATGGGAGGGCAGGGTAAGATTAAGGGAAATAGAGTTAGTTTTTCACAACATGTCTACTAAGGAAGTGTTTTGCATAACTGCACATGTACAACCTATATTGAGTCGCTTGCCTTTTCAATGAGGGTGGGTGGGGAGGGAGGAAGGGAGAAAATTTGGAACTCAAAGTTTTAAAAACACATGTTTTAAAAAAATGTTTCCACATGCAACTGGGAAATAAGAAATACAGGAAATGGGGTATAGAAGTCTATCCTGCTCTACAGGAAAATAGAAGGGGAAGGGGATAAGAGAAGGGAGGGGGAGAGATAGAAGAGAAGGCAGACCAGGGGAAGGGGTATTCATAATGCATGCCATCTTGGGGTGGGGGGAGGGGTGAGAAATTTGGAACTCAAAAACTTGTGGAAGTGAATATTGAAAACTAAAAATAAATAAATTTATATTGAAAAAAAAAAAAGAAACCAGCCCAAGCTTACACAACAGGCTTGGAGGAGAATAGAGCTTTGTTCATCCAGTGACTGAACACAAGCTGTGTTCTTCAGGGCTACAATTCTGCAAATTGTACCTCCCAAGAGGCCCATTCCTGCTAAATCAAATTTCTGTTGGATAAAGTTTTAAAGGTTCCTGTTTTATGAAAGGAATTCGAGGCAGTCTGATTTATGGCAATTCACAGTGATGATGCTCAGCCAATCACACCCATGCTGTCACTCAGAGCACTTTTGTAAGGCAGTACTGAAATGATGGGGTTCCTGACTTCTCTGTTTAAGGCCTTTGGCTTCCCCGCCTCAGGATAGCACTGCAGTCCCTCTCCCCTCCCCTGACCAGCTTTCCTCCCAGGGGGTATCTCTGCTTCCCAGCCAGCAGCAACAAACGCAGTCCCTCTCTAGCTCTCTCCAGCTGTCATTTCAAGAAAACTATTGTGTTGCCTGGGTAGGGGCATGTAGCTCAGGGAGGGGATGAGGGAAGAGCAGGCAAGAAAGGAGAAAGAATGACAAGGAAAGATCATCCTGCATGCAGTTCTTCATCTAGAAAAAGCTAAGCTCGGCTGCTGTTTCTGATAAGAAAAGTTACTATGGTAGCTGATGAACTAGGTCTGTGTGGTCAAATTTAGTGAAAGGGGTTAGTGACAAATTGGTAAAAGACTGCCCTCTCCCAAATACTGTGCAAAATTATTGAGAGAGAATTTTGGAGAGGGAGGGAGGAAAGAAAATTACCATTTCATTGCAATCAATTAGTACAAAACTACAGGCAGGATTTGAGACTAAGATGGAAAAACTTAGTTTTGTGGCAACATGTGTGCCTTATTTTTTGTTGTGGTTCATGGTCCCATTTGGGGTTTTCTTGGTAAAGATACTGAAATGGTTTGTCATTTCCTTCTCCAGCTCATTTTACAGATGAGGAAATTGAGGCAAACAGGATTAAGTGACTTGTCCAGGGTCACAGAGCTAGGAAGTGTCTGAATCTGGATTTGCACTCAGGTTTTTCCTGACTCTAGACCCAGTGCTCTATCCATTGCATCACCTAGCTGCCTTGTAATTTAGCTATTTCTCCAGTCCAGGCTTTGGCTCTTTTTGACATTCTGAAGCACCAAGGTGATAAGGGACAAGAAGATGACACCTTGCCCCAAGGGAGTTTTGATTCATCTACTCATAAGGAAATCATAATTTGAAAGATATCAGGATATGTGGTGAAATTGTTAGTGTTCCTGGAAGGATGAAGGGAAAAGTTAATTCATGCTTATTATATTTGTTTTAGCATTATTCATAATGCTGGTGAGAAAATCATTCAAAATTTTCCTTAAATTTTTTTTCATCTCTGTGAAGAGGGAGGTATTCAGGTGAGGCAAGCCTTCGATGTGAATGAAAATGAGCTGCTCTGGAAAAAAAAATATCTTCTAGAATAATAAGAAATTGAAAGTTTTATCTCACAATTCTGTGAGATAGGAATTATTATCACCTCCAATTTACAGATGAAGAAACTGAGGCTGAAAGAGATGAGGCAGCCTGCTGGTAGTCACGCAGCTGGTAAGTGTGAGAGGTGGGATAGAGTCTGGTACTCCTTCTACAATCCCCAATGCCTTCCACTGCTATAGAATGTACCTCATCCAGAGAAAGATCTATGCCTTGTTTCCAAGCAGCTAAAGACATATTTATGCATTTTCTGAATTCAAATGTTATAGGTAATTATTCTCAAAACCTTCCCTTGTGTATTGCAGAAAATCCCAAAGCATCTAAGGGTTATGTTAAAGATAGACTCTAATCATCTAGAAATCAAGTTCTAAAGCTTCAGTAATTAGAATCCTTTCTTGAAGAATGTTACACTAACCATTTTGTACCAGCTGTTTCGAATTTTTCTGAGAACAACTTTGCTTGAAGAGTGTGATGTCTTTTAGATGGGCACTCAGAACATAAAGTGCCTTTCAGAGGCAAACTTCACTGAGTTTCTTTACTTGTCCCAACATCACTTCTCCAGCTAAAAGGCCCAGTAGATTCTTTTGTATTAAGAGACTAACTACCTTAGAAGAACTTCTGCCCCAGCTGTCTATACCACAACAGGAGTGGGGGACCTGTGGCCTTGAAACTGTAGGTCTTCCACCCCTGCCAGGCCAATATCCTCCCCCTCCTCTCTCCTTTCCCCCTAGGAATTCTGGAAAAGCATAAACATCCTGGAAGTAGTGAAGGAGTTTGGAGGTTAAAGAATCCAATCTCAACTATGTCTAAGGGTAGGAACTCCAGAATCAGTACAAGAGAAGCCATTTGTATACCTTAGGCAAGGTTTGGAAACAACGATGCCTGGGTATAATGCTCACTGGAGACTTTGAGGCCTCACTCTGTATTGTACACCTTGAAGGGTCACAAAAATACCAACTTACCATGGAGAGTAAACTTTTTTTACTTTAATAATGTGTGTGGATTGGGCAGCCTCTGAGGAGGCAAGATGGTGTCAAATGTACCATTTTGGTTATTACTTAAAGAAGAGAAACTTCTAGCCTGGATAACAAAGTAAGGTCTCTTTCCATAGAGGTTATGATAAGGATAACAAAAAGTACGTTGAAAGGAGGGATGGATCGGTAATGTTTCTATAGGGCTTGCTGCTCATGTTCTGCTCAATTATGGTGCTGCTTACAAAGAGTCAGGAAAACCTAAGTTCACATTCTGCCTCATTCCTCTGAATATCAGTTTCCTCATCTGTAAAATGGGTATATAAGGTGCTCAACATAAACACAGATGAAAATACAACTGGGAAATGAAACCCTTCAGACGATAAATTTCATTCCAAAACTTAGAATGTGGGGGACTCTAACTCTGCTTGAAGATCATTTGATATGCTATGTTCAACTTCAAAAGATGCATTTAAATAGGAAAAAGTGTACATTTATAAAAAGTTATGTTAAAAAATGGTCATTTGCTTTAACTGTTAGCCCTCTGTAACTTGGAGACTTAATGTAACCTACAGCTCAAAGATCATTTGCATAAAACTCTCTTCATTGGCTAAGACAGATTACTCAATACTACAAGTCTTCATGAGGGTCAGAGCTAGAGGGAGTTAGAGAGAAGAATACCCAGACAGATCCTTGTAGACCCCCCTAACCTACATGGGCAGCATAGACCAACCCTTGCATAAATTATATGAGTAGTTGACTACTTCATTTGCAATTCAGGGAGGGAGACAGTTAATCATAGCCTAACCCTAGTTTGATGGTGGGATTGGCAGCAGTGTCATGTACTATTTTCTGTCTCAGGTACACACACCCTTGGGCACTCAACAGCCTTTCTTCTGTTCGTGACCAACACCCTCCTTTTATTTGTCAATTTTCTCTTCTGAGCAAGTCTTCATTGACCATTGAGACGTGCACATTCCTTTGAGCAACCCTGTGGATTGGAAATCCCTCTCCCTGTCATCTCCCTTTACTGAATTTGTCCAGTCCACTTTCTTTCTCTTCTTCTCATCCTCTGCTTTAGTTAGCATTCAGTCAGACCTATCCTTCCTTATTGTGACCTCCTTTGCAAAAATAAAATTTCCAGGTGGCTTTGTGGATAGAGCATCAGTCCTAGAGTCAGAAGGATGTGAGTTCAAATCTGGCCTCAGACATTTACTAGTTGTGTGACCCTAGGCAAGTCACTTAATCTAGATGAAAGAAAGAAAGAAAGAAAGAGAGAAAGAAAGAAAGAAAGAAAGAAAGAAAGAAAGAAAGAAAGAAAGAAAGAAAGAAAGAAAGAAAGACAAAGAGAATTTCTGGACAATTAGTGACTATTACTCTTTTTGTGTGATCCTTAAGAATAAACTTCCTAGCAAAGTATTTGTTTAGTAGAGCCTAGGAAAGTCTTTACCCTGGTTGGGAACAAGGGTAGGATATAAGGAAAGTAATGAACTGTTGGAGAGTTTTGTGCTTCTTATATTTGTTTGTGGGGAGCTTTGAGTTCTTTTCCTTTTATACAATTTCTAGAGGAAGAAATAAATGCTGTCTCATACCTGAAAAAAAAAAATAAACTTCCCTGCAAACAGGCAGTTCTCTGATAATAAGCATTTACCTTTAGCCTATGTTTGATCCACTGAAAACACTTCTGGAGCAAAACAGGGGTCCTAAATCCTGTCCCAGTGATAATATCCCCACCCTAATGTGTCAGGATGATTCTTTATCCTGGTCCTAGCTCTGCCCAGAATTGATTTCTGATTCCCGAGGACCTGAGGAGCAAGCTGATGAAGTCATTGCTGATGCTGTGAGGATGCCTGGTCACTTACATCTCAGAATCCAAGCTGAAGATGTTGAAGAACAGATGACTTCTCATTCCCAAGGACTGGCCAATGAAGAGCCAGCCCTTTTAAAGGAGGGAAAGGAAAGGCAAGAACCAGCTTTGGAGATGCCATGCTAACAAAACAGACCAATATAGGAAGCCTTCGAATACCTGAATGCTGTAAAGGAAATTTAGGGGAAATGGGTCTCAAATTCAAATGTGGCAGAGAGACCAAAAGCTTCATATCCTTTGGCTGTGCTTGCTACAGTGAAACTTAGAATGAGAAAGAGGATGGTGGTATATATCCCTCAATCAGTTTCTCAAAGGCCCAGCAGGTGACTTGAAGCTTCTCTGAAATTTCCAGAGATGCCTTCTAAATGGTCCAAAGAAATTCTACTGAACTTCAACGTTCTAATGAAGCTGCTTCTTCACCTTTGATTTGTAGCAGTAATAATGAGACAAATATTCTTTGCCCTTGCCTCAACCCCTAAACTTTCCACCCCTCAGTGTTAGGTCATTCATTACCGTTGCTTGGTCTTCACCTTGCTCTTTTCCCCACAACAATCTTATAGTTAATCAATTTTGCTACTTACCGTCAACCCTCAAATTCCTCCATCTCTTGTCCTGTTGACTCATCTCTTGCCAAACCCCAGCCCCAGATGACTCCTACCATCTCTCTTCTCCTATTAGTATGATGCTAAAGAGAACTAGATGAAAAAGAGAGAGACAGCTAGATGAACACAACCATGGTGACTGGGTAACCTACAATTTCGAGTTATCCAACTTCAGCTGAGCCCTCTGTATAGCAAAGGATCCTTTTATTCCTCCCTAATTGATTCTCTAGTTCATCCCCTCCCACAATAGAAACTATTCCAAATCTTCTCTTCTTTCCCCAAGCCTCCCACACCTTCACTGTCCCTTCTTGATCCCCTCCAACTAAGGACATTGCTTCTCACTTTAATGAGAAAATTGAGATCATTTACTTCTCTCTTTATCTCAAAAGCCATTAACATTATCTCTCACTCTCTTCCTTTACCTAGTCTTGTGATTTCTTAATTGTCATATCTGATGGTCTTTTTCAGTACTCCTTCCTGACCTCTCTCTCTGCTGCATTTGACTCTATTGAGCACTCTCTCATCCTGAATATTCTCTGTTGTAATGTTCTCCCCTTGTTCTTTCTGTCTCACTGATCTTTCTCAATCTCCTTTACTGGCTCTTTGTCTCTGTTACGCTCATTACTTATTGGTGTTCCTGGAGGCTCTGTGCTTGGCCCTCCTTTCTCTTTATACTTTCTTGTTGACCTCATCAGATCCCATGGTTTTAACTGTTAACATCTTTCATATGAAATTGCTTCTCACTACTCAAAGAGCCACCACTTTAGTTTAACCCTCGCCACCTCTTAACTGCATTACTGCAACAACTTCTTTATTGGTCTCCCTGATTCGTCTCTACCCCAGTCTATCAACCACATAGCTGCCAAAGTGATTTTCCTTAAGCCCGGATCTCACTATGCCACTCCCCTACTTAAGAAACTCCAGGGGTTCCCTGTTGCCTCTAGGACAAACTATAAACTCCTTTATTTAGCTTTTAAAGCCCTTTACAATCTGGTCCAATCAATCTTCCCAGTTTCATTACATATTACTTCCCCATCACAAACTTAGAAATTCAAACAAACTGGCTTTCTCTCTGTTCCTAACACATGGTATTCTAGCTCCTAACTCTATACCTTCTTACTAGCTGTTTCCCATGTTTGGAAGACATTCCTTCCTCTCTTCCACATTCTTAGAGAATCTCTCTCTTCCTTAAATAAACAACTGAAGTATGTCAAAGTACCTTTGACATAAAGTCTGTCTTGAACTCCCAGATGCTAGTGTCCTTAACTATCTTGTATTTATTGTCTTCATATTTCTATAGTCTATATTTATATTTCTATTTATTGCATCTATATGTGTATATATATACATATATGCACACAAATATATGTTTATATCTATACCTACTCATATTTGTTGTCTACTCTGTTATTATATAAGCTCCTTGAGGGTAGGGACTGTTTCTTTTTTGTCATTGCATCCCCAGTACTTAGCTCAGCTCATGGCACAATATTTGACACTTAACAAACTCTTGTTGTTATTTTTATCTCCTAATGTCACTGATGAAGAAATCATATTAAGTACAGGGGATCTGTCAGCTTTGCCATTTTCTTGCTGTTCATTTGTGCTCACCTTATTACTATTATCTTCAATCTTCCATTTCTTTTCAGGAATCTTTTTAAGCCTTTTATCCATTTTGCGAGGGTTAGTTTAGCTAAAGTAGGTAATTTGATTCATAAATCCACTTAGCCAGGCATATATCTCAATATATTGAAAGCAAAAGAATGAATGAAGGCACCACCGTCAACCTCTCTGCATTGTGATACTCCCATTTTTCTTTCAGGATACCTCATGTATGTACATAACACATAACCATCTGACAAGCTAGGGCTTCAATATGCCTCTGTAGATTAAATATTAGTGAAGCTTAATTTCTTTCTTTTTTGAAATTAGAAAATATAAATAGAAATTCTAACATTTTCTTCATGTATCCCAATAGATTATATTGTGTGCTCCACAGGGTAGCATACTTCACGATGGAGACCTGTGCTCCAGGCAGCAAGAGCTTGATCTAAGTGGGTGGGGATAGGTACAAGAGATGTTTCTGGATGAGAATTGACAGGGTCTTGTAACTTACTGGATAAAGACATGAAAGAAAACAAAGAATCAAAGATAAACCGAAGTCATGGACATTATGGAATGGGGTAAATAGTGAAGACATTGCTAGAAATAATAAAGTCAGAAGAAGGAATGGGTTCAGGGGAAAAGATTATGAGCTTAGTTTTGAATAAGTTGACATTTTTTCTTTCTTTTCTTTTAGGCAATTGGGGTTAAGTGACTTGCCCAGGGTCACAAAGCTAATAAGTGTCAAGTGTTTGATCTGAGGCCGGATTTGAACTCAAGGTCCTCCTGACTTCAGGGCTGGTGCTCTATCCACTTCACCATTCAGCTGCCCCCAAATAAGTTGACTTTTGAGGAGCTTGGGAAACATCCAGTTGGAGATGTGGGCCTGGAGTTAAGAAGAGAGGTCATAACTATAGATATAGATCTGGAAGTCTTTTGCACAGAAATGACAGTTGGAACCTTGGAACTGAATGTGATTATCAGGAGAAAGAATAGAATGATATGAGAATAGAACCAAGCACAGAATTTTGAGAAATGTCTACATTGTGGAGCTGGGAAAAGAATAAGGAGCTAGTGAAGATGAGGAAGAGCAATGATAGAGAGAAGCATATAAGAAGATAACCAGAAGAATATAGCAGCTTTGAAAACAAAAGAGTATACAATTCATCAATCATTTCTTAAGTGCCTACAATTTGCCAGGCTGGTATTATTCTGAACTAAGCAATAGCGATCAAATCTGGTAAGAGAGAGTGTAGTCGCCTTCTTAGTGCCTAACATAGTACTTGACACATAGTAGGTGTGCAGTAGAAGTCTAATAGAGTCTATCCTATATAAGTTGGGCTAGTATTTCCTCAAAGTCAGGGAAACCAGCCCTGAGACTTGACTGGTCCAGAAGACTAGGGTTAACAGACACGGACCAAGTTCAGTTGCTGAGGGCATAAAAAGCCTGATCCACAAAGAGTCTGTGCTCCTCATATTTGACAAATGTCCTATGATTGTGCCAGTTAACACACCCTTCTGACAAGATGCACTCCCCCATAGAAATAAGGGGGTCTTATCTACCGGTATTGTTTCCTTGACGAATATCCTTTCCATGCCACTGTTAAGTAAATTTCCTTTTTGCTAATCCTTCAATGGTCTACAAGTGTCTCATTTTGTTTGGTGACCAGGCCTGAGCCATCAGACCAGCCTGAGTCAGGCAGGGCCCAGGATGGGGTGCCTGCTTGATAATTGATTGATTGAGCAACACTGTCAAAAGCTACAGAGGAGTCAAAGAGGATAAAAACTAGGGGGAAAGGAGCATTGGACCTGGCTTTTAGGAACACACTGGTGACCTTAAAGAGAATTGTTTCAGCACAGTAGTCAGAGGCAGAAGCCTGGAAGCAAAGAATTGAAGAGAGAACCTGTATGATGTTGTCTTACAAGATTTTCATGGAAATCAAAGGAGATAATATATCAAGCGCTAAGTAAATCTTGAAGCATTATGTAAATATCAGCTCTTATTATGATGAATTCATGGCAGATAAATAACATGGAATGGAAACACAACTTCTAATATTTGTTGATTTATAAAAATTGATTCATGATATTTAAAGGAAAGTTGAATATTGAATGTTTTATGTTGGGCAATAACCTCAATTAAGTTGCTTTTCATTTATATATGTCCCTAGATTAATTTGTCTGTGATATTTTTTGTTCGGCAGTGGTCCTCTACTAAAGTCGCATTCTGATGAATTCTTGTGGTGTGGGGGTGATGATCGAGTAAACTGGCTTTCTCAGTGGAGTGTGAGCTCTGCTAGGTGCTATGAAACTGGAAAGGCTTTGGGTAAGGGCCTGTTGATGGACTGAATGTTGGTAGACCAGCCTAGCTTAGTCTTCAGAGGTCTACAAAATGGGGCGGTTGGCCTAACTGGTTTCTGAGGTCCCTTTCAGCTTTGGGTCTAAAAGCCTATGATCACCAGATGGCAATGTTTTCAGCCGGAGCAATTCCTGAATGCCAACATTTAGTGTAGTGCACACATAGTAAGTGCTTAATAAATGATTATTGACTGACTCTCTACTAAGTTGTTTTTTGGGGTTTTTTGGAGGGGAAGGGAAACAATTGGAGTTAAGTAACTTGCCTGTAAGTGTCTGAGGTCAGATTTGAGCTCAGGTCCTCATGACTCCAGGGCTGGTACCCTATCCACTGTGCCATCTAGCTGGCTCTCCTCTACTAAGTTATAAGAGGGGCTGTGATGAATCCATGTTGGGAGTGCTCACATCAATGAAATTACACATTCTTGAAATTACTGAGTAAAGGAAGATCAGGGACCAGTGACAGAAAAAAAAACACTTAGTGTATTTTATATGATAGCAGCAGTAATTTAGGAGTTTTGTAAGTTTTGTAAGGGGGGAGTACAAGAAATAAGGCACACACATCCCAGGCTGCTGCTTGGTGAGGGTAGGTGAGGATAGTAGGTAGGCATTCTCACAATTGTCCTACCTCAGGTGAGATGAATTAGGGAAGAAACTTTGGATCCCAGGTCCTTATTTCCTTACCTTAAAAATACCTAAGAAACCAAAGAGGAGAGGAGACCCAGGAGAAATCGTAGGAATTCCTGCCACTTGGGAAGCTTAGAATGCTTTGGGAAGCTGTAACCCATCCCAGCCACCTGCCTTCCTGATACAAGTCCAATTCTGTTAGCAGAAAGCATCGTGGAATAGTGCAAAAAGGTCAGAAGGCTGAAATATCCATTCTAGTACTTGTTGGGTATGTCACCCCAGGCACACCCATTACTTGCTCTGTGCCTCAGTTTCTCCAGCTATAGAGATGGGATAATAGTACTTGTGTTAGCTATCTTTGCAGGGTTGTTAGGAGGAAAATACTTGGTAAACCCTAAAGTGCTAAAGAAATGTGAGCTATTGTTGTTATCATTTTAAATAATATCAACAGTGCCTGGAATATGGTAGGCATTTAATAAGTGTTCATTGATTGATTGCTGCTGTAAAGGATGACCTCATAGGGAACAATTTTCCCCCTTGCTTTCCAATTGTTGTGAAGGATATAGGATCATAGATGAAGAGCTAAAAGGGACCTCAGAAGCCATCTATTCCAACCCCTTCACTTTACAGATGAGGAAATTGAGGCCCAGAGAGGTTAAATAACTTGCCCAAGGTCTCACAAGTATTAAATGACAGAGGTGTAGTTTAAACCCAGGTCCTCAGATCCAAATCCTGTGTTTACACAGTATCACACTACTTCTCAAGGATTTGCCTTAGAATTAGTTTCAAGTGTCCATTTTCTGATTCAGATTTTTTTTTCAGCCAGGAGGGAGCTATATATCTCAAACTAAAACTTTGCCCTTAGGCTAAAAAATAAGAAATAAAAAGGAATACTTAATTTTAGGCAGGAAGGGCTCTCCTCCAGCTTGACCCCATAGCTCCCCCTGTTTCCCTGTATTCTCCCTGGGCCAAGATCCTCTTGGTTTTCTACCCCAGGTTCATAGTTGAGGCTCCCTTGGAGACCAGGGCCAAGGTCAATTGCTATTTCTTCCAAGGCTATGAATCTACTTTTGTCAATAATGCTCTGTGCCAAAAACAGCTATTCTTTGATGATTGGTGCTGGTTGGAAGTAGGACATAGTCACACTCATACCTCTTGGTTTCTTGACTCTCAGCCTGCCAACCAGGTCAGTATGAAGGATCTTTCTCCGGAGACAGACTAAAAATGACTTTAAAACAGGCTCTGCTCTGTATTTAAATCACATTTCTCTCATCTTCTTAGAGAAGGGTCATTAGCCATACGCTTAAAATGAAGGTTTGAAGCATATGTTGGCCTATGTGGCAAGTTCCCCAGTGCTTATTTCTTTCTTCAACAGGAAAAGGACAGAGGCTTGATATTTTTTTTTTAGTCCAGATTTTCCCCTTCCCTAGGTTAAAGCCATTAGAAAATAATTTGCTAACTTATCATGGCATAGGATTCATACGTTAAATAAATACACATTGAATATAAGGGTTAAAGAGGAGGCTTATGAATTTTTATTCTATTTATAGACAATCAGGGCAAGTGCCTTTTTAGGGTTGTGAATAAGAAGTAACTGGGAATCCAAATCCCGTGGCCAGCAGGCTTCAATACAGAAAAGCTTCATGGAGAAGGCAGGATTCCAACAAGTGTGAATGATGAAAGAAAGATGGATTGATAATCTGTGAAGGGAAGAAAGTAATTCCAGGTGTATGAGGGCATCTACCATAGATAGGAGAGGGATGGCTAGGCAAAGGAGGGAGCAGTGAGCAAATAGGCCTCAGAGCTCAATGGCCAGTCCTTGCTGTAGGGAAGGTGAAGAAAGAAAGGAAAGAGCTTTGATACCAAAGAACATTGCCACAGGAGTCAAAGGATCTAGTTTTAAATTCTGTTTATGATACATTAACAATAGACCCTGGATAAGTCCCTTAACCTCTCTGGGTCTCCGTTTCCTCATCTGTGAAATGAGAGGATTAGAGTACATGGCTTCTGAGGTCTCTTCTAGCCCTAGATCCATAGGTCTATGTTCTTCCATTTGATCCCTGGTAGAAAGAGTGGAAAATAATATTTATTGTGTCAGCACTAAGAGTGTGGGAAGAAGTCCTGCAATGGTTCTGTGTTTTGCTGGGGGTGGGTGAAATTCTAAGCAAGAGGAGTTGAAATGGTTTAGACTTTAGTGATGAAAGTCTTACTTGTCATTTCAAGTACCCCCCTGTCACTCTATTTGAAAGTGGGTAGGGGGTTTAAAAAAAAGAAAATTCAAAAGCCACCTGAGCTTCCTCTGTCCCATCATTTAAACAATCTCACAGAAAAATTCTCTAAGGAGAATTAGGTATGATGCAGGTATACACAATTCTGTGTAGCAGACTGTGATTCATCACAGAAGTTAAGGCTTGCTCACTGGCTCCAAGGAAAGAAGGAAATGGAACCTGCTATATTTATCTTCCAGAGTTTTACCTCCAGCTGGGCTGATGTTGGCCTCTTCTTGGAACTATCTCTAGAGAATCCTGGCAGCTGACCTCATGGAGCTGCTGGGTGGTCGAGACAGTGGGAAAGGCACATTATCCTTCATCCACTAAGGAGAAGGCTTGAATCCTAAGTTCTCTAACTTGTAGGACATTCTGGGAGATCCTCACTCAGCTCCCTGATTTGTCCCATTAACCTCCTTCTTTCCTAGGTCTTGGTCAGCCTTCCTTCTACCGTTGTAGACTAATTTAAACATTTATCGTTCCTTCATATTTAGGTTTACCATTTCCTAATCTCCTGTCTACACTAGGGTTTCCAGATTCTTGTACAGATGCGTGCAGTGTCCTATACTGGACAACAAGCTACCAGGAGGACAGTACCAAATCTGGGCCATTCTTCTTGAATGCTTTCATATTCAGTTAGCCATGTAATAAGTACATTATGATGATGATGATGATATCAGATATACCTTCAGATCATAGATTTAGAGGCAGAAGAGACATTGTAAGTGGCTTTCTTACCCAGAAACCCCAAATAGGTATGGTCATGTACCTTCTCATTAGTGTATTGTTCTTCCATTGGAATACCACTTAAACGCAAAAACACATTGCCTTCCCTTCCTTTCCTTTCTTCCCCAGGGACATGACATTTCTCCAGCTGAAAGCTCTAGGTCACCCTTTCCCATTTCCACCCCCTTGCCCCTCAAAGACATAAGCACATACTACACATAGATGCATATCTACCAAGAGACTCACAGACAAATACTCTCAAAAGAGCAAATGAGAAGATAGATGAAAGGATATTTGGTTTGTTAAGTGGAAAAGAGAGCATATAGATGGGAGAGGAGGGAGGGGGAAGATTAAACCGGCAGGGAGAGCCTAGGAGAGCCTAGGTAAATAGCAGAAAAGAAGAGCTCTGGGGAAGTAACCACAGATTTAATAAAGTATATATTTTTTCTTTCTATTGTTAGCTTTCTTTGAGAGGAGAAAATCAACATTAGGTTTTCTTATTTTCTCTCTCAGCTGCACCATTTCCTTCTACCAAATGCTAGTGAAGGATCTTTGTCATCTCTGCCCTGAATCCTTCCCGCCCCCCCCCCCCAAGCAGGCACATCCACTTAAAACACACAATGTAATCTTTTTTATTTAATTGTTTAATCAGTTTACATTCCACAACTGACAGATTATTTATTATTTTTCCATGAACAAGTCATTTAATTAATTACCAGACACTTTTTTTTCTTCAATCGATGAAAATACAATATTTCTGCCAATTAAAAAAGAAAATTGCAAGATGCAGTCAGTTTTTCGGTGAAGTCCCAAAATGCTCTCTTCTTCCTCAGTCCTTTCAGAGTCGCAGGAACCTGACAATTTCCCTTTTCATTCCCCCCCTCCCACTTCCCTGTTAAATTGACTTTTCAGAATATCACAATAATTTAAAATCTGGTTCTGATCATCTTTCCTGTAATTAATTACGAGAAGGAACAGACAGTACAATAGATCTGATAAGATGTTGCATTCTTGGTAAGATTAAACAACACAATTATTCACATCATATCAGAACAAATTAACATAGTATTTAATCTTATTTTAGCACCAATAACCACAGGAATTTGCTATCTCCAAGGGTAGCAGAGATGTTAGAATCCTGCAGGACACACCACTCCTTGTCTACCCAATCAGAAAACACTATGCAAATAAAAGTAAAGGTAAGTAATTTTGTATTGGCTGAGCAATGTTCTGGTGGGCTAGAAATAATTCCAGTTGTTTCAGTGTTTTGCCAGTTATAGTTTTAGTCTCATGACAATGTATAAAAAATACCAAACCCACTCATTTTCTTCCTATCTGAAATACAGGGTATAGAGTGCTATGTTTTAAGTCGTACCTTCTCAAACTGCCTCTTTGAAATGCTTTGGGAACACTCAGGTAGTTACATATATTTTATTCCCCATCCTTGGGCTGACCTCCCATTTTATCTTTTCCCTGAACATTGGAGTCTCCAGTCAGAAGGAGGGTCTCCATGCATAGTGGGGAGATAGGTGATAGGAGACTGAGGCCCACTGTAAATACGTAGCGTGTAGATAATAGCTGCAAAGCTGTTGTCAGAGCCCAGGAAACACAAACCGAAAATAATTACCCCTCACCCCTAACCATCTCTTTTTACCATTTCAATTTAAGGCAAAAGTCCTGAGCCTAACAAATTGGGGGAATCAAGGACTGAGTAAACAGCCTCAGTTTTGAAGCTGTTGGTAGGGATGGTGTCAGCAGGGCGTCATTGGACCACATTCTAAAAATTTGCTGAAGGGGTGGGTTATTTTCCCATATGTAATGGGACACAAACTTGGGAAAGAGTAGTGAGTAATGCTACTCTGGTTAAGGAAACACTCTTTTTGGGCTGTAGAGTTCTGTTGAGTAGGTGGCCAAGGGTGATGGCTGTAGGCTGTCATTCAGAGAAAGTGAAGTCTAATCACTTCCCTGCTTATGATGGAAATGAGCCTCCATCTCCCGACACTACTGGCTGAGATGAGGAGCATGGAGAAGACATATGTGGTGGCAGCCCAGTCTTGACTCCTAAATCTAAGGACGTGTTTACCTCTTTCTTTAGCCAGCTGTGATGAACACAGAGTGACTCAGCTCGGGTGAGAATACTCATCAGTCCAAAAAGAAAGTCAAGACAGATTTTCAGGAGAATCCGCACATGGCCTGTCAGCTGAGGACTCATTGACAATGAATGTCTTTAAAGTGAAAGATTGTGAAGGAATGAATTTGCAAGTGTAGAGAAGTTTGGATTGCTTGCCAAGCTAGTTGTATACTCCTACCCCTGGGGCCACTTGTCTTCTCTCCAGTCTTGCGGTGGGCACTGCCAACTTTGATTCTCTGTGTCTCCCCCCATCCTCAACATTCATTGGTGCCTAACAGGTCTCCCCTTTGACAAGCTTTTCTCTTCTGCTACTGCTAAATACTGGCTCAAGAAAGCATGTGCCCCTTTCCTATTCTAATGACTCATTTTCCAGCAGCCCCCTAAACTGACACTCTTTTTAAAGGTTCCCTGTTCTGTTTCATGCCTCTCTACCTCAGTCCAAACTGCTGCTTATAAAAGCTATCTGTTGTCATCCCAAACCCCTTTTCGTGGGCATGCATTAGGAAATGGGTCCTATTTGGTTGACATTATTTATGGAGCTTCTTGCTTTATTTAGACCTCTGTACTCTCTCCTATTCTAGGACCAAAATGTGCCTTTGGAAAGACAATAAAAGTAGGTAGGGAAAGGCATATGAGAACGAAAAGGCTTTGGACCTAGAGTATAAACTGGCTGCTTGCTTGAGGTTATTAACCAGGGACATGAGACTAGGAAGTGAGATGGAGGCAAGGGTAACACTGAATTAAGCTCAGTGCCATGAGGAAGTATTAGCACAAGTTGGTAGCATCTCACCTAGGAAGAACAGCATAGTAGATAGCAGGAACTGGACTATACTACATACTTAGTATTTCCCGGTGCCCTGGAAGTCTGTGTAGCAGAGAGGGAAACTGAGGCATGGTAAGGTAAAGTGACTCATCCAAGGCCCCTGACAAAGCTATGCATGGGATCCCCAAAGCTTAATTTCTAGTCTACTAAGCTAAATCTTATCCTGCTGACTTGTGTTAGTTTTACCTTTTGGAAAATGGGTTTTACTTTTAAACAAGAACCCTTTGGGACAGAGTTTCACAGCTGATAACTAACATCTAGAAAAGTAGCCAGAAGAGAAATAGAAAGGCATTGTGGCACAGTGGAAAGAGCCCTGGCCTGTAGACCTGGGTTTTAGTCTTGACTCTTCCACTAGCTATGTGACTTGGGACTTTATCTCCCGGAGTCTTAGTTTCCCAATCTATAGAATGAAGAATTTTAATTATATGATTTCCAAGTTCTCTTCTAAGTCTATAACCCCATGATTTTAATGGCATGGGGACCAGTGATTTCTCCCTTCATTTAATCTGAAATGAGATACGGACAGAAAAAAGGAAAACAAGAAGCTAGTGACATGATTTCAGGGGAGTCCCTATGCTTCTCCAGAAACCTGAAGGTTGTCTTTATTTTTAATGAATGCTCTACTTCCTTACTCTTTATTCTCTTTTTCAATTTCTAGTCAATTTTTATTTTGCACATTTTTTACAGATATCTTGGATAGTAAAATAGTCACACTGTGGATGGGGGCAAGGGGCAGGATGAAAATGAATTAATGAAAGCTCTTCTCTTTACAGGAAACATGGCAACACGCTCACATGAAAACATACACACAGAAACACACAGGCTAGAAAGCGTCTGCAGTTGACCTCTAAAAGAAAAGGAAAAGCTTAGTTGGAAGGAGAAAAAGGGGGAAATGGGAGAAAAAGAGGAGAAGGGAGCATAGAGCATCTGAAGATGCAGCACCCAGTCCTTTGGGACTAAATAACTTAGCTGAAATTCACCAAGGTCACTTTCTGCCGAACACATAGCAGGATGTTTTTTGAGACTCTGTGTTCAATTTTTACTGAAGTTCCCATCTTGGTTATCGATACTAAACAACTAAACTACCAGGAGGGAAAGAGTTCCCCTGTTTTCAGTTGAGTTTTACCACCTAGGCATCCCTCCACATGATAGTAAAGTAATGCCATTATACTGGCCCCCCAATGCTGTTACAAAGCAGAGAGTCGGAGGCTCATATTTCTTAAGCACACCAGTGTACTACTTCTGGAGGGAGCTACACTCTGAATTTACCACAGTAAATATACTTTCCCCAAAGCTGCCGTGGACTCCCTGTGAAGATCCTGTCTCCTCCAGCATGTAATTCTCCACATCACACAAACCCACCTGCTGGAAGTCCCCCTTACAGTTCAAAACTGAAGGTATGACTCCTTGAAACATATGCCTTCTTAAGGATGAAATAGGAATTAAATAAAATTATCTAGAATATTGTTTTTTTCCTCGCATGTGCAGCAAACTGGGAAGGATTGGGGAGAAGAGAGGTGAATACAGAATGGACACTATGTGGTTCTGTTAATAGCTAATTGTTCCAGCTCGTATATGCTAATTGCCCCATATGGTCAGCTCTATTCTACCATCTCTGGGGACAAATAAGAGGAAAGTTACTCAAATTGACCTATGCAGGCTTGGCATTAGAAATAAGGGAAAAAACTCTGGAGGGAGTGACTGAAGGTTATGGAATCTCCTTCTCTGGAGGGATTAAAAATAGAATAGATTTTTCTCTGCCCAGAATACTTGTATAGTTTTCACTGAAACTACAAGATGGGAGTACCTGCCAGGAAAGGATTCAATTTCAGATTTAGATTCAAGGTCCCTTGTAAATTCTTATATTATGAGAGAGATAGTTAGTATAGTGAAGGGGATAGAAGCTCAACCTCAAAATCATGAAGATCAAGGTTCAAGTACTACTATTGATAAATAGGGGCTATATGACCCTGGGTGCATCACTTATCCCCTCAGTGCCCCCAAGCAACTCTAATATAATTTGTCAAGGAGGTGCTGACCTGAATTCACAGAGGGAGTTTCCTCATCTGTCAGTTCCCAAGATCACTGGAATCATAGGGATTTAGTAGGGCTTTGCAATAACTACAGGGGAAGAGTGATGACATGAGATTTTCCTGTCTCAGGATGAATGGAACAATGCATCATTGGGATGACACTTTATATTTGCAAGTTGATTTACTCTCATTTTTCCTTCTCTGTCATCCCTGCAATACCATGAGCTAAAATGGAATTTTATCCCTGTTTTAGAGATAAGGAAGTTTAAAGACAGAAAGGGGAGAATAAGCCAGCCAAAGTTCAAGTATATATTCCCTATGTTGTTTAATTATTGGGTCACTCTGACCTTAGTGCCTTTACATCTATAATTAGATTAAGATGCCACCAAAAAAAAAATCCAGAAGAAGGTTCATAAAGCTTTCTTCCAGTTGTATCACTGACAGATACTGAACCTCTTGGTGTCTCAATCACCATTTGTCTGTGGTTAAGCTTGCTCATTTGATTCAAGGACTATGCTAATGATGCCAAAATTATAGGAAAGAACAGTATCAAAGGATCTAAGACTGGTAGGACTGACTTCATCAAGTCTGACTCTCTCATTTTACAGATGAGGAAACCAAGGCTCAGAGAGGATAAATGATTTGGCCAAGGTCACACAGTTAAATAAGCAGAAGAGAGAAGATTTGTGCCCAAGTTCTCTGTCTCCAAATATGGGGCTCTCTTTTTACAAACTGCTTTACAGTGGGTTTCATTGCTGCATGGACCAGTTAGCTTTCCTTTATTCCATAATTATAGAATATGTCCTTAACTTGGGCTCTAACCTAGAATGTGTTACTGATAGGGTCAGGGAATATAGAGTGATTTCAGGAATTTAGGGTCAGAATAGACCTTAGGGGTTTTTGGTTCAGCACTCTAATTTCACACGAGGAAACTAGAGCCTGGAGAAGACCAGTACAAATCATACGTATTATTAGAAAAAAAAATAATTAAAAAAACCAAGAAGTTAGTGGTGACATCTACAAAAAGCAACCTGCAGAAATTGATTCATTATCTATCTTGTAGGGAAGTTAACATGGAGCCATCATCAAGGTGACTTAAGTGATGATGTCAAAGAACAGTCTTGTAGACTCTGGGGTATCCAGGGAGACATTATAAGGTACGACAAGAACACTGGGTTAAGTGTGGAGAGAAACGTGGGTTCGAAACCTGAATGACTGGGATTCAGTTTCCTCATTCATAAAATTAGGGAGCTGGACTACATGATCTCTAAGGTGTCTTCCAGACCTGGTGTTTTATAATCCTACTAATCTATTCATACAGCATTACCTTTTAAAAATACATATAGTTCTCTTATAAGATAATTTTAGAGTTTATGCCTCTTGACTATGCTCTAGATTAGGTTTTGTTATGTAGAGAATAACATGGCCGGCCCTACCTAGACAAAATTGTTAAATCTCGTATAGGTCGGCTTGCTCTGTGTCTCTTCTTGTCCAAATCTGCTCTCAGATTCCTGTTTGTACTAAGGTATAACTGACTGATAACAGCTTAATGAACTAACCAGTGAAACTTGGGGCACCCATAAATAGGAAAGATCATTCAAGGTTAGGAACCTTTCTGAAGTTCCTGAAAGCCCATTTCTCAGGTGGTAAACTGTTCCATCTTCTAATAAGGTGGGTCCTGTTGCAAAGTCTCCTTAGATTTCAAACCCTTTCCTCCTGCTGCTGCTGCCATGTACCCATATAGCAATCAGAAATTTTTTCAGATGAGCACATCTCTGGGTTGCTCATCCCAGACAAAACTGAATAAAAATAGCCAGCCTTCTCTAACCATCTGTGTGCTTTGTCTAGAGTTAGGTATTCTAAGTGACTCCTTTGGGGACAAATGTGAACTATCTCTGATATGCCACAACTGGAAAAAAATACCCTGAAACACAACAACTCTCCTTTCTTCTTGTACTTGGTTTCTTCTAAACTTTTCATTGCTTCTCTCTGTCCATTGCCTTCCTTCCTTTATATGTGACATTCAGGAGACCATCAGATACCTTCTAGAGAACTAATTCCCTGTAGATTCTCTGAAGTGGAAGGAGTTCTCTAAGAACTTTTGGGGGAAGAGGGAGGGAGGCAAAAATAATGCCATCATTAGGAATAGAAAGAAATTATTTTCTTGCCTTCTGCTTTCAATATGTATTCAACTGGGACAAAGCATGACCATATTTTAAAGCAAACACACTGAAATATGTGTATCTAAAATGAGTGCTCTCCCCTTCAAAACGTATTTGGGAGCCCATACATTTACTCCAGTGGAGAGGAAGTATGAAGGAGGATAGGGTATTGGGATTAGAATCATCTGGGTTCAAAAGAATTTAAATTTCTGGTCTACTTGTTTAAAATTATTCATCTTACTTTATAGTCATATCTCCCATATTACCTGGATGAGAAAGAAGCATTCCATTTGGGAAGATCGTGGAAGGTATGGATCAGCTATTCCAATCTGTATTATTATCCCTTCTCAGTCTCAATGCCAGCCCTTGATGGTGAAGGCTTTTGTATGACCACTGAGACACCTGAGTCCATGGACCCATGGGAATTTTTATGGAAATGCAATTTCACCTTGGCTTCCATTCAGTCTGCCATTTAATAGCTAGATGCCCACGGGTAACTCACTTAGCCATTCTGTGGCCCCTCAGGCACAGGAAGTGGGAGTCATGGTATTGACACTGATTCCAATAATGCTCTCATTATTTACAAACAGTTCTGGGAGTCCTTTGGAATAACTTACAAGTACACACAAAATTAGTCCCCTTGCCTTTAGAGCTATACTTTGTTTTGGATCTGTCCTGTCTTTACCCAGTTTGATCACCTAACTCATTCACCTGACTTGACTGTAAATTACTTTTTGCAGCTTCTTTAAAAAAATAATCTACATTCTCAAAGGATGAATGAAGATTTGCCACTATCTGGGAATACCAAAAAAAAATGTATCACAGGCTCCTAAAAACCATTCCAAAGAAGGCATTCTAGAATGCTTTAAGCAGTGGTACTATCGCTGGGGCTAGGTCCTATAGCCTCCTAGGGCTATCATTTTGAACAGGATAGCACTCATTTGGATTTTTAAATTTCTGGTCAATTAGTTTAAAAATATTCATCATGTTTTATAGTCACAACCCCCATATTACCTAGACGAGAAAGAGGCATTCCAGCTGAGGGGAGTATGGAAGGTATGGATCAACTATTCCACTCTGTACCATAATCACCTCAATTTCATCACCAGACTTTGATGATAAAGCCTTCTGTATGACCATTGAGACACCTAAGTATGGGACTTAGATCCCATGGGAATTTCTATGGAAATGCAATTTCACCTTGGCTTCCAAAACAAACCAAGAAGTATATCAGGATTTTCAGAAGAGGATGACCTACTTGACTTCCTTTACTCCTCTCCCTTAAGAGATCTGAAAATCTTCTAATTACTGGACAACTCATTTGTAGGAAAAGACTGTAAATCTACCCATTCCTGAGAGAAGCAATTGATTCTACCATCCTGAATTCAACTTAAGAGTATCACACCCAAGAATTAAATACAACATCCGGACTGTTATGTGTGGGCTTTTAGTTTCAGGTCTCTGGACCATAATGTATATACTTACTAAAAATTAGTTTATATATGAAAGTGGCCTCTTCCCAAAATAGATGGTTAGAAAAGTCAAGACAAACTTTTTTTTTTTTGCCAGCATCTCCCACAATCTTGGGATGAGTATGCTCAAATGACAGATTGCAATTTGTGGCAGATAAAATATCTGGTAAAGAAAAGATTAGTCTTCATTTGCAATAATCCCTCAGCAGGGCCATCTGCAGCATTTGGGTAATTAATGGGTGCCCCCGAAATAGTTCTGGGGACAAATAAAATGTAGGTAACTGGGGTGATAGTAATAGGAGGCTTCCAGCTGGGGCTGGGTACCCCAAATAGGGATAATGCCCCATGAAAGCCCCTGTATGGTAATGACCTTTGTCCTAGGATTTATATTGACATTCAAAAAACTGAAACAGTAACACTTGTCAGGTGAATTGGAGATTTGGTAGGGCTGGGCCAAGAGATAGGCACATTTTATTTCTGGTAGATTGTTTTCCTTTAAAAAGTCAGTGTGGTGTTGGGTGAGGGCAACAAATGGAATTGTCTCATTGTTTCTAAGGGGATACATTGGCTTCCTAAGGACGGCTCAATAAATGATTAATAACTGATCCTAATGGGAAATACCATGCACAGGCTAGAATTAGGGACAGATTGGGGGAAGCAAATTGGGAAGGGAAACTTTTCCTACCAAAACTGGGAAAGGAACGGTAAGGAAGAAATAGGGTCAAAACAATCAAAATAGCTCCTTTAATCCCCTTACAAGGGAATGTTGTCAGAAAAATTCTAGGAAGGCTGGGAAGAGGAGTTAAAGGGGTCCCTATACTGTACCAGCATTTCATAGTATACAAACTGAGATGTACTTCATGTTCATTCAAAGTCACACAACTGCAAAGGATTTGAGGGCTCTACTTTACCTGTGAGGACTTTGGGGAGGACATTGACCCCAAATCTCCTTGGGAGGCTAGGGTCTTAGATTGGGAATTTGGAGGAGAGAGAGTCTAGTCCCAAGATGTCTTTCAAAATGTATACTAATCTGACTAGGTTTGAGATTGTCCTTACAAATCCCAAAGATACAAGTGACTGGCCTAATTGTGGACATTTCCGTATGAAGAACTGCAGTGTTTAGTTCAGCTGGCTGGAGCTTGGTCATTTAATTCCCCTGTGGGCCAGCTACATTTGCTGTGTTCCATGACAACAGACTTCTTTTCTAGTCCTAGCCAGCTGTAAGCATGCTGTCCCAAGCAGATTCAGGTAAGAGAGACATCGGATGAATCAGGACAAATCTATCCCCATGTCCGAAAAAGCAACTCAATATACACAGCTTGCTGGCTGGAGGTCAGAGGTAGCCTTATCTATATAGGACTGCATCAGTGGAGAGAACTAACCAGAAGATTCTGATTCCCTGGTCTCTAGGAACCCATGATACATTTGAGAAGTATTCAAGTCTTGAAAAGTCTAAAGCTTAGGGACTAAGGTAAAATTAAAAACGAAACAAAACATTCCAACACCCCAGTCTTCCACCAGCCTCCAGAAAGCATTTTAATAAGTTGGAAAAGCTATTAATGGTAGTATAGAATAAATAAGAAGGGAAAAACAATGGTGTATCTAGGGGCCAGAACCCAAAGGTTTGGTGACTTAAAAAAAATGCAATGAATTACCTGTGCCAAGTTGCCACCATCTGGAAAATTTCTACTTACTCAAGGAATTGGAGTTTGGCTTCAGAAACTCTTTAGGCACAGGCAAACCTCCTTCCCCAAAGGAAGGCTTCCAAGCATGGCCATTTGCCCACAAACTCAGACCAACATTTCTTCCCCAAGACGGGAATGAAGGCAAAATGGCTCTCAATCTGAGATACGTCTCTTCACTCCTCCTCATGCCCAAAGAGGCATTTATGCCTTTCCCCCTAGGAGGAAATCATACTTTTCAAAGTAAAAAAAAAGGATAAGAACCTTTCCCTATAGTTCTAAAAACTGCAGGTTTTCCTGATAGCTGTTTCTCTTTCCTGTAGAATAAATCCACCATTTAAAAAATAATTCTTATTCTGGTTATATGCTAGTAACAGTCACGGTTATATGCAGACACCTCTCCCCATTCCCCCATAGTCATATAACTACAAAGACCCCCTTTATATATGCTGACATCAGTCCCCAGTCACTTAACCTCTCTTGGCCTCAGTTTCCTCACCTGTAAAATGAGGAGGTTGGAGTAGATGATTTCTGGGATCCCTTCCAGCTGTACCTCTATGATCGTAATTTTGAGAAGCCTTGCCGGACACACTCACATACATACATACATACATACTCCACATACATAGATACGTACATTCAGGTGTACACTCTCACAGACCAACAGATGCACACCAGGACACCACACAGTTAACCTCACACACACACACGTGTTCAAAAAAAATAGCTTGTTTTGAGAGCGGTGAGAGGATATGTGACTTAGTGGGTAAGGGTGGGGGGGTGGATTGGGTGAACAGTCAGGAAGCTGAGAGAAGGTAAAAGCTGACAGGGGAGTAGGTAGGTGAATAAGGGAATATAAATGGATACAGGAGAGGCTTATTGGTTAGCAAGTGATCCACAGCATATTGATTTATCAATACATCACATTTTATACAGATTTGCTATTTACCTCATACTTGCTATGTAGTGACCCCATCTCAGGGCTTCTCTCATTTATCTCATGGTCGTCCAATAGCATAGCACAGCATAGCACTCTATACATGGTGGGCTCTGGGAAGTGCTCTTTTCCTACTCTCTTTGGCAGACTCCTAATCTCCTGGCTTTGTGCCTGCCTTGTTCACTTCCTGGCTCCTCCAGCTACCTCACTGTCAATCTGCTCAAATCAATTCCAAGACACGGTGGTGGATTTATCCTTCTTCCACTTGGGCGTCAGCAGCCAAGTCAGCTGCTCTGGGATTCACGACCTTGAAGATTGGAAAGAAAAGGAAGAAGAGGAAGAGAGGAAGACGGAGGGAGGAAAAGACGGAAAGAGTAAAAAGTTCCTGGTTGACTTACAACAATATCATACAAACTTGAGCCCGTGGAAAACTGATTCTCTTTCTCTGCATGTAACCTATCTTCTTTCATCTTTTCAGAGACTGAACTGGTACAGAAGGAAGACATACTGATGAAACAGGAGTTACCATTGATAGGGAGTAGAAAGATCTTGTTTAGCATACATCAACCAAAAGCACCATTCTTTCTCCCCCCAAAGCTTTGTTCCCCTTTCTCCTTCTGTAATGGCTTTTTACCCAGCTTTGTCTTGAACTTCCAAAATTAAGAGGACTACTCCCATATAGTCCCCAGTAATGTGCAGAACCATAGAGTCCCCTATCTGAATGGTTCTCTTGATTCTGCCATCTGGAATTTTGAGCTGTTTTTAAAATAACAGAAAAACTAAAATCAATTGATAACACCTCAGTAATACACACATGCACACATTCTCTCTCTCTCTCTCTCTCTCTCTCTCTCTCTCTCTCTCTCTCACACACACACACACACACACACACACACACACACACACCTCCGATAATCTACAGTTGCAGAATTGGCACCCATACAAGCTCACCTCCTCTCTACTTTTTCCAGACCCTTGTGCCTGGGCCAAGATATCAGCACAATTTATAGACAACAGTCATATTGCAGTATTTCAGTTGGAAAAGAAAAAAAAACCATCAGAAAAGTTATACACACACATGTATCACAGCATTTCTCAAAGGCCCCTGCCTGCCCAGAATATGGGGGTGGGGGCAGGGCAGCCTCTGTTTAACCTGGATGTAAGGCAGCTGGAAGATTAGACTGGGTTGTTTGAGCATCCACAGAAGCGTCCTCGAATTGATGCAAATGTCATCTCTCAGGGTCGTTGGTCTCTTCCCCCTTCCCCTCCCCTCTTTTGTTCATCCAAAAGTTTGGCAAGCAAAGAGAAAGCTTCCAGCTCAGTTTGTTTTCTCTTCCAATTCTTGTGTGGAGCTGGTGGGGCAGTTGGGGAAGACGATCAGGAGCATTGGGAGAAGAGATGGTTTTGAAAATGGCCTCGAAGAGTTGGTTACATTCTACAGGTGAACTAAGGGTTTTGTTTCTTCTAATTAATATTGGTGGGTGGTGGGTTCTTCTCGTGTTGGTCCAATTGATGGCCTGTATTTCCTACTTCCTGTGCTACTTCAAACATTTGCTACTGTCCCTTCCCAGCTCACCAACCCATCCTCACTAGTAACAGTAAGTGTGATTCAACTGCAAGTGAGCATGTTCACTCAACCTTCAAAAAATCATGAAGCCATAGGTTAAGAATTGATGGAAGAGCTGTATGACAACAAAGTTTTCCCCATCTTAGTGAGAAAGGATGAAGCAACACAAAGTTCTGTGAAGACATGGGTGCCTGAGCCAACTCAATGCTCTCTTGGCACTGGCACCATCTTGCTTTAGTTTCTGTTTTATATATGTATATTATATATATATATATATTTATATATATATATGGGGGGGTTGTTTTTGTTTTTTAGCACACTGTCCCATTTTCAGGTCTGGTTTTGGGGCAGTTGGTCCTGGGGACAGGTTGGACAGAAGGGGCCAAGGTGCAGAAGAAGCCCGAGATAAGCGTGAGGCCCAGGCCTCCCCACGCACAGAACATGGACCATCCATAGCCATGACTAATATCATCAGGTAGTCCATACAGGTAGCGTGGGTAGCGTGATAGCTCGAAGTTGATCCCGGCCACACAGGTGCACAGTGAAATGATGCAGAAGGTTCCTAGAGGATAAGGTGGGGTGGGATTAGGGATAAGGAAAGGAGAAGGGAAGGAAAGGAAAAAGAAGGGGAGGGAAGGAGAAAGAAAGAAAGAAAGAGGTGAATGTTACCAAGTGTTTTGGGGTTTTTTATTTTTGTAACTTTCTCAGGTAGAAAAAGATACTGTGAAATGTCTGTCAACAAGAGCAGTGACTGGAAATTTTTCCCAAGGAGGAGAAGGAGATTGTGGACTACCACTCCCACTCTCATCCACTCTCCCCTCAAGCAGAGACAGACTCAGAAACTATACCTTGGTGAAAACCCAAAGGAAGTTACACTTCATCAGGGTGTAAGGTAAGATGGAGTGAGGCAAAACAACATCCTTTTTCTGTTTTGGAGTATTTGCCGTTTCCATATATCACTGCTTGTAGAGAAGATGAAACGACTCAGTAAGTCCATCTGCTCTGTGTTCCCCATTTGGGAAACCATTTCCATACTTTTCCCTGTTCCTGTACACATCAAGTCCTACATTTTATTGTGCTTATCTTCCAACCAATCTCCAAAAAGCTGTCTCTAACTCAAGAGTTCTCCTCTATATGGCAATAAGGTATCAGCTTCTGTCACTATAAATGTGTTTTTTGTGAAGTTCTTTTAATATACTAATACATAGGGACATTTTATGGAGGCTGAGACCAGTTACCAGAATTAGATCATTTGGATCAGAGATGTTTCTTGCAGTTTTCACAAGTTAACATTAATTATTTCCAAAAGGTACAGTGGCTGGAAAGGTACCTTAAGCCACACAACCTAAGTGATTATGGTCACACACCTACTGACACGCTCACATTTTTTCTGTCTCTTGTAAAGCAAACTACCACAGCATATGAATACATGGTGGGTGTGATTTTTACCAACTAAGAATGGACTTGTTTACCTCTCATAGGGCATTCATATCTTGGCTGTGAAGAACCCAAGATGCTGACATCTCTGATTCCAGAGAACCATGGTAGCTTAAGGAATCATGATACCAGGCACTTGATGCCAAGAGTGGATAGATAGGAGAAAGATGAGAGTTTGGATAATGTGTGTGTGTGTGTGTGTGTGTGTGTGTGTGTGTGTTTGTATGGTGAGGGGGTAGTAAGGGAAAGAGATGTATTATATTTTCTATTTGTAATGAAACTTGTCATTTCCCTACAGTTCAATTTTTCTAGGCCCAATACAATTTATTTCATGTATCAAGTAGGTGAGTTTATTCAAAATCGCGTACTTGTATTAAGAGCAAACATAAATACTGAGAGTAGAGATTCTTGAAAAAAGACTAAGAAAGGGACGGATCTTGGTACTATATATATGAGCTAAACAAGGAGAAATTGTAGAGGGACATGATAGAAAATGGTGATTTTTCGGAGCAAATGTATTTTCACAGTGTTTTTAAATGGAAAAAGTGATCTGTTATAATAGCGTATGCTGGGCCCACTGCCTTGAGTTGTTCATTAATCATTTCGTTAGCATTTGCTTTCTCTCCCTAACAAAACTAAGTTCTTGAGTCTGGGGATCACGTATTATATTTCCATATCTTCCATAGAGCTAGCATAGCGTTGGGTATAGCAAGCACACCTACCATAAACACTGGTTTAATCTATTCTTTTGCTTTCTTTTCTGTCATTGCATGACACTGACGTTCTTAACCTTGTCCCCTTTCCTTGGATGCCTGTCAAATACCTCATAAGACTGAATATGCAACATCCCAGCTAAGGCTGTCCTTTAGAGAGTGATAGAAAGTGATAGAAAGACACGGCTTCAGTCGTCTCCCTACCAAAAGACATACATCACATACTTGGATGGGAAATACCACCTTCTGAGTTCCAGAGGGTTCAAATGCCCATTCTCATGACTTTTTTTTTGGGGGCTAGGCAGTGAGGGTAAGTGACTTGCCCAGGGTCACACAGCTAGTGTTATGTGTCTGAGGCCAGATTTGAACTCAGGTCCTCCTGAATCCAGGGCCAGTGCTCTATCCACTATGCCACCTAGCTGCCCCAAATGCCTATTCTCAAGCTAAAAATTTTGTAGGCCATCTTGGTGACTGTGAAATTTCTTTCTGGAAAGTGCAACTTATCTGTTCTAACTTTCAACCTATTTATCTCTCTTTTCCTCCTTCCCTAATCTTATTCTTATTCCTCCCCTTTCTTTTTCAAACATTAATTGAATGCTTATGACATTCAAAAAACTGTGATAGACTCTCTGGAAGATATAAATATAAATATGACATGGCTCCTGACCCACTGATGCTAACAAGTAAATTAGATAATGTATGTACTGTATTTTGAGAACCTTAAAGCACTATGTAACTATCAGCTATTATTATCATCATGACTACAATTGTAGTAAAGCTTGACTTCCCCCAAATGCAAGTGTCTCCTTTTGCTTAAGTTTTCTTGTATTTATTTTAAATACACTTAGAATGTGCCTGCTGTTTCCTCAAGAAAATATAAGTTCCTTTAGAGCAGGATTCAGTTCATTTGTGTCTTGAAATCCCTGGGTCTATCTGAGTCCCTGGCACATAGTATGTGCTTAAAAAAGGCTTGTTGATTGATGGAGGCAGAGCGGTGTACTTCAAAGAGGGAGAAGAGAACCAGGGTTGAATCATGGCTCACTTATTGTGTGACCTTGGAAGAGTTAGGACCTCTGGACCCTCGCTTTCCCCATATGCAAAATGAAGAGATTCAAGAGATAATTTCTAAAGCCCTTTGAGATAATTAACATAAAGCACAATATAAACACCAGCTACTAATTTATCTGCCTTTTTTCTTTTCTGTTTTCATCTAAAACTAAATACATCCAAAAGAGAACTCATTTCCTCCCTTGTCAATCCTACTCCCTGGCTGAACTTTTTTTTTTTTTGGTGAGGCAATTGGGGTTAAGTGACTTGTCCAGGGTCACACAGCTAGTAAGTGTCAAGTGTCTGAGACCAGATTTGAACTCAGGACCTCCTGACTCCAAGGCCAGAACTCTATCCACTGTGTCACCTAGCTGCCCCATTGAACTTCTCTCTCACTGTCAAACAGCAGCACCGACCTCCCAGTCACTCAAATTGGAAACTTTAATTTTGTCTTTGGTTCCTCACTTTCGCTCACTGCATATATTCCACCAGTTGTCAGGGCTTGTCATTGAGACTTCCCCATGGACTATTGCCCTGGCCTTCTAACTGGTCTCTCTGCTTCGCGTCCCTCCCCATATCAACCTATCCTCTAAATAGCTGTTAAAAGTCATTTGTCTATGGCACCAGTCTGTTCAGGACATCTGCCTCCGTAAACTCCAGTGGTCTCTTACTATCTGTAGCATCAAATATAAACTCCTTTGGCACTGGAAGCTCCCACACCCTGGTCACTTCCTGCCGTTTGAGTCATCTTACACATTATGCCCCTTGACAAGTTGTACGGTCCAGCTATACTGCCCAACTTGCAGTTCCTCACACATAACACCTCATCTATTACCTCTGTGCCTTTACATTGAGTGCCCCCCATGCCTGGCTTGCTCTCTTTCTTCACCTCCACCTCTTAGAATCCTTGGCTTCCTTTAAGACCCAACTCAAATGCCATCCTCTGCATGAGACCTCTCCTGATTTGTCTCCTCCCCCCAACTGCTAGTGCTGTCCCCTTTAAGGTTACCTCTCACCTTCTCTGAATCTATCCTGTGTACGCCTATTTATATACATGTTGCCTCCCCCACAAGAGTGTAGGCTCCTTGAGGCAGCAACCGTGTTCGCTTTTTCTTGGTATCCTCCCTGTTTAGCACAATGTCTGACACGTTGCAGACTCTTAATAATGCTTGCTGATTGTTTCCTTCCCGACATGTTCATGACCCAAGCATTGGGTCACCACTGTAGACATGTTACCATCGTAGATGTGATCTTTACTTACAAAACCACAAGATAGAGCTCGTTTGGGGATGATGTCTTGCTTTAAAGAATAAGGCCCTGATAATTATGATATTGGTGGGTAAGGAGGATAAAGAGATTCATTTCTAATTTTCCTGGCGTCATCCCAGATGAGATGTTTATAATGCTCATTCACAGAAAATGATTAACAATTTGTGCGAGCCAATTTGGCTGACCAAAGGGAGCTAATGAAAGGTGCTTCCTTTTATGCCTTCTTGGAAAAAAGGGGCCCAAGAAGAGATAAGGTAAAAGTGGGGAAAGGGAGAGTGATAGGGAAAGAAATGCCAAATGGGTTAGGGCAGAAAATGAGGAGGGAAAAGTACATAAGAGATGCTGGGGGATGCTCTTGTAAATCATATGCTCTTATTTCCTTCTTGCTCAAGGATGGCTGGATCTATATATGGATATGGATAGATGGTAGATAAGGACTCAATAATACTTGTGTTATATCCACGCCATCTTTCTTGGGATGAATGTTATGTTAGGGTGAATCCAAGTCCAGAAAGATGACAGAAACTGAAACCTGAGACATGCTGGGAATAAGATTTTTTGCTCTCAGAAACCACATACATTTTAATAACATTGAACAAAGGACCATATAAAAGGGAAAACAAAGATAATGTGTGGTAAACCCTTTCCCCACCTTTGGAATGAGAGCTAGGTACGGTGAATAGACATGACATAGAGACAGGAGATGTAGATTTGAATAATACCCCAGATACTTTCTAGCTTCATGCTCATGAGTAAGTCACTTAACTTCTTGAATAGCACTATGTAAGTTTGGATAGGCCTTACTAAATTTTGTGAATTTGGAAGTCATCACAAAAACAGGAGGTGGTCAAATCAGCAATACTCAGGTTCTAGAGATGTGGGTCTAAAGTCATGATACTAATCAAGTTCACAGGGGCCCTTGCGATGATTCATTTCTTAGGCTTCCCATTTTGGAAAGGAGAATCAAATAGCTAATGGGCCCCTGGGAAACTTTTAGATCTGATTCATGGGCCAAACTAGCCTGGGAAAATCAATAAGTTAGGAGTTAGGAGTAGTCACTACAGGCAACTGACAGGCCAAGCTGATAGTTATATGAATTGTTGGTGTTTATGGAGACAAATGAATGAACAAATGAATGAATGAATGTTAACATTTTTAAATGTTTACCATGTACAAGGAATTGTACTAAGCACTGGGGATATGAACACAAGAAATGAGACCTCCCTGAAAGTCCTCTTCCTAGTCGTTTCCTCTTACCCACTTTGATAGATCTCCTACTTTATAAATTTCACCTGTTGGGGGTAGAGTAGAGCCAATACATAATTAAATAACTGTTAAATATCTCTTTTATTTTCATACATAGCATCTATTTCCCTCCCAAATCCATTTTGTTCTCTGCTGAATGCACTGACAAGAAGAGATACCCAAGGTGTTATCTTTCCTCTTGCTGGCCTATAATTGTTGGTCCTCTCTGTCCTCACTAATTCTCCCCTCTCTACCACCTCTCCATAGAAGTATCATCCATTAGATTCATTTGACATTAATTAAGAACCTACTATGTGGAAGATAACAATCATAATAGCAATTATATTTTAACAGCTTCAAGGTTTGCAAAGCATGTTACGTAAGTTATCTCATTTTATTCTTACCAACCCTATAAGGTAGGTGCTATTATTACACCCATTTTGTAGGTCAGGAAAATGAGACTGAGAAGTCCAGAGTGAAAAAGCCAATGAGTGTCTGAGGCAGGATACAAACACAAGTCTTTCTGATTCCAAGGCTAACATTCTATCCATTGCACTACCTAGCTGGCAGAAAGGCATTAGCTACTGTTCTAGGTTCCTATATAAAGTGAGGAGGGAGAGTGACTGTGGTCTGGGTTTCCTGCTCTCCCACACCCTCCAGTGTCCTCAGGGCAGCTGAGGTCAGGGTGAGAGGAAGAAAAGGAAACTGTTTTCAGCTAGGATATTTGGACCCTCTTTCCAGCTCCCAAGCAAGTAACTTCTCAGTTTCTTCTGTCTCACAATACAAGGTCTTACACTTTGAGGTTTAAAGAATGTGTTCTATGTATACATGATCTCATTCCATCTTCCCAGCAAAGCTGTGAGGTAGCTGCTTCTTTGATATTTTAATGGACTTTTGATCTTATTAACTCCATTCAATGGTGTAGATCTCATCGTGTTTGGATCTTGGCCATCTCCTATACCTGGGGCCCACCCAAAATGCTTTCCTCCAGATTTCTGGTCATTGCATGGATACCAATGGAGATGGAGCATGTGGGGTGGCCATCAGCTTTCCTTCACTCTTGTCACTCACTATGACTACCCCATCTTCTTTTTTTCCCCCCAGTCCTGCATCTCTTTGATGGTGCCTTTTCTGTTACTTCTATATAATCATTTGCTGGCATTATACTGCAACTTATTCATGTCTACTGTGTGCCTCTCCCTTGCCTCGGTGACCCACAACTTCATGCCTTTACAGACTGTGGCATTCCATGACTTACAGCCATTGGAGTATCCCTGAAAGAATATTTGTGTCAAAAGGATGAACCTTTGTTTCAGGAAGAAGCTTGAGATCATGAAAAGTATTGCACAACTTCCCCAATATAATTCATTCTACTCTTGTCCTCCTTTTCAGTCCTGCATCTAGATCACTATCCATTTGTGGTGATGAGCTACATGTATGTTACAGATTAGATATTTGCAAAACATTCTTCTTGGTTTTTCCTGGACAAATAGTCAGACTAACCTCATAAATGATTGTAATAGACAGGTGGACAAATACTACAGATTTACAGATGAGAAAACAGACTGAGAGTTTAAGTAACTTGGCTAAATAATTGATCTTTGAATCTAAATCTTAGTGATTCCAAGTCTAAAATTTTTTTCCCCACTAAACCCAGTGGTAAGCTGATAAATGTTGAACAATTGGAGTTTAGAAAATGCATGGCACATTTTAAAGTTTAACATGCATCATTAATGTTTTCTTAATTTTAGACCCATCAACAAGACCAGAAACCAACCTCTCACTTAGAGTGTTCTAAGGTATAAACGGTCACCCTGAAAATTTAACAATCAGCTCTCAAGTTGGTACAAGCACACCCCTGAATGCCATAATACCTTTATAATCATTACTCCCATTACCAGCGTATGGTTATTAAGCTACCATAGAGTTAATGACACTTTATTCCAGCATTTGTTTTTCTCTTTACACGTAGCTTTGGGTTTCTCTGTAATTTGCTCTCATGTTCATTAATTTAAATTTTTTCCTATTGTCTCTTTAATTTTCAGTTTCATTTCTGTGGTTTTTGTTTTTAATTAGAAGAAATATTTTTTTTTAAAAATGAAACATCCTCCACATATTAACTCTTTTAAAAAGGCTATGACAATAGGAAGAACTCCCTTTGGTGTTAAGTATGTACGCTGTGGGCTTTTCATTGAGTATTCAGAGTGCTCAGCACAAAGGAGACACAAAGTGGCACAAAGTCAGGGTGGCAGAGAGGAAAGGGCATGAGCTGGCACTGGAATGAACATCAGTAGAGCTGAGTTCAAGTCCCTACTCTGCTGCATGTTAGCTGGGAGACAGATAACCCTCATCTTGTTTGTATAACAGCTTGGGCTCCTACAAGAATCCTGTCCACTCACCACATGTGCTAGCTCAGTGCTTGGACATTTGGGGGATGATGAAGCCCTTGGCTGCTTCTCTCCAGGCGGCTATAATTCAGCACTGAAGGGCACTCTGGGAATGATGAAGGAATCCCCTTATTGGCTATTGAGCAGGAAGGCTGATGATTCTGTGGACCTTTAAAAGGGAGCGGGTAATCCTCTCTCAGCTTTCTCTTTTTCTTCCTGGCTTAGGAGTGGGTGAATACCCTTGAACCTCTTGCTGGAAGGGCAGAGTTGATGGTGGTCACTTTTCTCTTACCCCGGCTACACATCAACCATTCCCTGTGACAACTAGAACAGGGAGACTTTACTGGGGAAGTCTGAGCCTGCGCTTACTGGCTGACTCTTCCGCTTCATGTTTCTTTTCCTGATTGAAGGTGATCAAACAATGATCCTGAGATGAATGTGTCCGTTTTGGAGGCAACCTCATGAGTTCAAGAGGTGGGGGAACCTAGACCCATCTAAAAGAGTGGGCCAGAAGCAGAGGGAGATTCTACATCAAAAAAGATAAGCCTAAGCCCTGGCCTGACCTTCCAGGAAACATGTACTTCAAAGGAATTGTTTGGCTAGTATAGTTAGATCTCTTCATCTCTACCCCACACTTCCCACCACTACCAGATAGCCTTTCTAATGCAAAAGTCTGATGACCACTTCTATGCCTAAAAGAACTTCAATATTTTTCCATTACCTATGGAATGAAATTCAATAAACTCTTTAACCTGGAAACTCAAAGCCTTCTATAAGTTGGGCTTCAACCTATTTTTTGCAACCTTATCTCACATTCTATCCCCTTAGGTGTTCTACAAGGAAGCTGGGTGGTACCATGGATAGAGATTTGGGCCCAGAGTTAGGAAAACCTGGATTCAAATTCAGCCTTAGATACTCACTAGCTGTGTGACCTTAGGCAAGTCACTTAGCTTCTGTTTGCTTTAGTTTCCTTAGTTGTAAAATAGGGATAATAATAGTACTTCCTTCCAAGGGTTGTTGTGAGGATCAAATAAAAAATATTTGTAAAATGTTTAGTATAGCACATAGGAGGTGCTTAATTAATGTTTGTTTCCTCCCTTCCTTCCTTCCCCCTTCCCTTTCCCTCCTCCTTCTCTTCTTTCTTCCTCCCTTCCCCCTTTCTTTCTCTTCCCCTTATATTTTTCTTTTCTTTCCCCTTTTCATTCCTTCCTCCTTCCCTTCCCTTCTTTCCTTCCTTATGTTTCAACTCAGACTCCTCAGATTAGTAGCAGTATACTACTACTGCTACTGCCGCTGCTGCTACTGCTACTACTACCACCACCACTACTACTGCTGCTACTTCTGCTGCTACTACTACTGCTATTTCTGCCACTACTATTACTGCTACTGCTGCTATTACTACCGCTATTGCTGCTATAACTGCTGCGGCTGCTACTCCTACTCCTACTGCTGCTGCTGCTGCTGCTGTTGCTGCTACTACTACTACATTATAATTTGCTACACACAATGCCCCTCTGCCCTGAAGCCTGACCACTGCCATCTACCTGGTACTGAGATAGCATTGTTACAGGTGCTACCACTGCTGAGGCCTGATTCTGTCCCCCACTCTGTGGCCTGAGCATTGCTACTCTGCAGCTGCCCTTCCTTCATATTCAGTAAAGAATAATCTCTCTCTCCTTGGAATTCTTTTTTTTTTCTGCACTTGGTTCTCTTTGCATCTCTTTTGTGAAGTTGCATTGTTTTGTAGGATTTTGTATGCATATTGCTCTTTCTGAATACTTACATTCAATACAGGTATTGAAGTGTAAGTCATCTTCCCTATTAAACTGGAGGTTCTTGGGGCCAGGAACCAATGTCTCAATTATTATTGTATCCATAAAGTCTGGGGATGCAGGAGGAAGATAGACAACTCCCTGGTAGTCAGGAAACATACTGATGACTGTCTGTGATCATTAATTACTCTCAAGTTGTTTTTTTTTTTAAAGCATCTGATATTATGCTGATCGCATGGCTTAATGGATAGAATACTAGCCACAGAGTAAGAAGGATCTGGGTTCAGGTTCCTGCCTCTGAACGTATTGACTGTGGGACCTGAACAAGACAATTAAACCCTTAATTCCCTTTCCTCCTTCCATTCCCAGCAATTCTCTAAGGCTAGAAGTTACAGTACAGGTGTCAATCTGAATTAGTAGAGGGAATTTCTTTATTGGGAACTCCCTATATCAATGAAATTATAGGTCCAGACCACCCGTATTCCCCCAGCCCTCCCCAATTCTCATGTTGATCCTATATAGGGAGCTTGGTCATGTACTAGATAGAGTTCTGGACCCAAAGTCAGCAAGACCAGTGCTTGAATTTTGCCTCAAGACACTTAATAGCTGTGTGACTCTAGGTAACTCCCAGAGGTTCCCAAAGTGGGCAATACTGCCCCCTGGGGGGGGTGCTGGAATGATCCAGGGGGTGGTAATACCTTCAGGTGCCCTTGGGGGGAGTTGAATAAAAATAAGGTGGCAGTGGAAGGATAGGGAAAGATAAGAAAATTCTGAAAAACTATTTGTACATGTTTCATCTGTAGTGTAACTGAGTTAAAGTTGTAGTGATTACATTGTTTTGCCAAAAAACACAAAATCAGTGGTCAAGTCCACCAACAGGTCTTAACAAGCAAGTGTTGGCAGACAGCCTGTAGGGCATTGTTGGGAAGTCTAGCATGCACTGGCAGAAATATGTGCATGTAATGACTTCTTTACAATATATGGTTATATGACACAGTATTGCATCATCAAAATTTCAGTGCAGGTGGGGCAGATAGGTGGTACAGTGGATAGAGCACTGGCCCTGGAGTCAGGAGGACCTGAGTTCAAATCTGGCCTCAGACACTTGACACTTACTAGCTGTGTGACTCTGGGCAAGTCACTTAGCCCCATTGCCTAGAAAAACAAAAACAAAAACAAATTTCAATGCAGGAAAAAACCTACAAATTTACAATAAATTATTAAATTTAAGATGCGTTATTTTAAAAAATTACATTTTTTTGAAATGATGCAAATTTCAAAAAAACATTAAAGGGTTAAAGAAAGTAAATTTCCAGAGGGGCACTGAAAAATGTTTTTTTTGAAAAGGAGGTGGTAGGCCAAATAAGCTTGGGGACCTCTGCACTAGACCTTTCTCAGTCTCAGTTTCTTCATCTATAAAATGAGAATAACAATAGCATCTAACTCAGAGAGTTTTTGTGAGAATAAATGAGAAAACACATGTAAAGTCCTTTGTAAATCTTAAAATAATATATAATACAAAAAATTACTTAAAGTAATACATAATACATAAAACCTTAAAGTAATACATAAATACTAGTTATAATTATTATTTTATTAAGTGAGAAACATGGATCACTATAACCTCAGAGGACTTATTGTTTGGTTGCTGTTTTTGCTTTTTGGTGAGGCAGTCAGGGTTAAGTGACTTGCCCAAGGTCACACAGCTAGTAAGTGTCAAGTGTCTAAGGTTGGATTTGAACTCAGGTCCTCCTGACTCCAGGGCCAGTGCTCTATCCACTGCACCACCTAGCTGCCCCCCTCAGAGGACTCATTATTGCAGGTGATCCAAACGGCAATGGAAAGTCCTCTACTGGGTCTATGTTGGACACGATATATTAGCAACATGACTTGTATGCCAAATAAAGTATATCACCAAGAACATTTATGCCTGGAAAAGGAGGTGAACTGGTTTTGTCACAAGAGTGAGGTGTCATAAGTGGATAGTTTGAGTAATGCATTGGTATCCCCAAAACAGTAAAAGAACCAGAGGAAAGCCTACAATTGGGTAAATTCTCCATGGAGTACTCATGTAAGGCATGGACAAGAATCTGGGAGAATAAGGAGTGAAGAGGTTGCTATCAGTAATGGTGACATCGTCTCATTCGCACAAATGAGATCATAGATGTATTGAAATATTGACATAAGCACTTATGGTTCTAATGCATCAACCTGCTTTGGAGGGCTAACTCTTGCTGTCTACTTTTTGCAATATTATCAGATCTATTAGCTTAAGCTACTCAGTGCTAAGGTTGAAATTCCCTAGGGAAAAATAGGTATTTGTGTGTGGGAAGATTCAGTATTCCTGAGTCTGTTGGCAATCATGAATTATCCCCTGCACTATTTAAAGAGTATTTCTTGGTTTGGCATAGTGGCAATATCAGGCCCCTTGGTGTGTTGAGTATGGAACAGTGAGAATGAGGCATCAGTCAAGTACCTGAGTAGAAAGTCTGGGAGTCAGTGTGAGGGAGGAAGGGAATCTGAATGCATGCTTTTAGAGCCAGCTCTCTATTCTTTTGCAACTGGCTCAGAGACAGAGAGTCCTGGATTTCTGTGCTGATTCCCACAGAGAAATGTCAGCATCTTGTAACGTGTGATGATTAAGCCTTAGCAGATGTGGATATCTGATGTCTAGGTCTATAACACCCTAGGCAAGATGGTACACCTATCCTCTTAATTATTGTTACATTAGCATGCACAGATAGGGTAAGATGAAAAACAATTGTGTTTTCCATTCCAAATAAGTTAGTTAACTCACTCTTTGCCAGGGAAGCAGCAGAGGGAAAAATAGCAATGAGTCCTGAATGGAAGCAGCCATAGTGGCCTTGAGCACCAGGTCCTAGTTTAGTCAATATTAGTATTGATAATAATAATTCATATTACTGTAGCATTTTGTGGCTTGCTTCAATCCAGTGAGGTAGGTAGAGCAAAATATTATTATCATATAATAAAATATAATTGTTTTGGGGCACCATGAACCATGCCCATATAAAACGGTGCACTTAATTGGTAAATGTTAAGTGTGCTCTGCCTGCTCCACTGACCTGCCATTCCCAGTCTCTCTCCCTCTCTTCAGGCCTTACTATTCCCTGAGATGCAGTAATATTGAAATTAGGCCAATTAATAAACTTATAATGGCCTCTAAGTGTTCAAGTGAAAGGAAGAGTCAATCAGTGTGGCAAACTTCACTGTTGTCTTATTTTAAAAAATTGCCACAGCTACCCCAACCTTCAGCAACCACCACCCTGATCAGTCAGCAGCTACCAACATCGAGGCAAGACCTTCTACCAGCAAGAAGACTACAACTTGCTGAAGGTTCAGATGATGATTAATACTTTTTAGCAAGAAAGTATTTTTCAATTAAATTATGTACTTTTTAGACATAATACTACTGCATACTTAATAGACTACAGTATAGTGTAAACATAACTTTTATATGCACTGGGAAACCAAAAAAATTCATGTGACTTGCTTTATTGTGATATTTGCTTTATTGCAGTGGTCTGAAACTGAACCTGCAGTATCTCCAAGGAATGCCTGTATATTATATACAATTTTAATAGATTATATATAATAGATTTTATATTACAAAAGATTCTATTATAAGCATAAAAGATAATAGTAAACATTATTATCCCCATTTAAAAAGACAGACATTGAGTAACAGAGAAGTTAAATGACTTTCCTGGGCATTCCTAAATATTGGTGTTGCAGCTCAAACTTAGGTCTCCAGGTGATCGCAAATTCTCTTACCACTTTACCAAGTTTCCTCTAGCACAAGAAGAAACCATTCCTAAGGAAACCAAGGCCTTTAACCGGATTTTAAAGGCTGTACCAGGACAGGTGAATATTAGGTTCAGAAAGAGTCCCAGAAGCACACATTTCTCACCCACAAGATGTGAGTTGGTGCAAAACCAGAAGGTCTCACAGGAAAACGGCTTTTCAGCTTGCTTGTGTGAAGCTTGCTGCCCCCTAGAAAGGCAGGGTGACACCTGCCGCTTCACATACATCCATGCCTCATAGTGAGCTGTTGCCCATCTGCAAAGGAGTCATCTGCAGGTAAGGTTTATTCAGAGAGCAACAAGGTGGGGGTGGGGGTGCAGCGTGGAATCTGGAGCTCAACAGGATTCAGGTTTTGAGTAGGTCAGATTGTACATGGAATCTTTGTACAAGCTCCTTCTTGCTTGAACATCTGGTTTCCTGGCCTACTGTCTTGTTTTTCTCTGGAACGCTATCAGCGCTGGATGGTCAAAGTGTCCAATTGGACTTGGATTGTGCCTCTGGACTTTTATCCATTTCCTTGGCATGCTATGTGTTCTAATCACTGACTCCCTTCTCTCTGAATGATTCACCACTTTCTTCTGGTTCTTCATTAACTAACATTATTAGGATCATGGACTTAGAACTGGAGGGAACCTTAGAGGTCAATGAGTCCAACCCCCTTATTTTACAGAAAAGGAAACTGGGGCCCAGACAGGTTGATTAACTTTGGCCAAGGTCACAGAGGTATTAAGTAGCAGACTAGGGATTTGATATGATATTGACTTGACATTTTCTTCTACGTATTTAATCCTTTGACTTTAATATTTCTTGTTGTCTCATGAAATCATTTACTGCTGTTTGGTCCATTCTAATTTTCAAGAATTCTTTTACTGGGGTAAGGTATTATACTTTTCCTAAGCTGTAAATTCTCTTTCCAAGTCTTTCTTCCATAGCTCTCATTTCTTTTTTACTTTTTTCCTTCTACCTTTCTTGTTTCATTTGTGATATGATTTTTTAACTCTTTTTAAGCTCTTGCTTCATTTCTCTTAAGGATTCTAACTGAGCTTGTGGGCAAGCTATGTTTTTCTTTGAGGCCTTGCTTGTTGGTGTTTTGGAGTTATTCCCTTTTCCTAGGTTTGTGTCTTGGGCAACCCTAGCATCAGGACAGCTCTTTGTTGTTTGTTTGTTTATTCATTCTTCCAGCCATATTTTTGTACATCCCAGGTGCATTTGAACCCTAAATTATTATTGGTATAGATCGGCCTGCCCAGCCTTGTCTGTCAGCTCTGAAGCCCTCACCGTGGAGGACAATCAGCTTCTGTCTCTGAATGGTCCTGCCCCTATCAGATGGCGTCACAGAGAACAGCACAGCTTGTTGGAGGACAGGTTCCTCAGAAACCAGACCATTTTTGCTTACTGTAACATAAGCAGGAGTGAAGATCACCTTGGTACGAAATAACCGCATGCAGATATGTGGTTTTTGCCTGTTCCATTGGGCCGTTGGTTATTGTTATTGTTGTCCTTTGTTTTCAAAGACGGCCAAAACGACATCCCTATGCTACAGTCAAGTTCCAGTGTGCCCGACTGTGGCCGATCAGACCTACATGAGCTCAGGTTGGGCACAAATAGTCCGTGAGAACATTTGGGGTGGATTCTCTAAGTCTGCGTGCCTTGCATTTCTCTTGAGCTATTTCAATTCTGCTTTGCTCATAGAGGACAGCACTTTCTCTGATGTGGGTCCTGTGCCAGTGTCTCCCATGTTATATGATCAATTCCAAAATTCTTAAGAGACACCTTGTATGTCCTTGTATTGCTCCTCCTGGCCACCATGTGAATGCTTGCCGCATGTGAGTTCTCCATAAAATAGTCTTTTTGGCAAGCGTACATTTTGCATTCGAATAACATGGCCATCCCATCAGAGTTGTGGGTTTGAATGCTTGGCAGTTTAGTTTGAGAAAGGACCTCAGTGTCTGGTATCTTATCCCGCCAGGTGATCTTCAGAATCTCCTTAAGACAATTCCAATGGAAGCGACTCATTTTCCTGGCATGGTGCTGGTATAGTGTCCAGGTTTCACAGGCGTACAGCAATGAGGTCGGTGCAACAGCTCTGTAGACCTTCAGTTTGGTGGTGAGTCTAACACCTCTTCTCTCCCATACTTTCCGTCAGAGCCTCCCAGACACTGAACTATGGCAATGTATGGATCAACCTCCAGATTCAGAGACAGAAGAGATCTTTGAAGTAATCAAATCTAAAACCCTCATGTTACATTTGAAGAAACTAAGGCCCAGAAAGTTCAAGTCACTAGGCCCAAGGTCACAAGTTGAAGATCCAGGATTTGACCCAGGCTTTTGACTCCAAATCCAATTCACAAGCCCTTCTTCCATACTATGTTTGGGATGGCCAAAAGAAAAAAAAAAAGCCTGACCCCTGATCAGGAAATTGCTCCTTTAAATCCTTCCCCAACTTGAAAAAACTACCAAGGAACAAACCAAAAATGAGTTCCTCCTAGCTCAGCAATGACCAATTCCATTCTGGGAATGCAGATTTGCATGAAACCCTCCAAGCGCTCAGATTAAATGCCTCAACAGCACTTAGCTCTCAAGAGTACTTTATGGTTTTGTACAGACCTGCATGGAATATAAATTATTGTTTAATTATGCACCATTACATCATCTACCAGGCACAAGGTAGGTCACAGGGTTTGCCTCTAGCTTACCCTGAGGAAAGAGTTTGGATAAGTGAAAGGAAGTTTACTGAGAGGCAATGGGCCTGGGTCTGCAGAAGCTATGCTAAAGAGCACATGCAAAGACACTGTCGCTAGTGGGACTTGGACTACATATCTTATTGGGCACCAGAGGCCTGTGCTCCTAATGCACATGGGATATAGAAATATGCTAAGGGGCCTATTTCTGCAACCGAGCCATACTTAGGCAGCAGTAGGGCCATTTCCTGAATGATTCTGCTGGTGCTAGTTAAATAACATAAGGAACGAACATCGCAGAATCCCAGATTCTCAAAGTTGCAAGAGACTCATGCCTGAAGCAGGAATCCCCTCTATGATAAACTGGCAAGAAGTTCTTCGCTCTTTGCTTGAAGACCCATTCTTTTTTTTTCCAGGTTGACCATACATTGCCTCTGTTTGGACTGTTCTAACCATTAAGCTTTTCTTTATATGGAACCTAAGCCTTCTATCCATGTTTCCCAGTTCTGCCCTTATAGATCAAGCCAAAAAAAAAAAAAAGACAATCTCTCTTCCATATGCCAACTTTTCAGATACTTGAAGGTAGCTCTCATGTCTCCTCTAAGTCAGGAGTTCTTAACCTGGGGTCCATGGATGCCCAAAGAGCATGTAGACAGATTTTAAAAGGTCTGTAACTTGGATGAGAAATAAATCTTTATTTTCACTAACCTCTAATTGAAATTGAGCATTTCCAGTTATTTAAAAACATTCTGAGAATTCCTTTAGCTTCACAAGACTGCCAAAGCAGTCCATCACACAAAAAAGGTTAAGAATCTATTCTTAAGTTTTTTTTTCCAGGTTGACATACATTTGTAACAGTCATTCTGCATTTAATATAAATGCATGCACGTATATACACATGAGTATATGCACATATGCACACATGTGTATACACTCACATATGTATATACACATACATCAATAATTTCTTAGTGCCCCAGCAGCTCTCTAGACCATGCAATATATGCATAGATTATATGCCTATACATACACACATATGTGTGTATATCTATATGCATACTTGTATGTGCATATCTATATGCATATATATATACACACATAATCAACATATAAGATTTTTACACACACACACGTAATCAACATATAGTATTTTCCAAAAGTCTTATTGCAGTTTAATTTAATATTTTTTATTTATAATAATTTAATAAGCTATTAAAGCTTACAACTTGAATATACACATACATAAAATGCCATATATTATATATAAATGGTATATATAGATAGATATATTTGTAGATACATCAATATATGTGCATTGCATAGGAAATGATTATTATAGATAGAAACCACAAAAACAGTCTTTGAATGGTATCAATCACGCTAGGGATATCCTTGTTTATCTTACATCTCTCCTCACTATCATAGCCAAACTCCTAGAAAAGGCCATCTATACTCATTCTTTTTACTTCCTCACATTCTACTTTCTTTTCATCCCCTTGTAAACTAGTTCTGACCTCACCACTCCATTGAAACTATGTACTTCAATATTTGTACTGTCTTGTCCGTGACAAACTTTTTTTCTTCATAGCATGTTTAACAGCTCTCTCTCTTTCTTTTTTATTGGTTTCCTCACTGTTTTACTGACTTCAAAAAATCTTCATTATATTGAAGAATCACTAATAACCTCTCCGATTTCCAGGTCTCTCTGAAGGTCTCTCATTGCTTTTGTAAAGGTTAATTAGTTAATTAATTTTCTAAAGATTGATTAATTAATCTGTTTTATAGCTATAGTTTGTCAGTTCTTGACATGGTTTGTTTTATATATTTTTAAAAACTTAATTTTCCTTTGTGCTTCAGTGTGAGTGATCTTATTTCACAGTGGACTTGAATGATCCTAAAACACTTGACTTGGTCATACCATCTAAAATTAATAGTACTATACAATTAAAGTATCCCTAACAGTCATTAAAGTGTGCTCTTTAGGATCTAAAACTCTACAATTATCTTGGGATAATATCCATTCTTAAAAACCACAACAAAAAACATGTAGAGCATGAAATTTGATACTCAACTGACAAATAATTGAAAGTGGGAAGCCAGCTTAATCTAGTTTTATCTGGTCAAAGTCAGATATTGTGAATCAGCCTAGGGTGAAGAGAAACACACACACACACACACACACACACACACACACACACGACCATTACTGTCACAAAATGAAACCATTTCAAAATTATTCATTGCTCCAGGTAATTTGCATGCCACTGTAGTTCAGAAGAGAGAAAAATTACTAAATGTCTCTGAGTCTCACTTTTCTCATTTGTGAAATGAGGACAACATGGTATGTGAAAGTGAGCTTCAACTAATTACTTGCAAGCAGGAAGTCACATAAAAGATATCGCTCAGGAGATAGATGATGATAAAAGTGTTTCACTGGTCATGAAACAAGAATGTGGTATGATAGTGGGTAGCTCAAGAGCTAAGAGCTTGCCTACATAGATGACATCATGGAGCCAATGAATCATTGAAGCATCACTTACATCTCCTACTTCAGAGGGGTATGCTGAGCGTCAAGTAATATAATGTGTGCAAAGCACTTTATAACTATAAAGTGCTTGACAAATATGACTTATTGTTATTGTTATTATTATTATTATTTAACCTCTGTAGATTTCAGTTTCCTCATCTCTACAGTGAGAGTGCAAATCTAGCATAACACTCTGGTCCTTTCCCACTCTATGATACTAAGTGCTGGATTGAGGATTATGTTTCTGTCTCACTAAATCTATGGCATTTTTTACCCCTGTTGTTAAATCAATCAATAAGCATTGATAAATGCCCCCTACATGTCTAGACACTGCGTTAGGTCTTCAAGATACAAAGACAAAAGTGAAATAATCTGTGACTTAAAGGAATTTACCTTCTATCAGGGAGAAAACACACACACACACACACACACACACAATATTTACAAAATAAATACAAGGTAACTTTTTAGGGAAAAGTACAACATGAAACACTGAGAAAGATGTTTTGCTTGTTGCTTCTCACCTTCCCAGAACACAGGACAGCTGCTTGGAGAGCCCATTAGATACCATTATTTGGTGCCATTGCGCATATGAGGCTCAGTTCTAAATTACCTTTACTTCAATCCTAGAGGGATTGGGGCCCCAGCTGTTTAAGTGCCTGAAGGAAATTGGTTCCTGAAAGGAATCTCTCTGGCTCCTTCCTGCCTAATCTGATCCAAGTCAACACCATGCTCATGAACAGGGGATTTGGCTTATGTATGTATTTTTTTTTAACACTTTTTGCTTGCCTCATCTAGCCTTTTCTTGTAAATGAAGACCCATTTCCTAGTGCTCTGCAAGACCTTCACTCCATTATTGGCTTATTGGACTGGGTCTTTATTAATTTATATTTGTGTAGGTAATTTCTACATCTTTTTTCAGAATCTAGACCAACAGGTCTCATAATTTCCAAATAAAAAATAATAGTTCATATAGATCCTAGGTTCTTTAACCAATTAGAAGATCTTTGAGGGCAGAGCTTCCCCACCCACCCTCCCACCTTCCCTGAACAGTGAGTGCACAAATTCATGTTGGGCTGAGCTTAGAGTCAGAAGACATTTTCACAAGTAACTGGGACTTGAAGCAGTATGTGGTCGGTACTATTGTAACAGCACAAACTAAGTCACACAGGAGTATAGGCACTTAAAGAATTCTATTTGATTGATATCTTATTCAAGCCTCTCAAGAACTTTGTGACGTAGGTAGTGCAAGTGTTATTACCCCATTTTCCAGATGGGGAAAACTGAGATTTTATATTCATGATATGTTCCTTCTCTGTACCACCCAGAAGAATGGTCACACCTTTAATCTTAAATTCCTCTAACCATAACCTCTTGTCGTTCCATTGATCTGCTTCTCAAGCTCATTCTCTGTTCTCAGCAGAGCTGCCATTCCTCCCTTTTCTGGTGTCACTTTTCTTTCTTCAAACTCCGGGCCTATATTTAGTCAGTTTAAGCTTCCATTCTGTCTTCTACTCCTGAATCCCTTGCCTCATTGTCCTATTTCCATTTATGTCTTTCCAAATCCTGATCCTGGATTACTCCCACTCTCTGCCTCCTGTGTGCCTACTCATGTGCTTCTAAATACCCCTGGAGGAACACTGCCCCATGACTGGATCCATGACAATTTTATGCTATCTATCCTCAACTGGGTTGTTATTGCTTCTTGCCAAGCCTTTTTCTCTTTCCTGTTTGACTCTATCAAATTCTCCATAATATCTGTTCCAAACCTCTTGTCTCCTCAAACTATCTTTTATACTCCCTCCCTTATTCATCTCAACAGAGCTCCTCACCTCCTACCTGACTGAAAAAAATTGAAGCCATCTATCATAGGCTCTTTTTCCTCCCCAATAAAACATTTCAAATTATCTCAACACCATTTCCCATTCTTCCTTCTTATGCTCTGGGCTCAGGGGAGGGTGTGGCCTTTGTTTTTGCCAATGCCAATCCCTCTATTTGTGCCCTTTATACCTTTTCCTCCTGTTTCCTCCACAAGCTTGTCCTTTCAGCTACCCTTTTCTCTGCCTAATTATCTACCCTTCCTTATTACATGGTCCCTTCTCTACCACAAACATGCTCCCATCTCCCATATCCTTAAAAAACCAACAACAACCCTTTACTTGACTCTACTATCCCCTTAAGCTAACAGTCTACTTCTTTCCTCTTTTCACTAACAAACTCTTATCAAAAGCTGTCTATGCTGATTGACTCTACTTCCTCACTTTTCAGCCTTGCATTGTGGTTTCCATGCCCAGCACTCAACTGAAACTGCTCTCTCCAAGGTCACCAATGATCTCTTGCTAAACCCAATAGTCTTTTCTCACTTCTCGTCTATCTTGACCTCTCTGTGGCATCTAACACTGTCATTTATCCTCTCCTAGACATTCTCTCCTCCGTGGATTTTTGTGACACTGTTCTGCTGTTTTTCTCTTGTTATCAGTCTGATTTCTTTTCAGTCTTCTTTAGAGGATAATCATAATATACTCCTCGTGTGTGGGTATACTCCAGTGCTCTATCCTGGACCATCTTCTCCTTTCTTTGTTCTGTTCACTCTCTATCTACAACCCATCTTGGTGAAATCATTAGCTCTCATGGGTTCAATTATTATCAGTTCTGCAGAAGACTCCCAAGTCTATATAACCATCTAACAACTTTCTCCTGAGTTCTAGTTCTGCTGGCTATCTCCATGGGTCCTCACTTAGCATCTCAAACTCAGACTGTCCCAGACTCAATGAATCTTTAGTTATAAACCCACGTCTCCTCCTAATTTCTCTGTTCATGTCCAGAACAACATTGTTCTTCTAGTAATCTAGTTTCACCACCTAGGAATCTTCCACAATTCTTCACTCATTTATTCCTCATACCTAAACAGTTCCCAAGTGCTATAGCTTCTACCTCCTTAACATCTCTTGAATCTGTCCCCTTCTCTCTACTCTGATGGCCACCAGTCTGGTTCAGACTTTTATCCCTTATCCCAGGGGTGGGAGACCTGTGGCCTCGAGGCTACACATGGCCTTCTAGGTCCCTGGGTGTAGTCTTTTGACTGAGTCCAAGTTTTACAGAACAAATCCTTTTATTAAGGGGATTTGTTCTGTGAAGTTTGCATTCGGTCAAAGGGCTGAGCTTGAGGACCTAGAGGACCACATACAGCCTCAGGCTGCAGGTTCCCCACCCATGAATTCCTTAGATTAGTGCAAACCTCCTAATTTATCTTCCAGTCCTCTCCTTCATCCTCCAAGCAGCTTCCAGGCTGATATTCCTAAAGCTCAGATATGATCATGTCACACCCCTGCTCAATAAGCTTCTGGGATAAAATACAAACTTCTTTGCTTAGCTCTTAAAGCTTTTTATGATCTGGCCTCAGCTTTTTCCAAGCTGATTACATATTACTACCCTTAATGCACTCCATGTTCTGACCTAACTGGTCTGCTTGCTATTCCTGAAGCTTGACCTTCTGTCTTTGCACAGGCTGCCCCTCCTCCCTTCCAGAGCTCAACTTCTTTGATTTTGTGAATGTTCTCCCTTCTTACCTTTGCCTCCTAGAACTTCTAGCTCCCTTCAAGGCTCAGCTGAGGTGCCATTCCCTTCAAGACAACTGTCCCAATTTCTCCGGTTTCACTTTGTATTCATTTCTCATATATCTGGTGTTTACTTATCTGAGAATGGGTTATGTCCTCTCCAGTAGAACAATAGAATGCAAGCTCGCTGAGGCCAGTCACTTCTGTCTTTGTATCCCCAGTCCCTAACCCAGTGATTTGCACATAGTAGGCACTTGATGAATTTTAATTGACTGATAGCTCATTCAAGCCTTTTAAAAACTCTGTGAGGTAGGTAGCGGAAATATAATTACCCTCATTTTACAGATGGCGAAGATGCAGCTTGAATAGGTTAGATTACTCACATATAGGCACACAGATAGTAAATAGCAAAAGTGGGTCTGGAACTCAGGTCTTTTCACTCCAGGTTCACAGTGCTTTCTGACTCCCTCTCTGTCTCTCTCAGTCTCCTTCTCTCCCTCCTTCTCTCTCTCTTTCTCTCTCTCTCTCTCATTGTGCCATATTGCATTTCCCTTCAGACTATGATAATGGGTATAATAATGGATCCCCTGGTTGTCATCTTTTTCTTACAGGCTCATTATCTGGCATGTTCTGTCGATCTTCCCTAGTTCTGGCTTGGTTCTGATGCTATATTGGTCTTGACCAGCCTTGTCTCTCTACTACCCGAAGCAGGTCATGATGAGGTTAGCTTGGGTGATTTATGAGTAGCAGAGGTATTTTAGCTTCTAACTGACCTACATAACCAGAGTACTCAGGGGCACACACACACACACACACACACACACACACACACACACACACACACACACACACACACAGGATGTGATAAAGCATTTCTCACACTTGCATCCACTGCTCCTCTTGATTATCTCCAGGGAACAGCTATCAACCCTACTAAAACAAGGGCTTTCCTCTTTGCCAAAGACACCACTGTTTCCTTATGGTGTTTTGGGACTTGCTTCAAGGGCTTACCTTGACAACTTTCCTTTCTCTAAAGCATGAAAGTGTGTCTAGGAATAGCCCGGAAAAACTATAGGGAGGAACGCTTTTGAAGTTTCCTCTGAGATCATCTAAGTTTCCATGGAGATCAAATACTAATCAAATCACCAACTCATTCAGAGACTTTCTGCTTCCAATCTATAGTCAGAAGAAAACCTACAGAGAAATTCACAATCTGCAGGGTAACACCCATTCTAATAACAGAAAGGTTCCTTGAGTCAGACTACCCTCCTTCCTAATTTCCTTCTCGTGTTATATCTTTGTATTTTATTTTTTTTACGAGGCCATTGGGATTAAGTGACTCGCCCAGAGTAAGTATTATGTGTCTGAGGCCAGATTTGAACTCAGGTCCTCCTGACTCCAGTGCCAGTGCTCTATCCACTGCACCACCTCGCTGCCCCTCTCTCCTGCTACATCTTTTCCTTTCCCCTTAATCCTTTTTCCACCTGAAGCCCTCAGGGTTAGTGAGGGATCTGATATCAGTGTAGCAGCTGCAAAAATAACATGTGCTTGGTAACTGTGGTGTACTTGTATGCTAGGAAATAAGAGTTTTCTGTTTTAGTTATTTTATGTTATGGTTTCTTATGTATGTTTGGTTGCTAGATGGTAAATAAGAGCAGGGACCCCTATTTTTGTACCTCCACCAACATATAGTAGGTACTTAATATATATTACATATGTGTATTTAGATGTATGTATGTATATGTACATATGTGTATACATACGTACATATACACACAAATTAATTCAGAAAGACACCCATCTTGTTTACTCTCTTCTTCCTTCCCTTCCCTGCCTGATATCCTGTTGGCTTTTGAGGAGACTCAAGTGTTCACCATATGTATGTAAATGTGTTCAGACAGAAGTAGAAAGAAATGAAAAAAAACCCCACATTTATTAAGTGCTTACTATGTGCCAAGCATCGAGCTTAGTACTGGGGATACAAAAAAAAATGAAGAATGTCTCTTCCCTCAAGGAGCTTGTATTATAATGGCGAAAACAAACAAACAAACACTCTTAGGGTAGTGGTGGCCAAGGTGGGTCACTTTGGTCTAGAAAGTTACAGAGATTTTCAGTGGGATCAGAGGGCAGTAGATTGACACACCCCATCCAGGAACAATGGAGAACATGGAGGGGGCAGGGAGGGAAAGTGTCAAGGAGGTTGGAAATATAGATATAGATAGATAGATAGATAGATAGATAGATAGATAGATAGATAGATAGATAGATATCTGTCTATATCTATCTTATATGTACCTAGTTATTTTGTTGTTGTCTCCCCCATTAGAATATAAGCTCCTTGAAGGCAAGGACTGGCTTTGCCTTTCTTTCTATGGCCAGGGCTTAGCATAGTATCTGACACAGAGTAAACACTTAATAAATGCCTACTGACTGACTTAGCCAATCTTAGAAAGTTGTCCACCTGGGACACTGATAGATTAAGTGACTTGCCCAGTCATTTAGTTCAGTTAGTATGTAGGTTAGGTGGGTCTTAAAGCCAGCTCTTCCTTACCTGAGGCCAGTTCTCTAACTGGCACGCCATGCTGTCTCTCCATTAGAGATGGAATGTCCTAATTAGTTCTTGAAAATAAGCTTATAAATCAAAAGGTCAAGTGGCAGAAAATTCTAGCCAAATTTTACTCAGGGAACTATTTGCACAGTGAAACTGAATATATTTATAAACAAGAGATGTCAGCCAGAGCTAATCTTAGTTGGTTTTTGATAGAATTCTCAATGAACTCTACTTCTAGGGTGATTGTTATTTTATATTTGCCAATACCAAATATCTAGTTGTGTGTTTGTGGGTGGGGAGGATGTCACAAACTATATGCACATATACATACATACACACATGTAATGGCACATATATAAATATATACACACAGCATACACACACACATATACACACGCACACACAGTCTAGATATTCTGCTTCCTTCCCCTCTTCTTTTCCCCACAAACTCAAACTTGTGAAAATCGGAGCCTGGAATCTAGTACCTGAGAAGAATTTGAAGCATTTCTGGACATGTTTCTCACCAGTGCTTTAGGGAAGAGAAAGAGTAGGTGAGGCATAAGATGGGCTGTCATCCTGTTTTCCAAGAAGGCCTGAAACCATTCCTACTTCCTTTAAACAGTTTCTCTATGCAAGAAACATACTGCCTCTTCAATCCTTTCAAGCATTGCTCCTAGATGGGTATAAATTGCTGGGTCTGCCCCTATATAAATAAAACAGGCTCATTCAAACAAGCAGGAATGAGGTGCAAAGTATCTCAGTATGGAACTGAAGAACTTATAATGAAATGACCTGAGTTCAAATATTGGCTCTGTTGTGTTAATCATGTATCTTTGGGTAAATCACTTAACCTCTGGTGGTCACAGTTTATTCATCTGTAAAATGAGGGTATTGGACCAGATGACCTCAAAGATTCCTTTTGGCTCTAAGGAGGATCATAGGATATCTCACTACTGTGCCAGGACCTCTGGCTTCCATGCTGGTGGCTGGAAGAAGGCTGAGTGTAGTTCTGAGACATTCTGGCCCCATTAGTTTGTAAATCATTTAGCAGTAGGACACTTTAGTCAATGTTCCTTGAGTAGCCCTCCATTCCCAACATGACTGGGACAATAGGGAGAAAAGAAAATGTAATAATTTCTGTCCAGGCCTCCCTGACAACCAAGAATCTGAATGTTAACAGAGGTCTGAACAGGCCCAAAAGTAAGGCCTACACAGAAGAATCACCTATTCTTCTAATACCTAATAAGAATAACACACATCCCACCCCCATCCCCAGTCTGCAAATGTATCCACCGGTTATGATAGCTCTTTATTTGGCTTCTGTATCATTGATTTCTCCAATGTCTGATTCCTGCCTTCAGTTTCCCAGCAATGCTTCCTAGATCTTCCTTGGCAAAAATCCTGCACTCCATCCTTCTATTTTACACCACATAAATATCCTTAATATGACTTGGCCTTCAGGGAAATCCTGATTTGACACAAGCCACTGGCATCCTTCAGGCTTTCAGCATTGCTCTGAAGCAGTTTTCAATTAACCAGTGCTGCTCAAACCTCCAAATCTAATCATGACCCTCACCCATCTGCCATTCTTTAGGTTTTCAAAGGGCGGTGGTGAAGAGAAGAAAAGGAGGAGTATGTTGGAAGGAAGAAACAAAAGAATGGAGGGATATAACAGGAACACTATGGAGTAGCTGGAACCTGCTGAAAATTTGGAAAGGAGAATTCAAGTCACCAAGAACAGAATTGGGGTACCATCAGCACAGAGAGTGATGCTACCTACAGAGAAGTTTAAAGGAGTTTCCAGTACTAGGCACTGCTATAAAAAGAATCCACTTGGACTTTGGAGAGCTCCAAGAATCCCTGCTCCACTAAACTAAAATACCTTCTCAAGATGGTACCTTAGCCACTCTTCAAATTATCCCCAGGACAACTTTGTCTATGCATGTGCTTGCGGGTCTCTGCTGAGGGAAGAAGGGGGAGCCGTGAGATTAGTTTCATTCAGTACATACATAGACCTGCATCCATTAGGTGGCACTGATGCACACCCAACCAGTGAATTACTGGGAGTTCCAAAATCCACATGCGCTCTGTGCTATCTGTCACTTGTGTCATTCTGTTCCCTGGGCTCCTGGATAGTGTTGATGAGTCACCAGAAGGCACTTGGCTCTTGTAGCTGTACTGGCACCAGGGCTATGCCAGTCTGGGCTAGATTTTCCCCTGAGGGCTCAGCCAAAATGGGGATGGCATCCAACTCCTTACCCCACTCTACCCCCAGCCTCCTAGCCTCAGGGAGCCACCTTGTCTAATTAATCCCCTATTGGAGATTCAGGTTGAGTGTTAATTAAATAATTTGTTGTTGGTTATTTGATAGGGCTCAGCTACCCACTTGCCAAACCAGGGAAGTGGTAAAATCTGGAGCAGACTAAAGGATAGCTCTGGCAACTTCTCTTTCGTACCAGAAGGGAGGCAAAGTTGTGAATCGAATTCCTTCTGTTTTCATCTCGGCATTGTTGGTTCAATCTTAAGCCAAGACCGCTTGTAGTCTTCAGGTCTTTGACCCCAACTTTACCTTACTATTTCCACTTAGAACCATGGACTATTAGAGCTGCAAAGGAGCTTGGTGGACATTTATTCCATGAGGGAACAAATTTCTTCCTTCTCTTATCAGTTGATTGGCACCTTCATGGCTGGCACAGTACTGTAATTCTGGCTCTCCCTTGACAGAATATTTGGGCCTTCTGATTTTCTCCAGTCATACTTTCTCCCTTTATAGTGTAGAAACTATCATCAGTACATATTCAGGATTAGTAATGGGAATATGGAGCTCTGTGTGTGTGTGTGTGTGTGTGTGTGTGTGTGTGTGTGTGTGTGATTTAGACCTGTAATTTCATTGTGTGGGAGATTCCCAGTTCCCTCCACTAATACAGATCAGCAATTCTTCTATAACTTTTGTCTTAGACAGTTGTTGCCTAGGGCATTGAAAGGTCAAGTGACTTGCTCAGTGTTTTACAGCAAATATGTGTCAGAAGTTGAACCCAGAGACTACTGATTTTAAGGCTGGTCCTCTTTCCATTTTGCTGTATCTCAGTAACATCCTAATGTAGTAAATATATGCACATATTATATGGTACATGATATTAGATATAATACATGCATATATTATGTTAGATATTATTACATTATTATAATATGATATATAATACGATGTTCTATATAATATATGCATATATAGCTATATACATACACACATACATATCACAGATTCTCATAGTCAGAGGGGTCTTCTGAAGCTCTTAGAACAATCTATAGCTGAAGAAGGATCCTATCTACAACATAACCAACCAGTTTCACTCTTTCAAGGCAACTCAGTATACTTTTGGATAGAACAAGTGACTGGGGTGTTCTTTCTTACATCAAATAGAAATCTCTCTCTTTTTTTGGCTTCTGCTCATTCTTCCTTGGGGCGAGTAGAACATGACCAAATCCTCTTCCACAACCTTCAGATATTTGAAGATAACTATTATATCCTGCCCAGGTCTACTCTTCCTTGGGCTAAACAAATCCAGTTCTATCAGTCAGTGGAGGACATTATAAAAATTACAACTTGTGTAGCAATGGACTTCTTGTCTTTTAGTGAATAGATAATGGTAACAGCCATTATTTCCCCTTAAATGCATCTATTCTTTCAAATATGGAAATGTCACTGTTGCTAGACCCACAGGAATCCTGTGTGTCAATCTCTGAACTGGCACTCAAAGCCTCTTAACTTAAGTATAGCAGTTTAACTAATTATCTCTAAGTGTTGCTGTTCTCACTGCAAAGACAGGTGTCAGTAGATCAGGACTTTTCAACAAGTTCACTCCCTGATTCTCAATTAAATTGAACTCTCATACAAGAAGACAGCAGTTGCTCAGAGCCCTTTGGTTTTCAGGGTTGTCTTTTCCCTATCTATTCTTCCCTTACTCCCCATCCCTATCCTTCCACCTATGGTTAGAACTCAAGCTGTGTCTATATGAAAGAAGAATGAGTAACTCTGGGTATCATCAGGTTTTATCACTTTCACGCTGGACACTTGCATATGGCAAATAACTGATTAACTGGGACTGTTGCTTGTGTGACCAACAGAGCCCCTAGTTCTTGTCACCTCCACAACTCCAGCCCCCTTAGGATTTCTAGTCCTTTGTATCTGCCCTGTAGCGGAACTTCTTCTTCTTCTTCTTCTTCTTCTTCTTCTTCTTCTTCTTCTTCTTCTTCTTCTTCTTCTTCTTCTTCTTCTTCTTCTTCTTTCTTCTTCTTCTTCTTCTTCTTCTTTTTTTATTATTGTTGTCTTCTTAATAATAATGTGAATTCCTTAAAGAGCAAGGACTTTTTCCCTTTTTCTACTTAAAACCCTAGTGCTTGCTTTTTAAATTCATTCATTCCATGAAGCCCATAAACCATACAAATGCCTTGACTGAACCCCAAATTTGCTTTAGAAATATACATGGTTGAGTGGATGAAAAGGATCTTTCACCCGCATGAGAACTGGGTTTGCTCTAATTCTTTTTGGTGCTTTAAGACCTACTAAATTCTACCCTGAGAGTAGGGCCAGCTGAATGAAAGTTCTTAAGATTTAGAGCTAGTAAAAACCTTAGAGATCTTTAGTTTTGGGGAACTACATTTCAATATGTCAAGGATTCATAATTTAATATTTTTCCAGGCTAGTGATTGGGTTCATATTACTTATGGCTGTGATCTTGGAAAGTCACTTAATCTTTTGGGTTTTAATTTCTCATCTGTAAAATGAGGGGAGTTCTCATTCCCGTCCAGTTTTCATTTTAGAGGGTCTATAGAGACCCTGGCAGTCTAGATACTGGATAAGAAGTGACAACATTCAATTACAGATCAGATTTTTGGGGAGGTAAGTATCAAACCATTTAGGGCCCGTCACTATAAATTCATTCATTTGTTCAATAAACTTTTATTGAGCACCTGTGATGTGTAAGGTATACGTTAGGAGTTGAGGGAGGTACAAAGAAGAGGAAGACAGTTTTCCTGCCCTCAATAAGCTTCCAATATTGTCAGGAAGATATGACATGCACACAAATAACTATGCCACAAGGGAGACTGTGAGAGATACATGATAATTCCATCTATAAAATAATGGGGTTGGATCAGTTGGCCTTTATGGTCCCTTCTACCTCTAAGATCTTCCTATGGTCCATTAGGCCAGTGGTTTCAAAACATTTGTGATCACAAAACCCTATGAGTAAAAATCTTTTGTACTTCTATCCCAACATATATTTATTTATTTGTAAATTACATATAGGCCCTACTGTACAAATAATTCCATGCATCATGAAATTTATACAAAAGGGAAAGTTTTAAAAAGGTATGAATTGAAGATGAAATAATAAAGGGAGCCATTTGGGGTTTACTGAGTAGGGGAATGGTCAGAACTGTGCTTCGGGAAAATTATTTTGAAAGCTATGTGGAGGATGTTGGAGAGAGGACACACTTGAGACTGAGAGACCAATATGGAGGCTATTACAGCAGGCAAAATAAGAGATGATGGGGGGCTGAACTAGCATGATGTCTGTGTTAGCTGAGAGAAAGGGAAGTATACAAAAGGTAGTATTGGAGTGTGAATGAGAAGATATGACAACTGTGGGTTATGTGGTGTAAGAATAAGTGAGGAACTGAAGATGACACTGAGGGTGTGAATCTGGGTGAATGGAAAAATAGTAGTGTCCTTGAGAGAAACAGGGAAGTTCAAAAGAACAGTGAGGTGAGATGAATATTCTAACCCAACTATGTCTGATCATCCAGTGACTCATTTTATCCTAGCTACAGGGTTCAGTAGATAGAGCACCAGGCATGGAGTTAGGAAGACTCATCTTCCTGAGTTCAAATCTGGCCTCAGACACTTACTAGCTGTGCGACCTTGGGCAAGTCGTTTAACCCTATTTGCCTTAATTCATCATCTATAAAGCGAGCTGGAGAAGGAAATGGCAAACCACTCCAATGTCTTTGCCAAGAAAGCCCCAACTGGGGTCACGCAGAGTCAGACATGACCAAACAACAACAGATACTGGAGGGCAGGCCAGGTTTTTCACTTTAGTACTTCTGCAGGTGCTCCTGTGGGTACCTGGGGAGTGGTTAGATTATAATTGCTCCGAGGGGACAAAACCCAGTTTAGAAGGTCAAGGTCAAGAGTTTACATAACAGAGGAGGAGGGAAGAAAGAGGGAGTGTTGGGTGACAAGGTGTGGTTGAATCACAGATTCATAGATTGAGAGCTGAAGGGGACCTTAAAAGTCATTGAGTTCGACTCTCTTATTTTACAGTTGAGGACACTGAGGTGAGTGGGGTTAAGTGACTTGCCCAAGGTCACATGATGACTAAGTTTCTGAGGGATTTGAACCCAGGTTGTGTAGGAGACAAATCCCACCACTGGCTATTGTAGGAAGGGTGGGGTATGATCCATCTTCCCACATTAGCTGATCACATAGACCACCAACCCCACTTTGGAGACAGTTGAAAATCCACATTTGAAACTCAAAGAGAGAATTTGGGGCAAGAAATGCTGAGCTGAGAACGGCATAGCATGATAACAAAAAAAAAGCAATTCTAATATTATGATCTCTATTTTACAGACTGGGAAACTGAGCCTCAGAAAGGGAGGAAGGAGACAAGCATTTATTTAGCATCCATTATATGCTAGGCACTGTGCTAAGCACTTTATAAACACAACCTCATTTGTTCCTCACCTCTGGGAGGTAGATGCTATTATTATTCCTATTTTACAGTTGAGGAAACTGGGTCGAACAGAGGTTTAAGTGATTTGCCTAGGGTTACACAGCTAGTAAGTGTCTGAGGCAAGATCTGAACTCAGATCTTACTGACTCCAGGCCCAGCATCTCTCCACTGGTTAGCCAAACAGAATTGCCAATGTTTACATGTAGTAAGTGAAAGTGTAACTCCAAGTCTACTGTTATTTCCATTCTACCATTTTGCCAATAGAGACAAGATCCAAATAAGAATATGACATCAGCAGGTTAGAGTGGAAAGAGGGGCAAATTATCAATCAGTGGACTGGGGTTCAAATCCTGCTTGTGTCCATCTTACCTGAGTGACCTTGGGCAAGTTACCTAATCTTTCCAGGCTTCAGTTTCCTTTTCTGTAAAATGAGAGGATTTGAGTAGATGAGCAGTAAAATCCCTTCCAGTTCCAAATCAAAGATCTTACACCTATCAGAAGAGCATGAAGTACCGCATGTCCTAGTATCGTCTGCATTTCTTCTTCATTTTAGGGCTAACTGTCCTCAGTTGATTACTTCACCCTGGTATCAGCAAGGTCATATGATGAGGTAGGGACTCAGCCAAAGAAAGGCTAGCTCAATGATCACTCTTGGAATGGTGGGAATCCTGCAGGTCATAGATGAACAATTTGTATGTTAAATAACATGGGATGGTCACCAGGTCAAATAAGATTTTGTTGTTATTCAGTTGTTTCAGTGGTGTCCAACTCTTCATGACTGCATTTAGCATTTTCTTGGCAAAGATCCTGGAGTGTTTGCCATTTCCTTCTCCAGCTCATTTTACAGATGAGGAAACTGAGGCAAACAGGTGAAGTGACTTTCCCAGGGTGACATAGCTAGTAAGTGTCTGAGACCAGATTTGAATTCAGGTGTTTCTGACTCCAGGCCTAGTGCTCCATCCACTGCACCAACTAGCCGCCCAAATAAGAAGATAGATACCTCCCGTCTGGATAAAAGGGAGTTTCTAGAGATAAAGATAGGTCTGCCCTCTCTAGTGTCACCCTTGGGTGCTATCCAAAACAGCTTTGTTTCAGTGTGTTAGCTTAAATTCTATTTAAAAATCTGGTCTGGGAAAGAAGGCACTGAAAGAACAATTTAAGCTCAATTCTGCAAGATCCATCTTATAGAATACAATCCCAGGTGTAATCTACTGCCCCCACGAGACACTTCTGCCATGTACCTGAAGGGGTTAAGCCACTCTTCCTGAGGCCCCCCAGCCTGGGCAGGGCAGCGTGGATGCATGCAGAATCTGTGTTTTATACATCTAGTATCACAGTGAACAAACTCTTGATCCAGCTGACGTAGGGTCTAACACCCATCTCCACATCCAAGACTCACTGGCTCTTGTTTTCCAAAAGCATTTCCAATACATCCTTTTCTCTCTTCTTTCTTTCAAGCTCCACTCACACCTCAACTGGAGAGTGCCTCTTGTCTTTGTCTTTTGTAGAGGGCTCCGTGGTGATGGGTATAACACATTTGTTCACATCAGTTTCTGAATTTCATCCAGCTCTGAGAGCCAAAAAGCAGAGTGCGGTATGGCAGGAAGAGAAGAGGAACAGTACAAATAGACGGTGGGATGCATTCTGGTTCCCCCATTGGCTGTGACTCATTCCAATTGTTTACCTCATTCATCAACCTAATCCCTTTTGCTGGTAGTAGCTCCTTCTATCACAGGATCTGAGGAAAAGTTGATGGTTGACTGTAGGTTGGATGGGATAAATGTGAGCTAGATGGGACCTTCTTGGCCTACAGGGTTTGCCCCCAAATTGGGCTTCCTTCCTTTGAATTCCCATAGCAAAGAGATCAAACAAATGGGAAAAGGACCCACATGCACAAAAATATTCATAGCAGCTCTATTGTGGTGGCAAAGAATTGGAAATTGAGAGGATGCCCATCCATTGGGGAATGGCTGAGCAAGTTGTGGTATATGAATGTAATGGAATACTATTGTGCTATAAGAAATGATGAACAGGCAGACTTCAGAAAAACCTGGAAAGACTTATATGGTCTGATGCTGAGTGAAGTGAGAAGAACCAAGAGGACTCTGTACACAATAACAGCCACATTATGCAATGACTAATATTGTTAAACTGAACCCTTCTCAGCATTACGAGGATCTAAGACATCTCCAGAGGCCTCAGGATGGAAAATGCTGTCCACATCCAAAGAAAGAATGGAAGTTGAATCACTATCACTTATTTTTGCCTTCTGTTGAGTTCTGTTTCATCTTTCTGATGGTTCCTCCTATGGGTTTTAATTTTTACTTACAACTTCACTAACGTGAAAATATGTTTCATGGATATGGAAATGTAAAGCCTATATCAGATTGTGCGCCGTCTTGGGGAGGGTGGGGGGGGGAGAAGGGGGAGAAAAATTTTCAACTCAAAAGCATATGGAAGTGATTGTTGATAAATCAAAAAAATTAATAAAATTTAAAAAAAAAAGAAAAGAAAAAAAGAATTCACATAGCACTTTATTTGTAGCTCTCATGTACTTACCAACATTTATTTGGTATTAGAAATAATAAATGCTCTCCCTCCTCACCTCTGCCTTATGTAAGTTCACTCAAGGCTTAGCTGAAGTGATACCTCCTTCAAGAGGCCTTTCTTGATTACCCCTTTTTTAGTTTTCAGTCATTATATATTATTTGCATATTTCTGAATTTACTTATTTCAGTACAGGTGGCATCCCCTTAGTTGAATATAAGCTCTTTGGAAGGCAAGCGTTCTCATTTTTACATTTTTATACCTAGTACCTGGTACAGTGCTGGGCAAACAGAAGGCACTTAAATGTTGACTGCCGGTTAGTTTGGTGAAGTTAGACAGTGGGGATAGAACTATAAGTATAAAGCATCTAGAATTTCTTAGGCCCATGCTTTCGGCGCTGGTGACTTTAAACTTGAAAACCTAATTGTTTCTCTGGCCACCGTGAGTAGTCAACATGCATTTGTTAAGCATCCACTATGTGCTTAATCAGCAATACACTAAGCACCAGGTCTCTCCATTTAAGTGTATAGTTAACAAACATATTTACCTAGCACTTTCAGATTTATTATCTCATTTTATCTGGATGAAATCCCTCTGGACACAATTATCACCCTTGTACCCAATTATACATGGATAGGACAGCAACTTGGAAATGACCATATAAGTGTTTATATGTAGTGAGTACATAGTGGAAAGACTCTTGGATTTGGGGTCCACTTAGTCCAAATCTCAGCTTCAACTCCTGTGACTTTGGGCAAATCATTTCCCTTTTCTGGGCCTCAGTTTCCTTCTCTGTAAAATGAAGGAGGTGTCCTTTGATGACCTGTCAGGTCCTTACCAGTTCTAAATCTATGATCTTATGACCTAAGGTTCAAACTCCTGCTCTCTTACTTAATTGCTGTACAGTCTTGGGAAAGTCACTAGCTTCTCTAGATCTCTGTTTCCTTACTTGGGAAATGTGGATAATAATATGAACGTATTAAAGAGAAGTGCTAAATTTGGGCTCAGAGGATCTACATTCAAAACCTAGCTCTGCCAGCTGGGCAAAACCACAGACATTCTCTGAGTCCCTGTTTTTTTTTAATCTATAAAATGAGAAGTCTGGACCAGATGACCTCTGTCATCTGGCTCTAAATGTATACTTGAAATGAGACCATGTACATGAAAGGACTTTGAAACTACAAAGCACGCTACCAAGGTGAGTTGTTATTGTCATTTGAGCTATTGAAGGAGGTTGTATGAGATCGTATCTCTGGTTTGACCTGAGCACAGGAACATTGAGGTGGTTTGGGGAGAGCTCAGAATTCATTTTGGGGATTTCATTATCCCATGAGAAGCATTATTAAAAGATGAAAACCTGGGCTCACTATCTGACTATCCCTGATGCCATAGGCCCTTGGGAGGATCCCTCAGAGAGTTGTCTCCCATTCTACAGCATTTGGACATAGAACAAGATTCAAGAGCTATATAGCCTAGTTTCATAGTAGAATTGTAATGAAGCTGTTAGAGGAACTGAGAAGATGGGGATAAAGATATAGCCATGGTGGATGACAAGGGTTGTATGAGAAGGAGAAGGTACTTCTCACCTTCCCCCTTGAACACTTCCACCCTGTAACATGACTTGGGACTTGGACTCCATATAAAGTCCCCCTACCCTCACCCTCCTGGTAGAAGTTTCACCTGGACTCTCTGGGAACTGAAGGAACAGTAAGAGCCCTGCAGGCCTGCCACAGAAGTCCCTGTACAATAGTTCTTAGATGAAATAGAGTTTTATAGAAACTCAACCATGCATAGTTAGGAAAAAGATTCTGTCCTGGTCCCCAAGTAGACCTGTTCAGCTGTATTTCCTGCACCAACATAGTTAAGCCCCAGCTTCCACACATCTGTTAAGAATATCAACTAGGGCTGGGCTATTGTCCCTAACCCAGCCCTACATCTACTTAGCCAACTATGGCAGAGCAACTATGAAGGGAAAAGGGGGTCAAAAGGCTTTCTCTGGCTTTTGGTTATAGGAGGCCTACCCTAACTCAAAGGATAAATTATATCTGGAGAAAGGTTTGATTCAGGTCATAGTGTCCAACATGATATCCAGTTATATTTCCAGGAGTCAAGCTAATGGAGACCTAAAGATTTCTCCCAAATGGAGGTATTCTATAGGCAACTAGATGTGTGAGCAGAGCACTGAATTTGGAGTCAGGAAGACATAACTTCAAATCCTCCCTCAGACATGTGCTAGTTGTATGGCAGGGGGCAAGTCATTTAACCTCCTCAGCTTCAGTTTCCTCATCTGTAAAATGGGGGTGGTAATAGCCTCTATTCCTTAGAGTTGTGAGGATAAAATGAGATAACATGTTTAGAATGCTCTGCAAGCTTTGAAGTGTTTTATATAGATATGAGCTATGATTACTATCAACAGAAAAAACATGCACCTCATTTCTGTAAGCAAGAAGGCTTACCTCCCATGAGGAAGAGAAGCCCTGCCACATACTGCATAAGGCCTCGGTCCCAGCAGCAGCCCAGCACCCCGATGATCCAGCCAAAGAGGATGATCGCCACTGCCATGCCCATGAAGCCAGCTGTCATTCTGCGCAGATCTGGAGCGGAAAAGTATGCAACCAAGAGTTAGAACCAGAATCTTACGGCACACAGAGAGAAGTGCAGAGCTTTGCTTTGATTTGGAGGAGCTATGTTGCTTGGAGGTCCCATAGCAGGTATAGGGACTAGATGGGAGATGCTCTCCATCCATCCAGAATGTAGTGATTTTGTCCATTGCAGACAGATACATATTGTCCTTCATTGACAAAAACATCGTGATAGCAATTATAGAGGTGTGACTGGGAATCCCAAATGAGCTTGGGGTGGTCTCATAGAAGTGAGAGCTGGTTTTGGTAAAACTCCTTTATACACTGCATTCTAGTCTGGGTCTTTCCATTTGCTAGCTAGGTGAACCCGGGCAAATTATTTAACCTTTCTGGGCTTCAGTTTCCTCATTTGTCAAATGAGAATGTTGGATTAAATGACTTCTAAACTCTGAATTCTATGAACCTATAACATCTCCTGGGGGCTTCTCAGCAATGTGACCAGCCCCTTGGTATGTATGTATATGTGTTTGTGGGTAGGCATGTTTCCTTTTCTCACTCAACAATGCTTTCTAACTGCCCTTTTCTCTCATGCACACAACAGCCCATCTGTCATTGTGACCACCCAAATGACCCGTGAAGTCCCCTTCTCTCCATCAAACTGCAGAGACAGCTCCACTCCACACCTCACTGACCAGAAGTGTGGAGGGTTTGGCATGGTTGCTCAGCCAACCCTCCTGTACATGGCTGGGATATGGAACCTTGGGCAACCTTCTTGTTTGGGGCACAGATGAGGAGGGACATCATCTGGCTGTGGCATTGTCACTAGTTGGAGAAGGGTAGAATGGATACCACTTCTCAGTTACACTTGGCATTGTGTTCTGCTTCCTTCTGGGTCACCTTATCTATACTTCTATGCTTTGGGGCATGTCTGAACTGCTATCAGCGTTCCTTCATTCACCTGCTCCTTCCACCACTAACCAAATTCCCATCCTTTCCTCCCCCTCCAAATTTCCTTCACTTTACCCCTACCAATTCCTGGTCACCTCAACCCAGAATTTATCCCCCTTCGTCCAGAATACATGTACCTGCAAACACAGTCCAGAATCAAGTAGAAGCAAATCCATTTGGGGCAGCCTACAGCTCACTGATTTTTAGCTACTGCCCTTCTATGTCCTGGGATGGGGCACAAAAGGAGTTATATGAACACTATGCAATTTTGCAAATATTACCATGCTAATCTATGGAGGTTCATGACCATAACATGCATACAGGGCATATGCTGATTATTCCAGTGGGAAGAGTGATGGGTTTGGAGTTAGAAGATTTGAGTTTGCATACCAGATCTGCTAATAATATCTATGCGAACTTAGGCAAATCATTTCAAATTTCTGAACCTGCATTTCTTCATCTATAAAATTAAAAGGTTCAACTGAATGACCTCGAACTTGAGGTCTTATAATACTGGAGTTAGAGATAGGGGAGGGTGCACTTGGCTTAAGTGCCATCAGTACTTAGCTTATGGCAGAAGATCTCTCTCCCCACCCATTTCCATCTGTCCTCCACACTGCTCCTGTGGGAATTGTGCCCTGCTTCATTGAATGCTGAATGCCAATTCAAGGAAGCCCTGAGAGGGGCAAGGCAGGAAGATAAAAGGAGAGGGGCTGATGGAGCAGTGGCTAATGGCTCTCACTCTGTCAAGTGAGTAGGCTGATGGGTGGCCCCGGTAGGAGAGAGGAGAGAAAAAGGAAAAAATACGGTTCCACTCCTGCAATACTCAGGCTGTAGATTCCCACAGAAGAGAAAGAGGGAGGCTCATCTGCCTGGTTTACATATGCAGGCTTTGCAGAGGAGTCAGGGTTACTTCCTGTTGAACACAGTTCCCTCTCTCCTCCCACAAACTAATCCCAAAAATGCTTGGTTTGGCTGTGTAAAAGTAATGCTAATTACAGTCATTTACATGAACTGCTTGCTATTTATTCCTAATTACCATGCGGCACAATAACAATTATTTATATCATTTGTGACAGGTTCTTTCCCCTCTCCAGGCTGATCCCTCTATTGGAAGAGGTGTGTGGATCCTCAGCCTATCTGAAGGCTAGCCTGAGATCTATTCTCATCACCCTGGTGGTATCTTGACCAGCTTCTGAGTCCTCCAGCCTCATCTGGATAAACATAACAACAATGGCCCTACTGGGGCAAGGACAGCTCTCAGCAAATGTACAGTAGCCATGCTGCTTTGGCAGGTTCAGAACCACTGACAGTTCCTGGTCTCTGTTACGAACTCACACTACATTTGTTTTTAAGTTTTGACTACAATCCAAAGCTCTCTACACATTTGTTCAGTCTTCCTAGTTTTTTCCCTTGTGTTGCATGGTTATCCATTTACTGCTTAACTCTATTAGAAGGAACAGTGTTGCCAAGTCATTTTTCACCCAACTTCCTATGAACCTGTAATTTTTCTCTAGCCTCAAAATATCGTAGCTTCAATTATCACCTCTATGAAGATAACTCCCAAGCCGATAGAGCCAACCCCAATCTCTCATCCCAAGCTCCAATTCTACATTTACATAAGATAGTGCTAGGAAGTGAAACTCTACACATGCAAAATGAATTCATATTCTCCTCCCACCCTAGCTCCTCCTATAAATTTCCTTCTGTCTGGAGATGTCACCACAATCCTTCCCAAATTGCTTATTGTACAATAGAGTGTCCAGCCCTTTAGTCCTCATCTTTTTCCACTACCACATAGCTTCATAGATTTAGAGCTAGAAGAGACCTTACACATCAATGAGTCCAACTTCCTTATTTTACAGATATAAATGCAGAACTGATGGAAAGAAACGGAAAGAGACAGACAGACAGACAGAGACAGAAAGAGACAGAGAGACAGAGACAGACAGAGATAGAGACAAACAGAGAGAGACAAGACAAATAGACCAGGGTTAGTTAATTAGGTTTTTGGGTTCCTGGGGGGTTAAGTGACCTGTCCAGAGTCATACAGCTAGTGTCTGAGGCAGGATGTGACTCCAGGTCTTTCTGACTCCAAGTCTAGTGTCCTTTCAACTAATCCATGTTTGAATCTAAAAGTCCAGCAGTTTGTCATTTTGATTTACCAGGTCTGTAGAGCCCTGGAATGTCTCCAGGGTGAAGATGGATACAAAGAGACACTGAAGTCCAAATGTGGAATGGTTCCAGGCTTTGGGAGACTCCTAGTTGCTAATTCCACTTCACTCTCCACTGAAGTAGAGTGCAAGTAAATGATGTTATTGGGATGGGAGAGATGTGACATAAAGGACCTCCAAAGTTAGGGAACTCCACTATACTGTTGAGGAATGGGATTCATTCAAATTGTGCCTCTGATATTTACTACCTGTGAGATATCAACCAAGTTACAACTTCCTAGGCCTCAATTGCCCCATCTGTAAAATGGGTGGTTTGGACCAGCTGACCTCTGAGGTCTGTTCCAGCTCTAGAGTTACAATTCTACAGTCTTATCAAACTATTAGGGGATATTCTGAATAATTCATGGGGCTTCACAGAGGAAATGCTGACATACTACACAAAATCTGAGACAAGCCTTCTAGGATGACAAGGGTTCTTAACCTTTATTGTATGTGTGTCATGGAGCTCTTTGACAGTTTTAGGAAGCCTATGGATCTCTTCCCAGGATAATTTTTTAAAAATTCACAATTGAAATAAATAATTTCAGTTAAAAGTTAGTGAAAATAAAAATGTAATTTTTTTCTACCATCCAAGTTCATAGACCCCAAGAAATCTATTCATGAATCTTTGATTAAGAACCCCTGCTCTAGTCTAGAATCTGCCTCATTGAGACTATTCCAAACCTCACTACCAAAACCTTGACAAAAACTGTGATAGTTAGATGGCAGAGTGGAGAGTAGACAGTAGCTGCAGTTAGGAAGACATGAGTTCAGATCTTCAACTCAGACACTTACTAACTGGGCAAGTCACTTGACCTCCACTACTTGAATTTCCTCTTCTATAAAATGGGGATAACAATAGTACCTACTTTTCAAAGTTGTTGTGAGGATCCAATTTATAAGCACTGGACCAATCTTAAAATATTATATAAATTCTAGCTGGCTCTGGGGGAGGTGGAGGGAATCTATGATTTCATACATGGAAGAACTGCAGTGGAGAATATTCTTCTCCAGCAATGTAAATGAGTAAGTGCGATAAAATTCATAGTGTTAGATTTACCTAAGGGCACTGAGTGGTTGAAAGACTTAGCCTGGGTCATATAGCTAGTATATGTCCCAGGCTGGACTTCACAACCTAGATCACGCTGTCTTCAAGTCCATATATGTACTATGTACTATTCCATGCTTCCTCTTGGGACGAAGGCTAAGTCTCCTTAAATGACCAGCTTCTCTTGGTGTGGTCTTATGACCTCCTTTCCCAGAATGCACTGGGGGCTTAACAAGGAGCACATTATGGTAGTTCTTGTACTTGGCTCACCTTGGCTGGGTAGGGATACATGTACAGAGAGAAAGGAAAGTGTACCCAGTCATGAAACAAAGGGAAAAATACAAAAACATAAATGAGAAAATGTCAGTAGTAGAGAAAGAGAATGAAGTCTCTTATTTAGAGGCCGAAAGTCAGGCTGGGACCTGGGGAGAATGATGAATCTTCCAGAGATTTTCTGAGACAGACATTATAAAGGTTGTTGTACAAAGGCCCGATTGGGTCAGTTGTAGTTTAACATGTATTAGCCACAGACCTGATCGCATGTCAAGGGTTTTGCCAGCAGCAGCTGAAGACCCTGCATTAAGTCTCTGACTGAGGAAGAAGGATGAGAATCAGTCTTGTCATCCCATTATAAAGTCATCAACCCTCTGGGATGTGTGCAGTCACTTTAAAGCCTGGGATTTGTGAGGCTTTCATGAAGTTGTTTATTCCCAAGATATCTGACTTGCAGTTCAGGTTTACTACTACCATGTACAAAAGTGGTACCTGGACTTCTGCCTCAAGGTTCAAACAACCAGAACTAACAGCAATGATGACGATGACAAAGATGATAGAGGAGCATTTACATAGTGTTTTAAGTTATCTCATTTCATCCTCACAACAACCCTGTGAAGAAGGTACTATTATTATTGTCATTTTACAGATGGGAAAATTGAGGCTGACAGAAGTTAAGTGACTTGCCCAGGGTCTCACAGCTGCTAAGTGTCTAAGGCTCAATTCAAACTTCGGTCTTCCTGGCTCTAAGCCCAGCAATCTATTCATTACTCTACCTAGCTGAATAGGGCTTTCTACATGTATTTTTAAGTGAAACATAGAAAATAAAAAATGCTTTCCCACCAGTAGTGTTTTTTTCCTAACAAAAGCATAGCTTTCTTTTTTTTTAACATAACACAAAAACATAACATTTGTTAATAACATTGGTACATTCTGTTAGACTGAGCTTGAGTTCTGTATTCCATCTTGCCTCCTCACCCCAAAGGTCATAGATAGAATTCAAGGCAGGCCTTAAGTCATATGTACATGCTGCTCATATGTATTACAGTTTCTCTTGGGGAGGGAGAAAGTACCCGGTACTTTGTTTATGGGTATCTATAATCTAAACTGAGTAAACTGAGGAATAATAGTCTGTATGCTTTGTCAGCCTTTGAATAGCTCAGGTGGAGTCCCTTGGGTTAAAGGGTGCCCGGTCTGGGGAGGTTTGAAAGACTGGGTGAAATGTCAGTTATCCCTTCTGAATATGGAGCTGAATACTCTGAAGCACAGGGTAGAAGTGAAACTTCAGAGAGGAATGTACTTCCATGTGTGGGGACACAAAACCCCAGCTCCTAAGGGCTTGTGCCCTGGGTATGGCCAGGACCATAGGGATAAGATCAGGGAGTGGAAAATCCTTTGTGATGGCAACTTTGTGAGAGGAAAGACCTCAAAAGTAACTAATCCCTGTCTTGTCAGAAGGAATTCCAAAATTCTCCTGAGGCAACTGACTAAGAAATGAAACTGAAAGCAGTAGATGTGAACTAAGAAATCACTGACCCAGAAAGTAGAATCACAGAATTTTAAAACTGGAAAGAACATCAGAGATCATCGAGGGCCCAACTCCATAGCAAGCTTGGTCCTGAAGAAGAGATGAAAATATGTCCTTCTACCTTTCTTTGAAGACATGAGGGACTGTGAGTGGAGAATCTGGCATAAGCCATCAGACTCTGATGTGATGATTTTGCTGAGTTATTTTGTTTTCCTTTTTTTTTTTTGTTTTAACTACAAAGGTTGGCTTCTTGGGTAGGTGAGGGGGAGGTATACTTTCAGAAATGGTGTTGTAAAAAAAGATAGTAATAAAAAGTAAATTTTAGAATTTAATCCCATCTCATTTTACAAATGAGGAAAATGAGGCCCAAACAAGTGAAATGAGTAATTCTCAGTCATACAGCTAGTAAGTGGCAGAGCTGAAACTAGAATCCCAGTGTCTTGAAACTTTGTCCATTCCATCATGGACCTAAAGGCAGTAGGGAGGAGTAGAGATGAAATTGGAGTCCCCAGCAATGGGCTAAGCAGAATGAATTCAGCAGACAGTAGACATTATTGGAGCAGTTCTATTGAAAGAAAAGCTGGTCAGCATTGAAGTGAACTAGATACATAACAAGGCATGTAACATGAAGTGGACTGGGCATGTAAGGCTCCTATTTGAACTTAACCTTCTACTTAAGACACTAAATGAAATTAAGTCATGCTCTTAGTAGGACTTTGGGCTTCAGTGACTATCTATTGTATCATTCATACTTTTAATGCAATTATCTTTTGTTATCTTTAGCTCCTTCACAATTGTTCTGCTTTGAAACATCATGATGGCATGAGGAGACCTTGGCTTTTGAAAACCATGTCAGTGGAATGTAAGCTCTAGAAAATTTCATCATACTGCAAAAGCTTTGAGAAGGGCACTAGTGATAGACCGTGTCTATATTTCTGAGGAATAGACCGGTCAAATATGGAGATGTCTATCACCAATAGGCTGGCCAAAAGGTAACGTATTCATTGGTCAATGCAAAATGGCTCTCCATCTTTTGTGGCCTCTGTCTACTTCTTCAGTGATGGGGAAGATATGATGGCAGCAATGGCTCCAAAAATGTCAATGGCACTGGCCATTTCCTCCAATAAAGTGTCTCCCATGTATTTGTTAAGATCATATAAGATTTCTTGATAGTTGCAACAATTAATTTTGCTTTGGTGATCTTCTAATTATAAAGTAAGGAGTAAAACAGGGAAGTTTATGCTTGCTAAAGGTGCTTGCCACTGGCATAGAGGATAGCCAATGTAGTGTCCCAGAGCCTGTCCTAAATTCAAATTCTGCTTGAGCCACTTACTAGACATGTTACTGTGATCAAGTCACTTAACTTCTGTTTGCCTCAGTTTCCTTATCTGCAAGATGGAGAAAATAATAGCATCTACTTTCTTCTTCATTTGTGGTGAATCCATCCTTCTCTTTTTTGATACTAGTAACTTGGTTTTCTTCTTTCTTTTCTTTTTAAAATGAAATTAGCCAATGGTTTATCTATTTTATTGGGTTTTTTTTTCCATAGAACCAGCATCAAGTTTTATTTATTAGTTAATGGGTTTTTTTTACTTTCACTTTTATTAATCCCTCCTTTGATTTTCAGAATTTCCAATTTGGTGTTTAATAGGGATTTTTAATTTGTTCTTTTTCAATTTTTTTTAGTTGCATGGCCAATTAATTGATCAGCTTTTTCTTTATTTTATTGATGTAAGCAATTAGAGATATAAATTTTCCCTTAAGTACTGCTTTGGCTGCATCCTGTAAATTTTGGCATGTTGTCTCATTGTTGCCATTTTCTTTAATGAAATTATCAATTGTTTCTATGATTTGTTCTTTGACCCTTATTTTTTAGGATTAGATTATTTAATTTCCAATTAAATTTTAATCTCTCTTTCCATTGTACATTACTGAGTATAATTTTTATTGCATTATGATCTGAAAAGGATGCATTTACTATTTCTGCTTTTCTGCATTTGGTTGTGAGGTTTTTATGTCCTAATACATGGTCAGTTTTTGTGTAGGTGCAACGTACTGCTTTCTTTCTATTCCTATTCATTTTTCTCCAGAGATCTAACACATCTAAAGTTTTCACAATTTTACTCACCTCCTTAACTTCTTTCTTGTTTATTTTTTGGTTAGATTTATCTAGTTCTGAGAGGGGAATATTTAGGTCCCCCACTAGTATAGTTTTATTATCTATTTCCTCCTATAACTCATTCAACTTCTCCTTCAAAAAATTTAGATGTTATATCATTTGGTGCATATATGTTTAGTATTAATATGACTTCATTGTCTGTGGTCTTTTCAGCAACATATAGTTTCCTTCCTTATCATTTAATTAGATCAATTTAGCTTTTGCTTTGTCTGAGATCATGATTGCTACCCCTGCGTTCTTTGCTTCATCTGAAGCATAATAAATTCTGTTCCAGCCCCCTCACCGTAACCCTGTATGCACAGAGAGATATGCATCTCTCTGCTTCAAATGTGTTTCTTGTAAACAATATATTGTAGGATTCTGGTTTTTAATCCATTCTGTTATCTGCTTCCATTTTATATGTGACTTTATCCCATTCACATTTACAGTTATGATAACTGTGTATTTCCCTCTACACTATTTTCTCCTTGTTTCTCCCTGCCCCTCTCTTACCTTCTCACCCTTTCCCTCCTCACAAGTGTTTTACTTCTGATCACTGTCTTCCCCAATCTATCCTCCCTATCATCAGTCCCTCCCTCCCCCTCTGTTATCCATATCCCTTTTTACTTCCTTATAGGGTAAGATAGATTTCTGTAACCAACTGAGTGTGTATATTATTCCCTCTTTAAGACAATTTTGATGAAAATAAGCTTTAAGCTTGCCCATCACCCCTCCATCTTCTCCTCCATTATAATATCTCTTTCACACCTCTTTTATGTGTGATAATGTACCCCATTCAATTCCCTCCTTCCTTCTTCCAGTGCAATTTTCTTCCTCACCCCTTTTTTTTTTTGGGGGGTATCATCCCATCAAAGTTACCTTATATCTACACCCTCTGTCTATATATACTCTTTCTAATTGCTCTTATAGTAATAAAGTTCTTAAGAGTTACAAATATTAGAAATATAAACAGCTTAACTTTATTGAATTTCTCACATTTTCTCTTTCTTGTTTCTTTTTTACTTTTTTAATGTTTCTCTTGCATCTTATATTTGGAGGTCAAAACTTTTATTCAGCTCTGTTCTTTTAATAAATGCCTGAAAGTCCTCTATTTCATTAAATATCCATTTCCCCCCTAAAAGATTATGTTCAATTTTGATGGGTCAGTGATTCTTGGTTATAATCCCAACTCTTTTGCCTTCTGGTATATCATATTCCAAGCCCTCTAGTTCTTTAATGTGGAAGCTGCCAAATCCTGTGTAATCCTGACTGTAGCTCCACAGTATTTGAATTGTTTCTTTTTGACTGCTTTCAGTACTTTCTCCTTGATCTGTGAGCTCTGGAATTTGGCTATGATATTCCTGGGAATTTTCATTTTGGGATTTCTTTCAGGCAGTGATCGATGGATCCTTTCAATTTCTATTTTGCTTTCTGTTCTGATATATCAGGGCAGTTTTCTTTGACAATCTCTTAAAAGATGTTGTCTAGGCTTTTTTTTTATGTGGTTTTCAGATAGTCCAATAATTCTTATATTATCTCTCCTAGATCTATTTTCTGGGTCAGTTGTTTTTCAATGAGAAATTTCACATTTTCTTCTGTTTTATAAATTTTTTTATTTTTAAATTTTTTCTTGATGTCTCAGAGTAATTAGATTCCACTTGCACAATTGTAATTTTTAAGCAATTATTTTCTTCAGTGAGCTTTTGTACTTCCTTTTCCATTTGGTAATTCTACTTTTTAGGGAGTTATTTTCCTTGGTAAATTTTTGTATATCTTTTCCCATGCTATTGACTCTTCCCCCCCCAGAATTACTCTCATTTCTTTTCCCAATTTTTCTTCTATTTCTCTAATTTGCTTTTTAAAATCTTTTTAAAGCTCTTCCAGAAATTCTCGTTGGGCCTGACCAAATTACATTTTTTCTTTGGACTTCACATGTAGCCATTTTGACACTACTGCCCTCTTCTAAATTTATGCCTTGATCCTCCCTGTCACCATAGTAACTTTCTATAGTCAAATTCTTTTTTGTTGTTTTTCAATTTTTCTGCCTTTTTTGTGACTTGGTGTTTTTATGCGAGAGTTGGGCTCTGGTCTTGTGCTGTCCCAAGCTTTTTGTACTGGGGCTCAGGGTCTCACTGCTGGCTTTTGCTGGACTTCAAGGCTTAGCTGCTTGCTTTCATTGGAGGGTAGGCTACCCTTCTAGCTTGTACTGGGAGTGGAGCCTCCCTGTTGGCCCCCCCTGGGTATGGGGTTTAACTGCTGGCCTGCCCCAGGGGTGGGGCCTTTCTGCTGGGTTGCTGTAGAAACATGGTCTCTTCCCTGGCAGGCTTAGGGGTGTGGTCTTGCTGTTGGCCAGCCCTCGGGTGGGGCTTCACTGCTGGTCAGCAATGGGGTTAAGGCCTTGCTGGTGGCTTGTGCTGGAGGTGGGGTCATTGGGGTGGCCTGAGCCTGAGCAGCACAGCTCAGGATGCTCACTTGCATAGGGGGCTGGCTGCTGGTTTACTGGAGGGCAGGGCCTCAGTGGTGGATTGTACCAGGCTTGGAGCCTTGCTATAGGCCCTCTGCTGTGAGGCTGCCTGCTGCTTCTGCTCTTGGACCTTGCTCCTTTACTACCTCATGAGACCAATCTTTCTTGCCATACTGGTAAGCTACTTCCCTGCTCCTAGATCAATTCTAAGGTGGTTTTCAAATTGTTTGGAGCGGAATTTGGGAGGGCTTCAAAGGGTTCCTTACTCACTCCGCTGTCTTGGCACCAGAAGTCTTGTGGTACTTTATCGATAATCACCCTATGCTTCTTGCTGAAACAAAATTCCATCTTTTAATCTCAATGCTCCTTGGTTGAGACTATATGGCTGCAAAACATAGAATACCATAGACGCTAAGGATTCAAATGCAGAGGTTACCTAAAGAGCCATTCAGAGGCTCCTAGTCAGTGTAGATAGCCTAGAATATATCACAAAAAATGAATTAATGTAAATGAACTGGTATACAAGTTGTCATTAGATGTATGATTAAAAAAAGGAAGTGGGTTGCTCATGTAGTCAGAGGGAGAGATAACCATTAGCAAGGTCTTGTGCCACTCTGGCATAGATCCTTTATGCAAGAAAAATGGTAAGATGTAGACAGGAGTCACACAGAATAACACATATAGATGGGTTTTGATCTTTATTTTGGTTGAGGATACCCACATAAATCAGACCAGAGATCCATTTATATGTTGAAGGTTCTACATTATGGCCAACATATGTGCATATTGAAAAGTCAAAAATTCTTCTCATTTTAGAAAGAAAAAAATATCTAGCTCCCTGGCAGTGGTAGGATTACTATGTATGGTAACCATAGAATTATTATAAGAATAACTCCCTCGATAAGCAATTGAGAATGATGACTTTGGCTGGGCTAGTAAAGTCTGGAAACAAAGGCATGAACTCCTAGCTGGTCAATTTCTGATTTGGCTCCACATCTTTTTTTTTTTCATGAGTGCAAACATTAAATATTTTAATTTTAGAGTTTAAAAAATGTATTGCTCTTAATCCTTTTTTTAAAGGAGATTATTTAGGAAAGAAGGGAAAAATGAGTAGAAAAGGGAAGTTCATGGGGAAGGGTGGAGAAAGGAAAGACTTTAGAATCAGAAAAGTCATTTCTTCCTTATGGAAAAATTTTGATTTTGGAGTTTACCCTCATATTAACATTTAAATTGAAAAGTGTAGCTTGAAAGCTCTGCACAGGAAATCAGAATATCTGCATTTAAATAAATACCACTTAAGGAAGGAATAAATACCTATCATAGAATCAAAATCATAGAACTTTTGCCCTGAAAGGGACCTTAGAGCTCAAGTCCACCCCCTCAACACTTAACATTTTTCTACTGGCTCTTAAAAGGCCTGGCCCATTAAATAACAGTTTCTTTTGCTCTCTGCCAAGCGAATAAGGAAAGAAGAAAAAAGGACAGTTCATCACCATCTTATCACCTAGGAGGCAGGAATGTGAAAAAAAAAAAGATGAGAAATGCAATTCCGGGCTCAGAACTATGGTCCATACTGTTTAACATTCTATTTCAGATAGAAACAACCAAAGGTAGCTTGTGGGACACCATGGAAATTTTCTCTTCGCAAGTTACTGATTTAAATAACCCTATATCCCTGAATGACCTAATCCTTCTGGAACTTATTTACATTTTCAAAGCTGAGTTAGTAGGGCTGGATGTTTCAGGTTGGAATTATTTCCACCATCATAATGACACTACTTCACTGATTCTCATTCATTCCTTGTTGTTGTTGTTCCTTAGCCATTTTTTTTTTTAGTCCTGTTGACACTTTGTGACCCTTTTGGGGGTTTTCTTGGGAAAGATACTGGAATGGTTTGCCATTTCCTTCTCCAGCTCATTTTATAGATGAGGAAGCAGAGATAGACAAGGTTAAGTGACTTGCCCAGGGTCACACCACTAGTAAGTAAGAAGACAGATTTGAACTCAGGTCTTCTGACTCTAAGCCTGGCACTCTATCCACTGTGCCACCTGGCTTCCCATCTTGTTGCTATCATTGACCTAATCTGAAATGGTCTGGAATGGAAGGTCTGTATTTAAGCCCTGATTTCTCCACATACTATCTGTATGACCTTGGGCAACTTGTTTCAATCAGTCAATCAACAAGTATTTATTAGCTGCTCATGCTAGGTACTGCACACACACACACACACACACACACTCACACACGCGTGCGCGCACATTTACACACAAAGTGAGATAGTCCCTTGCCTTCAAAGAGTTTCCATTTTACTGAAGGGATGCCAGATTTTTGCACTTAAGTATATACAGAATATGCAGAAAGGAAATGCAAAGAGATGGGGGTGGTATCAATAACTGAGGGAATTAGGAAAAGCATCTTGAAGAAGGTGGCCATCAGACTTAGGCTTGGAGGGAGCTGGGGGTTCCAAGAGGCAGGAGTGAGGAGAGAGTACATTCATTCCAAGCATGGAAGAGAGTCCTTGCAAAAAAGCATGAAGAGAGATGGAATTCCATGTTGGGGGAGTTGCAGGTAGGACAGTTTGGCTGCAATGCAGATCACATGAAGAGAAAGAATGCGTAATCAGTCTGGAAAGACAGACTGGAGTCAGATTGGAAAGGGTTTTAAATGTCAAAGGGATTTGAATTTTAACCTAAAGACAATGGAGAATCACAAGCAGTGAAATGGTCAGACTTGCCCTTTAATTATATCAATATGGCTGCCATATGGAGGATGGATTGGAATGGGGAAAGACCCAAGTCGGAGACTAATTAATAAGCTATTGGAAGAGTCTAGGTAAGAGAACAGGACATAAAGTAGAGAAGTGGCTATGTGATTGGAGACAAAGGGGCTAAGGAGGTGGAACCTACAAGACAGCAACTGAATTGAAAGTTAAAACTCTCAGCTTCAATTTCCTCATACATAAAATGAGTTGAATGAGGGGACTTCTTATGGCCCTTCCAGCTCTACATCTAAAATCTTACAGTCCTTTACACCAGAGGTTATCGCTAAGGTCATAGGTGATTTCACCGGTGGATAATGCTATGACATCACATCAAAGTACAAGTGTACACTATGAGAGAAAGTATGGTATAGTGAATAGAGTAGATATCACTAGACCTGAGTTCGGAAAGCTGGGTTCAAATCTTACATCTCACACTTCGAAAGTATGTGACTATTAGAAAAGTCACAAACTCTTTGAGCCTTAGCTCAAAGTTACAGACAGCTTGGGATCTGGAAGAGTAGAGGGAGTTCCCACTCTGATGAAATCCCAGATTATTGATGTATGAACAAAGATATATGACCATGTTGTTAATGAGTGACAATGCTTCTCCAAGAGAAGCATTTTGAAAAGAGATATTCAAAGATCAGACATCAAAATTCCAGTCATTCATTTCCCAGTTGCCTGATGCCATGGGGTTGGGATCTAAGTCCAAGAGAGAAGACATGAAAAAGAGCTAATGGACTATGGCATGTCTTCCTGTCTCACCCTACCTCTTCTGACAGTGGCAAAGATTCCTCTCTTTCATCCTTTTTATCATCCTGGCAAAGCTAGAAGCCACAATAAGTCTAGGAGAGGAGAAGACTTATGAGGGGCTGGTTCAATCTGAAGAAAGTACCTAGAATTCAGTAGTCAAGTCAGAGTCAGGAAATGGAGGCCAGGTAAGCAGAATCAGATCTGGGTATGTTTGAAGGCAGCAGGGAACAAGCCAATGGATAAAGGGAGGTTACCAGATAGAAAGAAAGGATGATGGAAAGGGCAGAGAAAAAACTATAGACAGCCTGACACTGCACACTCTCCTCTGGGTGGGAGGTTTTTGTTCAGCTTAGTTTAGTTCAGCTCAGAGAAGGAAGCCATGTAAAGGTATCCCTTTGTGGACTTCATATCCCTTGAGAACTTATAGGACCAAGCAGACCAAAGCTACTACTTGGATATAGCTAAGGTGATAGGATAAATACTCAATTAAAGATCTGATATCAGGAGAGAGCAGACTGATAAGTGTTCATGCCTCTCTGGTGCTGGCAACAAATGTAGGCAGAGATGCAGCAAGCCCAGAAATACAGATACTTCCAGACTCCTATGAGCCAAAATGGCTTGAGACCATCCCATGACAAAATTATCATCAGCCATAAAGGCATTTTAGTTTATGTCTCATCTCTTTCTGTAACCTCAGGACTTGGCACAATGCCTTCCACAGAGTAGGTATTAAGATATGTTTGTTGAATTGAATTGAATTTCCATTCTCTTTACAACTAAAAAAAGCCCAATTTCTAGGCTGCCACATCAGCTGTAGCAGCTATCTGGACTAGAAGCATGGAACAATACAGTTTCAAGAGGGCATACCTAACCAATTTAACCCCACTTTGATGACCCAAAAGAGATCTAGAGAGATTTCATATTTCCCTAGTAATAATTACTCCTTAGCCATTACCTATAGGTTTGAGGGTTTGGGGTTGGGGTTTTTTGTTTTTGGTTGGTTTGGGGGGTTTTTTTGTCCAGACCTGCCATTTTATTAATATAGGAAACTCCCAATAGGAAATTCTCTTTACAAATGAATGAAAATTTCAACAATTTGCAACCTATAGTCCCAGAGTTTTTTGGGACACAGAAAGAAACATGTCCAGGTTCATGTACACTCAGTATATGTCAGAGATATGGCTTTAATCCAGGTCTTCCTACCTAAGTTCAAATCCCACTTTAGACACTCATTGTGTGAGCTTGGGTGAGCTACTATTCCTCTCTATGTCTCATTTTTCTTAACTGCAAAATTAAGGAGTTGGGTTTGGCAGCCCCTAGGGTCCCTTCCAGTTCTAAATCTAGGTTCCCATATTTCTTCCTGACTGCCTTCCCACTGATCCAACAGCAGAATTTGCTTAAGGTAAAAATATAAAGGATGCTATAACTCAAGCATCTGGACACACCTGGGCACACAGTCTAGGTCCTGGCTCCTTTATGTACCATGGAGTGGCCTTTTTTTTCTGTAAGGAAACGTCAGACTAATAAGATTTACTGCCTGACCCTCCTTAAGAAGCATCTTTCACACTCTTCCCTGGTTCACCTGCTTCTGTGAGCTGGCTTCAAGGTGAAAGATATAGAAACCTAAGGGTGTTTTACAGGGAAGGACCCAGAAGTAGTTTATGCTTGGCAAACAGAAGGTCTTCCAGACTATTTTATGTTCTGCACAACTTTATATTGTATCTAGAACTTCTCAGGGTTCATGCTGCAGGCAACAGACTGATGAAACTGATGGTAAAGAACAAGAATAGCCTAGCTTTTGAGATTTTGTAGTATTCAGATAAAGCAGTTCATGAATCAATGAAAATGTTGGCATGTTTTTTTAAAGGCTTTGGATTCCTTAAAAGGGTAGGCAGTAGAGTATTATATTATTGTTGAATTTTGAAAAGTGTATAAATTTAAATTTTAGAGAACCGTCGACCTTACCTGAGGTGTGATGGTAGATTTCTATCTCAGGAGTGGGCAGTTTCTCTAGTTTTATAAATACTACATTGTTGTTATTGTTGTTGTTTTTAAGAAGAATGTAATTACTAATGTAGAAGAAAGAAGAATCTAATCACTAATTACTATCTTACTAATAGTAAGTTATCCCTTTTACCTTTCAAATAGGGAAAGATAAAAATCCCAACCCAGTAGTTAGAAGAAACATAGTAATATTCTTCGTCACTGATCAACTCATGCTGATGATCTCTTTCCAGGTATCAGCTCTTACTTTGCCCCTCACCTTGGCACTGCAACCACAGGGCATCCTTGAGCTGATCAGCAGGCCCCAAATGGAGATCTATGATCTAACTACTGCTCATGATAATTAATCAGTTTTGATTATAAGCTTTAAACAGGTGTTATCATGGCTCAGTTGGGAGCTACCTTCTGACTGTATCTCACACTTGAAGCATGAGTCACTGTAGGAGTCTGCTTTGGGACTTCAGAAGACTCAAGGAAGTAGGAATGAGACAGGACCTTTGTTTACTTTATATGTTTGTATTAAATAAAAATGTTTATATTTATTCATAGTCTGTGGATCTGAAATTTAAATGTGACCACCTAAGATTAGAACCACACAAATATATACAATGATGCATTAATTATTTGGAACTAATAAGATGGTTTCACTTGGTGGTAAGAATGGTTATGCACATGCACTTCTGTTGACATTAGGCTGACTCAGAAGATCTGAATCTGATCAGATGAAATTGGATGGAACTTTTAGTTAGTTCTCTATCAGTTGAGTGATGGATTTCATGCCACACACATGGCTTCATTGCTCTGTTTTGTTTTGTTTTGTTTCTCTTGTTGTTTAGTCATTTCAGTCACGTCTGACTCTTCATGTCTGTTTGGGTTTTTCTTTGAAGAGAAGTTGGAGTGGTTTGCCATTTCCCTCTCTAGCTCATTTTAGAGATGAAGAACTAAGGCAAACAGACTTAAGTGACTTACCCAGGGTCACACAGCTAGTAAGTGTCTGAGGCCAGATTTTAACTCAGGTCTTTCTGATTCCAAGGCCAACACTACCTACTGTACCACTGGGTTTTTTTTCCTATTACACTCCTAATATTCAAACAGTTGCCAAGTCCTGTTGATTCTACTTTCACAATACTGTTGCAACCATTCCTTCCTCCCAATTCTCACTGCCACCATTCTACTTCACATCTTTACTACCTCTCACTTTAAGTATTAGATAGCCTCTTAATTAGACTCTTTTTTATTCCCTCTCCCTCCAATCCATTCTTCAGCCAGGTGCTAAATTAATAGTCCTAATATACAGATCTAAGTAAGTCATTCCTCAAAAACCTCCAGGTCACCACTCAAAAACCTTCAATGATCCCCTGTTGCCTATAACCTGAAACATAATAAACTCCTTAGCCTGGCATTTTTGAGATCCACAATGTGGCTCTAACTTATCTTTCTAGTCTCATTTTATTCTACTCTTACTTCATGAATTCTATATATTCTAGCCAAATTGGATGACTAAATGTTCCTCAAGCCAATCCTATTCTCTCTCATTTCAGTATGCTGCCAAGTCTTCTACCATATTTGGAACTCAGCCCATCCTTCTTTCCCAGCCTAAGTGCCACCTCTTCCACAAAGCCTTCCCTAAGCCACTCCCATACCCCCAGCTAAAAGTAATTTCTACCTCCTCCATGTTTCTTATAACCCTGCTAGTAGTGGGGAACCTGTAGCCCAAGGCCACATGTGGCCTTCTAGGTCCTTGGGTGCTGCCTTTTGACTGAATCCAAGTTTTATACAACAAATCCTTTCATAAGGGGATTTGATTTGTAAAGTTTGGATTCAGTCAAAGGGCTGCACTTGAGGACCTAGAGGGCCATGTGGGGCATCAAGGCCATAGGTTCCCCATCCCTGATCTATACACTATCCCTCCTTTTTCCATGAAAAATTTAACAGCATGCAAACTGAGACTTTGCCCTCTTAGCCCCCATCTTCAAGGAATTCACTTTCTTCTTCTTCTTTTTTGGAGTTCATTTTCTACTGTGGGGAAATAACATGTAATTCAAAGTGAACTGAGGAAGGAGAAAGAGCACAAACACCCCGATGGCATCTAGGAAACCTTCATATAGGAGATGTTACTTGAGCTGAGTCTCGAAGAAAGATTCTGAGAGGTGAAGATGAAATAGGAATGGATCACATTTTATTTTGCATCATACTTATTTGTGTATATTTGTATCCCTCCTGTTAAATCATAACTCCTAGAGGGCAGACACTGTGTTTCTAGAACTCACCAAGGACAGTAATAAACATTTATTAAAGCACCTACTACGTGCCAGCCACTGTGCTAAGGATTTTTACAAGTGTTATCTCATTTGATGCTCACATTTACCCCAGGAAGTAGCTGCTATTATTATCTCATATTTTGCCATTGAGGCAAACAGAGGTTAGGTAACTTATTCAGGGTCATATAGCTAGTAAGTGTCTGAGGTCATATTTTAACAAGTCTTCCTGACCACAGGCCCAGAATTCTACCCATTATGCCTCCAGCTGCCTCACATATAATAGAGGCTTAACAAATATTTATTAAGCTGAATTAAATAATAGCTAATATTTATATAATTCTTTAAGGTTGGCAAAGTGCTATACACATATCATGTCATTTTTTTCTCACAACAATTCTCCAAGATAGGTACTACTAGCTCCATTTTATAAATGAGCAAACTGGGACAGATGGAAGTTAAGTGACTCGCCTGGGGTCATCCAGCTAGTGTCAGTGGCTTGATTTGAACTTGGGTCTTCCTAATACAGGTCCAGCCATCGAGCCACTGTGTTACCTAGTTGGTGTCCACCCTGCATTCTCATGATCATTGATTCTCATTGATCAAGTTTGGGGCTGAAGAATTAGAAATACATGCCTCCCAATTACAATGCTTTTCATTTTGATTTGTACAAAAATAATGGCTATTCTCTCTCTCTCTCTCTCTCTCTCTCTCTCTCTCTCTCTCTCTCTCTCTCTCTCTCTTTCATTTTGCGTGTTTTGCTTTTTGGATTCTTCTGGCTGCCTTTTTATGCTTACTTTTTGTATTTTTTGGTTAAGTATAGGTTCATTATATGCTTTTAGACTGGTCAGCAAAAGGCAAACATCTCTGCACCTTTGCCCTCAAATGTCTCTCTCTGCTTCTATGTTCTATTTATTTCATGGCAAGTTAGCTCAGTTTGCTAGAACAGGGTGCTGACTAATGAGGCGAAGGCCATACATAGGAAGAGATGTGAAGGCCTGGAAAATTTCTGGGGAAAAACTTTTTCACCCTTCATTTCCCCAAAAGATTTTCAAAGAATCATAGATTCTTGGGGCTGGAATGGATCCAAGATATCATCTGGTCCAACCTCTAGTTTGACAATTAAATTTCTGACAATGAAAATTTTTTTCTTATTGAAAAGTTGAAAAATGTTGGATCAATAAACTTTTTTAAAAAAGAACAGTTTATATAACATGGATTTAAGACAGGGGTTCTTAATCTTTTTATATTTTGGATCCTCTTGGCAATCAGGTAAAGCCAAAGGACATTTTCTCCAAATAGTGTTATTCAGTGCATAAAATAAAATACATGATACTAGGGGAAACAATTTTATTGAAATACAATTATAAAAGTATTTTTAAAAATAAATTCATAGAGCCCAGGTTAAGAATTCCTACTATTAGATCAGGGGTTCACATATTGCTATTCTGGCACAGGCATTGCTCCCCCCAAATGTCAAAAATTTAGCCAAAAGTAAGATATTTTTAATTATAAAACTTCAATAATAGATCATTATGATTTCTGTGCCCTGAGCACAAATCTCAAAAGTCAAAGCAAGTTGAAGTCTTCCCCTCCATTATCACACATGCAAGGGTGCTCTCCATTGTACTGCAAAGTCTAACTCCCCCCACTCCTCAAAATAACAACAACAAATTCCTAGTGTAACCCTTTATCTACCAGGCAGGGGGATACAATACAACAAAAGTATCTATTACCCAGTAGTCACAGGCTTTGGTGCCTTGAACTTGTGATTGAGACATCTGAAAAGTGAATTAGAAAAACAATCCTTTTTTCCAGCCATGCAGAAGCATGAGGTCGAGTTGGGGTGATATAAGAAGGGGCTGCTCCTTCTTCCACCCTGGGTCCCCAGAATACCAGTGCTCATGTGGATTGCTATTATAAGATGGTAGTGACTGGAAGTAATGAGACAAGAGGCTATTAAGTATTGACTAATGGGTGGTGGGGTATGAATTGCCAGGGCTTCCTTTCTCTGCCCACAAAAAGGGGTTAACTCAAAGCCCCCTAATTCCTGGCTGAATTGTGGGATGCAAGCTATAGTACATCCTGCCCTTGCCCTTATTCCTGCTCAGTTCAGGGAAGAAGAGACAGAAGGAGAGGCAGGGGGACCTCTACTTCTTGGGCTACTAGTCAATAGCAACCAGTATTTTCATCTTTTACATCCTAACTTTGGTAGGTGCCTCCTCTAGGATTAGAAAGTCATTTAAAATGAACTCTTAAAAGATCCATTACCATATCTGCATCTGTTATAGCTGTAGTTTAAGGTTTGGATGCAAGCCTGTCAGTAACCTACACTGTTACTCACCTTATCCTCATTGGCCCCAGCAAAATCTGAAGTCTCACTTCTATGGCCACAAAGCACTTCCAAACCACTGGTTGTTCTACTGTTTTTCAAATAATGACATTCTGAAATATGCATTTTCAAATGTTGCTCAGATCAAACATACTGTTCTATATAATAAGCATTCTACGTATTTCACAAATACTGCAAGGGCACAAGAGAGAACCACAGCAAAGAAAGGACAATAGACTTTCTTCACCTTTCTTGATCCAGAGGTGCTTCTATAACATCAGCCTTGTCATCACCATCATCATCATCATCTCTAATATTTATGTAGCACGTACAATGTGCTAAGTACTTTTATAAATATTATCTCAGTTGATCCTCACAACAACCCTTGGAGATAGGTAATTTTATTAATTCTATTTTATAGATGAAGAAATCAAGGCAAACATAGGTTAAGTGACTTCCCCAGAATCACACTGCTAGGAAGTGTCTGAGGCCTGATTTGAACTCAGGTATCTCTTCTTCAGGTCTACCAGTGCTCCATCCATGGTGCCACCTAGCTGCTACTTTATCACAAAGGCTTGACCAGTCAACGTTCTTCAGGTTAGCAAATATTACAGGCAAATGTATGCCAAAAAGGAAAAAGAGAGAAAAAAGAAACATCTCATTTTGTAGACAAGATAAAACCTGATGATCATTGAGGAACAAAGTAAAAATATGCAGTCTTCTAACTGTAACTCAAATCAGTGAAACACCATGTTTCACTTGCAAATGGATGAATATGCAGGATAGACTCTGAAGGCAATATCCTAACTAGCTGTTTTTAATGGAAACATTGAAGCAGGAGGGGGGAAAAGGCACAATTCAAAGTTGATTGGCTCAGACTTATAACTAGCAATTCAGAACAGTTAGAGTCAGAAAGCACCATGAATGCCTTTAGGGCAAGCAATAAGACTAAATTCAGTTAGTGGGGAACAAGGAAACCTGGGATCAAGGCCCCATTGGGAGGAGACCATGGGACACAACTCTATGGCAAGGAAAGAGATCTCAGGATAGTGGTCCTGATAAGTAAAGAGACACCAAAGGTACCCTCCTCGGGAGAGATCACTGCTGGGGGAGGGAGCAGGGTAGAGGCAAACTAGGGAGAAGTTCAGTTAGAATTTGGCCCTGGGGAAGGAAGTGCTTCATTCAGTAGTTTCCAATTGTAACTCCTTATTTTAGTTAACTAGGTATTAATATCCATTAACTAGGTATTAAACTTCAAGCTTGTTGAAGGAGTAAAAATGCCCCTATAAATTTTAGCAATCTAGGGTAAAACACTACTTGTCTCACCTTTGTTAGAGAGCATCCTCAGATATAAAATAAGTTTTCTGGAAAGCAGTATATTATTTTTTTGGCTTTGCTTACTTCACTGTGCATTAGTTCATATAAGCATTCTCTTTTTTTGTGTGAATTCTCCATCTTCATAATTTCTTATAGTGCACAATATTCCATTATATTAACTTACTGCAATTCACTTAAGCATTCCCCAAGTAGTTTCTACTTCTTTTCTACACAAAGGGTACACCTATAATTATTTTGATGTATTTGGGATGCTTTTTCTTGTCTGTAATCTCTTTGTGGTATATACCTAGAAGTGGGCCTTTTGGCTCAAAAGGGTATGTACATTTTAGTTACTTTTTAAAGCATAATTCCAAATTGCTTTCTAGAAGGGTTGGACAGTTCCAACAACAGTGTGTTTGTAAGCCTGTCTTTCTTCAGCCTCTCCAGCACTGACCATTTCCACTTTTTTTGTAAATTTGCAGAGTTATTTTGATTTTCATTATTAGTGATTTGTAGTTACAGTTATTGATACTTTTGAAAACTATTTGTTCATATCCTTTGACCACACAGGGGAATAATTCTTAGTTATACATTTATGTTGGTTCCCTATATATCTTACATACCAGAATCCTATCAGGGAGATATTCTGTGAAAACATATTTTTCCTAATTGAAAGCTTTCTTCCTTATCCTAGTTGCATTTCTTTTCTAAAATAATAACAATAATTATAGGATTGAATTTAAAAAATTAAGAGAATAAAGCAGAGACCTTTCAACTCTGGCAAAACTTGATTGGATAGAGTGGTGATGTCTTTGTAGAGCTTACTTAAAGTCAAAGAACTTCTCCATGGAATGGTAATAGTGGAGAAACCTGAGTAACCAAAGGCATAAGAAACTTTGTACATGAAAAGAATGTCTTCTGGTTCAACTGAGGAAGTGCCTACAGATTCTAAATCCAAATTGTTGGAGCAATTATTCAACAAATGACCTAGATAATATGAACTATTATAAGAATCTATTGATATCTCCATATATAAATACAAAAGAAAGAAAAAGGACTTCATTACAAAACAAGAGCAATTTTCTTGTCACCCAAGTCATGTTGCTATGAACTCTTGGATCTAAGAAATGTAAGTTAGGCTTACCCCATTTCTATCTTTGACTAGATTTTGTTAAAAAGCAGAAAACCTGGGACTTTTTGTTAGAAAAGTACTTTCCAGGGACACAAAATACAGAACATGTTCTGGTGATTGGTGCCGGAAAGCAGACAAGCCTGCAAGCATTTTCCTCCTGAAACACAATAGCAAGGTCTTTTCGGATACCACCTCTGTCTCTTCTTGTCTTTCACATGCTTCAGAATCTTCCAACTTCTCCAGCATGTGAAAGAGGCTGGCCTGGGACAGGAAATCATCACATCACATCAAGAAACAAATTACACGAAAGGATAGTGAAGCTTCTCTTAATCTAGGAAAATCTTTGGTTTTCAGAAGCGTAGAAAGATAATTAAAAAACCAAAGCACTAGAAGAAGTAAAATTTATATTTATAGCTCAGAAAATTAGCCTTAAGTCTGAATTCAGCTTGAAGCATACTATTTTCTTTTTTTGTTGTTATTTTTTCTCTCTTGTGGTTTTTCCCTTTTGTCCTGAGTCTTCTTTCACAACATGACTAACGTGGAAATATACTTAATATGATCATACATGTATAGCCTATATCAGGTTGTATGCTGTCTTGGGGAAGGGGGAGGAGAGTGCAGAGAAAAAATTCTGAAACTCAAAATCTTATAAAAGTGGATGTGGAAAAAAATTTTGAAAACCTTCAAAAAGAAAAAGAAAATGAGCCTGGTCAGGCAAATTTCATCTGGAAAAAGGTATAGTCAGTAAGTTTTTATTTTTTCCTCAGTCCCTTTTCTGAAAACAAGTACTGCTTAACATTGTAATGGACATTAAGTCCAGAAAAGATAATAACTGTCTCTGTTTTACTATAATATTAAAATTTACCTAGCTTCTCTTGGCAAAGCCCCCAAAAGATGTTAGATTCTTTAAATCTCAACATTTCACAGATCCATTTGCAACAGAAGGTAAAATATTTAAGAGCAAATTTAATTAATGTGTTTAGAATTTGAATAAACTATAGTTTTCAATCTAATATAGCATAATTTTATAAGTAAACCAAGTTATACAAACAACATATGCATTTTAGTTTAGCACAATACCTGGCAAACAGTAAGCACTGGGTAAATACATTATTTAACCACCCATTTTAATGCTTCAATGCTAACAAAGTGGCTCAAGGGCTATATGGTAAACTAATAAGGAAAAAGGGGTTCATAAGGAGAGGGAAGATCACTTTGTAAGTTTCAAGTTCCTGAATTTTAGGAAGTGGTAGTAGGGACTTTTTCTTCTTCTCCTCCAATACTGCCAACCATGGCTTGAAAATATTTAGAAATTTTATATCTTTTCTTCCTTCTAAGTAAATGTCCCCCCACCCCACATTGCTGTCACTTCAAATAACTCTCCCATTGCCCCCACTAGAACCAACCTTTGAAACAATGAAGTACAGTAAGCATATCAAATCCACACATTGACTGTGTCTGATAACATAAGCCTCATTCTGCTTATAGTCCACCACTCTTCCACAGAGAGTAAGTAAGCATGCTTTCCCATCAGTTCACCAAAGTCAAAATTCATCACTGCACTAAACAGAGATCTGACGTCTGGAATTTTACATTTCCAGGACCAGGTTCAATCCCCACATGGGTCAATTAGCTTTAACATGGCCTCAACCAGGCAATCTCCCACTTGTGCCACTGGGCTAGAGTTTGAGAGAATTGGCCCAACCCATCCTTATTACTGAGAGGAGAAAACCCTCAGGGATGAGTAGAGTCAGGCTGATTTGTTATCTAGAGTTGGGAGCTATAGAAACTAATACAGAGAAGGCAGAATGTGAACACATCTGTTACATAGGATTTTCATTTAATAGTCTGCATTATGCTCACATTAGCAAACCAATATTACTGTGGGCTGTCAGCCTAGAAAAGGAGATGACTTCATTATAAAGATGGTCATATAGAGTGGCAAAACACCAACCAATATAACAGGAATATGTATGCATGCACATGTGTGGTGGGCCTGTGTGTATTGCAGAGGCACTCAAGGAGTTTTAAGGAAAGCAGAAAATAATCTTGTGTTAAAGGAGATACAATATCATAAGTAGCTAAAGGAAATATTTCTTCTACTTTTAAATCCTTTTATCCTTTCACATTTGTCTTTTCTTGTTGTACAGATGCCATGGGACTGGACACAAGAATGGAATGGGACGAAAGTTGTTTGAGAGAAATTCTGTATGTGAAAAATCTCTGGGGGTTTTTAGTGGATTTCAAGTTCAATGTGGCCAGCAACATCATTAGTTTGTTGATAGAATTACAGTATTTAGAATAAAGGGGAAGTCTTATGGTTCTACTATTTGCACTGATCAAACCAGATTGTTCTATTCAGTTTGGGGTAGCACATTCTAGAAGGAACATTGACAAACTATAGTGAGACCAGAGGCAGATTACCAGGATGGTGAGAGGACTCAAAGTGATAAGGAATGGTTGCAAAAACTTTTATCAAGAAAAAGAGAAGCCTGGGCTGGGGGAGGGAGAAAGGATGGGCCTGATAGCTGCTTTCAAGTGTTTAAGGAGATGCCATGTGCTAAAGGGATAAGGCTTGTTCTGCATGGCCCTGGAAGGTTGAGCTATTTGGTAGAATAGAGCTGTTGGGGAAGAATATATAAGAAAATGAATTTCAGCTCAATAAAGAGAGACATTTCCAATCATTGGATGTGGCTGAAAATAAGATGGAACTCACTACACATAAAGTGTGAAGTTTTTTGTTACTGAAGGTATTCAAGCAGTATCTTGATGACCAAGAGTTGCCAGGAATGTTTTAGAGGGGGCTTATACATCAGGCACAGAATTGTTTGATTAGGTAACCTCTGAGAGCCCTTCCAGTTCTAGGATTCTATTTAGTAGGTGCTGTCACTAACTATTTGGCAACTCCCTTCCCTGCCTCATTTGTTGAAGAAATGATTTAATAATTAGAAAATTATGGGCAAAGTGAGCAAGAATGAAAAGATTAGACTTCTTATTTGTACTTTCAACCAAGAGTGAAAGAGGGCCATACTGATGCTACCAGGTTGATTCCTCACATTAAGGTCTCAAAAGAGAAGACCAATTATCAGAACCAAAAAGGAGAAAGAATTGAGTTTTAAAGAAGCTGAGAAATAGAAACCCACATTGTATTAATTAATGCAATTGTGATTTACCAATAAAAGCCCAGCAGGGACATTCATTTGTGTGATCAAAGGGCCCGGCTTTCCTCATGGAATCTTAAGTGCATGAGCCATGAAATTACTTTTCTAAAGAAAGGAGGAGAGGAAGGAAAGGAGAAACAGAAAGGAAGAAGGAGGGAGGAGAGACACAGAAAGATGTAGAGACAGACAGGCAGAAGCAGAGACACAGAAAGAGAGAGACAGAGGTAGAGGTAGAGAGAGACAGAGAGGAAGAGGCAAACCACTGTATTTATGCCTCTGAGTAATTCTACCAAAAGCTTTTTTGGCTCTTTTCCTCTAAGAGAGACCAGAGTAGTTAAATTACAGAGCGTTAACAGAAATATCCAACAGTATCATCTTTTTCCCCAAAGCACAAGTGTGAGCTAATAAAAAAAGAAATCAAAAAGAACATCCCATCTTCTTCCCAAAGACACCTAGAGGGTACCCTATTATAACAAAAAATGACCAAAACATCACTGTTTGCTAGGGTTAACAAGGGTCCTAGATAAAATGTAGCTAATAGAACTTCTCATGGCCTTAGCAATAACATTCTCCCATGCTTTTATCCCTCATAGGGAGGGGACAAAAACTAATCTTTATTCCTTCCAAGTTCTCCTCTTGTGTCTATGATATATGACAACAGCAGGATCAGCAAGCAATGAATCCTGATATTACAGCTCGCATTGCTGGACTCAACACCCAAGTGAGAGTGCTTCTCATTCATCATGAACTCCCTCTGATGCAGCTGGTGAAGGGGTTTGAGTGGAAAAGGGAACGGGAAGAGAACACTGGTCAGTGTAGACAGCCATTCCCAGACATGAGTCAATTTACTAAATAAAGGATATCCCTCAATATAGCTATATCCATGACTAGTAATCCCTGGTCAATTAACCAGTTCAAGACTGATCTGTGAATCCCGTCTATGCCCATATAAGAATATGCAAGGCAAGCAGAGACCTGCAAAGGAGCCTAGCTTTCCCCACCAGGCTGTGAAACTCAACACTCTTTCTTCTCTGGATCAGAGCCCAAGGACTTGATTTCTACATAAATTTTTTTCTACGGGAGAGCTTTTCCTACATGAGAGCTTTCCTAGTGCCATTATCTCAGTCATATTCTTTAACGATTAGAGGGATTTTTATAACTAGACATTCTGTTCTGTTTCCAATAGTTGGTACAGAATCATTATCTCAAGATGGCATGGGATAAGGGGATGTTAGAAGAGGATGTGTGGAGCCTCTGTTCACAATAGCTCTTGCACCCATCTTCTTTTCTCTCCTTACAACACAATCTTCTTAATTTAGGCTCCCATCACCTCTAGCCTTGATTATTGCAGTAGAGATATAAGGGTACAGGGTTGTAACTCCATAGTGGGCATTGGTTTATAGTTAATACATGCAACATCCAGTATGTCCCAAAGCTGTGCAGCTATCCCTCAGTTGCTGATATGCTTCCATAGCTATACAACTGCCACCCAAACCAAGCTCAGAGAGCTCAGACTCTGTGTGTGTGTGTGTGTTTCAGTTGTTGATATGCTTCTGTAGCTCAAAGCTGTCACCCAAACCAAGCTCAGAGAGCTTAGACTGTGTGTGCATGTGTGTGTGTGTGTGTGTGTGTGTGTGTGTGTGTTTATACCTGGGACCTTTCCAGGACTCTCTTCAAGATTCTTAGCATTATGCTTTTCTTATTCAGTGAGAGGCAGCACTTGAAATGAACATGGTAGCCAAATGTGTTGGAAGAGTTGCCAGAGTGCTCATTTATACTCCCTGACCTATCGTTAATTGATGCATTGCACTGGGATATTTACCTACCCCATTTTCAATGCTGTAGTGGCAATCCTTTTGAACTTTAAAGATCTAAGATTTCTTCAAGTGTGGGTATTCCCTTTCCCAAAACCAACTGCAGCCAGGCTATAACTTAGTAGATGGTCTTTTAAGAATTGCTATGTCTGGAAAATTGATCACCCTGCAGCCAACCTGCTCATAGACTCCCTGAATTTAGCGTGGCTATTCAAATGATAGACATCACTAGCTCATGCTAGTATCCTCTGCAAATTATATCAACCTATCAGAGCATCAGTATCCTTGGCTCAATCATTCAGTAAGTATTTATTAACATAATAATACTTACTGTGTGCCAGGACCTAGAGATACAAGATAGTCCCTGCCCTCACAAGGCTTATATCATACTGGTAGAGATAACATGCACACAGATAAGTAGGTACAATATATTTCAGTTTAGTTATTTTTCAGTTGTGTCCTACTCTGTCACCCCATTAGGAGTTTTCTTGGGAAAGATACTGGAGTGGTTTGCCATTTCCTTCTTCAGGTCATTTTACAGATGAAGAAAGTGAAGCAAAGAAGGTTAAGTGACTTGCCCAGGGTCACACAGCCAGTAAGTTTCTGAGGCCAGAGGTGAACTCAGGAAGATGAGTTTTCCAGATTCCAGGGCTAGCACTCTATCTATTATGCCACCTACCTGCCATAGGTACAATATATACATCAAAAAAATACAAAGCAATTTAGTCAGGGAGTTCATAACTGAGGGGATTAGGAAAGGCCTATTGTATGAGATAGGTCTTCAGCTAATCCTTGAAGGGAGCTAAGGTAAGGAGGAAGGGCATTCTAGGCACAGGGAACAGCAAAGTCACTGAGGCTGAAAATAAAATGTCATGTGCAGGAAAGAGCAAGCAAACTAGTTTGTCAAGAATGTTAGAGTGAGGGGATAATGTTTGGTCAGCCCCTAAGGGAGACTAAAGCCAAACTTTGAAGGCTTTTAAGCAGAGAAATCAGCATTTTATCCTAGAAGTAATTAGGAGCCCCAGAAGATTCTTGTTTCAAGTCAACAAGCATTTATTAAGAACCTACTCTGTGCCAGGCATGGTGCTAAGCCCTGGAGCGACATAGACTGTTTTAGGAATATTAATGTGGCAGTGGTATAGAAGGTGGAAAGTTAGCTGAAGGGAAGGATTGGGGGTGGGGATGGATGAGTAATGATGAGTTCCATTTTGGACATGTTGAGTTTCAGATGTCTATGTGATATTTATGTGGAGATGTCAGGGAAGCAACTGGAGATGCAGAATTAGACCTCTAGAAAGAGAGATGAAGGCTGGACATGTAGATTTGGGATTCATCTACACAGAGATGAAAATTGAATCAATGGGAACTGATGAGATCACCAAGGGATTGTAGAGGGGAAAGAGAAGAATTCTGGGATCCACCTACTCAATAGAAGTCAGGACATGGATGATGAGTTCACAAAGGAGATGAAGCAGTTTAGACCAGTTGGAAGAGAGCCATAACAAACCACTATCATTAAAACCCAGAGAGGAAGGGGTGGTCAACATTGTCAGATGCTGCAGAGAAGTCAAGGAGGACAAGGACAGAAAAAGTGATTGGACTTAGCGCTGGAGAGCTCATTATGACCTTGGAGAGTTCACTTTCAGTCAAGTGCTAGGGATGAAGGCCAAATGGTGAGCAGTTGAGAAATGGAAGGTGAGAAAGTGGAGACAACGAGCATAGACAGCATTTTCCAGAGTCTCAGGGGAAGGAGAGATAGAGGATAATAAACTTGAAATTCAAATGAGTTTTTTATTTTATTTTTAAGGATGGAGAGATTTGGGCATATTTGTAGATAGTAGGGAAGGAATAAATACATAAGAAGAGGTTGACAATTGAAGGGACAAAACCTCCGAATAGACTAGAGAGATTGGGGCACAAATAGAAAAGGCTAGTTTTGGCAAGGAGAAGGGCCATTTCTTCCTCTGAGACTAGAGTAAAAGAGAAAATGGGGGTTACCTAGGGGACTTGCAGTACAAAATTGGAGAGAACAGAGTGGTCATGGCAGCCTCCATTTTTTTTCAGTGAAATATACATCAAGGTCCTCTGCTGAGGAACAAGTAGGAGGGACTTAATGAGAGAAGAAAAAATTGGGAATAGACTTCATGAAGTGTGCAATATAAAATCAATCAGAGAAAAGTTAAAGGACCTATGCACAGCTATCTCAGCTCCATTTAAAATGATTAACATAAATTTGTAATGGGCCTGTTCAACACAGTTGTATTAGACTTCCTCCATTTGCATTCAGGAACATGTTAATAAGAGCAAAGAAGGAAGATGAAGCAGTAAGCCAGTTTTTGGAAAAGGCTGTGGACAATAGAGCAAGGGAGCAAAGAAGTCAAAGGCTCCTTGAATTGGCTAGCTGGGGGTCAAGATTTTGAAAGGGAAAAAGTGAGTCCAGAACAGATGTGATGACCTGTCAAAGCAAAAAGGGAATGAGAGAATGGAAATTGCAGCGAGGATAAAGAATAGGTTAAAGGAGAGGAAGGCACAAGGAGAGTATAAGGTATGCTTAGATAGAAGAGTTCCAAAATTAAAGATGCTCATGATCAAGGGTATAAGTATCCCTGTATACACCTAGTATGGAGTGAAGGTACGGATCATGGGAGTTGAGAAGGTGGAAGAACTTGGAATCTAGGGTATTTTGAGGGGACATCATGCAAAAATTTAAATCCTTAACTAAGAGGGCCAGGATTAGAGTAGAAAGGAAGAAAGGAGAATGATTTTTTTTTTGGAGGGGAGGGCAGTTATACTCTTGTGGAGAAGCTAGATGACACAGTGAACAATGTTGGATTTCAATTTAGGAAGATCTGGATTAGAATACTGCTTCAAACTAGCAGTGTGACCTTGGGCAACCCACTTGAACTCTCTTGGCCTCACTTTCTTCATCTGTAAAATGGAGATAATAAGAAAACCTACCTCACAGGGTTATTGTGAGGTTTACATCAGATAATGTATATAAAGCATTCTAACAACTTTAAAATGGCAGCTGTTATTCATAATCATTGCTATTAACATTAATAATTACTAGGATATGTGTATGGTAATTAATCTGGATGGAATGAACCCCTAAAGAAGAGAAGCTGCTTAGTGACAGTGGTAGGGAAGGGCCTGGAATGACATTGGATAGATAGTAAGAAACATGCCTACCCCATTCTCCTGGCCCTGAACGGTGAAGCACAGTAGTGTATTCAGCACTAAAGGACATGGCCAGGGAAATAGTGTCTTCTAGGTAAGCCAGATTTTCATGATTGTAAGAAGATGAAAGCAGACAAAGAAGTCTAGTGTAGATGATGCTTTGTTAAGACTAGAATAAAGATTCCATGATATGCAATGAAAGAGAAATAGAGAGAAAGGACAAGGACAGGGGAGTGGAGCAGACATAGATGGGTAGGAGGGAGTGGGAGTGATAGCAAACGAAGAGAGGCTCTACTTAGGCAGCTAATGACTTTGAATTACAGAGATTATGAGTGGAATAGATTGTCATATCCTTCCAGAAGCAATGAAATTATTAACTTAATTATCATTCCCTGAGAAAGGTAGAAAGTATGTTGAGGGGTGTCACTTTGACAAGGTAGATGACAAATCTCTAGTCCTGGGCTAAAGGCCAGATGGCCTAGTGATTTAGCAGCAGGGACCAGAGGCTGGATGTCCTGAACCCGGGGTCTATGTGGTTATAGAGTAGTGAGACACAGATGATCAACCCACTATCATCAGCTAGGGTGTTAATACCCCAGGATCAGCTCCAGTCTTCAAGTTGCTTATCTCTACCCGGGTCAAGAATGGCAGAGTCAAGACTGACTAAAAAATTCTCTGGTCATGGTCTAATGATCTAATGTTGATGGGGCAAGGACACCAGAAGACAGAGGCCAAGTCTCTAGTAAACCAGGTTGCCTGGTTGTCAGTGGCAGGGGGCTATCGGCTAGAAGGGCCATAGTCTGGAGCCTGGCTAGTGAGATAAGTATATGGTAGGGGATAGAACTTAATGGAAATGTCATATTAAATACAGGTACAACCCCACCTCAATGAGTACCATTACAGAGAGCTATTCTATAGAATGGAGTCATTTCCATGGTCAGAGTTGTGCTCCATGGAAACAGAGCTGGGTTGTTCTGGTAATAAGTACAGTTCTGTTCAATAAATGCTTTCTCAGGTCCTTGGCACATGTATCAGTCAGGGTGAAGTGCTTCCCTGTTTTTTGGTTGAGCTTTCAAGGAGCAATTATTTCTCTACTCTTCTCACCTCAAACATCCGAACCACAATGGAAGAGAAATCCATTTAAATTCCCAAAGCATCCATCAACAATACATCCCACAAAAAACTGGTTTTAGAGGTTGGAGGAAGAAAGGGTCGGGAATAGATTGGGCTGGACACCTTTTCCTTTCCCCAATTGTATTGAAAACACTTTAAAAAAAACTTGTTAATTAGGGCTGTTGTGACTCTCAAACGAGATAATGTCCTCTAAGTGCTTTGTGAACCATAAAACACTGTATAAATATAAGCTGTTATGATTATTATTATTGCTTAAGAGTCATGGCACAAGCCTTGCTTTGTCTACAACTGCAGCCTGAGGATGAAAATTCTAGTTATATGTTAATTACAACTAAATCTCATTACAACTTAAAATTTTGGAAGTCTTTGAAATTTGTTATGGCATTTTACCTGAATGGGTAGAATAGCAATTTAATAAGTACCATTATAATGTTCAGGGCTCCATAACAAGGATATTTTCATGATCCACTGATGGCCTGTACTAACTGCTTAGCTCTACTGATATGAATACAATGAATCAGAATAAATGAAAAAAATCATCATAGCATAATGCATTCGCAAGTCTGTGCTCACATAGAACCAATCTACTTCCTAGACAGTTCTTCACCATGCTTTCTCTACTTGGACCACCATCTTCATACTCTTCCCACTGGAACCTTGGATTCTGCTCTGGTTCTCCCAGCTCTCCCAGCTTGTGCTTTATTTTGCTAGGGTCTAGGCTTCCATACCACCACCTGGCCATCTTCTCACCATGCCCCATCCAGGTACCCCTTTCTTATATCCATTTATGTGTTGTCTTCCCTCATTAGAATGTAAGCTCCCTGAGGGTAGTAACTACTTTATTTGCTTATATTTGTATCCCCAGTGCTCAGCACCACAGTCTGGCACAAAGTAAGTGCTTAATAAATGCTCCATCTAATTAATGAAGAAATTCTCTTCAAAGGGCTTTTATGCACAGTAGCTATGTTGGAGCCCTTGTATGATGTTAAATATTCTTAACAAACTTTGATAAGTTTTCCAAAATGTAGGGTTTTTTGGCTTGGGTTTTGCTTTTTGCTGTTATTAAGACAGCAAAGGTGACTTACTAAGACTAAGATGAGACATGTGGGGCTTTGCCCTGGGACCAAAATTTAAAGCATTTATATTCTTTTAGCAGGTAGAAAAACTAAGCTTAGCAACTAATCTGTAATGGTAATTAGTTGAAATTGTAAGTTTTAAGAGGGCAAACTTCCTCCTCTGGCCCACATTCAGGTGAGCGCCCCCTCCCTGCTCTGTCCCACAGCAATAGTCTTGAGTTATCAGATTTCTGTCTACCTGCAGTGGGTCAGTATCTCCTCTCAGGTTAGTCTTATGTGCTTGACTGGGGTAACAGAATTGCCAGTAATGGTTCTGGCTGTTGTCCTGGCAGGGCTGAGGTGAGATTGGAGTGTCTTCTAGAGAAGTGTAAGATGAAAACATTGTTTTAGACTCATGGTTGATACAGTTACCATTCTTAGACCAAGTACTACTGCAACTCATGAAAATGTGGTGGAATCTTAGAAGAGAACAGGACCAAAGTAAAAGGATAATGAGCAAGGGGGTCAGTAGAAAAGTGCAGGGCAAGGAAAAGTAGAGATCATCAATTAGTTTAGAGCTGAGGTTTCATGGGTTACAAGCTGGAGGAGCAACAAGGATAAAGATACATGAAGACCAGAGTCCAGGAAAGCTCCCAGAGAAATTGTGTGGCCAAAAAAAAAGTGCCCCAAAGGAAAACAAAAACACTTAAGAGTTACTGAAAATCTGGGCTTTTTACCTAATGTGTTGGCAAATGTCAACTCTCAGAGGACACAGCTCAGAGCTTTGATGTTCCAGTGGAATGCTTAGCGAGGTATATGACTGAACAAACATGGTGTTGTAAAATTGATAGGGCGGAGAAAGATGGGTGGCAATTTTATCTGCCACTTGAACCTGAGGACCCCAATAAACCTCTTGAGGCTACTGTATACTGTGAATTGCAATGGACTTCCACTTTAATGAGGTGTGTATATGATGTAGAGTTGTTGATGTCCTGTCAGGTTCATTAAGTTGGGATTCCACCTGTATAATCACTGTCAGTACAACTTCAAAAGATATGACACCAGGAAACCATCTCCATCTCAAAGCAGCACTAAGATTTCTGATCCAGAGAGGGACCGATGGCTACCACAGTTATCGTTTCTGCCTTTCTTCAGAGTACAGCTTGTCATCCTTGGTCCTGATGTGGAGTAGTGAAGAGGAAATTCTTAATCATGGCTGAGTTGGACTAAATGACCTCTGAGTAATATCCCAGATGCACCACCCCTTCTCCAATGGAGACAGCCCAAGATCTGGTGTCCTAGTGATTCCTCTTTTGAAGGGCATCTAAGTGACTAGATCTTTGGGAGTCCTGCATTGGTTTTTTAGTGGGTGAACAGTTTCCCTAAAGAGTCTACTGAACACCTATGAATTTTGAGGCACTGAGTCACCAGGTATACATACATGAAAAAAAGATACCCGCTACCCTCCAAGGTCTTGCTATCTTTTGGGGAGGCAGAATGGGCAGGGACACTATGACATGTATACAAATAGGTGTGATACAAAGTAGAATGTGATAGGGGCAAGGAAGAGATAAGGTAAAAGTGCTCTAAAAACATTTGAGGAAAGAGAGGACATTTTCAGTGATGGGAAAGTAGAAGTGATAGCTTCCCAGTTGGGTCTGAGCCTTGAAGGAAAAGGTTCAATCTAGAAAGTCCTTGCATATAAGCAATGAGTTACCTAGAAGAAATAACATTAAAATACCGGCATCTACTAACCTGAATGTATTCATCCAATAAGTAGCTGTCACCTAGTAGAGGGCAGAGTCCTTAAGGGAGAAGATCCTAGGTTTTTGTATGGAAGGAAGAAAGTTGTAGGAAGAAAGCAGAAAGCTATATATATACTAATCCAGTGACACTGGCCTCCTTGCTGTTCCTGGAACAAGACACTCCATCTACTGAGTCCAGGCATTTTCTCTGGCTGTCCCTTATGCATGGAATACTGGCTCTCTTCATCTCTGCCTCCTGTTTTCCCTGATTTTTTCAAGTCCTAGCTAAAATCCCACCTTCTACAGTAAGCCTTTCCCAATCCTATTTAATTTTAATGTCTTTCCTCTGTTGATTATATCCAACTGATCCTGAACACATATTATATGTATATGTATAATATCATAGATGTGTATATATATATATACATACATGTGTGTGTATATATATGTATATATATATATATATATATATATACATGTGTGTGTATATACATATGTGGAGACAGAGAAAGAGAGGCAGAGAGGGAGACAGCAGACAGAGTTGCCTCCCCATTAGACTGTGGGCTCCTTAAGGGTAGGATTTGTCTTTTGCCTTTCTTTGTAACCTCAGGGCTTAGCACAGTATCTGGGACATAATAGGTGCTTAGTAAATGCTTACTGACTAAATGGAAATTGCTAGGTATTGTTAGTATGTGTTTTTTTGCTATTTTTAATGAGACTGCTGATTTCATCTGTGGAGGGAGTTCTCAATTAGGAAACCTAGCAGTGCAGAATAGCCCCTCCTCTGCAATAATGGCCTTAGTGAGTTGTCTAGGGGCAGAGAGGTTAAAGAACTGCAGTAAGGTCACGCAGTCAATACATGTCAGAGGTGGAACTTGAACTCAGGTTTTCCTGAACCTGAGGCCAGATTTCCATCTACACTACCCCCACTTCTACCCAGGCAAGTCTTTGACCACCACTTTGACCACCACTTCTCAGATCTCAGGATAGGTCAGGAGACAGATCAGGATGCAAGAGTCCCAAGGAAGAGAAATATTCCCCAGACTAGTGGTCCTGCTCCAACCCAGGGAATCCACCACTGCGAAGATGCTATCTGGCACCTACTTCTGCAAGTGCTACAGCCTCTGCTTCCCCAGCAGCTACAGTCACCAATTACCAGGAAAAGAAGGTTCTTGCCATCAGAATCCTTGGCAATTAGAAATGGATATTGTTTTATCAGTGGAAATAGCATTTAAGGAGATGCATTGCCATATGCTTCGCTATCACGCCCCAAGGATTACTTGGCCTTTCCATCTGACTTGTAGCTGAAACCTCCTGGATGTATTATCTCCCCCATTAGAATGTGTTTCTTGAGAGCAAGGATTATCTTGCTTTTCTATTTGAACCCCATGCTTTGTACACAATAAGCACTTAATAATGCTTTGAGCATTAATTAATATTAATGATGAATATTAATAATAAAGCAATATTGCTATTTAATGTTCATAAAGTATTTTTCTATTATAAACTTGTAATGATACATCAGTCCTTTGAAAGGGGAGAAAGTATTTGAATGTTATTAAAGAGAGATTCTGAGGACAACGGATGAGTTGGGAACCTAAGCTTGTTTACTCACTGACTTGGGATTTATCAGTTTTTTCTGAAGGGACTCCTCAGGAATGTAGCAGAAAGTCCAATAGTGCACCTCAAAACAGGAAAAGATAGAAGTCTGTGACCAGCTTTGGAAGCTCTAGCATGAAGAAGACAGGCTGGAGCCTGAGGGACACCAGTGCAAGCAGATGAGTGAAAGACTAACCTCATACTTAGGCCATTACAAGATGCTGTATTTCACTCACGAGGAAAGTCAGCTTTAACAACTGGCTGATGAAGATGCTTTAAACAAACTGACCAGGACAATGAACAAGAGTAGGACTGTTACATCTGGGCTCTTAAAATATGGCCTTAGGGTGATGGGGCAGAATTTCATAACCAAGAGCGCTAGATCAGAACTGCTGCCAAATCCTTCTTTGAAAAGTTTTCTGCTCCAAGTTTCAGCCCTTATCAGAAAACTTATCCTTTGCATCGGTGGGGAAGGTAGGAAGCCCTGTACGAAGGGTTTAGACCCCAAGGGAAGAAACACACAGTGTCCTGAAAATCAGGGAAGCTTCTTTATCCAGCTGGCATTCTTCCCACAACCCTGAGACTCACCTGCAAAGAAACCAGGCCACCATAAGACAGGAAAATATGGCACCACATTAAATTGACTATCCCTTCTTCTTCCTTAAATATCTGTGATAAAATGCCCTCTTTGACCCCCAGTAACTATAATGTCGTTCAGCATTATCTGCAGCATCAGTGGTGAGACAACCAAATACACTCTATTTCCACCACAACCAACACCACAAGGCTGAATTTTCTTGGTCCTGTTGTCCACTTTTGGACCTCTATGGCACCAATTCTCAGCCTAGATTTCCACATATTACCTGTATGGTATTATACATATATTGCCTGATATCCTATTCCCTTAATGTCCCAACCTTGCATCCAAACTTCCTCCTATTTGCTATTCCCATGACCTTCCCAGATTGCATGCCCTGCCCTGAGACATCCATTTTTTTTTTCTCAACCCAGGTCTTAAGGTCAAAAATCTAGAGTTGCAAAGGAATTTCAGAGGTCTCCCTTCATTTATAAGGAATTGTGGAGTGACATAGGTAATGAGCATAGGAGGCAGGGTTCAAACCCAGGACTTCAACTCCCAGAATCAGAGTTCTTTATTCTGTACCACAGTCTCAGCTGTCTTTGGGGTGTGGACTCACCTATTCATAGGCAAAAAAGATCAGGCCTAGCTTCATGAACAACAACAAATTTGGGAGATCTTCTATGTGGTTTTAAGACTGTTGGTCCCTTTCTAACCACCTCCTCTCCCTATTTTCATACATTTTCCTCATAGCTACCAGCAGCAAAAATCTTTAGAAAACCTTGTTTTGCTTGTCTGAAAGACAGGGATGGGGGAGAAGTAGAAACCTTAGGCTTCCTTCCAGCAAGGAGAATCTAGATGGAGAGCAGCCCTGGTAGAAGGGTGGTGGTGGCGGCAGCAGTCAAACAGGGGAGCAGCTGTGCCCAGCCTTGGAGTTCAAGGGAGAGACACAAAAAGAGCTGGCGAGCCAGCCAGGTCAGTGCCCTGTCTCCTGGAGTTTAACCTTTACAGAAGGCCTCCTGTAATAGCAGAATCCCAAAGCAGTCAGCAGAGGTCATAGGGTCTGGGGTAACTTGTTCTGTGTGCTGCTTTGGCCTGCAGTAGTCATTGCAAGTTTTTCTGCACGCTTTCCCGCACTTTTCTCTGAGTGAGCATTCATCAACCAAGGAAAATGCAGGGAGCAAGTAATGGTGGCCTGGTTTTTATGAGCTTGACTCAGTCCAATTCCTTCACAACAGAGTATTCTATGTTCCCCTTTTTCTCCCAACACAATCTTCCTGTAAGTTTTCACAACTGCTTTGGGTTCATCAGAGAACTAGCTCTCTAAGAGTTAACCCTTTCAAATCCAAATGAGCTGGAGTGGCTTTTCCTTTCCAGGGCCAACTCTTCTGTTATGGTTCCTTTGCATTCCTACCATCTCTTATCCCCAGAAGAAAGCTGAGACTGCCGTGGAAGCAGGGGGAGAAAGGTAAGGCAGGGAGACTTAGGCTCCTTGAGGCCCACTTCCACGTGTTAGGGCATGTCAGGGGGGGAGCTTATTACACAGCATATCAGGGTAGGCCCAAGAGTCAAAAAGAGCTCCTTCGTTTGGTATCTGGCATCCCTTTGGTGCAGTCTGTCACAGGGACCACAGCTGTAAGTGTGTCTTTTGTCCCTTCTTCCAAATTCCTGTCCTGCCTTCCACCCTTTGAAATTTGAGCCCTTCCTGAACCATGCTTCTTGCTGGGTTTTGTGTCTATGTTTCTTTCTGTAGTGGAAAGAGCAAAGGACTTAAAAGATAATAAGACCTCAGTTCAAAATCTGGATCTGACACTTCCTAGCTGTTTTCATTTGCCTCATTCAACCTCTCTCGGTCTTAGCTTCCTAATTTGAAAAATGTAGCTAATCATAGACTCACAGGGCTGGTATGATGAAAGCACTTTGTAAACCTTAAAACACTGTAAATTGTGAGTCGCAATTACTATTGTTCTCTCTTCACCCTGATGTTGGTTCACCTCCCTTCTCTCCTTGACATCTGCCCCAGCTCTGTCAGCAAATACAATGACCCAACTCCCAATAACTTCATTAGTGTGGGTGCCCTCGTGTCTTTACCATCCCCTAGAAATTTCACATAATTCTATGGAGTGAAATGCTTAGAAAAACTGCTCTATGTGGGAACAAAAGTCTCTATAACCTTATCTCTTCCTGCCTCAGAGGCTTAGATAAGACTAAACAGGAATCAACCTTCTTCTTGCTTCTAGCAAGCAGATCAACTCTCTATCCACCCCTCTCCCAATCTCTTCTTGGCTACAACTATACAGAATGTAACAGAACTGTAGGGGATACAAATGACCTGGGGTGGTGGTGGTGTCTATGGTGGTGGTAGATATAGCTTAGTGATTCAAATTCATTATAAAAAATGGCCAGGGAACTTCTTATAGGATGTGCCTCTCTGTCTATCTCTATCTCTCTGTCTGTCTCTCTCTCTCTGTCTCTGCCTCTGTCCTTATGTCTGTCTCTCTCTGTGATCCTAGAAAAGTCACTTAACCCTATTTGCCTCAGTTCCTCATCTATAAAATGAAATGAGAAGGAAATAGCAAACTATTCCAGTATCTTTGCCAAGAAAATCTCAAATAGGATCCTGAAGAATTGGATATGACTGAAAAAAAAAAAGAAAGAAAAAGAAACAACAAGCCCCTTCTCTCAGATAGAGGAAATAATTTGAATTTTTTTTTGTAATTGACCTAAAAAAAATAACTAGCAGTGTGGCATAGTGGTAGAATGTTAAACATTAGGAGGACACATTCAAATACTGCCTTTGACAATCATTAACTGTATGACAATGGACAAGTCACTTAAACCGTTCTAAGCTTCAGGCAATTCACTGGGACTCTTCTAGCTCAATTAATCAATTAATTAGCAAGTATTTATTGAGAGCTACTAAGCATCAGTCATTGTGATAAGTGCTGCAGTTACAAGTACAAAGAATAAACAAACAATCCCTACTGTCAATGAGCTCACATTCTAATGGGTGGACATGCAGCACACATAAATTATGTACAGCCTAAACATAAAGGTAATATATATTATATGTACATATGTATATGTATACATATTACACATATGTAAACATTTTATATATAATAAAACATGTTTAAATCTTACATAGAGAGAAATATAAAGTAATTTGGGACAGAGGACACTAGCAGTTGAGAGGATCAGGAAAAGCTTCACACAGAAGATGATACCTGACATACATATTAAAGGAAGAGAGGTAAGAAAGGTATACGTTCCAGGTATGATGGAGGCTAGGCGATGAAAAGGCCACGAGATAGGAGATGGAGTACTGTGAGTGAAGAACAGAGAGAAGGCCAATTTGTCTGACTGCAGTGTGAAGGAGGGGGAATAACGCCCAATGAGGCTACAGCACTAGGCTGGAGCCAGGTTGTGCAGGGCTCAAAACAATGACTTTGAAGACCTGCAACTTGAGTTAACATATTGATGGATCTATCTATCCATACACACACACACACACACACACACATGTGTATATACATATATCATATGTATATCATATATACCTCATACATATGATATATAATATATTATACATCCATGTGTGTGTATATGTGTGTAGGGATGGAAGACAAAGCTAGAGCCATAGCCTGAAACTTCAGCAAAGCAAAACAAAACACATTTTGGGGAGCATTTATTGCATGACCACAAATGTTTCTAAGGGTGACTCAGCATGTTCTGAGCACTGAATTAAAGTCCTGAGGTTAGACCAAAGGATATCTCTGTGAGGGATATTTGCGGTGATTTTTAGCCAGCCTTGCAAATAGCCACTGGCCTAAGGTGAGGAATATATGTGCTAAATGAATAGAAAATAATGTTTATTTCATTTTGTTAACCTCAAATTTGGACCTGCCATCATTCTGCTAAGAGTCCATTTTCTTGTGGAGGAGGGGGGTGGGGAAAGGGAAGGTTAAACAAATACTTACATCATATCCCTTCTTCTTTTCTTTCCATTTCCAGAGGAAAAAAGCCTTTCTCCTTATAGGCCAGAACCTTCTGAGAACTTGCTCCTTTCACTCATCACCCAGGGTTTTGAACACATCAGTTGTCTTGGGCCTCACCCCAGAATGACTAAGTGCCCATAATTACCAGTTGGTGGGAGCTTACCACCTAGCTGATAATTACAGACCCAGACCAGCAGGGAGTATGATGTTTCCCTCCTCTAGCTTGTCCGACTAGCTCACTATACATCTGTCCACCTGTCTCTGGGCAACTGTTCACATATTTACTGTACTCTCAGCTTTTCCCTCCCTCTCCCCACCTCTTCATCTCTCTTCTCCTTCCTATCATTCTTTCCACCAGAGTTCTGGTGTGTTTGATCTCTGGTTGACAGAAACATGGCCCTTTCAGGTACACCCACTGCACGTTCTCAAAGCTATGCATTTGCTCTCCACCCGGACGCAACTTCGGACATGACAGGTAAAATGTGAGCAGTCATGATAACTTCAGCAAGGGAAGTTTGCAGGCCCTAAAGAGAAGGGTTCTCTGGTCTCTGCAAAATATGCAAAAAAGGGAGCAAATGCCAATGCAGATGTCTATGCACCAGATATAAGGGAAGGCCAGAATACCTTAACCTCACAAACACTACTGCTACTACTGCTGCTCTTGCTGCTGCTGCTGCTACTACTACTGTCACTACCACCACTACCACCACCACCATTACTACTACTGTTGCTGCTACTACTACTACTACCACTACTACCACCACCACCACCACCACTACTACTACTACTACTGTTGCTGCTACTGCTACTGTTGCTGCTACTGCTACTGTTACTTCTACTGATGATGATAACAAGAACTACCATTTCTACAGCATTATAAGGTTATATCAATTATCTCATCTGTTCCTCACAACCACCTTGTGAGGTAGGTCCCATTATTATCATCCCTATTTTACAGGTCAGGAAACAGAGGTTAGGGGAGCTTAAAGAGACTTGACCAGCACCACCCAGCTAATAAGTGCCTGAAGAAAGATTTGAATGTAGGTGGTCCTGACTCCAAATTGAATACTCTCTCAACTATACCAGGGATGTCAAACTCAAATAGAAACAGGGGCTATAATCTATAATAAGGGCAACTGGCGATGCCACAGTGGATAGAGCACCAGGCCTGAAGTCAGAAAGACTCATCTTCCCAGGTTCAAATCTGGCCTCAGACACTAGCTGTATGACCCTGAGCAAATCACTTAACCCTGCTTGCCTCAGTTCTTCATCAGTAAAATGAACTGGAGAAGGAAATGGCAAACCTCTCTAGTATCTTTGCCAAGAAAACCCCAAATGGCATGACAAAGAGAGGGATAGGTCTGAAAAAACTGAGTAACAGCAATCAATACATAAGGATCCTTGTGGGCAGTATATTGACTTAGAAAATCACATAATAACATCATCTATGTTCTATTGTATTTTTATTTATTTTGTTAAATATTTTCCAGTTACATTTTAATCTGGCTTTAGTAGCCCTCTAGGCTGCAATGGGGCTGACCTCATATTTGACACCTCTGTACTAGTGCATCTAATTCCTATATGCATCAAAGACTAATGAGTGAATCACCTCAAGCCTTCCCTGACCACCCTAAACTTGAAGTGATTGATCTCTCTCCCTTCTGACCTCAGGAGGCTGCATTTTGTAGTGGAAAAGTGCCAGATCTGGAGTTAACGAATCCTGACTTTGTCACTTATATTATCTAAATGACCTTGGGCGAATCAGTCACCCTCTCCTTGCCTGTTTCTCAACTCTAAAATAGTAGGGCTATACGAACTTTTGGTGCTCCAGACAGTTCTTGTAGACAAGGTGTTGACTAAGGGTCAGGAGACTTCTCTGCACCAGTGAAATCAAAGCTTAGCACAGTGCCTGGCACATAGTAGGTGCTCAACAAATGCTTATTGAGGGGCAGAGCCAAGATGGCAGAGTGAAAGCAGTCACTTGCTTGAGCTCTCCCCCAAACCCCTCCAAATACTCATAAAAAATGGCTCTAAACAAATTCTGAAGCAGCAGAACCCACAAAAAGACAGAGTGAAACAAATATCCAGCCCAAGACAACCTGGATGATTGATCAGAAAGGTGTACCGCGCCGAGCTGGGAGCAGCGCAGCACGGTGTGGGCATGCAGACCTCAGTGAACATGGAGCAGGCCTCAGAGGTCTGAATCTTGGGCAGCTGTGGCAGTTTCCAGACTCCTCGATCCACTAATGCCAAAGACAACTTAGAAGGTCAGTGGGAAAAGTCTGTTTCTGTCGGTGCTGAGACAGGAAGGTGTGGTTTCAGCTCCATTCCCCAGAACGTGGCCCTGGAGGGAGCAGCTGCTTCCCGAGCTTCTGGCCCACAGACTGAAGGGGAATCCAGTGGCTGATCAGAGAGGGACTGCAGGGATCTCTTTGCCAGTGCTGAGGCAGCAATCTCTTGCTTTGCCCCTGTTTGGATCTGGGTCACAGTTCTGGGTGGCGGTGCTGGGGTGAGGAGGAGCGCTGGGGTGGTAGAGCTTGGAGTGGCTGAGGAGAGGAACCCTTCCTCATAGTTACAGGACAGAAAGGAATACTTGTGGTCACAGGCCAGGAAAGGAGTAAACACCTAGCCCCTTATCATACCACCTTGGAAGAACTGAAAATTTACAGGGCCCTACAAGTATCTCTGAAAACAGCTGTACAAACCCCTGAAGCTTGGGACAATACATTCTCCACATTGGAAGCAGACTCTTACCTTAACAAAGAGTTTAAAACTCAGGTAATTAGCTGGAATCATGAGCAAGCAGCAGAAAAAGAGTCAGATCATAGAACCCTACTTTGGTGAAAAAGGTCAAAATATAAAACCAGAAGAAGACAACAAAGTCAAAGCTCCTACATCCAAAGCCTCCAAGAAAAATATGAATCAGTCCCAGGCCTTGGAAGAGCTCAAAAGGGATTTTGAGAAGCAAGTAAGGGAAGTAGAAGAAAAACTGAGAGTGATGCAAGAAAATCATGAAAAACAAGTCAACAGCTTGCTAAAGGAGACCCAAAAAAATGCTGAAGAAAATAACACCTTAAAAAATACTCTAACCAAAATGGCAAAAGAGGTCCAAAAAGCCAGTGAAGAGAAGAATGCCCTAAAGAGCAAAATTGGCCAAATGGAAAAGGAAGTCCAAAAGATTACTGAAGAAAATACTTCCTTAAAAATTAGAATAGAGCAATTGGAAGATAGTGACTTTATGAGAAATCACGACACACAAATCCAAAAGAATGAAAAATTAGAAAACAATGTGAAAGCAACTGACCTGGAAAATAGATCCAGGAGAGAGAACTTAAAAATTATTGGACTATCTGAAACCTATGATCAAAAAAAGAGCCTAGACGTCATCTTTCCAGAAATTATCAAGGAAAATGCCCTGATATATTAGAACCAGAGGGCAAAATAGAAATGGAAAGAATCCACAGATCTCCTCCTGAAAGAGATCCCCAAAGGAAAACTCCTAGGAATATTGTAGCCAAATTCCAGAGTTCCCAGGTCAAGGAGAAAATATTACAAGCTGCCAGAAGGAAACAGTTCAAGTACTGTGGAAACACAATCAGGATAACACAAGATTTAGCAGCTTCTACATTAAAGGACCACAGGGCATGGAATATAATATTCTGGAGGGCAAAGGAGATAGGATTACAATCAAGAATCACCTACCCAGCAAAACTGAGTATAATCCTTCAGGGGAAAAAATGGTTATTCAGTGAAATAGAGGACTTTCAAGAATTCTTGATGAAAAGACCAGAGCTGAATAGAAAAATTGACTTTCAAATATAGGACTCAAGTGGAACATGAAGAGATAAACAGGAAAGACAAATCATAAGAGACTTACTAAGATTGAACTGTTTACATTCCTGCATGGAAAGATGATGTATATGTAGATAGATAGATAGAAGGCCCAGGGTGAGTTGAAGATTAACGGGTCATATCTGGAGAATAAAATTAAGGGATTAGAGAGGATTATACTCGGAGAAGAAGAAAGGGAGAGGTAGAATGGGGTAAACTATCTCACAAAAAAAAAAACAGAAAAGAAAAGTCTCTTACAGTGGAGGGGAAATGGGGGAAGGTGAGAGGGAATGAGGGAATCTTATTCTCATAGGATTTGGCTTAAGGAGGGAATAACAAACACATTCAATTGGGTATGGAAATCTGTCTTACTCTACAGGAAAATAGGGGGAGAAGGGGACAAGAGAGCAGGGGGATGATAGAGAGGAGGGCAGATTAGGAAAGGCAGTAATCAGAAGTAAATACTTCTGAGGAGGGACAGGGTCAAAAGAAAGAATAGAATAAGTGGGAGGACAGGATAGGATTAAGGGAAATAGAGTTAGTTTTTCACAACATGTCCACTATGGACGTGTTTTGCGTAACTGGACATGTACAACCTATATTGAGTTGTTTGCCTTTTCAATGAGGGTGGGTGGGGAGGGAGGAAGAGAGAAAATTTGAAACCTAAAGTTTTAAAAATGTATGTTTAAAAAAATGTTTTCACATGCTACTGGGAAATAAGAAGTACAGGAAATGGGGTACAGAAGTCTATCCTGCCCTACAGGAAAACAGAAGGGGAAGGGGATAAGAGGAGTGGGGAGAGATAGAAGAGAGGACAGACTAGGGGAAGGGATATTCAGAACGCATACCATCTTGGGGTGGGAGGAGGGGGGAGATGGGGTATAAATTTGGAATTCAAAAACTTGTGGGAGTGAATGTTGAAAGCTAAAAATAAATAAATTTATATTTAAAAAAATGCTTATTGATTGATTGGGCCAGTCCCTATCCCTTTAAGATTTGTAAAGTCCTTTACATAAATTCCATCATTTGATTCTCACCACAACCCAAGGAGGTAGGAGCTATCGCCAGATGAGAATCACCCAGGTTGAATCAGCCAGGGTCACATAGCTAGCAAGCTCATGCCTAGAAACAGAGATCTGCATTGGTGGGGGAAACCTTGCCCAAACGCAGGCCTGTGCACACACACATAGCACAAGGTGTTGAGTGATCTGTGGATTTTACCTTTGGGGAGTGTTAATTGTGCCTTCATAGCCTTCTAAAAGCAGAAGACCAGGGAGATCGTTTGATTGATCCTCGTCAAAATGCTACTTTGAGCCTTCAACCCCTTCTCAGGGAATGCAGAACAAGCTCTTTAACAGTGGAAAAATACTGCCTCAAGGTGACCGGTAAATCACAGGCAAGCATGGTGCAATGAAGAAAGGCAGATTCCTGTATTATCATGGGCTTAAAGCATTCAGAGCTAGAAGGGACCTGAGGGTGAGAAACTGAGGTTTAAGCCACTATTCCAAGGTTTCTGCTAGGGGTTGGGAGGCAGGAACAAATCTAATTCTCACAGGACCCTTTTCTGGAGCCATAGCTAGCTCTGCTTTACCCGCCATCACTAAGGTTTCACGGAGAGATCATTAACACACAGCTCCAGCTCTCTGCATTTCCCACAGCTTCCAGAAAATGCTGCATCCCCTCCCCCACCTTTCCCGCCTCCCTTTTTTTTTTTTTATCCTCCTTTCATAAAACCATTCTAGCAAATCATCTTTTCGGCTTCCTGCTCAACAGTCTAATTTGCCTCCCATGTGCTCATGCCAGATGGTCCAGTGTAAAGGACCACATTGGTATAAGAGTGCTCCAGGCCTCAGCAACAAGAGAGGAGACCCAATGGAGATGGAAAGGAAAGGGAAAGATAGAGGAGACAAATGGAGGGAGGGAGAAGGAAGGAAGCCTGGAGAGGCAGGAAAGGAAGGAGGGGAGAAGTGGAGAGGAGGGGGAAGGGATTCACTGGGTTGGGGGGTGGGATTAGGGAGAAATAAAAGAAGCTTCACAAAGCATCCCATGCCATCCATTGGACCCCCTGTTCCATTTCATTATTTAGCCTATTGGGGCTTCAAGGTACAGACTCAGTGTCCATGACAAAGAAATCTCAGAGGGCAGTGAGTTGCAGAGGGAGTCCTTCGTAAAAGGTGGGTGCCTGGAACCTAACCTTACTTTAGGATAGAAATTTAGGATCTCCTAAGAAAGTTCAGTATTGTTGAAAATGGACAAAGGATTCAAATAGTTCAGCACCTACTACACATTAAATACTTAATAAATGCTCTTCTAGAGCTGAGTTCTAGTGTAAAGGCAAGAAAATTCCTAGCTAGGAGCAGCTAACAATACGCATGAATGACCCATGCTGCTCTGCTTCCCTCCATATTCTGGAAGCCAGAACTTTGGGTCCTCAGGGGCCCTGGAGTTCACCTTGTCTGAGAGCCTCATTTTCTATACTTTTCTATATTTTCTATACTCATTTTCTAAACTGAGGCCCAGGGAAGTCAAATGACTTGTCCAAGATGGACCATGGAGTGTCGTAGGTGGAATTTGAACATGGAACCTATGATTTTATATCTAATAATATTTCCACAATACCTTCCTGCTCTTTCTGATGCTGTCTTGTATAATATCCTACCTGAGTTAAAGGACCTGGATTCAAATCCAGGTAGTATGGATTTGACACAGTATGAACTTGGGCAAGTTATTTGACCTTTCTATTTACCATCAGCTAACCTCTCTTTGAACCATCAGTTTCCTTATCTGTAAAATAAGGAGGACAAATGACTTCTGTGGTCCCTTTCCTCTCTAGATCTGAACAGGTCCTCTTTATTCATCCCAATGCTGTAAGAAGGAGAAAGTCTCTACTTACATAGCCCATGGCAGGGCAAGATAGAGGGGCTGGAGTATCCACTTTCAATGATGGGATAGAGGAAGATTTGTTGTGGCTTCGTAATATGACATCTCAAACCTAATCTTTGAATTTACAATTGGATTCTGCAGCATAGTTAATACCATAGCTTAGCTACATTATGGATTTAATAGTTATCTGTGGGCTAGCCTGGGAACTTGACTGCCGCATTTGACATGTTCCAAGTTCCAAATGAAAGACTCATAAAAAACAACAACACAAAACAAGCAAAAAAAAAAAACCCTTTTGGAACATAAAGCATTCTAAAGTCCGGGACTAATTCTATGCAGTTTGTCTGTGAGCATTTTTTGAAAGATAGCCTAGGTATCTTTCCTAGCACCAACCCATTCACAGAGAGTGAGGCTTAGTGAAAATTTACTCATGACTCTAGCCTTAATAGTAATGATTACTGATCATAGGATTCTGGGGTTGGGGTCATAATCATAGACCTATTAAGGACCTGAGAGATTATTCTGTTCAGCTCCCTCCTCCTTTTCCAGATGAAGAAATAGAGGTGGTGATAGGGCCAGAAATTAAATTCAGGTCATAGGATCTTAGGAACATAATTTAGCACTGGTTGAGCTTTTAGAGACTCTCAAATCCAGCTTCCTCATTTTACAGATGAAGAGAAGATACATGATTTGTCCAAAGTCACTTGGGTAATAAGAGAGGCAGAATTGGAACCCAACATCTCATATCCCAAATCCTCAGCACTTTTCATTTTTTTTCTACACTCCCAACATTATGCCACTGGAGCAGGTCCTCCCCTTATTGAAATTCTGTTGAGTTGTTTTCCAATGTACTTGTTCTGGGAGAAATAAACCAACTGGGGGAAATCAATCACTGTGAATTTGGATAGCAGGGCCCACTGATGTAATTACTTTAAACATCAATAATTGAGCTCCACCTGCCCATGGAATTCTCAGTCTTTGCTGAAGGTGATAGGAACACCACAGTGTCCCTGAGGTGATGTTTTCCCTCTCTTTGCCTCTTCTATCTCCACTTGCTGTAAACAGGGACAAAAAAAAATCTAACTTTAGAGGCAATATGTCTACTTGCTCTATTTCTTCCCCTCCCCCAGAGTGTTGATATGATAACATTCCTCTCAGAAGAAGCAGAATTTGGAGAATTATTTTCTTCTGTCAACTAAATCTTAGTCACTATACATGGTGGATGTATGTCTTTAGAGTTTAGTATACTGGAATCTGAAATGTCTCCTTTATTTTCCTTTTGCCTCAGCAACCCATCTCCCATCTTCACCTAATCAGAATAATCACTGAATAAGTGATTTGTCCAAGGTTACGTAGTCAGTATGCAGTCAGAGGCAGGATTTGAACCCAGGCCTTCCTGGGTCTGAGGCCAGTTCTTTATCTGCTATGTCATGCTGTCTCTCCTTAATTGTATTATACATAATTAGGTTATATCGAACAGCCTAAGGACCAATATATCATCTCCTTTGGTTCATAGACCATATTTTTAAACTATCCTTTGCATTTGGACACAGCTATTTCCCGGCCAGCCTCTGTGTAGATGGCAAGGTGTCTGAAAGACAAAGGAAATCTGTTTCTTAAGAGGTCAGTGAAGTCCAGTCAGCTCCTGGCTGCAAGGACTCTTGAACTTGGAACCTGATGTTTCTGGTGGCCATTTTGATGGGAGAACGGAGAGTGGAGGGTTCCACAGCATGAAGCATTTGTTTTTTCTGATATTTTCTTTCTTTTAATGAAGTTATTTTTCTCCAGGGTAAATCTGTTACTTCCACACAAATGCTCCTTCCTGGGAAATCTGGCAGCAAACCCGTGGGAGAGGATGGCAGCAGAAGGAAGATTGGGAACAGTCAGGGTACAGAAGGCCGCATGTATTGGACTAGGCTGGCAGGACTTTTTTTTTACTCCACTCTTGACTGAGTAACACCATTCCCCCATAGGCTCCCTATTCTCCTCCCCTACCCTGAACCCTTCTCATCTGAACTCAAAATTCCCTCTCCTTGGGGAAACACAACAAACCTAGTGATAACTCAATGGGTGGTAAGGATAGGGGAGCAGTATCTCAATCAATCGATCAATATTTCTTAAGAAGCTACTATGTCCTGTGTAAAGCACTGAGGATACAAAGAAAAGCAGAAGCAGTTCCTGCCCTCAAGGAGCTTACATTCTAATGGGGAAGACGATATGCATGTAAGTGGGTAAATATCTCAAGACCAAGGAGCTAATTGCTCTCATTTCATCAAACGCCTATCAAAGCACATTACTAAGACCTTTCTAGTACAAGGCAGTGGTATTTGGGAGGGCAGAACATCGGTATCATTATACCTACGTGGTATAACCCCATCATTACGAGAGAGAACTTTGTCACACTTGGAATTTCAGGGGTGTCTATAGGAGAAATCCGCACCAACCTTTTCTTTCCTTATTTCTTTTGCTCTCCTGATATAATTTTTTTTTTGAGGAGGGGGAGGGTCTGGATATGTGATTTCACTGATACAGGGAATTCCCAATGAAGAACTCCCTCTCTAATGCAGGTTGGTACCTGCAGGGACCTTAGAAGCTAGGGCTACCTGCTTCACTTTCTAAATGAAGAAAGTGAAACTCCACAAGGTCAAAAGGTTTGCCCAAAGTAGTAAGAGAGGTAGTAAGAGAGGTAGAATTTGAAACCTAATTCTCCAGATTCCAGATCCCATACTCCTTTCCTAGAGTCTTAGAGAGCTGACTGGGACATTGATGAAATGGCAGACAACCTGTCCAGGGTCACATAAGCTAGTACGTGTCATAGGCAACACTTCAACCCAGGTCATCCTGAGTCTAAGGCTACCTCTCCATCTCATGCTATTTCTCATATCAAAAATATACTCATTCTCACCCTGCCCCCAATACACACACACACACACACACACACACACACACATAAACACACATATGCATACATCCTATAAATAGAGATTCACTGATGGATATCTCAGGGTTTTTGCCTACAGTGGTCTCCTCTGGAATATATGAACAGCCAATTTCTTTGGAAAATAAGGAAACTAAAATTTGCCAAAGCACAAAGAAATTGAGGAGGCCTTCTGAGGCCCAGGCCAAAACAGATAGCTAATATGGATGGGACCAGATGGAACTGAATAGGGATGATCCAGCCACTGAGATAAAAGTAAAAGGAAGGACACTGGGGAACAGTGTGGAGATAGAAATGAAGGATTAAAGACCAAAAAAAAAAGGGGGAAGGGGGTGGGGGATGAGGGAGTGGGGACCTTGATGCAAAGGATGTAGAGTAGGAGAGGGAGGAGCATACAAAATAGTACAAGAACTGACAGCCCTAGGGTTGGCTTGTTGGGAGGAATTCAGAGTGAAACAACAAAAGAATTCTGGGTGGGATCTAATTGAGATGAGAATATACAAAAAGGAACTAAATTTATGTAATTTGGCTCATCTGTGACTCAGTAGGATTTGGGTTTATTTAATCTACAAAAATATCCAAGCACAGATGCAAAATGAAGAATGACAGAACTAGCTCAAAATACCATAGAAACCTATAATAATGTGGAAGAGGAGAACATACTTCTGGGCCTCACTATTCCGAGGAGAAGGATGTACTATATACAGATGATGAGCAGTCTAACTTCTTTTGTGGTGTAGGGAGAACCTTTGGAGTGGAGTTTTCCTGTTTTTAGGTGTGGCTAAAAGAAATGAGCCTGATCCCCACACCCAGTAGGCTCAGTATCTTGAATCAAGAGAAACAAACAGTGGAAATGAGGCTTCGCCTGCCCCACTGGGGTAGGGACTTGAAGAGAGTGACCATGTCTGAGGCAGGACGGCCAGAGTTTGGGGAGGAAAAAGAGAAGGACTAGGTTTGTTTCCCAGTTGCTGTGGATGTCAAAATGATGACCGACCAGGCTGCATGGGTCTAACCTGTAGGGCACGTATCAGCAGCCTGCTTTAAAGGGCAGGGATGCAGGGACAGATCAAAGCTAGGGGAAGCTTCTTATTCAGAATTCAAGAAATACACAGGTGAGCCAAGCAGATGAAACCACATAGGAGAAGATTACAATTCCTTCAGTCCTCAGAGCAAGGGTTCTTGATCTGGGATCCATGAACATTAAAAAAAAAAAAAGTTTAAATTTTCTAAATTTTAGAATGTTTAAAATTCATTTTTTTATGTTTTAAAATGTTTGGGCTTCATCAAACTGCTAAAGAGGTTCATGATATAAAAATGTTTAAGAACCCTTGTCTTGGAAAAATAGTGAAGAAACCTAGTAACCAGTTGGTGCTGTGTGAGGAACACGCACTTGGCATCTCTTTACACAACTGAGAAGGAGAGACAGAATTTGCCTTTGCTCAGATGTAAAGCAGGAACAAAAGGTCCTGGGTTTTGCCCTGCCTGCCTCTGGGAGATTGATGCAGGATAAGATGGCACCCTTTGGGTGCTCTGAAATCAACTGATTTGTTTTAATTGATACCACTCTATGCAAGAATATCTTTGTATATGCTTTGAATGTGGCAAAAGGGAGGTGATGAATGGGAATCCCTGGGATGGGGATAAAGAAGTTCGTGAGATGTGAGTGAATGACACAAACACATCTCCAAGACTAATGTATGAACTGAATACCACCTGCAAAGGGGCGGAGACAATGGATGAATGACAGACCCTATGTTCTGAGAGTCTGAAAGAGGCACAGGGAGTTTGGTGCACTCTCTCTCTCTCTCTCTCTCTCTCTCTCTCTCTCTCTCTCTCTCTCTCTCTCTCTCTTTCTCTCTCTCTCTCTCTCTCATTGGACATTGCACACCATAAAAGAAGGAGGATTCTGGGTGGAATCTGATTTAGAAGAGAATATAATCAATGAATCAAAGGTTAATAAATGTTATCTGATTCAGAGCTGGAAAGAACCTTTCTAATCCAAAACTGTTTCCCCATCTTCCCACCATCACCATCTAACAAATCAGGAATCCAGTGCTTAAAGAAATTAAGTGACTTGCCCAAAGTCACACAAATAATATGACAGGCAGGTTCAGAATTTGAATCCAGGTAATTTGACTCCAAATACAGATTTTTAAATTGTACTGAATTAAGTCTTTGCAGGCAAATGATTGCCAGTGAGATCCAAACTTCTAATTTTATTCGTGTTCAGTCTATTAATACTGAAGAAACAGCCCTGTGGGTTTGAGCAACCTGTATTTGCCAATAAACAGGTGGGAAGCATAGATTTTAGATTCCCCTCCCCCCATTATTAGTATGCATCATTTTGCAAATAGTCTTCCTAGATCAGATGGATGGAAATGTTTAACATGCAGGTCGAGGATGTAAATGCAGAGAGATGGTCCTTGCCTTAACTGAGCTAGATCAATTTTATGACCAAATTCCACAGGAAATTCAATTACAGGATAAGGATATGAAACCTTAAGCAATGGCTCAAGCAGGAGAGAGAACTAATGATCAGATGCTGAGCAGAGAGGGGTTTGTCTTCAAAATGTCTAAGTTTGGGGGGGAATTTAAAAAATAGGTCAAAGGGGTGAAAGTAGGGGAAGAGACGTTCCAAGAAAGGAGAATGACTGTGCACAAGGAGGAAAAGAAAATGTCTGGGAAAACTGGTTATCCCTAAGTTAATGGGGAAAGTTTACAGACAAAATAGGGTGGGGGGGGCAGACAAAGCACCATAAGTAGCAGCCTGAAGTTGTCATAGCTGCCAAGCTTCCTACCCCAAGTACTCAGAAATTCCAAGAAGAGCCTCCTGGAACCAAATAGCCTATCTGACTAGTGAGATGAAATTTGCCACAGATTTAAGGAGCCCATGAGGTTAAAGGTAAGATTAAATGCTCACAATCCCTGATTCTGGGGGGCTTTATTTCATCTGTCGTGAACTAATGTTGAAATTCAGGCTCTGAAAATACCATGATTTTTAAAGTACTAATTGTTTATAGAGCAAGGTGGTGTCCAGACAAATACTTAGTCAGAGCCCTCATGAAGGTAAGGTACAGGGCTGTACTCTAGAGCATTGAAATCCTGAGAGCAGGGGTAATTTCCTCCCTATAACAGCCCAGAGACTGGTCTCCACTTACATTGTACCTCATAGACCCTCACCAACCTGAACTGTTCTGTGAAACCTAGATCTTTCATTCTAAAAGTTATTCTTATTTTTAAAAATTCCAACTCTCAAGGTTTTTTTCCTCCTCCCTCCCACCTCCCCTTGCCCACTGGAAAGCAATGAAAGATGAAGGAAAGTAACCGAGAACCCTTATATTAAATAAATATAGTCAGATTATACAAATTTCCACACTGGTCTTGTTCCTTCTCCTGGTCTTTAGCCCCCTGCTTCAGAAGTCCCACTGCTAAGGAGTTTCTCTCCTAAGGTTCAATTCCTCACTTTCCACCTGTCTTGAGGGTCAGGGACGGACTTTGCCTTCTGGGTGATGGATCACCCCCTTTTCTGATGCAACTGCATTTACAGGGGGACTGTCCCTTGTGCCACTCTTGCTACCATCCCTGCCACCTGCCCTGCTCAGTGAAAGAATGCCTAGTTATAATTCTGTGCTGAGTCCCTAGAGGCTGCCCATCTGTCCAACAAGTCACTATTCTCCATCAAATAACACTTGATTTCCAAACCAGAGCCCACGAAATAGTCTGTTTTTAAAAGGGGTTAAGAAGGATTCTTTCGTATTTTCTAGAACGATCCAGGTAGATATTTGTAAAGGCTGCTGGAAGTTCCTGCAAGGGCACTGTAGGGAGAGCCTGAGGCCCTCGAAATCTCTGCCACAGAATCTCCACTACTGTTATTGATCAGATCTGAAGGCCCGTTGTTGGGATTGGAGGCCTCACATAGCATTTCCCATCTAGGCTTCTTAACTTTTTGTGTTACAGCCTCCTTTTGCAGTCTGGTGAAGACTATGGATCCCTTCTCAGCATCATGTCTTTAAATGCACAAAATAAAATAAACAGGATTACAAAGGAAATTGATTATATTGGAATAGAGTTATCAAAAGATTTTAAAAACAAGTTCATTAACCCCAAGTTAAGAACCCCTATCTAGAGTTGTCTACACCATGTTGACTAGTCACTTTGGCTTTAGTCGAGGATGGTTTTGAGATAAAAGGCTTTGATCTTACAAAATCATGCACCCACTACACTTTGTCACATGAAAGAAATCTTAGGAATGTTGTATCTTCAAAGTCATAAGCAGAACACTGATATGTATAGCAATTTATGGAATGAGCACTGGATTATTCCAAAGTCCAAGAATCTGGGTTCAAATCACACCTCTGATGCTTACTCTCTGCTTGACTTTGGACAAATTAACTTTCTTGTGCCTCAGTTTCTTAATCTATAAAATGAAGAGGTTGGAGATGTTTGGTCATTTCCAACTCTTCATAATTCTTGGCAAATTTACTGGAGTCGTTTGCCATTTCCTTCTCCAGCTCGTTTTACAGATGAGGAAACTGAGGTAAATAAGGGTAAGTGAGTTAAGTCCAGAGTCTGTGTGCTAGTAAGTGTCTGAAGCTGGATTTGAACTCAGGAAGATGAGTCTTTGTGATTTCAGGGCCCGTGCTGTAGGCACTATGGCGCCACCTAGCAGCCCGTGCTTCCTTCTAGCTTTAGGTCTGTGCTTCTGTGAGCTTTTACTAAAGTGGATTATTCCATGCTATATAGGTTATAGGTTATATAGTTGTGTGCTGGAGTCATCCTGAACCAGAGTGAACTGTCAAATTTTCATTGTGAGTATTTACACCTCAGGAATCAGCAAACACTATAAATCAGGGCTTGATTTACTGTTTTGTGGATTGCCTGCTCTTAAGAAAGTGATAGAACAAAATGTTAATAATGCAGTTTAACTTTAAAAGTGCATTGTATTTACATTTTTTTTCCTGAGAGAGGATTATTAAACATTAAACATTTACTGGTATACCCCTGGTATATAGATAGATAGATAGACAGATAGATAGATAGATAGATAGATAGATAGATAGATAGATAGATAGATATAGATAGATATAGATATAGATAGATAGATATACAGATAGATAAATATAGATATAAAGATAGAGATATGTATGTATGTATGTATATGTATATATGTATATGTATGTATATATATTACATTTTTCTATTATGCTGTTTAATTGGGATGAAGTACAGATATGTCCCAGGTACCGAATCTATAAAATTGAAGGCTGTCTCATTGTAGCGCCATATAGAACTATGACGAAATAAGCACAATGAACCAGGAAAATTTTGCCATCTACCTACTGCCACTGCCCCACATTCCCCATCTAGACCAGTGCCCTCCACGTAAGACCTGGACCTCCACATCTTTGCCACTAAATCCTTGGGAAGTTAACTCATTCATCTTTGGTCCATCTCAGTTGATTGGTGATTGGTCCTCTTATACTACTATTATCTATTGCTGCCTATATGATCCCAGAACATGTTTCACCTCATATTTCATCTAACCATCCACTCAAACCAAATTATCACTTACTTGCTTCTGTATCTCCTGGACAATTCCCCTTCCTATTCATGTTTCTTTCCTTGGCTTCAAGTCCCCTATCGGTATTGTTTTCCCCATTAGAATATAAGCTTCTTGAGGTCAAGGACTATCTTTTTATATTTGTATACTCAGTGATTAGCACAGTGCCTGGGAAATAGTTAGCACTTAATAAATGCTTTTTCACTCATCCATCTATTCATTCATTTGCTATCTTCCTGATAAATTGACGAAATGAAACCCCAAATAGCTATATACCTTGGTCTACGAACTTTCTACTCACATCTGGCTAAATTTAATAAGAAAAGGAGGGTCAAGGGAGGGAACATTCACCCCCTTTTTTTTTCATTTGTACATTGGGATTGGATATCAGGACAGGGAAGGAATTTGCTTTTTCCCGGGCTAAGGCCACCTAAAAGTTTCTCTGTTACTAGATCATGATGCTGTAGTTAAGTCAAATTGTATCATTTGGGAAATTTCAAGGATGCTTGGTCATATTGGGCTCAAGCTGACATGAAGATTGGAAAGAACATCTCTGTTCTAAAAGTATCACAAGACCCTAAGCAGGAAGTGTTAAAATTTACAGTGCTTGAAAATTACTAAATTAATTGGACTTTTAAATAGAAATTCCAGAAAGCCTTTGGGTTTCTGGGCAGCATACAGGAATTTAAGAAGAAAGAAATATTACAAATTCTGTCCAAAACTTAAGCAGCAGAACACAGTCCCCTACGGCTGATTCCTTATGGAAGGGGGTGGGGGTTACCTTTGACCAAACCTTCCTCTGGAGGTTGGCATAGAGTTTATTTCCAGCTATCTCTTTGGCACTATTGCCTCCTGGTGCCCAAAAAGGCCACTGTTCTATATTCTTCTACCTTGTATGAGCAAAAGCTCAATGTCAGACTTGATTAATTAAGATAGAATCTAAATTAAGAGCTATGTTTCTCCTTGTTTCTATGGCAGAGTAGGATCGTCTGCATTTCAACTTCCATGTATTCTATATAGCTAAAGCTTTTGTGCATTTTATTGATTAACTCTTGAGACTGAAAACGCTTATAGATCCAAAATCCAAGCCAGTAATTAAAGAAGGTTTCAACCAATTACTATTGTGAATTTGTTTTTACTTCTTAACTTTTCCAGAAACTTTACTAATGAGCTACCTGGTTCAACAAATTTGGGTCTCAGTGTCTTGTGCCAAGGTGGGTCAAGTCATAAGGCCCCTAGCCCTCCATTCCGAATAGCATAGAGAATTTCTACCAAAACACCCATGGAAGCATATTGGAATGAAGCATGTATAGGCTCCTGACCATCACCTACAATGCCATGAGATGGTATGAAAGATTTAGTGCTGCTCTGTTCCTCACACAACACACTCCATATCTCATCCGTGCTTTTTCATTGGCTGTCCCCTATGCCAGAATTTCCTCCCAACTTCACCTCAGGATCCTGGCTTTCTTCAAGGGCCAGATAAACCACCACCCCACCTCTTCTTCATGAAACCTTTTCTGGTTCCTCTTACTGGTTTACTGGAGCCAGCTTGTATTGGCTAGAGCTGATTATTAAATTTTCAGTGTAAGCATCTATACCCTGGAAATTAGAAACCTCTACAAATCAGAGCTTGGTTTGTTGTTTTGTTGATGATATAGCCTTAAGAAAGTGATGGATAAAATGTTTATAATGCAGTTTCAAATTTCAATTTCAAAGTGTCTTATGCATACATTTTTCCAGAGAACCCACTGTTAAACACTTACCGACACGCCCCTCCTAATGTTAATATCTTCCCTCTGGGACTATCTCCAACTTATCCTTTATACATCTCATTGGTACATAGTTTTTTGCTTGTTGTCTCCCCAATTTGATTGTGAGTTCCTTTGGGGCAGGGACTGTGATTGCCTTCCTTTGTACCCTTAGAGCTTAGCACCTGTGCTTGGCATACAGTCAGCACTTAATAAATGCTTCTTGACTTGACTCGAAAGCCATGGTTGAAATACATAAGTTGTCTCCTGATTCTTGGGCCAGGTCTAGGGTTAGTTCTGGGTGTCTCAAAACAGAGAAGCCAGAAACAGAGGAAAAAAGAAGTAATAGACATGCATGTTTCTTTATTGTTCTTTGTTGTTCCCTCATTTTCAAAGTGGACCAATGACATCAGCAGGGTGATGTCTTGAATTTCAAGTGAACTGAATTTAAGTGAGGCAGAGCTGCACGAAGTCATCAGCCCCACTCTCTCCTCCAGACATGCTCAATGTCATTCACCAGGGTGGTGTAGAAAGGAGTGGCAGAGAAAGGCTGGACCAGATGCCCTTTAAGGCTAGACTTTAAAATGAGGGGTTTAGACTCAATGTTCTCAAAGGCACCTTGGAGGTCTGTATGTATAAGCCTGTTGGCCCAAGTCTTTCTTCCAGATCTGAAATGTTATGCTTGATCATGACTTAAAAGATTGCAGCACAGAGCAATTAAGATCTAAGGATCTTGCTCAGCTACAGAGAGAAAATTAAGTCAGGGTTCAGTGGGTTGACAGGCTTCAAAACAAACTTGGTTATTTCCATGAAGCAAAAATGCATTGTTGTTGTTTTAAGCAAGAAAATCATGCTAATCTCCTCTGTCTGTTTACTTCGGACAGAACATTTCCGAGGCATAATAAGCCTTTTGGTTTGGATCACAGGACTGTGCCACCTCATGGCACTGTGCCCAAATTGCAATACCAGTATTGGAGGAGGAAAATCAGCCTGAATGTGAAAACTTCAAAACCAAAGCTATGAAATTATAGCGGCTGACACAACATACATCTCGGCTATTTCTAAGCATATATACACCCAAATACAAGAATATGCAGACATACTCCAAAGAGTAGGAAGGTAGACAGGTGAGAGGTCTTGTGGCTTGAGAGGTGATAGAGAAAGTGAGGAAATAGGCACAGAAAAGAGTAAATGGGAGAAAGAGAGTGGACAAGAGGATTGGTAAAAAAAAAAGTGGGTAAATAGGAAAGAGGGGGAGTGGTCAACAATAACACTGAGGGATGGTAGTAAGCATACTTTTTTTTTTGATTGTGTGACAGAAGAACAGAGCAAGAGTGGGTGGATGGGAGACACAGAAACAGAACAGGAGTGGGTGAGCCATGTGGTGACAGAATTCAAGTGGGCAAGCCAGAGGGAAATGGAGCAGGAGGTTGGGGGAGGGGTCAATGTGGTCATGTAACAAAAATGGATGACACCCAGATTTCTGAAGCTTTGCCTTTTTTTCCCCCTCATTTAAAAAAAATCCTCCAAAGCTGCTAAAAATGTCCTCTGTTACATTGCTGACTGAAAAAAAATCTTTTCAAAGTCCTGGATGACGATGGTGTAAAAGAAGAGGGCACGTGGAGGGAATTACCTGACCCAGAATCCATTTCAGGTGGTGACAAAAATGTCAGTCTGTGACTTACCTCTGACCTATATAGGCAAAGTAGCAATTAAATTTGGATCCCCGTGAGCTCTTCCCACCTAGAGGGAGGAGGAGTCCTTCTTCTCCATTGCTGAATAATCCAGATCAGGCAAGGCTTACTCGGGCCCTAAGTCACTCACTGGACTTTACTTAGGAGAGTCAGAAATGTAGAAATGAGGGCACTGAACTTCTTGGGCTTACCTAGTATAGGATTGAACCCAACCCTCTTGGCCTTATCCATCATCTGCTTTGACTTCCACACCAATCAATTAATTTAGCACTTCCTATATACTCAGGATTTTATAGGGATTGAAAGAGACGCAAAGGAGAAAAAAACATAGTGCCTACCCTTAGAAGCTTACCCTATCCTTGAGAAAGCAAAACTTCCATACATGAAACAAAAAGACCATAAGAAAATTTAGGAAGGTTTGATTTTTTTTCCCTCCCATTAAAAAAATCCACCAGACTTGTTAAAAATGTTTAAATAGATTCATCAGATCCTCCCTTCTCCTGGAATTTTATGACCAGACAATCATGGGTAAAGCAGGGTATTGAAATAATTATTTAGGTAATTCAGGACAAAAGTCTGATTTCTCAGAGAAATTTAAGTTGAAAAGGTGCTGTATTTTGAATATGAAGGGAAGATTTTTGGCCATCAATCAGATATGTACTTTGAGGTGTTTTATGTGATTTGTTCATCTAGTTTTTCTTATGATCAATAGTAACTATTTGTAAGAAATCTATCCAAGAATAGAATGGGGGTCTTGGAGCCTGAGACAGGTGAGGAAAGCTCCCAAAGGAACTGAACATCTGAAGCATGGTTGGGTGAAGGAAGGGGAAGAAGAGGTGTTCATCTTTTAGGAAACCACTTACTTTAGAACTGTTTTGTTCAAATTGGGTTCTAAAATGTTTACAGAAAGACAAGCAAGGTCTTTTTACAAGGCTGAAAGGGGCTAGGACATGCTAAGCTGATTAAAGTGTAATTTTTAGCATTCTGTGTGGATATAGAACAACCCTAGGATAGAAGCCAAAGGAATGGCTTGGGAACAAGTTGGGAAAAGTATACGTGGTTATTGTATAGAACCATTTCTTGACTGGAGTAAGACAACCATCACTATGGAGATGCTGCACACTTGAATACATATTTCTTGAGCCCTCCTTTGATTTTGAAATATTATGAAAACAAGTAGAGAAGGACTTTTTCAATCTGACAATGAAGGAAGCTGATAGCTAACTGCTCCAACTACTCTTCAAAGGTAATTAGCCAAACTAAAGAGGAAAATTGATGTCTTTGCTCTCAGAAGGGTGAGCATCTTGTTAAAGGCTCATATTGCTACATCAAGCTCAAAAGCAATGTAAAATGGAGCATGAGTCCAGCAGATTTCTGACTCTAGGAAAGGAGCCAGAGTAAATTTACCCAAAGACAAAACAGTTAACCAAGAGTTTAAACCAGTAAGCCTAGTGACTGAAGCTCTCATTTGTACCTAGGTAGTTCTATTTCTTGAGGGTCACTTTGTTAGATAATAGGTCTATTGGGCAGTGGGCCCCATGAGAGCCCAAGAAAGTCACGAGAAGTGCCAAAAGGTGTCTGTACCCACCTGTCCTGGCAAGGTACAATTTGGCTTTGAGATTGCGGCCTTGCTCCCCATCTGCCATTTTATTATTTCTCAATTAGCCCCCTCTCCAGCTCATGACCAATTGCCTATGTTGACTCTGTACCTACTTCTTTGACTCTTGGTTTATGTCTTATGTGTACTCTCATCCACCCTGTTTTGATTCCTCTTCAGCTAAACTTTCTGATGTGACTTCTTTTTTATAGAATTGTATTCTGTCCTTGCCACTGTGCACTTCCACCCACAACCTTTGAGCAGTTAGCTTGGCAACTGCCTAGCAAATTGCTATTGCATCCCCACACTGTCTTGGTTACCCTATTTGCCCTGGAGTCTTACTTCAGGTCACCATACATAGTGTATCTCAATAGCTGTACTTGAAATATTAAGTTATAAGTATATTTGCTGTTATTACCCACAGGCCAGTGATTCCCCAAGACTCAGGGCTCCTGTGTGTTGAATCTAATCCTGGGGGCTAAGACAAGGAGGTGATTTTCTTTCTTTGGGATATTATGCCCCCAACTAGTGTTTACTTCAGTTCAATCTCCAAATATAGCTTAAGTATACTCATGCATAAAGATTCCCAAATATAGGTAACAGGGCCCCTCATTCCTAAATAAGATCTTATGGTAAGAAATGTAATTTGGGTATGGACAGCTTTTATTTAACTCCGCAGAAAATGATGAAAGACACAAAGGACTCACAGAAGTCCATAAAGAGATTGGGAAAACACATAAGGAGCTCAAATAGTCAATAAACACTCAGCCCCCAATCATACTTCTGCATTGTTAAGAGAGCAACACCCCTTTCTCATTGATCTATCTCACTAATAAGTCACTGTAATAGTGGGGGAAGTGAGGGCTAGATCCTTTGCTTCATTCTTCATTTCTCCTTAGGCCATGTGGACCATGTGGAAAATACTTTTTCTTAATTCATGAAGCACACCATTCAGGAAATTCTTTTCTCTCTCTAAAAGGTCCAATCCCTGAACTCCTAACTTTGGAGGTTGCCAAAAAGGGTATGTGTGTGTGTGTGTGTGTGTGTGTGTGTGTGTGTGCGCGCGTGTGTGTGTGTGTGTGTGCGTGTGTGTGTTGAAGAGCAGTGGTGGGGTGGGGGGAGGAAGGGGAGAAGTAGAAATCCATCCTCATCACATACTAGAAGAGAGATTCAAGGGAAAAGCAAAAAAAGACTCTTACATAACCATCATAAAGGAGTAGCTCCTTGGACAACAGTCCATCCTCCTGACTCCCAGCCAGCCAATCATCTTCATAGCAACCTCAGGAAACCAATTAGGAAACCAATCAGGACTTTTCTGTGTCCTCTCAGAAAGTCTCCTGTGAACACGTTCACCGTAACTATGGGAAGATGTTTTCCTTACAGGTCTGTAAGTTCATCAAAGTGAGCAGGGGCTACCTTGATCAACCCTAATTTATACTGATATTTAAGAAGAATTATATTTTTGTACAAAAGCATATTTTAATATGGAAACATATAATCTAACAGTTTCTCTCTGTCATCTATGCCTGAGGTCAGTTTCTTTAGTTCTTCAGTTTTCTCGTGTTAAATGCATGCTACTGTTCACTTGGAGGCAGTCATTTCAATATAGCATCCAGGAGGAATTAACTAGTGTTACGGTAATTGCCTAGCAAAACTAAATTTAAATAATGGCAAATCTTGCAAAGGTCTTGACTTAGAAGACTTTTCTTCCTCCTGCCCAATTATACTCAACCTTTAAGGTCCAGCTTAAGTTTCATTTCCTCTGCTTCAACCATGTCAGGCAGTCCTCATTTCTTCTTTCTCTGAACTCATAGCTAAAGACAACAAATGCATTTTTGGTCCTAATCGTGGAGGCAGTGTTGGGCAGTGGATAAAGCAGTAGATTTGGAGTTAGGAAGATCTGGGTTCAAATCTCTTCCTAGATACTTACTAGCTGTATGAGCTGGGCAAGTCACTTAACCTAACAGCCTCAATTTCCTCATCTGTAAAATAGACATAATAGTATCTACCTCACAGGGTTATTGTGAGGATCGAATGAGATAACATGTGTACATACATATTTATTTATGTGTGTTCAGTGCCTTGTAAACCACAAAGCATTATATAACAATTAGCAACTATTCTCATTATATTTCCTACTGTGGGAGAAAAAATAGGAACCTCAATCATTTCATAACATTTCAATGGACTAACAATGTAGTAATCTGCCATCGTGGTTCCTTTTTCCCCCTCATACTACAGAGTTGTATCATCTAATAAGCCCAGTGGGTACAGGTCTATAGGGCCCCAGTGCCTGAGATCTCCTAAGACGATTGAAAGTAGAGTTAATCTAAACCTCTGCTTTCCCATGTATAGAATGTACCTTTTCGTAGTCTGAGGATACCCAAAGTAGCAGGCTCTTCCTCCACTTGGGTTCTAGTCTGTTACCTGGGTGAATGCCATGCAACATCATAGCTAGCATTCAAATAGCACTTCAAGGTTTGCAAAACGCTTTAGATACATTCTCGATTCATCCTCACAACCCTGGGAAGTAGGTGTTATTATTATTTCCATTTTCCAGATAAGGAAACTGAGGCTAGGAAGCATAAGTGACTTTCCCAAGGTCTCACAGCTAGTAAGTATCTGAAGCAGGATTCGAACTTACATCCTTCTGAACGCAAATCCAGCACTCAATGAACTAAACCACAGAGCTGCCTTTTAACAGTAACATTCACAAGAATGACAAGTAAAAGAAAGAGAATGAAGACTGAGGACAGAGGTCTCCTAGGGAGGATAAGGAGGGGCCAGAGATGCCATATAATATTCACAAGATTGAAGACTAGGTAAAAAATAATGGAGAAGGCAGACAAGAATGTCCTATTTCTTTGTCCTTCATGAGACACCTCTAGTAACTTTCCAGGAACCTGGGAGGATTTTTGATTTTTTTTAGGTCTTTCCAGATAAATCAATAAAGTGGCAGGGGGTTAAGAGGGGAAGCAATGGAGGTATTTACTGGTGCTTAGGGGCTTTAACCCATCTAAATAGTTTCTCATGCATATGTTTAGGGGTCTTAATCTGCCTAACTAGTGTCATATGCATCTATCTGGTCCTTCCAACAACAACGAAAATTCCTTGAGGGCCTTGAATTTTTCTTATGTGCTACTTGGTGCCTAGAGTTTATAGATCCTAGGATTGCGTTATAGAATTAAGACCCGGGAGGGACATTAAATATGATCTAGTTCTGGGATTCTAACATAGGAGTTATGAACTTACTTTAAAAAATACTTGAGTAATTCTTTTTCGATATACTTTCAATATAATTGATTTTCTTTGCAATCCTAAGTATTTAATTTTGTGCATTTAAAAATATTATTCCAGGAAGGGGTCCATAGGCTTCACTAGACTAACAAAGTAGTCCATGTCACAAAAAATGTTTAAAAACCCTTGATCTAGTTCAACTTCCTCATTTTACAAATGAGGAAACTGAGGCCCAGAGACATTAAATGATTTTCTCATGTTCATACACAGTATAGAGCTAGGATTTGAACCCAGACCCTATGACGGCAAGAGCGCTGGCATTTATCTTTTTTGTTTTCTAGCAACACATAGTATATCTCAAAATTTATACACAAATAACAAATAATTATATTTGCTGTTGTTACCCATGGCCCAGGGCCTCCCTAAGACTCTGGGCTCCTGTGTTTTGGGGTCAATTCTGGGAGCTAACACAAGGAGGTCATTTTGGAGTCATTGTGGAGCAACAAAGAAGGAAGAATTCTAACTTTGACCGTGACTTTCAGTATTCCTCAGTTGCCCCTTTCCTCTGACTCCCCTCTCCATCCCTTCCTAACGTAAGGACCAGATTTGAGGTTGGAAGGGGGGAGTAGGGTGAGGCAGCAGCAGCAGGGGCTGCTTCTACTAATGTCGTGGGTGCTAGTACTGCCATACTTCAACTAAGTTAAGTTAGAAAACAAAAACAAAAACAAAATCAGAAACCTCTGAGGTCATCATGTCCATCTTCCTACATAAAGGAGGATTAGATCTAAATCACCCATGAAAACTAGCCTCCCTTATTCAGGGAAATAGACAAGATGAACTCAGGTTCCTTACAAACATATGGATGGTTTTGCTAGTTGCTGGGAGGAACTGCATTTCATAGTTTATTTAAAAGTTAGATTGGAAAAGGGGGGGGGGAAGCCATGGTAGGATTCATCGTAGGAAGTAATCCTGGCTCCAGGGGACAGATGGAATGACCCGCTGGGATTCTGCCATGTCTGTTCCCAAGAGAGAAGGTGGCAGAATGTATTTGTCTGTAGTGAAGTTCAATAAACCTGGGCATGCAGCCAGCACGCCTAGTGCAAGCCCCATTAGTAACTAGGGATGGAAATGCCTTCTCCCTCTGCATTCTCACTCCAGAAAACCTCAAACAAAACACCTTCCTTTGTATTTCTTATTTTGCTCAGACATACAAATAAGGAAGGAAGCAAGAGGTGAGTCATTTTAAACAACTGGAGAAGGACAGAAATCCCAAAAGGAAGAGTGGTTTGGGGAGCCAGGCAGATCTGGGGAGGGCAACATAATTTCAATCTTCCTAGGCTAAGATAAAATTCACAAATATTTATAAGGATGTGGAGAGGTGTGGAGGGAGGGAGAGAGGAATTAGAAAAGGTCCCTTGCCAACCTCACTTGAAGAAAGGGAACCTGTGTCAGGGGGTATTGGTTAGGGCTGAGTCGGTGGGCAGGTGTACTTAGAAGGAGGAGACAGTAGCTGAGGAATGAGGACTGGTGACAAGCCAAAGAGTTAAAATCTGAGTTGTTCTAAATGAAAATAAAGCAGTGAGCAGTCAGGGATCACTTCTATATCTGTGAAGGAAAAGGCAGTGAGGGGGAGAATGTGAAAGGAATGTGTAATCTGGAGAAGGAAAAGATGAAAAGGCAGAAAATTGGAAATTTTTAACTACTTGAAAATAGTAGAAAGATAAATCTGGCAGAGCAAGGGTCCTAGAAACATTTTTCATTCTGTATACTGTGTCTTCAAGATATACAGAAGCCCCAGGAGTGTATTTGATATCCATTGATCAAAAGGAGATGAAGTCTTTTCCATCAAGTGGGAAGGTCACCAAGTTTTTCCACTGAACCCTTTATTTTTCTTAGAGTTAGGGGGTATGGAGAAGAGGGGAAGAAGAAGAAGAATTGGAATTTTACTTCCTAGTATAACCTTGAGTGAGATCTGGGTAGAACATAGAAGGGCATAATAGAGAGCATTCATTTTTTAACAAATTATTTAATATTTTATCTTTTCCACAATTACATACAAAAACAATTTTTAACATTCATTTTTTAAAAATGTTGAGTTCCAAATTCTCTCCCTCCCTCCCTCCTAATTCCCATCATTGAGAAGACAAGTAATTTGATATAGACTATACATGTGCAGTCATGCAAAATATATTTCCATATTAGTCATGTTGTAAAAGAAAACAGATTTTTAAAAAGCCCAGGCAAAATAAAGTTAAAAGAAAAAAGTATGCTTTGATTTGCATTCAGACTCCGTCAGTTCTTTCTCAGTAGATGCATAACATTTTTCATCATAAGTCCTTTAGAACTGTCTTGGATCATTGTATTACTGAGAATAGCTAAGTCATCCACAGTTGCTCATTGTACAATATTGCTGTTACTACATACAATGTTCTCTTGGTTCTGCTTACTTCACTTTGCATCAATTCATGCAAGTCTTTCCAGGTTTTGCTGAGAGCATCCTACTCATCCTTTCTTATAGTACAAAACATTCCGTCACAATCATCTATCACAACTTGTTCAGCCATTCCCCAATTGATGGGCATCCCCTCAATTTCCAATTCTTTGTCACCACTAAAAGAACTGCCACAAATATTTTGTATATATAGGTCCTTTTCCTTTTTTGTTTTTTTTTTAACCTCTTTGGAATACAGACCTACCAGTGGTATTGCTGGGTCAAATGGTATGCATGGTTTTACAGCCCTTTGGGTATAGTTCCAAATTCCAATAGGGAGTATTCTTAATTGATTGCCTTAAACACAGATGCCCCTCAATAAATTGCTCATTAAATAAATGAAAGCTCTTACATAACATAAAATGTATTTACCCAAGATAAATAGAGAGAACATCTCAAGAACAAGAGATGCCATGTGCTGGACAAGGGGAAAAGCTGTTGTACCAACATTTGTACCATTGTTTTACCCTCCAAGGGAGGATATGAGAGTCTGTAAACTCTGGGCTTAGTGACTTGACTTCATTTGCTAGACAGAATAAAATGCCCCATTAAAGAGATGGTTCCTGAATATCTAGAAAAGGAAAAAGGGATCACAAACAGCCACCAGCATGGCTTCCTGAAAAACCAGGCATAAACCAAATGGCTATCCATTGATTGGGGAGGTACATGAATATAACGGAATATTACTGTGCAATATGAAATAACGTTCAGAGAAATGGGAAGATGTATGTTAGAAGAGGAAGAGCAAAACAAGTAGAACCAAGAGAACAGAATACAACCACAACAGAATACACTACAACAATACACACGAAAAGAGAGCTACAAGCAAGTCAGATGCTGAGTAATTGAAAAATCAGTTCTCAAAGAACAGAAAATGACACATATCTCCTCCCTCACAAATGAGGTGAGAGACTACTAGAAAAGAATATACACTGTGAATACAGACTACGCTGTGAGATATAGTCACTCTGCAAGGTGTGTGTTCTTAAATGTTTTTCTTTGTCACAAGAGAGGGTTCAATGGGGGTGAGAGTGTACAGTCTGAAATGACTGAAATGTAATGACAAAAAGACATCAATAAAACATACCCCCCAAAAAAACCAGTCAAACCAAACTAAGCTCATTTTCTTTCTCTCTCTTTCTTTCTTTCTTCTTCTTTCTTTCTTTCTTTCTTTCTTTCTTTCTTTCTTTCTTTCTTTCTTTCTTTCTTTCTTTCTTTCTTTCTTTCTCTCTCCCTCTCTTTGTCTTTCTTTCTTTCTTTCTTTCTTTCTTTCTTTCTTTCTTTCTTTCTTTCTTTCTTTCTTTCTGTGACAGTTGCTCTATGACAGGTCAATGAATATTATAGATATTGTTTACCTAGATTTTAGAAAAAACATTTAACAAAGACTCTGATGGTATTCTTGGAAAAAATATGGAAGATGTGAGCTAGAGAATGCTAAGTCACCTGGATTTGGAATTGGTTAAATGGACAGACGTAAAGAGTAGTCATTAATGGTCCAGTGTCAGCTTTAAAGAAGGTCCTTATTGGAGTAGCCCAGAGAGCTGTATTTGGCCCTATGCTATTTAATAACTTTTTCAGTGATTTGGATAAATGCATATATAGTGTGCCTATCAAATGTGCAGAAAGCAAAGCTAGGAGGGACAGCTAACCTGTTGAAATACAAAGTCAGAATCCCAAAGAGATATCAACAAAATAGAATGTTGGGCTACATTTAACAGGAAGAAACCTAGTAGGGTTAAAAGTAAAGTCTTATATTTGGGCTAAAAAAAATCAACTTTACAAGTACAAGATGGGGGAGGCATGGCTAGACAGCAACGTGTTTGAAAAAGATCCATGTCTTCTGGTGCACTGCAAGCTCCATATGAATCCAAAGTGGGATTTGGCAATTAAATAAAATGAAATCAATCTCAGGCTGCATTAGGAGTATTGTAGTGTCTGGGATTAGGGAAGCAATCATCTCTCTGTACCCAGTCCTGGTCAGACCATACTTGGAATATTGGGTTCAACTACAGATGCCACATTTTAGGAAGGACAAGGATAGAGTAGAGGGTACATGGGATGATGAAGAGCACCAGGATGAGACCATATGAAAATCAGTTAAAGGAATAGGGAGTATTTAGTATGGAGAAGAGAAGACTTGGGGGGGTGGCATAATAGTGGTCTTCAAGTATCTAACGGGGTGCCTTGTAGAAAAAGGATTAGTCTTGTGGCTCAGAGGGCAAAACCAAGCAAAATGAGTAGAAGATGTAGAGAAGCAGATTTAGGCCTGATGTAATGGTTCAAATCTGGCTTCAGACACTTACTAGCTGTGTAATGATGGGCAAGTCACTTACCCCAGTTTGCCTCAGTTTCCTCATCTGCAAAATGAGTTGCAGAAGAAAAGGACAAACCACTCCAGTATCCTTGCCAAGAAAACCCCAAATGAGGTCACAAAGAGTCAGATACAACTGAATAACAACAACAAGGGGACATTTCCTAATAATAACTGATATTCAAAAGTTCAATGAGGTGCCTTGAAGGTGAGAAGAGAGCGAAATTGTCTTTGTTAGTGGTCTTCAAGCAAAAGCTGGAAGACTGCTTGTCAGGGAGGATCCTTTTTTAGTTATGGGTTGGTACAGATCAGAGGTGTCAAATATACTGCCCTAAAGTGGTATATGGAGAGCAAAAAAAATGAATTCAACCTTAGGCTGTACTAAGAGCATTACAGTGTCTGGGATTAAGGAGGTGATCTCCTTGCTATACCCTAATCCTAGTCATACCTGGAATATCATGTTCAGCTGTGGATGCTACATTTTAGGAAAGATAGCCAGCAACACTCCCAAACACAACAAAATAAATAAAAATGATATGTGGTTGTCCAAGTCAATACGCAGCCCCACAATGAAACATCCATGGTTTAGTGCTCCCCCTTTCTATTTCTTTACACGACTTATCTAGATAACATCTTGAGGTCCTTTACAAATCTGAAATCTTGTGATTTCTTTGAAATTAAAATCCTCCTAGGAAGGAAGATTCTCCCCTCTTTCTTCCTCCATCCCAAGTTCTGCTTACGTCTGATTACTGCCCTGGTGCCTGTACCCATTAGAGCCTAGCTGGGTAGATAGGCTGGGATTAGCCCATTGGAGGTTCTTGAGGTGGGGAAGCCATGCAAAAAGCTCTAGACTCTAAAATAACTTATCAGTTCTAATTGCCTATGAATTCCTCACAGAGACACTGGAGAGTTCATAATCTAATCCTTCATTTTGTAGATCAGAAAATTAAAGCCTTCAGAGATTAAATGGTTTGCTTAAGGAAATATACAAAGTTAAGTAGCTGGATTATTCTCAGATCTCTTCCTCTAGTACAGTGATTCAGTTCCTTTCCAGTTCTGATCTTCCCTACCTATGAAAGTTTACTGGCCTTCCTGTGCCTAGCTCCTCCTTTGTTATTCCAGAGTTCTAGTCCAGCACCATCAAGCACCTGTTTTGAACTAGATGTCTGTCTCCTAGGCATCCCAAACTGAACGTGTTCAAAATAAAGCACATTATCTTTCTACAACAAAACAAAACAAAACAAAAATCCCTTTCCTCCAAAACTTCCCTATTTCTACTGAAGGCACCATTTTACAGTCACCCAGATTTGAAATACTAAGTCATCTTTGATTTCTCACTCTCTCTTGCCACATGTATCCAATCAGTTAGTTTCCATCTCTTGTCAGTTCTGCCTCCATAACATCTTTTCCATCTCTCACCTTCTCCCTACTCCCATGGCCACCACCCTATTTCAGGCCCTCTGCATCTTTTATCCATCCTATTGCAATAGCCTCATACTTGGTCATTCTGCCTCAAGTCTCCCCCTATCTAATCCATCTTCTACACAGCTTTCCAGTAATATTCCTAAAATATAGATCTTACCATATTACTTCTTTGCTCAGGAAACTCTGGTAGGATCTGATTACCTCTAGAATGAAACATAAACTCCTCTGCTTACCATTTAAAGCCCATCAAAATCTGGCTCCAAAATACCTTTCCACCCTTATCAAACAACACTTGCCTCCACACATACGCTATAGTCCAGCCTCATTGGCCTCATTTTTCCCCCACATACCCACATACACTCACTTATCTCCTGCCTCCTTGCCTTTGAATTGGCTGTTCTCCAAGCCTGGAATACACTCTCTGGTTTCCTTCAAAGCTCATCTCAAAGACCAGCTCCTACATGAGGTCTTTCTTGATCCTCCTGTTGCTAGCGACTTTCCTGATCAATTAATCAATTAACATTTATTAAACACCCACTATGTGCCAGGCACTGCTAAGTGTTGTCCAAAAAATTGCTATTTATTTATTTTGTGTATACTTCTATGTATTCATGTTATCACCTCCAATAAAACGTAAGTTCCTTGGGAGCAGGGAATGACTAATATTTGGTTTTATTTCCTCAGAGCCTTGTCTCTAGCATACAGTAGGTGCTTAAGAAATGCTTATTGAGTGAGTAAAGTGGTCATTAGCCAGATTTTGCCTCAAGTGGTCTTTGCTATCCCTCACCTTCTCTGCAGCTGTCCTCTAATGCTCTTATTAACTTGTGGTCCCAGGGCTTATGAGATCAAAGTTTTAGGAGCTAGAAAGGGCCTTGGAGATCATCTAGACCAATCCTCTCATTCTATAGATAAGGAAACTGAGGCCCGGAGAGGTAGAAATGACTCACCAGGGGCACTAAGTTAGTAAATAGCAGAACTGGGATTTAAACTAAATTGTAATATGAACAGCAGCCCACATGCCCACATCCCTTGCCTTCTTGGAGCACCGTGGCCACCTATCTACAGCTGAGACGGGCATCACAGCAGCACCATTTACTAGCGCTTATAACAAACAAAAAAGTTACCTAGGACATAAATAACCTGTCCACAAACAGCTCCATCACCAAAACCCTTTGCATTCAATTTAGAACCAGCAGCTTTCTTTAGGGAGCCACGGGACTGAATAGTTTTAAGGTCCATAAAACAGATTATAAACTGTCACAGGAGAGTGACAGAGTATCTGTGAGACGGAGTTTAAAAACGGCCTTCCAAATGAAAATAAAGCAGTGGGCAATCAGGGATCACCTCCATATCTGTGAAAGGGAAGGCAATGAGAGGGAGTGAATGTGAAGGGAATGAATAATCTGAAGAGGGAAGGAAGCAAAGTCAGGAAGTAGGAAAGGTAGGACACAAAGGGGGAGGGAGGAAAAGAGCAGGAGAAGAAGAGAGAAGACAGGGGAGGAAAGAGGCCGACATAAAGAAAATGGAGGGATCACTGAATGAAAACAGCAGCTGAGAAGAAAACCAGGAAACACGTGAGACACGGTGGGGGATGGGAAGTTGGACGAGTTAAAACCTTCAAGAAATATGTGCAGCTTTTTTTTCTGTCAGCAAATTATCACCAAGTTTCAGTAGTCTGTGAAAATTTCTCAAACAAACAAGTGTTAAATAAACAAAAATATCCATTTGGGTAATATGTAAGTAACCAAGCCAGGGAATAAGCAGGAATTTTTAAAAGCAAAATTCTTTGAGAGAAATTGGTTACAATACCTTTTGAGGGTTTTTTTTTTTCCCTGAGAAAAGGAGTAGAAAACACCACCACAGGACCCAAGTGTTTTCTGACCTTCTTTGCCTGCCCCACTCCAAGATGGGTTTTCTGAGCAGGTTGCCATTTCTTGGCCTACCTGGGATGTGTGTTTCCAGAGAGTGATCAGAAGACAAAAAAAAAAAAAAGTAAGAGAAACATCCCAGAATTCTGTCAGAGACGCCTCATGCCTCTGAGAATTTTCTAGCAACCAGGTTATTAATAACAAATGCTATAAGCTTTTATTTATAGCTTCAGAAAACTATAACAAGCTTGACAATCATCATCCCTGACCTTATCACACCCCTTCCTGAGAGAGGAAGCTTTCTACCACCTACCAGATACATCACTGCTGGAGGCAAAATTGTGAAGTGGGGAGAAATTAATGCCCTTTGAGCTCGCCTTTCTGAAAACCACTTTACAACCTCAGCCCCAGCTGTCCTCTCCTCCTCTTACAAGTACCATATGCCCCCACACTATTTACTATGCCCCACCCTCCAAGGCTTCTGTCCCACATTTGCATAGTGCCCAAGTTCTGAAATTCTTGATTCTTGAGGTCAAGGATTCATCCCTATAGTACCCATCACATAGTAGTCACTTAATAAATGCTTTTTGGTTGATTGATTGATTAAGTACCCTTTCCCCAGCCCTTCCCCACCACCCTCCAAAACAAAATCAAAATAACGTCTTTCATTCTTTCAATGCTTTTATTCTAGTTATCAGGGAGAAAAATCATCATTCCTACTAAGGTATGATTAGGACTACCAGCTTATTAGATTCCCCATGACTTATAGAATAAATGACTCATTCCAGCATTCATGGCCCTCCACAAATTTGGCTCCAACCTCCCTGTCAGGCCTTATCTCATTCTACCTGCTCTATGCTGTAGCCAAGCTGGACTATCCTCCATCTCTCATCCTCCATTCTCCAGCATCTGCTTTACTTCATGTTGGCCCCCGCGGCCGCACTTTCACCTGCTGAAATCCAGTCAAGGAGGAATTCTGAAAGTACATCTTACATGATACCTTCCCTGACATTTTCTCTGCCCCACTCCCTCCAAAGTGATTGTTCCTTTCTTACATATCTTATAGCACTATGCTTGAATCTCTCCTATGAAGTTACCATAATCTACCTTGTAGCAAAATTACATTTAGTAATTTTCCTTCCAACACTACCTTACCCTACTTCCCCTGCCAAAACAAAATAAAACAAAACAAAAACACACACACACAACAGAGTATAACCTCATTGAAGTTCAGAGACTCAGTTCATTTTCACCTTTGTACTTCAACTTAGCATGAGGCCTTAAGCAATGGGACACCTAAAAAAGGGTCTTTGAACTTTCCCACAAATTTCAACAGCCTAGATCCCTGGCGTTAGTCTCAGGCATCTGGCTCATCCCAGTATAATCCTTTCAACGATCCTTTCACTGTGGCCCCTGACCCAGCCCAGACCCTTCCTCTATTGCCTCCGGACCACCCCAGACTACTTGCCACTCCTAGATCCCATCCAGATCTTTCCACAGTCTTTTTTCCCTACAAAAGTATCATTCTTGTCCTTATCAAATTCGCCCACTCACTAGGAATCTTGCCCATCCAACCAGTGTCATAAAAACTCACTACTTGGACTGAAAGAAGGCTTGAGTGGTCTAATTCTTTTGAGGCAAACCTCTGCCCTGTACCCTTGCATCTTGAGGTTCCTAGAACACCTAGACCACAACAGTGTCAAACCCAAATAGAAACAAAGGCTACTAATCCATACATAAGAATTCCTGTGGGTCACAAATTTGGCTTAATTTTGAAACATAATATTACTATGTTTTATTGGGAGTGTTGCAGGAACACTTGGGAGTGTTGCAGGCCCTTTTTGACCCCTCTGCTCTAGGGTATTTACCTATGAAAGGTCACCCAAAGCCATGAAGTACACTGAAGCATTCATGTGGGCCAGGACAATCTAAAGTCACGTAAGGTAAGGCAGCTACCCTTACCTAAGGCCAACTCTTGCTTCTATGACCCCATGGGAACTTCCAGTCAAATCTATTGTAGAACAATAGCCATTTATGATGAGGTCAACAAACTGCGAGTCAAGAACATTCTAAGGGAGAAGAGACAATCGCTGAAAACAGAACAAGTTCTCTCTTTGTTACTGGGAATTGTGAAAAGGTGACACTGCCACCAACTTCTGAGCAGTAGTCTTCATTTGGCCACATTTGCAAGATTGAATGAGTCATAGCCAACTCCCTTCCCCTCCCTTACTCTTCCCCTTTCTCTTTAAGTGAGAAGTTCTTATCCTTATTTGTGTAGTCACTTAATACTTTCATCCCTGCTACTTACCTTCTTCTATCTCTTCTACTATTTGTAGCTAAACTCCTTGAAAAGGCTGTCTACAATAGATGCCCCCACTTTTTTCTGGTCTCTCTTCTTGATCCTTTACAATCTGGCTTCTGACCTTATCATTCCACCAAAACTGCTCCTTAGTTGCCAAATCCAATGACCTTTTCTTAATATTCATTCTCTTTGACATCCCTGCTACCTTTGACATTGTTGTTAAGCCCTCTCTGCTCCTAGATTCTCTCTTATCTCTAGATTTTCAGAACACCACTGTCCTGGTTTTCCTCCTACCTGTCTGACAGCTCCTTTTCTGTCTCCTTTGCTGGATGTTCTACTCCTCCAGATCATGCCCTCTAACCATAGGTGTACTTCAGGGTTCTATCCTGAGCCTTCTCTTCTCCCTCTATATTACTTTACTTGGTGATCTCACCATCACCTCCCATGTATTTAATTATCATCTCTATGCTAACGATTCTCAAATCTATCTTTCCTGCCCCAATCTCTCTGCTGATCTCCAATCTTGCATCTCCAATGGCCTTTCAGAAATCTCAAACTTGATGTCCAGTAGGTATCTTAAACTCATTTATCTTTCTTCCTAAACCCTCCGCTCCTCCTACTTTCTCTAACTACTGTAGAGGGAAATACCATCCTCCAGTTCCTAAGGCTCACAACCTAGGAGTCATCCTGGATTCCTCACCATCTCTCCATCTCCCATTTCTAAGCTGTTCCTGAAGCCTATCAAGTTCACCTTTGCAACTTTTCTCACACGTGCCCCCTTCTTTCCACTGACTCTGGTACCACTCTAGTAAGCCCTCATCCCCTCACGCCTTGTTTACTGCAGTAGCCTGCTGGTGGGTCTGCCTGCCTCAAGTCTTTCCCTACTCCAATCCATCCTTCATTCATCCACCAAAGTGATTTTTCTAAAGCACAGGTCTGATCATGTCACACACAATGCAACACACATGTGCACATACACATGTACACACATGTACATGCATGTGCATTTGTATTTGTTGTTGTCATGTCTGACTCTCTGTGACCTCATTTGGGGTCTTCTTGGCAAAGACACTGGAATAATTTGCCATCTCCTCTCCAGCTCATTTTACAGATGAGGAAACTGAAGCAAACAGGGTTTAAGTGACTTGCCCTGGTTCAAAAAAACTTATATATCTATATATGCAAAATTAAGCAAATTTAAAGCAAAATTAAGCAAAGTGAGATTTAGGGGGAGGCAAGAAGACACTAGCAGCTTAAAAGACCAGGAAAAGCTTCCTGTAAAAGGTTGTGTTTGAGTAGTTCAAATGTGATCTCAGATACTTCTTAGCTGTGTAACCCTGGGCAACTTAACCTTTGGCTGCCTCAGTTACAGCATCTATATAATACCTCCCTATTGGAGCAATTGTTATTGTGAGGATAAAATGAGATAATATTTGTGCAGTTCTTTGCAAACTTTAAAGTTCTCTAGTGGATATCATACCAATGACCTTCATGAGTCACCATCCTCTAGCACATTAGGATTCACTCATTCTCTTTTTTTTTTTTTAGGTGATTGGGGTTAAGTGACTTGCCCAGGGTCACAAAGCTAGTAAATGTCAAGTGTTTGGTCTGAGGCTGGATTTGAACTCAGGTCCTTTTGACTTCAGGGCCGGTGCTGTATCCACTGCACCACCTAGCTGTCCCCCATTGATTTTTTTTTTGGAGGGGGGAGATGGAGAAGGGTTTAAAAAATGTTACTCTGTCTATATCCTTGAGACATCCTCTTTGGTTGCATCTCTTGTAAATTTTCTGCCCTGCCAATCCTTCCAAATCTGTTGGCATAGAATACAATAACTTGGTTTGTCCTGGCAGCCAGACTTACCCTTCCTTCTTCCTCACTGTGCTCTTTTAATGAATGGTCCTCTCTTTGAATACTTTTACTTCTATTTTTTCTTTTGAATACCAATCAGTTCAAGCTTTGCTTTCTTTTTTGTTTTGACTGTCACTCGGTTCAGGCCTTCCAGAAGCAGGGAACCATGGGCATCAATATCAGTGAGAGATCTGAGACACTGGGGGTGGGTGGAGGGTAACACTCTTTCTTTCTAAGAAAGAAAGCAATGGAGTGGACAGTTTCCATTTCATTTCTTCCATGGATCTCACCAAACTGCTCTTATCACATATCTGGATGAGCTCAAATATGGCTGTTTAATGAATGCCAGATCTGTTGTCAACATACATTCCTTCATAGCTACATTCATATCTAACCATCCGGGTCTTGGGGCCAGCCCCTTTCCATAGCCCTTACACTCAGTATATCCAAAGTGGTGCAGCAGAAAGGGCACTGGCTTTGGAATCAAACAACCCTGAGTCTGAGTGCCTGCTAAACTCCTTTCTGGCTTTAAGAAAGTGCATAATTCTCAATCTTTCTGGACTTCACTTTTTTCATCTGCAAAGTGGAGATAATAATACCTACACTCCCAGCCTCTCAGAGTTTTTGTGAGGGTCAAATGTGATAATGTATACTACTAATGAATGTGAGTTATGATTTTTATTAAATTACTGTTGATCTAATGCACCAAAAACCAGAATTAGCTTTGACTTTCCTTAGAACAAGTTGAAAAACACTGTCACATATGCCGAAGCACACTCAGCGAGTTGGGTCATCATATTGCCTAGGTCTCCCAGTTTCACACAGCTCCTTATTATTTTTTTTAGTGGACAAATTAATAGTCTGGTTAATTACAAGTCTTATTAATTTTACATGCTCTAATGCTTATGAGGGATTCAAAAGGAAATCAACATTTTTATAGCTGTGTGGGGACAGCTTTTTGCTCTGATACTCCGAGATGATGAGTCAGCTTCAGTCTGTGTATTGAAGCAAGAAGCTTCATCCCAGTCCTGAGCATGTTAGGCTGCTGTTACCCCTCGCCACAGCTGACACACTTCTGTCCTAGGAAGTGTGCCCTGCAATGGAGATGTCTTTGCCAGACACTTTGACATTGAAAGTCTGAGGGCCCTGGTGCTGATGCCGCCAATCAAGAGTCCTCCTGGTATAGGCAAGGGATGCAATCAATGTCTAAGGGCACTAATCGTTACGATCTCATCAGAAGCTTCTTGTCACAACTTGGTGCATTGGTTGACACAGGCATAGACACTTCTCATTTAGCATGAGTCCATAAAAGAAATTTATACAATAAATATGCAACATATTTTAGTAAAAAGAATCCATTCTCCCCTTTGTCCCCACCCCACCCCCACTATGAAATAGATGCTTTTCTTAGAGGTGCCTCAAATGCCATTCATGGACATTAGTGCCCAACGTTGTCTACAACTGCCCCAAGGCCATCTGGCAAGGCAGAGTTGAGGCCTGAATTGTGTAATATTCCGAGCAAAAACAGAAATAGAAGTATTCAAAGAAAGGACTATTCCTTGAAAGAGTACAATGAAGGAGGAAGGGCAATCAATCAATAAGCATTTAAGTGCCTACCATTAATCAATCGATCAATAAACATTTATCAAACACCTACTATGTGAAAGGCACTGTGCTAAGTGCTGGCAGACACTGAGAGGCATCACGAATATGAAGACTAAACTAAGCAACCCCTTCTTTCAATGAACTTACATGCTACTGGAAGGGAAAAAATGTACCTATATAAATATATAGGTATATATAAATATATATATATATATATTATACATTATATATATATATAAATATATGGAGAATACATATAAAATATAATATAGTTTGGTGACAGAAGGCACTAGCAGTGTGAACTTACGGGGGAAAAGCTAGTAGACTGAACTTAAACCTTCTGATGGAGAAGAGTCTGGACATAAAAGCTGTAGACCAAGGTCTGCCATTAATGGCATTAATTAGCTATGTGATTCTTTCTCCCATCTATAAAATGAGGGCATTATACTGGAAGGTCTCTAATGTTCCTGCTAATAATTCTAAGCATTTAATGCAGTTGACAGTCCTGTGGTACATAGGTCATCAGGTACAGAAGAGGCATTTGGCCTGTTGCAAAGCATCGTCCATTTCCAGTCCCCATTCAGAATCTCTTCAGTTTGGCAGGACAAGTCAGAGTCTGCAGTCTACTGGCATGGTCTTCAAGGAAGTATCCAAGGCCACCTCCATGTTACAATGAGGCATCAACATCCCCAAAGTTCTGTTTCCTTTCAAATTTCTTGCTTCTGTAGACTGAGCATTGTGTTGATAGCCATGTGTGGTGGCCAAAACCGACTGGACCCACAAACTTCCATCCTCCATGGGGTGGTTTGGTTTGGTTTGTGGGAACTGAGAATATTTGCTATTTAATGCCTTTTCTGATATTTTCCCTGCATTTCTATTTGTAGTAAATTGTCTTTTTTGAACCACTGTGATATTTGTTATATGATTAACATTGACTAGTCTGGGGGAGATTTAGGGGAGGGAAATGGGGGCTCAGCACAGTAATCTGATTAAGCCAAACCAGATACAAATGCCTGGAGGTAACATAAAGGGAATATTACATAAGGTTTTGAATGCTGTTAAACAAAATGACTGCCCTATTTTATCCATTCTGTGAGCATGAAATTATGTAAATTGAGTTTATTTAAAACAAGGGATATTGCTATATATTGTTAGTATCTTCTCAAGGCAGTAATATCCAGACCCCAGGCTCAAGGGATTCTAAATGTGACGTGAAGATAAGGCAGTATAGTGCAAAGGAAAATTACACCATATTTGAAGTCAGAGGACTGAGGTTCAAATCCCAATTTCATCACTTACCTGATGACCTTGGTAGGAACCTGTGCCTACCTATATTTAACTTCTTTGAGATTTAGTTTCTTTATATTTTTTTTAAATGAGAGTTTTGACTAATGATCTCTGAGGTTCCTTCTACCTCTAAATGTGAAAGAATAATATGAATAATAATATGAAATGATTTTGTCAACTCTAAAGTGCTATAGATTAGTGTTGGAAGGAACCTCAAGAGCTAGATTTTACATATGAGGAAAATGAGTCTCAAACAAATTAAACAAATTTCCCAAGGTCAGGCAGCTAGTCAGTAGCAGAGCTATTCAAACCTAGTTTTCTGACTCCATCTCCACTGGTTCTTCCTCAGCAGCACTCTACTTCCTCTATGGAAGTGGGATTGTGGCTCATGCTTAGACATGTGACCTCTTGAATCGACTTCAGCAGATGTATAAGTAGGTTTCCTAACATAGGCTAGAGTTCTATGACTCATCCTCTATCTATCCAGAATTCTTAACTACCAAGATTATGAAATATGACCCAGCTCCTGCATGAAGCAAACCACAGAACACAGAGTTCTTATCCTTGTAAAATTGCAGGTGAGGTGTACATACACATACTCAATGACCTGGATCCTAAATGGAATCTTCTATAATAAGGGTGCCATTGTTGGGAGGAAATGTTAACCACTTACAATGAGCAAAGCGGAAAAAAAATATATCCTGGGAAGAAATGTACTGGCTGCTTCTTCCGTAATCTAAGTAAACGAAAAAGCTGTTGCCTACTAATTGAAGGCTGTTGTAACACTGTTCTTTCCACACTGTAGTATGGGAGATAATTATACAAATGGCCATCAGTGGATGGGAATGTGATTGCTAGCTCGTACTTCAAAATACAACATTATTCCCTGGGGTTCAAAGAAAAATTAACCACACTGTGTTTGTTTGTTTTTCCTGGGTTGAAAGACGGAACTTAAAGGCTCATCATTGTTTCAGCCTCAAAGGAAGGCCAGCAAACATAGCATTTTGCTTTGTAACTTTCTCCTACATTTTTCTTGTGATAGTATGTGTTATAGCTACCCATGAGGATGTCTTATCCACTTTTGAGGCTGTAATCTTCTTGAAAGTAGGGTGTCTTATATAAACTTTCTATCTCCTTAAGCACTTAGAGCAGTGTTCTTCCCACAGTCGGTGCTTAATAAATATTTGTTTATTCTGTTAGATTGATAGATGGATGAAGTAAAGATCTCTGGCTCTCAAGTCAGAGCTCTCAATTGCCCCTGACCCTGCATGATCTCAGGAAAGTCACCTAACTCTCCTGACCCTCCTTTTCCTCATCTGCAAAATGCAAAGGTTGGATAAAATGCACTCTGAGGTCCCTAACAGCCCTATATAAGGGAAAATGTCAAGCGTATACAAGGTTGAGGTCACCTAGGTAAGAACATGTTGGGACATAATGAGATGACAAGCAGAAGGCCCCTCTTCAGAGTCCTTCCAGCCTGCATGGACCTGCCAGAATTTGTGGTATGCCGGCACAGCCTCCAGGAGAGAACACAGGGTGATCTCCCTAAGACAATAAAACATCCGAGTCAGACTGTAGTGCTTCCCAAAACTCATGTCTCTTTTCACATCTCCTGCTTCTTCTCCTGCCCTCACCATGCTAACTCTTTCCTTTGCCATCACTTACAGGACTAGAGCACATTTCCTTTCCTGAGATCTTGGGACCCTGACTTACCTCTTCACTTCTCTCAGATCCCCTTCCTGTGTGGTGACACTTCATCATTGAATAAGTGTTGTCTTGCTCAGCAATGTAGAGGGCACCAGGTATTTTACTCCAGTGGGGAGGGATATAGGGGTACATGCTGACTTAAACATGTGCAGTTTTATTGTTCAGCCCAGGGCAGTAGAATGGAGAGAATATTAAATCAGGCAGAGTGAAAAGGCTACTTTTGCAGGGTTTGAGTTAGAATCCTGACTCTGCCAGTTTCTATTTGTATGAGTATGGGCAAGACATTTGCCCTCTCTGCTCAATTTCTTTATCTAGAAAATGAGTGGTTTGGACCAGATGAACTCTAAAATCTCTTCCCATTCTGAATCTATGCTCCTATGATCCCAGTTAAGTTTGATGTTAAAATAACTGGTTTCTACTACTGGCTGTGCCACTTACGAGCTAGATGTCTTCAGACAAATTGGCAGCTGGATAGCTCATTGGATAGAGCACTGGGTCTGGAGTGAGGAAGATCTGACTCAGATTCAGACACTTACTAGTTGTGTGACCTTGGGCAAGTCATTTAACCTCTGTTTGCCTAGGAGGCAGCTATGTGGCTCAGTAGATAGAGCACTGGGCTTGGAGTCAGTTCAATTCCAACCCCAGACACTTACTAGGTATGTTAGCCTGGGCAAGTCACCTAACTGGAGAAGAAAATAGCAGATTACTACAGTATCTATGCCAAGAAAATTCCATGGATAGCATGGTTCATGGGGTCATGAAGAGTTGGACATAACTGAACAACAACAACAACAAATTGGACAAATCATTTAAATCTTCAAAACATACTTAAGAGAAGGCTCTGTCACAAGGTACTTTTGGATTGAAATGAGATAAAAGACATGCAAGAATTTCATAAACTCTAAAATGCTATATAACGTCTTTCGAGTAATAGGTGCCTTATAAATGTTTGTTAGGCACCTATTATGTGTAAATGGGGGAGGGGGAGGGAAGAAGGATAGTGATTAGAATGGATAGAAGAAAGGATAGTGATTAGATTAGAATGAAAATACAAATGAAGAACAAAGGTAACTAGATTTAGCTTACCCCTACAGTCTGATTCCAGAGTAATAAATAAGGCCCTAGTGCTAGTAGCTAGAGGCATGGCGAGATTTTAAAGGAATCTGTTCACCTCAACCCACATTTCAAGCAGGAATTCAGGGTTTCCCACTGAGCGGAGGTAAAGTAGACAACAACATAGATTTGTCCTAAAATACTCTCGGCTGTGATGGCTGGATGTGACTATGGGTCTGATTCACAAAAGGGATGAAATATCCCTGAGGCTATGAGCCAGCTCTCCAAAGTGCTATAAACTCTTTATGGTAGGCAAGAAGCAGTCTAACATCAATTCAGCAAAACAAAGCAGCAGATGCTAGTAGCTGCTCAGCATACAAGCGGCAGCAGAGAAATCAGTTCAGATGAGGACAGGAAGCAGCTTTTCTAGGGAGTGGAGGCAGAGAAGTATTCCAATTGGGACATAACCCAAGATTTTTCTGTTGTTGTTTTTTTTTTCTTTTTTTTTTCTTTTTTTTTGGGGGGGGCGGTAACTAGGCAATGGGGTTAAGTGACTTGCCCAGGGTCACACAGCTAGTAAGTGTTATGTGTCTGAGACCAGATTTGAACTCAGGTCCTCCTGAATCCAGGGCCGGTGCTATATCCACTGCGCCACCTAGCTGTCCCCCAAGATTTTTCTAGTCTACAAGTATTCCTTTTCTGACTAGTAGCATGGAATATGTGAGAGTGGTTTCCTTTATGTGTATGTGAGGAAAACTCATTATAATTCACTTTTCTATTGTATTTTAATTAAATGTCTTTTCTTTAGTTTATACATTCTCATGTTTGGGCTGACAAAAAGCATCGAATAGGTGGGTTATAGATGGCGACCCAAAATAAATCATGGTTTACTCCAATTTAGATTGCTTCTCATTTCTTGGGTTTGTCACCAAATTTACAGAATTTAGGGCTACGAGGGACTTTAGAGAACTCGTAGTCCATTCCCTTTCACAGATGAGAAATCTGAGGTTTAGAGAGGGTAAGGTTTTTTGCTAAACACCGCACAGCTAGCTGAAAGCAAAGCCAGAACTCGAACCCAGCTCTCCTGGTCCCACTTCTGGGTTTTTCCATTGTAATTCACTGTCTTCCTTAAACTAGAAGAACACTGGGACCAAGTGTTGCATCTGTCCTAAGGAAGACCTGAGTTCAAATTCAGCTTCAGATACTTATTAGCTGTGTGACCCTGGGCAAATTATTTAACCACTGCTTGCCTCAGTTTCTTCATTTATAAAATGGAAATAACAATAACAACTGCCCCCCAGATGTTGTGAAAATAAAAAAAAGATAATATTTATAAAACACTTTAAAAACCTTAAGGTACTATATAAATGTTATTATTACTGTTGTTGTTGTCTCTTTTCCTAGGATGCAGCTAAGGATAATATCATCTAAGATAAGCTTCTCTACATTTCATGATTCAATTCCTTCTCTTTTTCAGGAGCTTTGTATATCAAGTCCAGAAAAGTTCTTCCTCAGTCCCTTCTACCTACCTTCAAACCCTTTTCTAGCTTCTTTGTGTCTAATTAGTGTACTCTTTTCCAACAAACTACCTCTACAATGCTCCTTGTATGTACTGCATCATCTTCTTTTTCTCCATTTTTCCTGAGGATACTACTGTGCACCCTTGTATCAGCACCAGGGGATGTTGGGAAGTGAAGTTTTCCCAGTTAGAAGGAGAGAATCAATGAAGTTTGGAGAGAGGCAGAAGCCACGCTGGAAAAAGGAGCTGAAGAACTTTGGAGATTTGCAGAGAAAGACCCAGGATCCCCACTCCCACTTGTCTCCTGTCTCTTCTGAAACCTTCAGTCTCTCCTTCTGGCTGGAAAAACTGCATACTTCTAGAAGAGCTCCTGCTAATAAAAGGTTACTGTTAGACAGATTCTGACAGGCAAAGTATGCCCTGAAATGGCCAGGTCAGAGGCTTAACAAAATTAAACAGTGGTCATTATTCAGGATTTATTATGTCAAACTAGTGAAATAAATATAGATAAATTATCAGGACCAGATGGTACCCACCCAAGAGTTTAAGGGAACCCAAAGATGAAATTGGCCAAAATGTGTAATCTATTATTACAAATGGTCAATGGGCCAGAGGATTGACTTCCTGTAAATGTGACCCTCACACATAAGATGGACTCCAGAAGGAACCTGTGGAATTGCTTATTAGTGAATCTCACTTCCATATTAAGATTTTGGGTGGAATTTATAATAAAGAATGAGATCACCAAACACTTCCAAAACCCCTCGACATTTTGAGAAAAAGTAGCACGATTTCTACATGGGGAAGTCATGCCTGACTAATTTAATGTAGGGGAAAAATAGACATATACATAATGGAGATCAATGAGTGTAACTTACACTTAAAAAAATTTTTTTTTGACAAGACTTTTAACAAGATACCTTGGGATTAGAGACAGAAGTAGAGAGGGCTATTTTGTCATAGGCCAGGGATTGGTTAGCTTAAGAGATAAATGGACACTTAGCTAAATGGAAGCATAATAAATAAGATTCCTCAGGGATCAGAGCTAAGACCAGCCTTATTTAGTGACTTTCATAAATGATCTTGAGAAGGGAATACACAGAAGCCTCCCAAAATTTTTACTTTCAACTAAGAAAGAATTAGACGGCTCAAATAGATGAGCCAACAGTAAAAATAAAGAACCAATATACACTAAAACATTCATGACAAAACTGGAAACAAAGTGGGTGCCCCTTGATCAGGGGATGACTAAACAAATTATGTTAGAAAAGTTAATGGAATATTATTGTGTTGTAACAAGCTATGACTAAAAGGAATTCAGAGAAACATGAAAACAGTTGTATGAACTGTTGTAGAGAGAAGAAAGTGGGACCAGGAAGAAAGTATACATGATGATGAGAAGAAGAATAAATGAAAATAACAGTAGAACAAAGAGGAATATTGAGTAGTTATAGTGAGCAATCTTGGACCTAGAAAAGATATGAGGAAGTACCTTCATCCTTCTGGTAAGGAGGGCAGGGTATTATGGGTACAAAATGTTGCATATTTGGTTTTCTTGACTGTTTCCAGGAAGGGTTCATTTAACGATGGGGAAATGACAAATCTGGAAACCACAAAAGTATAAATACAGTAGAAAGAGTAATGGATTTGGGGTTAAAAGACTCATTTCCAAATCCCACCTTTGCTGCATACATCCTGTGCGACCCTAGACAAGTCACTTAATCGCTCTCAGCCTCAATTCTTCATCTGTAAATGGAACGATCTTGGGTCCTTTTCAATTCTAAATCTATGGGCCCAAAAAAACAGAACAATATAGATGATCTTATGAGACCACACAAATAGAACAATAATAATCTATAACAGATTAGTTTTGATGCACACAGAAATGAGTGTGGGAAGGAAGTATTTATTATGTGCTTGCTATTTGCCAGGCACTTTTCTAAGCATTTTACAAATATTTTCTCATTTGATCCTCGAGACAACTTGGGTTGTTATTATTGCTCCCATTTTACATTTGAGAAAACTGAGGCAGGAGGAGGTTAAATGATTTGCCCAGTGTCATATAGATGATTAAGAGTCTGAGCATAGATTTGAACTCAGAGCTGACTCTAGGCCCAGCACCCTACCTTCTATATATCCAAACTATATATGATGAGGGGCTATATTCTCTTAAGAACCAGTAAAGGCTATTTCCTGAACATACAAATTCAATGGGCTGCTGTGAGCAAAAAGGTCACTAAAAAAAAAAATTTATCATTTAACAGTCCTAGAACAGTCTTAGAAAGAAAATAAATCCTTACTCCACCTTTGTAGAAACTATTATGTATTTCTTCATGTAATACTGTGTTTATTAATGGTCAACACATCCAGGGTAGGATCTGGGAGGCATGGCAGGAAGATGGCCTGGGATCAATGTGGCTGAATCTAGAGTCAGCTAGATGTGGGGAATTCTTGCCAATTCAGAGAACAGAATCTGGCTGACCATCATAGACTGTCTTTCTGAGGAAAGAAGGACACCATCAAGAAAGCTATAATAGAACTAGAAAAGGTCCAGAGAAGGCAACTAAAATGATCATTGGGGATTGGAATGGGGGAAGGGAGTGAAGGAAGATGGTACCCTGTTATATGAGCATGGGGTTTTAAGAAGACTGGGCCTCTAACCTGGAAGGGTAAAAACTGACAACCCAAAATGATCAGCATCAAGAAGATCATGAATAGCATTAAAAGAATCCGTTTGGCCTAGCTCATCAAATCCTGAACCACTAGGACAAGGAAGGTGGGTGAAAGGTTTTCCCTTTGAGATTAGAGGAAGGTAAACTCAAGAGGAATAAAGGATGTGCTCCTTCGCACAACAGGGAATACAATTATGGCATTCATTACACCCAAATATGGCACAGGCAAGACCTTTTAAAAGTTTTGTGTAAGTTTATGTATGACAGAATTATCAATGATATTAAGAAGAGACTATAAGATTTCCATTCGGAAATGTTTTTCTTTTAAATTTCATTTATGTTGATGTAGCATTTTAAGGCTTGCAAAGGACTTTAAATACATTATCTTATTTGAGCCTTGCAACAACCCTCTAAGATAGGTGCTATTATTATATCCACTTTCAAGATAAAGAAACTAAGCTTGAGGGGGTTAAGTGAGTTGCCCAGAAGCATACAGTAAGTATCCGATACAGAATTTGAATTCAATTTTTGACTTCAAATCCAGGATACCACCTGCTATGCAACACTTGCTCCCAATATAATAACTATGATTTCCCATGACAGCTCTCTTGAGGTTGCCATTGGCTTAAGGGACCGATCATCTTAGTCAATGCGCCAGTTCCTGTGCTCCTATGTTCCCCTTTCTGATCTTCCTTTTCTGGAAGCAATTTCTTTTCTCTTCTTTTTTGTCCCTCGATTCAATTCATACTTAAGCACTCACCCACCCTCACTTGGCACAAACAGTAGCATGTTTAAGACCCACTTGGACATTTTTTATTTTTTTCTTCAGAGAAACAGGTTACAATATAATCCACAACAACATAGAAAAGAATAATTTTTCCCTACGGTCTCCAGCAACACTCAGCTGCTGCTGGTCCTTGCGAAGCCAGTCCTTTCCCTGACTTCTATGTTATTATGCTGATCGAGACTTTTTCTTTAAGACTATGAGAATTAGAGAGAACAGAGATCTTTACTGTAGCAGCAGGCATGTCAGCAGAGGGTGTTGTCCCTTCCTGTTAATGTTCCTAGTGCTTGTGAGAGTTTGAGATCTAGGTACTGCTTAATAGAAGGCAGCATGGTAGAGAAAGGAGGTAAGAGTTTATCCACAGTCACGAGACTCAAGGGCAGGTGCTGACCTTTGGGGTATGGAGAACTCTTACTTCCTTCAAGACAGAGAAGAGGTAAATGGAATTCAGTTGCCCTAACTCAACTTGGAGTAAGGTCTAGGAACCATTCATTGGAAGAGGTAAGTTAGTGGTATCTCACGAGTTTAGTGAAAAAAAAAACCATTTTGTACATCAGCCAGAGGAGGTGTGAAGCTGATTAAAGACAGAACTAAGGATGTTCTGAAAGGACTAGTGACCACAGAGGGGTGTTTTGGTCTGGGGAGACACGGGTATCATGAGTGATGTCATTGAGCAATCAATAGACATACCCATTCGACGAACAGTAATATTGATTTTATTACTAATCTCAGAGCACGAGTTGGAAAATGGAGTGGGAGTGGGTGTACATAGCAGCATGGTAGGAAGACGGTTATGGTACACCCTGAGCAGATCTGGAGTCAACAAGAAATAGTGAATTCCTACTCATCAAGGTAACTTGCCCCCAGGGTAAGATCTGGGAAGCATAGCAGGAAGATGAGCTGGGCTCAGTGTGGTTGAATCTGGAGTCAACTAGATATGATGAATTCTTGCCAATTAGGAGAACATAACCTTGTTGATTATCACAGAGTTATCTTTTTGAGAAAAGAAGGATATCATCAATTGTCTGGGAAGGGGGGAAGTGGAAAGAGAATAAGTATTTATTTAGTACTTACTATGTAGCAGGCACTAAGCTAAGTGATTTTTACAAATATCATCTCATTCAATCTTCATAACACTCCGTGAGATAGGTACTATTATTATCCCTATCCTATGGTTAAGAAAACTGAGGGAATCAGTGGGTCACACAGCTAGTAAATGTCTGAGATTACAGTTGAACTCAAGTCTTCTTGACTCAAGGCCCAGCATCCTGTCCACTGAGCCACCAGCTGCCTCTAGGAGTAACCATATTAGTTCTGGGAGGTTGTCATGGTTTATTTGTGTTTCCTAAGGAATCATCATGATAGATGCCAAACAGGAGTAAGGTAGATTTAAGCTGGCTAAGGATTATATCACCTCCTTTCTGAGAGTTCAGATCCCTTAAATTCCCTTACTCTTTCAAGGTAAGAAGTAGGCCCAAACTAGATCCAAGACCTTGGCAACATTCATGAGTATATTTATTTGACTCCCTCTCACCAAACTTGAGACTGCCCAACAAAATCAGTATTCATTTAGGCTCTTTTCTGCTTTCTCAAGAGACATTTTCATTTCTTCTACCCTTTTCATCAAAGGAGCAGAGAACTTGGTTGGGGGAACTGTTTACTTCAATCCTTTAATGACACTTTTCCATTAAATATGAATAGCTTTTGTTTCTTCCAAGAAAAACTTTACTTTAAAAAAAAAACCCTCTAAAAAGGGAAAAGGCAAGTTTTGAGCCAGCAGAAATAAGGCTGCCTTAAACCTGTAAGAAAGTTCAACTCCCGTTCGTAGTAAGGGGGGATCAGAGGGTCTTGGGCAAACTTGGGGATCTTGCAGCCTCAAGGCCACATGCGGCCTTCTAGGTCCTTAGGTGCAGCCTTTTGACTGAGTCCAAGTTTTATAGAACAAACCCTTTTATTAAGGGGATTTATTCTGTGAAGTTTGGATTCAGTTAAAGGGCCACACTTGAGGATCTAGAGGGCCACATGTGGCTTTGAGGCCACAGGTTCCCCACCCCTGGTCTGGGGCATCTGGGGGAAGGAATGAGAATGAACAGCACATTCAAAAAATGGCTCAAGGAGTGGGTGGCACAAATGGAGATGGCCAGGGAGCAAGTGGGGGATTTAGAATCAGAACTAAAAAGGGGGCAGGAGTGAGTGGGCACCACAGAAACAGCAGGAGTGAGCTGGGGCTGAACTGAGGAAATAGGAGTGGGTGGAATGTGGGGGAAAAAAAGGAGCCAGAGTGAGTTGGTTTGGGAAAGGGAGGGGACCGACTTAGAAAGACTTGATTTTCCAGCCGAAGGAAGAGATGGAGGGGTGGAGGAGTGAGGAGGACAGGAATTATAAAAGGCATGTGAGGCACATTCCCCCAGCAACCCTTCTTCAAAAGAAAAAATTGAAATTTCTGCAGAGTCAATCAAACTCTACCACCACCCCACCAAACTCACCCTCTCTGTGTCTGTGTGGGGCTTCCCAGGATTTTTTTCAGCACTGGGCAAGAGTTCATTTGTGAGGCTTTGGAGTGGGCAGGGAAGAACTTAGAAGTTATTTTTCAAGTTGTAGTAAAATTAGAAAGATTTCTTATCAGGCCATTTTCCGCATGTTTGCTTGACAAGCTAAATGTCTTAGCCCCTTTGAGAAAGCATTATCCTTGGATGGATGCTGTTCAAATGAGGATATTCAAGTCAACAAACATTTATAAAGCATCCATTATGAACAAGGTGCTGAGTGTTGCAGGGAGGGGAACGTAAAAAGACAAAACATGACATGACCCTGCCTGAACATTCTACCAGGCAGGAAAGCAATGTATACACCAATCTGTATAATACAAGGTAGGAAGTGACAAAAGAAAAAGAGAGACCCAGATAGTGTGCTCTAGGAATCCTTGGGAAGGAAGATGATATGTTCCACCAGGGAGGAGGAGACCTGAAGGAAAGTTTCACAGAAGACACAACACCTAATTTAAGCCTTCAAGGATGAGATTTTGAAAGACAAGAGATGAAAAGGTGGAACATTCCAGGAAGAGGCATAACTTGTGAAAATGCATGGAAATGGAGATGGCATGCCACGTCTATGAACAGTGAATATTCCAGTTTGACTGAAACGTGCTGCGGTCTGGGGTCAGACTGTAGCTCCGACTGAACACTTGTTCCATTATTTTTATGACTTTGAAGTCCTATTCTTTGTCTCTTTTGACTTCGGGATCATGGGGCCATAACATAAAACATGGGCCATAACCTCTTCAAAGACATAGTCAGCAGATTAATACTACTGCTACAGTTTGGGATTGGGTCAATTCACAGGAACATAGAATTTAGAGTGGGAAAGGACCTCAGAGGTCACCTAGCCCAAACCGCTCATTTTAAAGAAGAGGTAACCAAGGCCCCTGAGACTTTAAGTGATTTTCCCAAGGTCACATTGTTAGTACTAGTGATGAAGCATCATTTTGAACCTCTGTCATGGTCCTCTGATTCTACTGCACCTTAATTCTTAGTTTTGCAACATCAATTAAATACAATTAAAAAGGAAACAGGCCAGAGATAACAGAATAATGTAATGATATCTTATTATTATTACTATATATTAGTAATATATAGTATTATAGTAATATATAGTAATATATATATAGTATATATATATATATATATATATATATATATATATATAGTATATATATATATATATATATATATATATAGTAATATATAGTAATATAGTAATAAATAGTAATGAAATCTTAGAACTCAAGTGGCCTACAAGAAATTGAGTCATTGGGGCAGCTAGGTGGTACAGTGGATAGAGTACCGGCCCTGGAGTCAGGAGGACCTGAGTTCAAATCCAGCTTCCGACCAAACACTTGACACTTACTAGCTATATAACCCTGGGGAAGTCACTTAACCCCAACTGCCTACCAAAAAAAAAAAAAAAGAAAAAAAGAAATTGAGTTATAACATCAAGGATAGCAGCAGCAGCAGCAACAATAAAACCCAACATTTCTATATTGCTTTAAGGTTTGCAAAGTCCTTTACATATATATTATCTTATTTGATCCTTACAACAATCCTCTAAGATAAGTAGCAGTATTATCCCCATTTTACAGATGAGCAAACAGAGGCTAAAAGCGATTAAGTGACTTGTCCAACATCTCACAATTAGTAAGTGTGGGAGGCAAGATTTGATCTCAGGTCTTCCTGACTCCAAGGCTAGCACTTTATTCACTATACCAACCAGCTGTCAAATTCTGACTCTCTTCTCTTCCAGCTTTCTGTTAGCATTTCATGGGTATTAGTGAAAGAATTCTGAGGGCATCCAGTTAAGAGACTACATGCTTTTTTACTCTTACAGTATGGGGGTGGTGGGGGCGGAATATTACTGAGTACAAAGACTGCTGGATTTGGAATTAAGAGGACCTGTCACTTATTACCTGGATGAGTGCCTTGAATCAGTCATTTAATCACTCTTTGGTCCTCAGTTTCCTCTTTTGTCACATAAGCAGGGGTGGAGACTAGATGACTTTTAAGGTGCTTTCCCAATTGACATCTATCTACAAGAGTCTATGGCTAGCATCAGGATGATATGACCTTGGCAAATTTTAAAGAGAAGAATGGAAATGGAAATCTTGCAAGCTATTGTAAGTCTGGGTGAGCCTAAACAATTCTTGCTCTCTGTAAGGCTGCCATATCCCCGTGAACTAACTGGATAGGATTTTCAGAAAACCGAGGGGGAAAGAAGGATGGAGGAGGCTTTGGTCAGAGGAGAGAGGGTGGGAACGGAAAAATACTAGATGCTTTGTCCCTTTGTTCTCTTGCTGTAAAGGCAATTGGAGGCACAGAAAGTGATCAGCTCCAGAGATATTACTCAGAAACATTCATCTCCTGGTGACAAGGAGCCAAAAACTCATGGGCTGTCAAGTCACCCTGTTGGCTGCTCTTTCTGCCAGACACTACCCCATCCATCTTCTACGAGGATAGTAAGCAATGGCTTCAAGGAGTTACCCCAAGGCATGGCTATTGCCCAACACCTCCTGCCCTGCAGTGGCTCTCTGTCAAGTTCCCATCAGTGATGGAACACTGTGGAAAAGTCCTAAGGGACTTGTTAGGCGCTCTCCAGACTATGTCCTTTCTCTACCTACCCCCAGTGCCACCAGGTAACCAGATGCTTTTTGGTAAGGTGATATAGACAGCACTGCAGTTTTGCCTTGGGTCTCAGACCTGGACAACTAAGAAATCTCCAGGGAAGTACCATAGGAGTGTGCATGTGTTCATATCCGTAAATACATTCAAATACATCCATAAATACAAGACAAAGCAGGCATGTTCTCTCTCAGAGATATCAAGTATTCCCAGAAACAGTGACCAGACAATCATGGGTATTCTTTCCTTAGTTTTTCCTTGAGTGCCCAAAAGTTGAAATCATAATGGTGGAGAGGCATTCTGGCTGGGGTAATGGAGAGGATGCTGGTTGGACTTGGAGGCAGGGAAACCTGCATTCATATCCTGCTTCTGATACTTACTAGTGATCCCGGGCAACTAACAACCTCTCTGAGCCTCAGTATCCACGTGGGGAAAATGCTAAAATGAAGAGGCCCTCTGAGCCACCTTCTAGCTCTAAAGTTAAGATGCTGCGAGAGCTGACCTCAGAGTCAGGAAGTCCCACCTCTGCTATGTACTGGTTGTGACCCCAACCAAGGTACTTAATCTTTCAGTGTCCCCAAGCAACTCTTTAAGATTTTAAAATGCAGAGAAGGGGCCAATGTGCTTTGGTAGAGGGTGTTACCTCATCAGGAATTTCTTATACCAATGAAGTTACCTGTCAAATCCAGTATAAAAAAAAATGGTGGTTTTGAAAACCCTTCCTACAAGAATCCTACAGAGCAGAGGGTCAGAAGACTACTCTATCTTTGAGCATTAGTTCCTATGATTTCTCCCACCAATTATCAGTCCTTTCCAACTTCCTCATTTCAGCCATTGGTACGACCATTCATTCCTCACTAGTTCCTTAAGCTTAAAAGCTTACAGTTGTTTTGACTTTTTCCTTTCTTTCCTTCCTTATACTCAATTAATAACAGAATCCTCCTGATTCTTTCATCATAAAATCTCATGGATCCATTCTTTCCTCTCCAGCCCTACTCTTAGCTCAGTTCAAGCCCTTACCATCTCTTAACTGAATTACTATAAATCTCCCAACTGGTCTCCATGACTCTAATCTTTCCCCCTACATCCATCTTGCAGACTTTCATCCAACTCATTTTCTGAAATCATCTGAAATGACTAGCCATTTACACCTTCACCAAAGAATTTAGAGGGACCAGAGAGCAGAGGGAAGACAGATCAAATTTCACTTATTTCTACCACTTATTTTCTACAACAAATAGCATTCACTATAATTTTAGGCACTTTTATAGCATTTTAAACAAGAATTTTAAGATCCTAAGCTAAAATAGCACACAACCCTTCAGTCTATGAAGTAATATGAAGGAGTATTGAAAACAATTTTTTCAATTAACAAAAATCTATTTTTCTCTCTCTCCCACCCCCAAGAAAAACCAAACCCTTACAACAATAATGCACAGCTGAGCAAAGCAAATTCCCACATTGGTGATGTCTAAAAAATATATGCCCCTGAGCTGAGGCCCTCCCTGTCAAGAGATAGATAGGATATTTCATCATGGGTCTTCTGGAATCATGGTGGGTCATTGTTTAGATCAGAGTTCTTAAATCTTTCAAAGTTGTTTGTCTTCACAATATTATTGTTATTGTGCATATTGTCCTCCTGATTTTACTGACTTTGCTCTGCATCAGTTCATGTAAGTCTTCCCAGGTTTCTCTAAAACCATTACCTTCATTTCTTATGATGCAATGATATTCCATTACATTCATATCTCATAACTTGTTCAACCATTCCCTAATTGATGGGCATCCTTTTAGTTTCCAATTCTTTGCCACCACAAACAGAGCTGCAATATTTTTTGTGTGTGTGTATGTAGGTGTTGTGCTATATTAAATATTTAAATTAAATATAAATACAAATAAGCAAATTAAATTATTTGAATCTAAAGTCAGAAGAACTAGGGTTGAAACTTGTCCTATCACATAGTAGCTATGGGATCATGAGTCCTTTAAACTCTTAGAATCTCATTTGTACAATGCAGACAATTGTACCACCATCACTCATGAAGTTGCTGAAAATTTTGAAGCACTGTATAAATAGTACTTAATATCAATAGGAATCAATTAGCTGTTTTTGAATAGTCTAGCAACCCAGAGAACTGTGTCAAGGAGGGACATAGAGACAATATAATTCAGAGACAGCACTTCTAGTTTTTAAACAAAAGCCAAATTATTTATTTATAAACTGACCACAAAGCTAAGTAGCTACCAAATAGGATGAATAATAAATACCTAGTATTCTTGTTCTGATAGGAGCAGACACCTTGGGAGCTGGGGACCTTCCCCTCCTTTACTTGAGCTCTCATTGTCCAATTACCACCAGTTGCTAGATTCTTCCCACCCTTCCCTTTTTCCCTTCCTTCTTACTACCAATGGAGATAACCCAGAACCCTGACCCTTAGTCCCACTATGCTCTTTCCAATAGCTGAGATATGGCCTGACATTATTTCCTAGGGTTCACCCAATGTTACTATCTGCCTCGTTTGCAATTCCCTTCAGATCCCCATCTGACCTTCCAGTGCATGCTACGGAACTCCTAGGCTTTGTTATCTCTGTACCCAACAGACCACTGGGCCTTTCCATCTGCTCTGCTGCTGAACCTTCCTGCAGAAATTGCTTCTTCTGATTAAAACATAAGCTCCTCAAGAAGACATACTGTCCCCACTAGTACCCTTTGTACTTAGCACAATGCTTGGAACGGAAAGAACACTTAATAAATGCTTTTCCATTTCATAGAACAAATTACAAAATAAGATTCCAACTGCTGTCTATAACTTTATCCTCATCTATTTGTCAGTTACTTTAAAGATGTTTTTAGAAAACTCTGGCCTTGTCAGTAAGTCGTGATTGCTCGCTGATTCCCTGCCATGAACTCTACCTGTCAGTCTCTTCTCAGGGTTCTGACAGTTTCTAGAGTACGAGCTCCATTCACTAGCCCTGGTTTCTTTTTAAATCTAGTTGAGGTTTTGTTAGCTTAACTAGGCTAGAGAGATCCTCTTCAGTTAAAACGAGCTCCCAGCCCATGCTTTGTCTAGAATGGCTAGTTTTGCTAACAGCTTCATTTCCAAACATGTAGTTGGATTTCTTTTTAAACTAGTTAAGGCTGTATTAGCTTAACCAGGCAAGGGATACCCTTTTCAGTTACAATCAGCCTCCAGTCCAGACTTATCCCCAATTCAAAATTGCTGCATTTGTTTCTCAGAACCTTTCAAACTCCCTTCTCCCTCAGCAACCTCAGTCAGAATATCCATTAGATTAACTAATCTAGGGAAGCACTCTCCCTAGCTCTGAGATTCTGTGATGCTCTGATTCCTAAATTAAGCCTTGCCCATCTGGCCTAGGGATAGATATTTTTTCCCTCACAAAAACTGTCATTTTTCTCACATCCAGACCCTCCCTCTTCCACCCCCCATCATAATGCCATTTCATTCCTATCCTGCATTTCGCAAGATAGAGGAATATAAGTACCATATTCCTTAAAGGGCCAATGTACTTCTTTTAGACATTAAAACTTGAAATATGATAAAAGGCAAGTGATATCACAGAGAAAGAAGAAAAACAGCATCCAGCAATTCATAGCATTAGGAATAATGCCTGTGGTTTCAGGTATCAACATACCATAATAAAGAGCATAGTCAATAAACAAACTTAAAAAACAAAATAAAACAACCAACTCTTGAGTGCCATAAAGCTATCTGAGACCATAACTATTCAGACATCTGCTTGAAGTCTCCTTTATGTCAAAAGTAGAGTGTCTGATAAAATCTTCAGTTGACTCACTGATAATGATATGATGAGAGAAACTGATTCTGAATCTAATTCTGATCATCAAAGGATAGCTTGGTGAAGTAGAAATGAGAGGAACCCTGGGAGGAAATTACCATATCAACATAGAATTCATGATAACCAAGGAACGGAATAATGGAATAACCAAGCATGGATCCTAGAATTTAGGAAAGTCAATTTCAACACATTGAGTGAAAATTGAGTATTTACTATCTCTTTACAAGGGGTTCTAAAAGGGAAGCCAGCTTAAGAGTAAGGAGAAATTCTTAAGAATTAAATTTTGGTGACACAGTCAAAAATGATCCTGATAAAGAAAAAAGGAGGAGACATCTAAAGATTTATGAGGATGCACATGGAACTCCCCAATGAACTCAGATTCAAAAATCACATGTATAAAATATAAAATCAGGCAGGAATGAAAAAGACTACATGATACTGCAAGAAGGCTATCAGTATCAGAAAGATTCTGTTAGAAAGGATAACACAGAAAAGAAACTACAGATTATGGAAAATGCTGATGGCAATAAAAATTACTTTCAAAACTATGTTCAGGGCTAAAACCAAAAAGGAGGCTCACAGGATCAGAGATTGAGAGTTGAATGGAACTTGGAGACCACTGAGCCTAACTCTATCATTTTTGGAATCAGGGAACTGAGAGGTTAAATGTTTTCTCCAGGGTCTACAACAGAAAGGTGGTAGAGAGATTACCATCTAGTACAAAGGTTCTTAACTGTAGGTCTATGAACAGATTTCAGAGGGTCCACGAACTTGGATGGGAAAAATAAAATTATATCTTTATTTTTACTAATATATGCCTGGAATCAGCATTTCTTTTAAATATTTAAAAACATGATTCTGAAAAGAGGTCCTTAAGTTTCACTAGAATGCCAAAGGGGTTAAGAACCCCTGATCTATTGCAACCCACCTTCATGGTAGGGATGAAGAAACTGAGAAGGCTGAAGTGATTTGTCTAAGGTCCCTTGGAGTATAAGGAAGAGGGCAGCTTGGAGGATATGCTCCACAGGTATAGATGTTCTGATAACAGAAAAACTACAACTACTCAGCTTTTGTTTCAATTGCTTCTTTTTAGTTAAGAAAATGGATCTTCAAACTCAAAAGGGCTGAACAACAATTAAGAAGTAATGGAACCCATAGAGGTAAGGGAAATAATTAGTGAGTACTTACCTGCTACAAAAGAGTTCCAGCAACCTGGCTGAGAGAAACTGGAAGCCCAGGGCACTTACAGAACTTGACTGTTAAACCACAGCCTATCATCCTTGAGGACTTAGAACACATGGCAGAGTAGACAGAGCTCTGAGCTGGAAAGCAGGAAGACTTCTCTTCCTGAGTTCAAATCCAGCCTCAGACATTCATTTTACTAGCTTTGTGACCCTGGGCAAGTCACTTAACACTGCTTACCACAGTTTCCTCTTCTGTAAAATGAGCTGGAGAAGGAAATGGCAAAACATCCCAGTGGCTTTGCCAAGAAAACCCCAAATGGGGTCATGAAAAGTCAGACACGACTGACACGTGAATTTTTGTCCCCATTTTCAAAAAGGAGGAGGTAGATTTTGTAAACTATAGAACAGTGAGTTTGGTTTTCATTCCTTTTGGAAATCAGGACATCCATTATTAAACAGATGGTTTGGGAACACATAGGAAGAGAATCAGTGATCACTAGGCTCCATTATGGATTCACTAGAAACAAACCACACCAGACTAACCTCCTTTAAGTTTTTTGAGAGGGTTGACTAGACTTGTAGATCAGGGAAAACCTGTCTCACAGTATTCTTACAAATAATATGGAGAAATAGGCTAGATAATAATAAAGTTCATAGGATTATAGATTTGGAGGTGGAAGGGTCCTTAGAAGGCATTAAGTGCAACTCCCTTATTTTAAAGATAAGGAAACTGAGACCCAGAGAGGTCAAGTGACTTGCCCAGGGGCACACAGCTAGTAAGGGCACGATGGCTTAGTGACGTGTTTATGCCTAGTACTAAGGAACATTGATTGGTGACTCAAAGTCAAACTGGGGTGGGGGGAGATTCTAGTGCAGGGATTATTAACCTTTTCTGCGTCATGGACCTCCTTGGGCAGGCTGGTAAAGTCTAAGAAGCCCTTTTCCGAATAATGAGTTTAATTAAACATATAATATAAAATGCGTAGGATAACTAAGGAAACTAATTACAGTGAAATACAGTTGTGAAAACAGTTTTTAAAACAAGCCCACAGTCCACAGTTTAAGAACTCTGCCCTTGTTCTGTTCAACATTTTTATCAGTGCTTTGGATTCCATTTTCCTTATGGGCTTTATTAGACTGTAAGTTTCTAGAGTGTAGGGACCGAGATTTTTCCAGTTCTTTGTATCTTATCGCCTTGCATGAAATAAGTACAAGAATTTAACTAGATCAGGGATGTCAAACTCAGAAAGAAATAGGGGTCACTAAATCAAATATAAGGATCCCTGAGGGCCACATATTAAAAATGTGCATGTCTCCTTTATTAATACATCAACATATTAAAATAATATAGGAACCATATTTTAATATGGTTTGGGCCACATTCAGGAACGTTGCCTGGGTGCCACTTCTGGTCTCCATGACCTTAAAAGGCAGTCAGGCTAAGATTTCCTTTAATGTACAATGCAGATTTCAATTTTAACATACATTAACACAAAACTGAGGGATCTCGAGTTCATTATTTTTTTCCCTACCACATTTATATTTCAAAGTTAAGCTTAAAGTCCAAGCTCTAGCTCATTTTGAGATCAGATGGCTTAAAAAGCCTAATTACTAGTGGTTAAGAATTTTGGACATTAGTCAAACCTTCATGAATCGATTGTACAAACATTTATTGAATGCTTATCATGCTAAAGGTAACTGTGAAATGGCTACCAAAAATCTGCAGCATGGTTACCACTTTGAGAAGAAACTAACCCAAATATATTTTCAAAAACCTTGTTTCTGAAGTGTTGTTTTAAAATATTCTACAGGAATAAATACAAGCCTTTCTGGGAAAGAGTTTCTGGAAATTTTTATGTTAAGAGGTATCCTGTGAAACAAATGTTGCTAGGGAAATGTTGAGACAAAGAACATGACACCTAGTTCTAAGCATTATATTTAAATTTCAATTGTGAAATGCCTGATTGGAGACAGATAATTTTTTCCTTCTTTAAAAGCAAATGGGTAATTATTTTCTGATAGAAGAGAAAAAGACCAAGAGAGAGAAAGACAGAGACAGAGACACAGAGACAGAGAGAGGGAGGAAGACAGAAGGAGACAAAAAGGAGATGAGGGATAGAGACAGAAAGAGAGAGGCAGCGAGAAAGAAGGAGGAAGGGGGATATAGGAGGTGGAGAGGGCGGAGACAGAGAGAGACAGAAAGGAGAGGGAGAGACGTAAGGAGAAGTTTCTCAGGTTATATTATACTCAACATACATATACCTAGGTAGCTTTTAATTCTTTCTTCTTTGTGCCAAATGGAAGGAAGGAAACAGGAATTCTGAGGGATATGAAAACTAGGGAATTACTTCACTGGAAATGATTCACACAAAAATGATTCCTTAAGGTAAAACTCCCATAGCCAGAAGAGAAGCTATGAGAAGCAATAAGGGATTTTAACATTAAACTGGTCTAAAGTACTCAAGCAGCAAAGTCACTCCAAAAGGGATTTACTTTTAAGATAGGATTTGGTATGAATTAGCAAACTATATTCCCATAAAAAGTTGGGAATCAGTCCAAGGTGAATTTAAGCTATGATTGAATCAAAAATTAGTGAAGTTGATAGCAAGCACATTTAATTTTAAAAATTAAGTAACAAAAGTTTATTTTATATGATTATATGGTCTACTGCTAAATATTTGCTGTTCAGCCTTTTTAAAAAAAAAAGTGAGTCATGCATTTTTTTTTTTAAAGCATGCCATAGTAGATAGAGTTCTGGACTTGGAATCTGGAAGACAAGGGTACAAAATCTACATCTAAAGGAGTAAATTACAGTCTTTCTGACCCTCAAACTTCTTTCTGAGACTATCTACTCATCTTCCAAACAAGGGGAAAAAATTAGAAAAGAAAGAAAATTTTATCCCTATGATTCAAATCTCAGACCAGAAGATGTGACACCTCCTGGTCTTAGCGTATCCAACTACAGGTTCAGTCCTTTTGAATGATGACTAACCTTCTTCAAGGTTGAATCTGCAAATTTAAAGTTATAAAAGTACAGGCAAATGTCAAGTCATTAAATTAACAACATTAAAGATTGGCAATTACTCATTCGAAAGCGAGGTGTGCTAACCTCAGTGAGTCTTTAAGCAAACCTCGATTGTTTATTCTTCACAAGATTTGTCATTAACCAGGTGTCACCTGCTGTCCTTAAAATGTTGCCTTGAAAATACACCCCATCATGATTTTATACTCTATTGGGCACTAAATTTGACTGCTTTCCCAAGTATCCCCCACTGCTCCTTGTCAAGATCCTGTACTAGTGCCTTCCCTTCATTGACTATAGCTAATTTATCCTGTCTATAACTGGTTTGTACATGGTTATTTGTGTGTTGCTGTTTCCCCCCTCCCCCATTAGACGGTGAGCTGATTGAGAGCAGGGTCTGTCTTTAGCCTTTCTCTATAACCCCAGTGCTTAACACAGTGCTGGGCACATGGTAGGCGCTTAATAAATGCTTATTGACTGCTCTAGCCAAATCAGACTTTTTGCCACTATTTGCCATTTTCCACACATGGCCCACACTTCCAATTCAATATGCATTTATTAAGCACCTACCATGCCAAGTACCATTGCAGGCACTAGAGGATATGAGCACAAACCAACCCCTCTCTTTAAGAGCTTTCCTTCTACTGGGTGGGGATGCAACTTATAAGTAGAAAAGCATTCGTGAGAGGGAGGAAGAGAGAATAAGCAATAAAACTAAGGGGATTAGAAGCTTCTGATCTGAGCCTTGAAGGGTGCCAGAGATCCTAAGCAGTAAAGGAGAGACAGGAATACTTATTCCATTTTCTTTGTTTGATTTCCCTCCTTTTCCCCTTCTCCATTCTCTTACCCATCCTTCAAGACCTCCCCCTCAAATGGCACCTTTTCCAGAAAGCCTTACCTGATCTCTCTCCCCCCACCAAAAAGCAATCTCCCACTCTCCTGAATTCTCATCACATCCTACCTAGTTATTTGTGTTTGTGGGTGTGTGTGTGTGGGTGTAGGTATGGGTGTGTGTGGGTGTGGGGGTATGTGTGTGTATTATCTCTCTTACTCAATAATAAGTTTCTTTGGGGAAGCAGGTATAGTGGAAAGATCACTAAATCTGGAGGTAGAGGATGTTGGTTTGAATCTTGACTCTGCTTTGTGTGACTCTGGGCAAGTCCTTTTATCCCTCCAGATGCCTCTGGGCCTCAGTTTCCTTATCTGCAAGATGAAGAGTGTAGATGACCTCTAAGGTCCTTTCTAGCCCTAAATCTATGAATCCCTGAAGGGGCTGCCTTGCTCATCTTTTCATTCTCCCAGTTTACATAGGATAGTGCCTTACACATGGCAGGCATTCAGCGTTGCTATCATTGAGTGCTTTATTATACCTACTATAATACCCGGGGTTCAGTATGTTTGAGAATTACCTTATCACTGCGGTGCAGCAACAGCATCTAGAATGGAGATGAGTAGCCAGGCAAGGAGAGAGTCTGGGCACAGTGAAGGGACAGTAAACCAGGCTAAGGACATCTGGAAAATTCCAGCTACTGTCCAACCCCTTCCAAATAATCAACATCCTGGTTGAAAGATCTTATCATTACAAGAATTCTATGAGCCTTTGCATTCAGGAATTCACTCTCAAAATTTAAAATCTCCCTAACCCAAGCATAATTTAAAAAAAAAAAAAGCAACTCAATAATTCAAATGCCACAGAGAAAGGACTTAACAACAATTTGGCCATGACCATACTAATGTTTATCTGTGCACAAGCTAAGAAGGAAGGAAGGAAGGAAGGAAGGAAGGAAGGAAGGAAGGAAGGAAGGAAGGAAGGAAGGAAGGAAGGAAGGAAGGAAGGAAGGAAGGAAGTAAAAAATTTTCTGGACAAATTAATAATATGAACAAAAGTGACCAGAAATCTTTAAACCACTCTAGAGAATAAACCCTTTTTCAAACTCTTTTAGCATCATTCATTTTTAGGCAAACAATATGCTGATTAAGGTAATTTTTAAAAATCTTCATCATAGGGTTATGAGGAAGGGACTTTAGGGGTTTACTAGTCCAGTCCCCAGATTTTACAGATGAAGAATTTGAGGGCCAGAGAGGTTAAGTGATTTTCCCAACACTGCACAACAAATCTGTCTTTTACTTCCCACTCCAGTGAGCTCTCCACTATATCTCACTTGAAAATAATAATTTCCTCTAAAATTACACTAGAAATTTATCATAACATTGTTTATATTAGAGGTGAATTCCAAGACTCAACCCAAGAAGGTTTACTTACTGAAGTATTAATGAAGTTTCATTCAATTCATGTCGGGACTACCTTGTGGTATCATAGAAAATCAGGTCAAATTTACACTTAGAAAAACCGAGTTCAAATCCACTTGTCATTCCTAGGACTGAAGACAAGTCACTTAACCTGTCTAGGCCTCAGTGTCTTCATCTGTAAAATGAGAGGGATGGTCTAGGGACTCTTAAGTTTCCTTCTAGCTTTAAATCTCTGATCCTAAGCATTTCTTAAGTGCTTTATATGCATCAAGAACAAAAGATTCAAAGAAAAATACAAAATCTCTGCCCCCAAAGTGCTTCATTCTTATGGAGCAATTTACCTTCAGCTACAAGGGAGCATGGAAGAGTGAAATGTATATTGGTCCTGGAGCTGGTGTATCTTGGTTCAAATCCTGACTGTGATTTATGCCTCAGGCAAGTCATTTTCTCTCTGTGGACCTCAAGAAGGTTCTTCCATCACATTCCCAGGAGATCAGAGGCTCAGTGTAGTCACCATTTCTACAATATGGACTGGCCATATCCTCCATTGGTGATGCTGTGCAGCATTCCAAAGATATTTTGAAGATCTTACACTAAGATTAAGGAGCCATACTCAGGGTAGATGAAGAGATTTAAGCAGGGGGTAGCACAGTTGGCCCACTGGATGTACCCCACCACCACCACACCTCCTCCCAGCAGATAGGCTAGGGAAAGTTGTTGCACCTGCTGCTTACATTTAGCCTAATTCAAGGTTGAACAGCTGCTGGTCGGTCAGAGGCCATGAACACCATTCCCCTCTCATATGATGCTGCTGGAAATGAATCCAAGGAGAAGGCATGTTGGCATTTGTGGTCTGCCAACCCACGAGCTTCACTGGAGACTTAGATGACCTAAGAATCTGGTAGTCAGAAGCTAAGGCTCAAATGAAGGACATTGAAGTTTTTACATTTCATTGACTAATAAACTCGAATTGGAAAGAAAAAAAGCAATGATTAAATCATTCAAGTGTATGAAGATCTCCTATGCGCATGAGATTGATACTGTGGTCCATGTCCACAGCAGACTATACAAAGGAAATAGAATTACACAAAATGAAAGAAATTTTTTGATCATCATCAGCATTTACTAGCTGTGTGACCCAGAGCAAATTACTTAACTCCTATTTGCCTCAGTTTCCTCATCTGTAAATTGGGGATAACAATAGCACCTACCTCCCAGAGCTATTGTGAAGATCAAATGAGATAATAATTGTAAAACACTTAGCACCATGCCTGGCACATAGGAAGCATTTATGTAAATGTTAGCTGTTATTAATGTCATCATCATTATGAATCTAAGCAAGTAGAAACCAAGGGAAGAAGTAAAGACTCCATCCCTAGGGATTTTGAAGAAGAGAAAGCTATGTAGAGAGAGCCATAATTAGGGCAAGGTGATGGGAGCTTTGTTCCAGTACACCAAATTTAGAGGGTGCTTATAGCACCTACAGTCCTCCACCAGCACAGAAGCAACAGAAAGCAGCACCTAGTTAGCAAAAATAATTAGCCAAAAATGAGAAGCTACCAGATGGCAGATTGGGGTGAATTCTTCCCTACCCCCAACATACTCATCTCTGTGAAATGATGCCTCCCCCAAAATGATCTTGCCCAGGTGTCTCAGGCTCTCTGTCCTTCTCTACAGGGCAGTAGCCACCTCAGCTGAGGGCAGAGTTTGGGGTGCTGAGCACAAACTTTCCCAGTTTCAGTTAGGCAACTACCAGTCCTGGAGAGCTTATGCATTCACCTGCCTAACAACAGGAGGTTGGACACAATGACCTCTGAAGGGCCTTTTCAGGACTAGAAGGATTCTTAGGGTTCCCTCCCATTATTTGAAAATGTCATTCATTGGGTGTCCTTAGTCATCATTTGCCTGCTAGCACTCCTTAAATTGGAAGAAACAGAACAAGCTGTTTTTGAAAAGATGAAGGAAAAAAAATGTTCCTCAAGAATGCAATCAAATCAATTGTAGAATGAGTCTTCTGGAAAGGCAGAATGGGGGAGACACAGAGAAGGAAGAAAACCAGGAGTTTTGCAATCACAAATTCTTTTATAGTGCAAGGAAGTGAAAAATTCAATCCCTTTCCCTTAATCTCGAAAAGGATAAAACCAGGATTTTACATTATAACAATTACCTGTCCTCCTGCTTCCTAGGAGTGGTTAAAGGCAAGGGGGATTTGAAATAGGGAAAATGAGGGATTCAAATATTTGGGTAGAATTTGGAAGGGGTTCAGGAGGCCAAAAATAAAATCTCACTTGGATGGCAGAGAAGGTGGACTAGGTGATAAACATTCACCTTTCCCTTCTTTCTCCTTGCCTATCCCTAAAACAAAAGGGCTGCTTTCACTCATTTTATTTTGTTTTCTTTTGTTTGTTTTTTTTTGAACCAAATAAATACATCAGCAATATGGAATAAGGAAAGAATGGTGAAAATCTTGAGATTTTTAAAAATTATTATTCTTTAGTTGTCTTCTTCCCTCTTTTTTTCTTTTTCTTTTTCTTTTTTTTGGGGGGTCTCTTGTCTCTTTGCTAGTTTCCATAGCAACAACGACTAGTAAGCAGTTTGCCTCCTTCTCTCTGGCTGTCATGCAGACGATTTCAAACAGGGTCAAAAACAGCCTCTGGTTTGGTAAAAGAAGTAATACATTCCTTTCCTTTCCCTCTAATGGCTTTGTGGGTACATGTTCACACCTAGATTTACCTGTTCAGTTGTCATGAATGAGCACCCTGTTAAGGATGTTGGCTCATTTACTACTGCAATATGTTACCTTCTTGGGGACGGGGGAGAAGAAATAGCTCGTTTTTCTTTCAAACACATATTTGAACGTGTAAATGATTCCATTTAATTACAAAATCTCAGATTAAATAGAGGCGCCAGGGTCAAGTATCCCATGCTATTTTCCAGATGCCTTGAAAAGGGGAGATCATTTTCTGCAAAATTCCCCAGCCCCCATGTGCAAAGTTTAGGGAAGCAGAAAAGGAAGGTATGTATCTGGCCTTAACTTGGTTAATTCACTGAGTTCCTGGATACGATAGATTTGCCTACATCTCAAGTTGTGATATTTGCTTAAATTTATAATATGTAGATTTTCAGTTTCAGCATTTGAGATTTTATGGGGTTTCTACCTCCTCTTCCCTTTCTTGGGTACGTTTCCTGAAATTAGGGTATACTGCCACCAGATGGAGGTGATGTCTTACTAATGGCCATCTGCGCCCAAAAAATGAAGTGTCATATAGTAAGGTTTGTTTATAGGTGTCTTTTGCTGGATTCAAATAAACATACTTTTCTTTCTTTAAAAAAAATAAGAGCATAACTTTACTAAAACAGTTCAAAGATATTAAATTCATTTAATATTAAAAGGTATTAAACATATTTTCAGTATACTTTTAAAGAAAGAATTAAATACCTAATTACAAACTGGTATCTCAAACTAATCCTTTTCTGTTATCAATTACAGCTTAATTTATTGTTCTTTTTGTCCTCTGACTTTGATCAGAATGCAACTTTCTAAATTTCCCAGTTCAATCTCTCTTGAGGCTGGTGTATACCTGTAGGACCTCAAGCCAGTTGGATATCAAGTGTCCTGCAGTGTTTGACAACTGCTGATTGTGAGTACATCAACAAGGAATGATTCAGAATCGCAGAATCTCCAAGTCGGAAGGGAATTTGGAGGTCATCTAATCCAACACATACATGAACGAGAATCTCCTCCCAACACATTCCTGTGACTGTATCTGGATGCTGTTGCTGTTCCTTTGCCATGTCATTCCCACCTCAGCAAGATATCTCTAATTATTTGTCCCCACCTGCAGATTCATGTCCAGATTTTTCTGTTCGTATTGCATTGCCCCTTCAATTTCTGTGGACTCCCTGCTTCTTAACCCACTTCCTTGAACTTTGGAGCGCTACCTGGAGGGAAGGGGGTGCCCTTCTTGCTTTATTATGCTTTTAGATTTCTGACCTCCTGGTTGACCTGATTTTTTTATACCAGTGCTGTCCTTCTGACTGATCTCTTGTCCAATTGCTGACTTCCTATATGACTGGATTTCTGACTCCCACAGTGACCCCTTTCTCTTCTCTGGCCAGTTTGTCAAATCCCTGCAACTCCTAAGCAACTTCAATGCAATCACTAGGGATCCTGGGGCCTAGTATACTCCTGGTTCTCCCTGTCTGACCTGTACAGTCCCATGCCCTGGTGCCAACAGATTGTCTTATGCTATAGTCATCTTCCATAGGTTTCAGCTTCCTGGACTTTGAGAACTTCTCCTTTGTCTTTCCTACATAATACCAGGCAAAAGAGAAAGAAAAGGACTCTATGTGGTATAGGAGACAATGCGCCATGCTTGGAGGCTGGGACAGCCTGGGTTCAACTCTAGCTTCTCCTTATATTGTGCAGTGTGACCTTGGGCAGTCATATAACCTCTTAGAGCCTCACTTCCTCATCTGTGAAATAAGCTGGTGGATTAGCGGGCCTCAAAGGTCCCTTTTTGATCTAACCCTATGTTCCTGTGGGGAACAAAACAAAACAAAACAAAATACAAACAGAGCTCTTACAACCCATCTTCAGAAAAAGGATCTGCAGAACATTTTATCCTCATACATGGATCCAGATTCCCAGATATAATACCCCATCCTGGGATTCAGAAAATATGCTGGTATGTTAATAGTGTGAGTATTAGACACCAGCATTTGGCCTTAGGGGTCAAGGGACTTGGTTCAAAAGTCCATTGCTCTGAAGAACTTAACCTTCTCATTTGGGGATTGCTACTTGGGGTGGGGGAGAGTTATGATTATTAAATGTATCACATGAACCACTGGACATGCTTCACTTTATTCCCAGTTATCTTCACACACACACACACACACACACACACACACACACACACACACACACAAGCCCTTCCTTTTTGTTCTGGAACTTTAGTCAAATCAATATCGACATTGCTATTGGAAAGGGTGTGTCAATCTACTGCTCTACTCACGAACCCTATAACTTTCCAAACCAACCCTCCCTGGTCACCACTACACTATTTGAGTTGTCTCCCCAATTAAAATATAAGCTCTTTGATGGTAGGGACTATCTGCTTTTGCAAGCATAAGCACATTAGCTTAATAATAGTAAGTATTATTGAATGCTTTTGTTTTTATCCATTCATCCATCCATTCATTCTCTGTTTTAGGCTCTAATTCACAATTATTTTATGGGTTGCGGTGCATTTTGCCACAATGTACCAAGTAGATTTGTTCCCCTGCCCTCAAAGAGCAATATAAAAATGTTTTGTTTTATTTTAAATAAATACAAAGGCAGGGTTGCTACCCCACCCAGAAGTGGGAAACAAACTTCTAGTGGTTTTCCTCGTAGTGGCAGTAAGGTAGGTTGCATGAGGAAGAACTTCCTCCATCCCTCCCAGTTGCAAGGTCACCAGTCAGAGCCAAGGGTACATAGCCTGGCCAAAGAACAGCTTTTCCTCTATGTAATGGTAACTGACTTCCATGAGAATGAAGTCTTGTCAGTGTCCTACGCTGAGGCCACTGAGCTAACCCATCTTGGAGGATATACCATGACATTTGGGGAGACTGAAGAGGAGGTCCCAGAAAGCAAGGCAAGAGCCAGACACATTCCCTTTCCATGTCCCAGGTCACCATCCAGCACCAAACCAACCACAGTGAGGGCCTCTGTGGCTTAGGAGGTGGAATTACACAACCGTCTTAATGAGGTGTTTGCTAATCAGAATGACAGTATCCTAAACCTGAAGCGTGAAAGGCCCCAAAGATTGTCTCTTTTTTTTCCTGTTCCTTTGACTTTCAAAGGAGAAAATAAGAAGGAAGTGAAGAAAGCAAGGAGGTTAAAAGGGAACTTGAGAATATAATTGCTTAATTTGCAGCATTTTCTTCACTGATTATAATCACTTTTAAACAAAATAGGGTTGTTGGTATGAGCGTTAACTATATCCTGACCAAAATTTTTTTTTGCTTTCCATTATATTTCCCCTTAACCCATACTCTCTGATTAATATCTGCTACAAACACTTTTAAAAATATCTCACTTTCTAAGTGCTGTCCTCTTTTTGAGTTTACTAGGTTTTGCTGGGGTATTCCTTATCTTTTGTATTTGACAACGGTCTGGGTCTTAGGTCACTAATGATCTCTTTATTGCCAAAATTACCAAGAGGGCTCTGACCTGGAGTCAGAAGACCTGACTTCAAATTCTGTTTCAGACACTTAATAGCTGTATGATTCTGGGCAAATCATTTAACCTCTGCCTGCCTCAGTTTTATCATCTGTAAAATGGGAACAATAATGGTACTGTTGCTTAGTCACATCCAACTTGGTGACCTCAGTTAGAGATTACTTAGCAAAGATACTGGAGTGGTTTGTCATTTCCTGCTGCAAGTCATTTTATAGATGAAGAACCGAGGCAACAGGGTTAAGGGATTGCTCAGGGTCACGTGACTAGTAAGGGTCTGAGGCCAGATTTGAACTTATGAAGATGAATCTTCATGGTTCCAAGTCCAGCATGCTATCCACTGTGCCACCCGGCTGCCTGAGGAGAGCAATAGCCCCTAGCTTTTAGGGTTGCTGTGAGGATAAAATGAGATAATATTTGTAAGGTGCTTTGCAGATCTTAAGGCACCATATGAACGTTAGTTATTGTTATTGTTATTATTACCTAAACAGATACCTGTAGATGTAAGCAGGTCAGTGGGTAAAAATTTTGTCTTAATGGGGCCCTAGAGATAATAGTAGAGCATAAAAAAGCGTAGAAGACAAAAGCCACTCCCTTCCACAGATGGCACTGGCTGGTTTAGGCGTCCACTGGTCCAGCAACATGGCGTGCCTCAAAGAATATCGCCCTAGGCGCCGAAAGGCCATTGGTAAGAATCCAGAATCTGTCACAGATTCACTTGGACAGGCAATGTCCCCTCTTTGGGTCTCAGATTCCTCATCTGTAAGTTGAGGGTGGGAGGAAGAGGTAAGAGAGCTATGAATGACCCATCTCTAAAGTCTGATCCAGCACCTCTAACATTCTATGATTTTAATCGTACTCTTCAGGAGGTAAATGATAAATATCAGACCAGCGAGGGGTGATTTTAATTGGATGTATTACTCTCGCTGGTTGATTTGGTGCTAATTGACAATTCAGTCAGCCAGTAAAAAGGAATACAGGAATGTTGGATCTTCTACTATCTTTTTCCTGCTTGTTTGATGCAAAGAGGGCCTGGATGGTGATGGATGTCTGCATATTGTCCAATGCTGGCACAGACCAAGGGAAAAGTGAATGCCACCAAATCTGTTCATTACTACTTTCTCTTTCCCTCACTATTACCCAAGTAACTGCAGTTGGGGGCTGAAGGGATTTCCAACTGGATTGGAACCTGAGCTATTCCAAAAAGGGCAGAACCCACAAATGCCTCAGCTTTGCAATACACTTGACACCAAGCTCTGAAAATACACAGATACACAGCCTGATTAATGCAGTCCAAAGAGTAGATGAGTATGGATAGGCAATTAGTTTAGTGCTGCGGGTGAAGAGAAAGGGAACAAACATTGAAGTGCCTACTATGAGCCAGGCACTGTGCTAATTACTTTACAAATACTACCTCATTTCATAATTATTATGGAAATGTTTTATATAGCTACACATGTATAACCTATATTGAATTGCTTGTCTCCTCAATGAGGGAGTGGGGAGGTAAGAAGGGAGAGAATTTAGAACTCAAAGTTTTAAAAACAAATGTTAAAAATTGCTTTTACAAATATTCTCTCATTTGATCCTCACAAGAACAACAACTCTGGGAGGTAAATACTATTATTATCCCCATTTTATAGTTGAAGAAACTGAGGCAGATAGAAATGAACTGATTTGTCCAAGGTCACACAGCTGCTAAGCCACTGAATGAGGTCTAGACCTCCTGACTATTAGCACAGGACTCTGGGGAGGTAGCAGAAGGAGCTGGCTGGTGGGCTGTAGAATGATTTGGTAGGTGTGTGAGAGGGTAAGTGTGAGTTGAAGAGAAGGAGAGTAGGAAGTGACATGACCACAGAATGCTGCTGAATCTATAGTTCAGTGAAAGCCAGGAGATAGTGGCCCAATTCCTCATGTCAGCCTCTCTAATACGTAGTGGAGAAGCCCCGCCTAACAGAAAGGATGATTACTCTTTGCTAGCTGAAAAGACCGTCAAACACTTTAAATTAAAATTGTGCAGAGTGAGGTTGTGTTTCATCAAGTGAAATAATCTGAGACTGCAGAGCATAAAGCCTTCTTTAGACAGCAAAGCAATGGGTCTCTGCATGCAGGGAATTCAACCTTGAGCAGAGCACAGGGTCTTACTTGTCCCTGAGGAGCTAGTAGGAAAATAAGCAAATTTTCACAGCTGAAAGAGAGGAATGTGGCCTCAGCACTATCTAGAGTACACACATGCACACACACGCACGCACACACACACACACACACACACACATACACACACACATTTATACCCTCTTTCCACTATCTCTGCAACACAGTATTCATACAACTTCCCTATAACTCAGAATTCACAAGATGGAAGGACCCACATATTTCCATACACACATGTATAATGCAGCCAATTTTCCATCATTTGTACTAATGGAAGAAAGTCATGGCATTGAAAAGCTAAGAAAAAAAAAAGCACTGCAAACCCAAACTGAATACAGGATTAGGTATTAAGAGAAGACTTAGCAGAGACATGACAGCAGTCTTCAAGTATATGAAGGGTTGTCATGTATAAGATGAATTAGACATCTTAGGTTTGGCCCCAGAGGGCAGAAATTTCTCCTGCCTCTGTGCATTTGCAATATACTCTACCCTCATCTCCTCTCAGCATTCTCATCTTCCTTCAAGATCAGATCCTCTGTCAAGCCTTCCCTGATGTCCCTAGCAATTAATGCTCTCTCCCATGAAATTACTTCTGCATTTATTTATTATTTCCTGGACATCTTCTCACCACAACCCTACTCTCCCACCATGTCCACCCCACCAGACATTTGGATTCTACTCCTGGGTCCCTCAGCTCTGAAAAATGAGCCTTCACCTTATCTTGCTGGGGTCTAGTCCTTCATGACGCTTCCAATGGTTTCCTCACCATGCCCCTACTCAATTTCCCTTAAAAGTTTGGCTTTCTCCACTAAAATGTAAGTTCCTTGGCTATTGGGGCCATCATACTCATTTGAATTTGTATCTCCAGCACCTTGCATATGACCTGGCACATAGTCAGTGCTTAATAAATGCTTTGTCTACACTAATCGCATCCATTTCCCCATCTCACAAAATCATTTTTGTCTTTGTGTCCCCAATGCCATGCCTCAGACAAACTGAGGCCTGGGAAAGACCTTAATTTAGAAAGGCCAAGGTCATCTATTACATCCTGGGCCATCACCAGTCACCTTGACTTTTGTCTTGCCACTGGACTGTGATAACTCTGGAGGAGAGAGTAAGACTGAGGACTTGGCAAAGCTCTGAATCAGTTAAATCCAATTAATTCATAACTCAAGATGTCATATCACCTTCATGATACCACTGGTCCTCTTTGAGAACAAAGGATGAACGACAAAAACAGCAGTATATTGAACATAGTAGGCACTCAATAAATGTTTTTTAATTGAAGTAGTGAAAGTTCCAAATGACTCTTAGGACTAGGACCAATGGATGTCCCTTGGTGCTTATCAAATTATACCCCCAATTTCCAGGTTTACTATTTTTTTTTTAAAAAAAGCTTCTTAAAATTTGGCTTGCCCCCAAATGGAATGGGTTATCTGGGGAGTGGTAGTGAACTACCCATCATAGGATATCTCAAAGTACTACACGAAGGACCATCTGGCAGCAGTGGTAGAGAAGGAATGGGTATTCATGCTTCAGGACAGTTGGGGGTTGTATCCTGTTCCGATAACAGGTAGTAAGGAGCCAAAGATCAGGCTTCATGATGAGAGTGGGACAAGGCCCAGCAGTGATAGCTGATAGCATACCAGTTTTCCTTCTCCCAGATATCAGCAGCCAGACAATGCAGCTACTTTTCACCCAGTAGGCCAGAATAGGGCAGAAAGAATAGCCACAGTCAAAGGGAATTAAACGGGAAAAATACCTAAAGTCTTATGACTCCAAAATTAGTGGTCTTCCCACATTTACCTCCTCTTGCCACCTAACTTCTTTGGACTCAGGTCATCAGGTAATGATATGTGAACCTTGAAGCAAGACAAGGGTATAGGTAAGTGATTAGCAATTGAATATTTTTCTCCTTTCTAACTACTGGGAGTTCTATCACTCAGCATTGGGCCCCTACTTGGTCTCTCTGGTCCTCCTACCTATTAACTTAGCATCAGTAGCAACAATCATGTTTATCTTTATATGATTGTGCTAAGCCTTGTTCCTCTTCCTTCTTGCATTTGTAATTTCCTCTCTTGGGATGGTCTTTTAGCAATTTCGTTGCTCATGAGCACCTCTAGTGGACAATGGAAAACTGGAGAGGAAACTCCATGTTGGACCATTTTGGCACTGATTATTAGTTTCTGTTGGTTAAAATAAGTCCATGAAAATACTAGAATCATTGTCTCTAGAGATCTTAAAGGTCATCTAGTCAAATCTGTCCACATTCTGCTTGCTAAATGCTGGGATTTCTACCTTCACAATATCCTTCCTATGTTCCCCTCTCTCCACTCGCACAACCACAACCTGCGCTCAGCACCTTTCATCTCTCATCTGAACTATTGTAATGGCCTCCTACTTGGTCCTCTTGCCTCATGTATCTCCCCACAAAGCTGCCAAAGTGATTTTCCTGAAGTATAGAACATGCCGTGCCCCCTTCTCCCCAACTCAATAAACTTCAGCACTTCCTGTTTACCTCCAATATATTAAAAAAAAATTTCTTCATTAGACATTTAAACCTCTTCATAATCCAGCCCCTTCTTATCTTTCCAGGTTTTTCACACATTATTTCCCTCCACAAACTCTACAAACCAGCTCAAATGGCCTATATGCTGTTCCTTGAAGTCAGTTCCTTGACTTAGCATTTCCCATCTTTGTACCTTAGCATGGTTTCCTATGCCTGAATGATTCTGATTCTTCACTTCTACTTCTTGGAATCTCTGGCTTTCTTCAAGATTCAGCTCAAATGTCATCTTCTGCATGAGGTCTTTCCCTGCCTGCCCCACTCCCCTCTTAATCCCTTCATGCTTCCCATCCAGACGCTAGACCCTCTTATTGTGAGGATACATTCCATCTACTCTATCTATCCATTTCCTATGTATCTAAGTATTTACATATTGTCTCCCTGATTAGAATGTAAGCTCCCTGAGGGTAAGGGCAGTTTTGCATTCTTTGTATCCCCAGTGCCTAGCACATAGTAAGCACTTAATAAATGCTTGTTAGTTGATTGGCTTCTTGAAGAAGCCAGAAAGGGCATTGCTTATTGTAAAAAGAAAGCTACCCAGAGGCATGTGATATTCTGTGATTTAATTTACTTTTTCTCATCTTCCTATGGTGACTGTATTCTTGATTCTGCTCTCCTGGCATCTCCAACTCAGCTTTGACATTTTCAGTATCTGGTAACTTGCTGGTAACTCCCTCAGCTAAGCACTCATCTTTGAGCATCTGTTCTGGAGACAACTTTGGCTTTGGCCTTCTTGGCTGTAAATGAGAACTACGTTCTATGCGTCTGGTTTTCCTGGCTTTCTCCCCACTCCTGACCCACTGGTATGTCATTAGCCACCACTGCTGAACTTTGTCTTACTCTCAGTATGAAGCCAAAATCCTTTGTTGTTGGTACAGAATACAACCCCCAACTTACCTGAAGCATGAATACCCACTCCCTCTATACAAGGATGCCAGACAGTTCTTCATGTGCTACTTTGAGATCTCCTATGACAAGTAGTCTACTACCGCTCCATAGGTATAGCAGGGATAGCTACCCTCATTCCTGTTCATAGGTATGCTGGATGGCGGAGGGGGAATTAGAATAAAAATTATGGTAATTCCAAGAATCAAGTGGGTTTTTCCACCCCACCTTTTGTGCTATTCCTCCGTCTCTGTACCTGCCCAGAACTAGATTATGGGAAAATAATTACCATCATCTCCATATTCTATATCTATTCTCCAGTCTAACTAAATGTCAATGATTCAGCTCCCAGGCAGCCAGTAATATTTGTTGAGAATCTTTTCCGCACAGAGCTCTCTGCTAGGCACTGATGTGTGAGAGAAGACAATCAGAAGATACAAATCCTTGTCCTGAAGACCTTGAAGAGATTGGATGACCATAACAACATGAAAGAATCTAATTGCAGTGGATCTGAGAATGTCTCCTTGTCACTTGCCTTGTGACATAGCCATACCCTCGTCCCTGTCTTATCCCACTCCTGCTTCACCAAAGGCTCATCAGTGCTCAGTTCTCCCTCATGTGTGAATTGGCTATTAGAAATTAACTAACCCAACCCTTGATAGACAGAATTTGCAGAATGCCATGCCAGTCAGTGGGAGAAGAGCCAAGCATGAGAGGGGTTACAAGTGTACAAAAGCAAAGCCTTGTCAAAGAGAAGCTGTTATTTCAATCTAGGAGGAAGGGCAAGCAGAGGGCAGAGTATATATACATATATATATATGTGTGTGTGTGTATGTGTGTGTGTGTGTGTGTGTGTGTGTGTGTGTGTGTGTGTGTATAAAAGGGAAGCAGGAAAATCAGGAAGTCAATAATCAGGGAAGGTCAAGACATGGGCAAGCTGGTCCCAGTCCATTTGAAGCATGAGGGTATATTAGAAAGAATACTGGACTCTGAGCTGGATCACCTGAGTCAGAACCCTGGCTCTTGGGCTTACTCTCTGGGTAACCTTGGGCAAAGCACATTTTCTCCTCTAGACCTCAATTTTCTCATTAGCAAAATGAGAAATGAATGAATGATCTCTAAAGGTCCCTCCAGTTCTAACATCTGGTAATTCTGAGAGTTGACATAAACAAATGAAGGATAAGGAGTCAAGAGCCAAGTCAAATTCAGAAAGTAAGTCAGTGCCATATGGTCATGGGCTGACAATATGACCGTGCCAAAGGGGCTAGTTGTCTAACGCTTCCATACCATGGCTGATGCTTCTTTTACACGCTCCTTTCTGGTCTTTAAAGGGAAAACTAAGTGCAGGACTGACACTGCTTTCTGTACTCCTGACATCTAATCCCCTCATCCCACCAGAGCCCTTCCACAGGCCAAGCTGCCCTGGCAAAGCAGCCCTAATCCTAGGAGTTGGATCCAAATCACCAAGGCTGTGCTGACCAGGCAGCTCATGGCATTGTCGATTAATGACTTCAGGGCTGCACAAGACATTGCAGGCTGCTCAGTTGAGAGAAAGATAGGGGTAAAACAAAAGACCATTCAGGATTTTCCCCTACCCTCCAGATCATTTCTCCCTCCCCCCTCCCAGAACCTGCCCTGGATTGTGAGTGATTTTCCAAATCTTTACCAGCTGCCTGGCACTTTGCCCTAGATCAATAAGTCTTCTTCAGAGTTCCAACTTGCAAAAATATTTACTGTACATAATTTAATAGAATACTCTCCTGGATAAGGAGCTGACACTTTTAATTACCTGGATCAAGGGCTCTCCTTCTATAGAACTCGCTTGTGGTTCAGAATGCAAACTAAAGGCAATTGCTCAGACTTCTCCTCACTTCATCTTTGGAAAGATTGGCCTCTTTGTGGGGAAGCTGAGGGCACTGTGTTGTCAGAGAAATAGAGAGTTTGGCAAATGGGGCTAAATGGAAAAACCTGGAAGTTGCACCCTGGAAGTTGCAGGGAAGGTGACAGACTATTAGTATCAGGTCTCAGCTGATAACAGCCCAGGGTAGGGCCCAGGGGAAGCCAAGGAACAAGGGGTAAGTGTAGAACAATAGGAGGATATTGAGTTTCTATACAGACATGGGGTGCCACTTACCCAACATCCCCTCCACCACTGTACCACCAGCTCTCACCAGGATATCTAAAATATCAATCAACCAATAGTAATAAGCTCCTACTATGTGCCATTGTGTTAAGCACCATGCAAAGATAAAAATAGCATAGTCCCTGACCTCAAGGGGCTTATATTTTATCAAAGGAGATAACACGTATGTGAGCATATACAAAAATCTGTGGTTTTCTTAGTGTAAGGAATTCCCAGGTGCCTTCTACCAATGCAGGTGGTCACCTCTTCCACTACTTACAGTCTTAGAGAGTTTCCTGGGGCCCTCAGTGGTTGAGGGTCTTCCTGGTTTCAGGGCCAGCTCTCTATCCTCTACCACAGATTGCATCTCATACAAAATAGACACAGCATATATACAAGGTAAGTGGGGTTGAAGGAAATTTGGGATTCTAAGAAGGAGAGGTAAGAAAGGAATGCTTTCCAGACATGGGGGTTGTGGCACTTGAAGGCTGAAGGGAATGCCAATGATACTTTATATACCATCTGGGAGATTCCCTGAGGGCATTTCCATTGTACCAGGGCTTCAAGAAACAAAATTAAGCAGAAGGCTTATTGCACCTGGCTGTGTTACCTATCAGCTAGGTGACATTGCCTAGGTCACTGAGCCTCTCCTGGCCACAGTTTCCTCACCTATAAAATGGGGGTGGGAGGCATACCTAATGACTGCTTAAGTCCCTTCCTGCTCTAAGTCAATGACCCTAGGAATGAGCACTGGGCCTGAGGTCAACCAGGGTGTTTACAAGAGCTGGAGAAAAGGAGTTGGGGACTCCTTGGTCACGGCAATGTATATATGAAAAGGGGTGGCATGTAGTGAGACTGCAGACTTAGAGAAGCTAGGCAAGGCTGAGGGAGCAATCAGCAGGGCTGCCTACGGTTTTCTTCCCCTGTGTCTTTATTGTGGTGAATATCAGGTATTCACAGGTTCCTCTGTTCTTTCTGCGGTCATAGGAACACATATTTAGAGGTAGAAGTCCATAAAAGGCCATCTAGGCAGCAAGGTAGTGCAGTGGATAGAGGGTTGGAGCTGGAATCAGAAGAGATGAGTTCAAATCCATCCTCAGATGCTTACTAGCTCTTGGACTGTAGGCAAGTCACTTAACCCCTATTTGCCTCCATTTCCTTATCTGTAAAAAGAGAATAAGGATATCTTAGGTGAGGGCAGCAAACTGGTGCAGTGGATAGAGCTCTGAGTCTGGAGTCAGGAAGATCTGAGTTCAAATTCAGCCTCAGGCCCTTACTAGCTTTGTGACCCTGGGCAAATCACTTAACCTATATTTGCCTCTGTTCCTCATCTGTAGAATGGGAACACACTGGAGAATGAAATGGAAAACTATTCCCATCTCTTCGCCAAGAAAACCCGATGGATAACACAACTGAATATTTGAACAACAAGCCAGGTAGCACCTAGCTCCTAAGGACTATTGTGAGGATAAAATGAGGTAATTTTTGTAAGGAGCTTTGCAAACCTTAAAATGCTATATAAATTTTAGCTATTATTATTATTATCATCATCATTATTATTTAGTCCAATACTCCCATTTTACAGATGAAGAAACTGGGGCCAGAGAGGCTGAGTGATTTGCCCAATGTCACATATCTATTAAGTACTAAACCTGAGATTTGAACCTAAGTCTTCTGACTCCAAATCCAGCATCAGTTTCCTGGTCTATAAAAGAAGAGGTTGAACTACATGACTTCACTTACCCTTCACAGCTCTAATCCCATGATGCTATATTGATGAATACTACTAGTGGGGTGGCTAGGAGGTGGTGACCCTGGGGATTTTTTAAAAGCCTGAAAACCAAGCTACAGGACTGGCTGGCAGATTATCCCTTTCCAGACAACCTGAGAGGTCTGATGCTCATGCTTATCCAGCTCAATGACTGCCTGGAAGACCAGAAGAGGTGAGCTTTGGACCAAGATGAATGAGTGATGTTAAGGGACAGGCAAAGGAGCTCTGAGCCCATGCATCTGGAAGCCAGCTGTCAATGGCAGGTACTTTAGGGTTGGTGATACCAAAGAAGAGAAGAAAAGGTAGGAGAGTCCTGGGGCTAGGCAAATAGCAGAGAGTCAGAGACTTAGTGTCTTTATTATGATGCCTGTGGATCACTCATTTGGGCCATGGGGTTGCTCTAATCATAGCCTGCAACCACAACAGAGGTGTGGAAATCACAGCCAAGCTTTGTTCCAGATGCAATCTAAGCACTGCTCATCATATATGATTCTAATAGCTGAACTTACTCCCAATCTCTCATCTAATTCTCATCCCTGAAAGGGGGGACCTGGTAGTGGGAACCAGAATGGGACCCAGGGATGGGGCAAATTCTGTGTTAGAATGTGTACCTGGTATGCCTTTCTGTCCTGTCTGGAGCATAGGACAACAAAAAAACAAGCCCTTAATGTCACTAGTGAGCTGAATAACCCAACTTCCTGCTAAGGACGCTAGCCTAAGATGGACAGTGGTAGGGACAAAGGTTTCTTATAAGTCTAGCACATTCTGATTGCTTTGAAACTGCTGTGTTCATCCAAAAGATTGGATGGATCATTCTTCTGATCTCACATCCCCATATTGGCTCTCACGCCTCCAGGTAAAATTACAAGAGCTTGAGCTTCTATCAGAAATCTTCTGGGAAAGGGACAGAGAAAAGCTTCATGAGTTTGGGTCACTGGTTCTCAGGTTTTTTGCAGTAGTAAAAGCCTTCAATTAAGACAATATTTTGTCTGAGTCATTACAGTAAATTTTTTTAAAATTATTTTTATAGGCCTGCTCCCAGTGGTGTCCAATAACATAAGGCTAATTGTTTTTTGAAATTCAAATCTATTTAATTCCAAATCTAGCAATGTTATGAAGAGGTTGCTTAGTGAGAAGAAATACTGGACCCACCGTATGCAATATCTGACAACAATTTTCATTTTCCCATTTACTTACATAAGGCCCTACTGGTGGAGGGGATGGGAAGAGAGATTATTTCAGTTCATCACATTTTCGCTTTAAAAATTCAGCAGGTTTGTTTTTAAATTTTCTGTGTTTTATTTTCACATATCTTTGTAATTTTGGTGGAATCATGAAAATAATTTTCAAAACTTGGCAACATAATTCAAGTGGTACATAGGAAACAAACTCATTAGAGGAAAAAAGCAAAGTACTCAGTTATTTTGCTTTCTTCTTCTTCTTCTTCTTCTTTCTTCTTCTTCTTCTTCTTCTTCTTCTTTTTTGCAGTATTGGGTACTAGAACTAGGTTCCAGGATATTCCAATTTCCTCATCTTTATAATAAGAGAGTTGGAAAAGATGACCCTTAAAGTGTCCTCTGGCTCTAAATCTATAGTTTAGATGGGGTGGTCCTAAGATCCTAGATTTAGATCCAGAAAGGATCTTAGGGATCACCTGGTTCAGGGGTGGTGAACCTGGGGCCTCAAGGCCACATGTGGCCTTCTAGGTCCTCAGGTGCAGCCTTTTGACAGAGTCCAAATTTTACAGAACAAATCCTTTTATTAAGAAGATTTGTTCTGTGAGGTTTGGATTCAGTCAAAGAGCCGCACTTGAGGACTTAGAGGGCCACATGTGGCCTCGAGGCCACAGGTTCCCCACCCCTGACCTAGTTCAACCCCCTCATTTTACAGATGAGGAGGAAACTGAGAGTCTAAGCAACTTGTTCAAGGTTATAAAGATAGTAAATGGCACAGCTATAATTCAAAGGTAGCTTTTCTGATTCCAAACCCAGCATCCTTTCCATCATCCCATGCTGCCTTAATTTTCTGTTAACACTTTTCTCCCCTCATCTCTTCAAATCTCCCAACATTAACCAATTATTCATAAAATTTATGGTTAAAGGCACTTCACCTCTCTGGGACTCAGTTTATTCATCTGTAAAAGGGGGTTTTAGAAAACTATATGGAAACTTAAGTTGAAGAGGTGTTTCTGAATAGTTGTCATGTGGAAGAATTTACTCTGTTGGGCCCCAGAAGGCAGAACCAGAAGCAATGACTGAAAATTGCCATGAGTTAAACTTAGGCCTGATGGAAAAAAAATCCTAATAATGAGAGCAGTCCAAAAGTGGGAAAGACTCCTTCATGAAGTGCTGGGTTCTCCATCCTTAGAGATGTTCAAGCAGAGACAGAACAACCACTCCTTGAGTGTGATATAGTTGGGTTTCTTTTCAGCGGTTGGTAGCACTAAATGGCCACTGAGATCCTTCCAATTCTAAAGCGATGGGATCTTATGACCAGAAAGTCTAAGGTCTCTTTCAACCCTCTGATCTTATGAGTCCTAAGAAGAAAACTCCCATTTTCAATGCTTACAACAAAAATCACATTTTGATCATCTCTATTCAGAGTTAAGTGCCTGTACCTCTCCATATACATATATAGATATATATAAGTATATATATATCTATATATCTATATATCTATATATATATCTATATATATAGATATATAGATATATATGAAACACATAACCATTTATTTTCCAATTCCCTTCTTCAAAGGATATCTTCAGGGTATCATCTTAAAGTTGTGATGATATCTTCTAAGAAATTCATTCATTCAATCATTCAACAAATATTTATTGAGCGCCGGTTTCTGTAGAGGTACTATAGGGGATACTCAGAATAATAATACACAATCCCTGCCCTCGTTCAAGTCAATCAATTCAACAAATATCTATTAGCTTACACTCAGTCTAATGGGGAAGATAAGACAGAATGTGGAAGTCTGATACCGAGGTTACAAAGTATTACGGGAGTTCTAACTGGGGAAAGACAACTTCTTTCTGGAGGGGGTGGGGGCAGAGCAATCATAAAGTCAGAGCTGGGAGAATTTTCCTCAGTGGCTAACTGGTCCAACTCCTTCACTGTACAGATGATGAAACTGAGGTCCACGAGGTTTAGTGACTTACTCAAGGCCACACAGGAAGTAGTAGCAAATCCAAATCTTTTGTTCCAGGTGTTTAGATGAGTCACAGAGAAAAGCTGTGAGGACATCTGCTGTGATGAGAGGCAGTGTGTCCTAATGGATAATGAACAGGTCTTGGAGTAGGGAAAACCTATGTTCAAATCCTGCCTCAGATATTTCTCAGCTATGTAGCCCTGGGAAAACTATCTAACCTCCATGGCCTCAGTTTCCTTATCTGTAAAATGAAGATGATTGGACCAGATGGCCAAATCCACGATCCGATAAGCAGTAGGAAATGTAGTAACACATCCCCTTCCTCCAAAATTTCATTTATATTGAAAACAATTCCAGTCTTGTCCAAATCCATTGAGGGGCTTACAGAGAGGTACAGGAGTAGAAAATTGAGGCATTTAGGCAACTCGGCGAATAGAACACTAGACTTGCTGTTCAAATCCTAAATTCAAATCTTTTCTTAGACACACTAGCTGTCTGACCCTGGGCAAGTGCTGTAACCTCTGCCAGGCTCAGTTTCCACATCTGTAAAATAGAGATAATAGCACCTACCTCACAGTTGTTATAACATGTAAAAAAAAAAGCTCTTTACAAATGTTGAAGCATTATATAAATGCTAGATGTTGTTAAAGAGATACATCCATGTATAGTGATTATCTTGGCAACCATAACAAGTTTCATGGGTGTACCTTGGCAGCCAAGCCTAGTGAGCCTAAGGCCCTTCTGGCCCATAGCTCTGTATCCTAAGGCAGCTAGGCAGCACAGTGGATTGAACACTGGGCTTGAAGTCAGGAAGATCTGAATTCACATCTTGACTCAGACACTTTCTAGCTGCGTGACCTGAGCAAGGCACTTCACCTTTGCTTGACTCAGTTTCCTTAACTATAAAATGGCAGATAGTAGATGCTCAATAAATGATTGTTCTCCTTCCCCCTTTCTTCTCACTTTCAATACCTACCCCAGACACCTGGCTTGGATTAGGAGGTTCTGTCTCCTTATGAGAGGCCTAGATGATCTCTAAGGTTCCTTCCAGACTTAAACCTTATATTTCAAGGGTAATATTAGCCTTGTGGGAGGGTGAGGTTAAGGCAACCAAGTGTCCCACATTAGATAAGATAGTCATAGATTTAGGCCTCCCCATTCTAAATCATCTTCTCTTCTTCCTGGAGCCCAGTGGCTAACGTCATCCCTTCCACCAGGGATCAGGGATGCCTTGTATCAGGAAGAAAGGGCAATGGAATAGCTTCTATTGTTTCCCTCCCTATCCTTTCCCTGTCTAGGTCAGGCCTGGTCACAAGACTTGCAAGCCTTTGGCTGATCTGAAATCTAGTCTTTTTTTGTGATGGGGCCATTTCCCTCAAATGGTAATTAGCAACTTCCTTTGGCACTATGGACAAAAGCAAGAGGCTGGCAATCATACTCAGTAGAGCATTGAGGACCCTGTGGGTACTCAATGCGGTATTCAGCTCAAACAACAATCATCCTCATGCTTCCTAATGAACACAGGCACATTTGGTCTCATTGGCAGAGAAGCCAAATAAGAGACTGCTAGGGCCAAGAGGGGAATTTGGGGCCACATGCAGCTATACATCAAAGACTTCAATGTGTTTGCTGTGATAAGGATGTAGAAAATGAAGCAACCTCTGCCCCAAACCCTCTCCAAAATCATATTAAGATAGAACAATATTCTATTCTGGTTGGGGTGAAAATAAGGAAACTCATATGCTGCCATTTTGTGCTAATCATAGGCAGCTAGATGGTGCAGCAGATAGAGTGCTGGGCCTGGGGTCAGGAAAATCAGAGTTCAAATCTAACCTCAGACAATTCCTAGCTGTGTGACCTCCAGGCAAGTCATTTAATCTCTGTTTGCCTCAGTTTCCTACACCATGAAGATAATAACTGTGAGGATCAAATGAAATAATAATTGTGCATTCATTATCAAATTGAGATATTACATTTTTGAGACACCCCCATTTTTAGATATCCATACATATATCATACTATGTGCTTGGTGCATACTAAGTGCTACATAAATATTAGTTGCTGTGATTTATCATTATTATTATTAATTATTAGCATTATTTTCAAATTGGGTGTTTGACCAGTAAGACAATGGGATTTGGAAAATACAGACACGAACTCCAGACTTTTGGTCTTTTGACACTGGAGGAGTAGTGGGGGGAAAGAGGAACAGAATTGTGGATTTTTTTTTCCAGAAACTGGGTGTCCTAAAAAGGCATATATGCTTTGGTCATTAATAATTGCTACATTCGTTTTCTGAAAAAGAAAAGATATTACAGAGTCATGGGCTGATAATATATATACCTTTCAAGGGGAGACTCCTCAGCATAGAGATGCTCCCCAATACCCTGCCCCATGTTAGCTTGGTCGCCATTTTGATTAACTTAAGAATAGTTCAGAGTCTGAGATCTAAGCCTGGCTAGGTTGTTCAGGATGATAAGGATATTAAAGGCAAAGGCCCATTCATGGAAATAGCATTCCCCTGTGGGACAGCCACTACCTTTTTGTATTCTGTGTAGATACCTTGATCTTTGTGAGGTCACAATAAATATCAACTGAGGATAAGAAAAAAAAAAACAACCTATGCCTTTTTAGGACACCCAATTTTTGAGACACTGTGTATATCATCATATATACATGTATATAATATATATATATATACAGACACACATATATGCAGAGAGAACAGACAGACAGAAACAGAGAGAGAGAGAAATACACACCTAATAAAGATTGAATGTCATAGGGCTAGTAAGCTTTCAAGAATGTTCTCCATCAGTAATTTTTCTAGCTTCATCCAGCTTGGATATGCCACCATTGAAGTTTTCTCTCATATATCTTAACACTTGCTCTGAGCTTAACACCCAAACAGGAAACTCTCTGACAGATAGATAGATATAGACACATCTACATGTGTGTGTATATACATATACCAAGCTTTCAACATCATTTAATTTGATCTTCATACATATATGTGCTTGTATGAATATGCATGTGTGTCTATAGATAATAATTTATGGGTGTGTGCATGAGAGATAGACAGAGAGAGAGAGAGAGAGAGAGAGAGAGAGAGAGAGAGAGAGAAAGAAACTGACTAGTGTGCTTTAGAAGGTTTTTGAGGTTCTTTTTTTTTTTTTAGGCAATTGGGGTTAAGTGACTTGCCCGAGGTCACACAGCCAGTAAGTAGCAAGTGTTTGGTCTGAGGTCAGATTTGAACTCAGGTCCTCCTGACTTCAGGGCTGGTGTTCTATCCAGTGCTGTATCCACTGTGCCACCTAGCTGCCCCTGGAAGGTTTTTGAGATAAAAATTTTGTTATGTGTGAAGTTATGTGTGAAGGACTTCACGTCACTGGAAGTATGGAAAAAGCAAAATTATGGTGGTAAAGGCTCCCCCCCATGTTCTAAAGCTGTGCCCAAAACCTTATGGGGGAACATGGCTTGTTAGACATAATGATTAGAGGATATGCAACTTAAACTATTTTCTATCTCACTTTTGAAAGAAAGTTTCTTTCTCATTCAATCAATAAACATTTCTTCAGCACCTTCCATTTATGTCAAATGAAATCTGCTAGCCAATGGGTCACAAACACAGATAAATATAGACTCTGTCCCCAAAGAGCTTATAACCCAATTGAGCCTTCACAGCTCAAGTGGTAAAAATAAAAAATGTAAGAGATATGCATGTGTCCATCTAGCTTGTCAATTCCTCAGGCAAGGGCCTTTTCACGCTAACAAAGGAACCCTCTGCACCAACTAGAATTGTGTCATCTAACAAGGGGGAAAAAAGTCATACCGGACTAAACTATCTGCTTTCAGTATGATGCATGAAGCACAGGCTAGTTAGCATGAAATTTAATTTGCAACAATCAGTCTGTGGTTGGGAAACACTAAATAAACCTGACACATCTTGCATATTCCAGGTGTGGTAGGCAAGAAAAAAAGAATTTTTTCGAGGAGTATGCATGAAGGATACTAGCTGATCTACATTTTACACCAAAAACAATTTTTTTTTTCAGGAAAATTCAACTACACAGAGAGACACACACAAAGAGATAGCTCTATATAATTTGAAAAGAATTGCTGGGAAGAGTAATACTGCTTTTAGAGAACAGTTATGTCTGAACCAAATTGCTGGCACTATGAGGGTAGTGAAAGAGGGTGTCTGAAATAGCTTTTAAGCTGTATGATCTCTGGCCTATGGAGGGGTAGGATGGAAGTTCAAGAAAAGTGGGGGCTATAGTTTGCAGGGATGTAGGATGCAGGCTGGGAGGTTCAATAGATCTGAGAAAAAGAATTAAAACCCTTGTATTGCAATCCCCCATATAGGCTTCTGTTTTTAAAAACTCAGTAAAAATGGTGGCTAAAAGTCTGGAAGAAGGGAAATTGCTAGTACTGAGTCTCGTGTGGCAATAAGATGGGGCAGGCCAGAAATTACTTGTTTAGGCCGTCAGGATGCGAGAGATTCCAAGGTTCTGCATAGACAGGAAATCATAGCTACGGGAACAGCTACTCTAGAGAGAATCCAAGGATTCAGATCATGGAAAAAGTAAAAAGGCAGGAAGCAGGTTTCCAGACAGGGAAGACAAATGTAGCATTCCAGAAGTCAGTACAGGTAGGCAGGTCCCACACACAGGTCCCAATAATAATCACTGATTTAACGATAAAGACTAGCTAATCTTCTCCTTGGCTTCATGTGTCCTGCTGGCTATGGGTGATGACAAAAGAAGCATGCCTCCCTAGGGAAGGCAGTCATCCCTGTTGATTGAGGTAGAAAGGCTGTGCTAACCTAACCTTACACAAAAACAGAATTAGAGATAATGGCTTGGTAGCAGCTAGATAAAACGAAAAAGCAGATTGCACTGTTATATTGCTCTTTAAAATTTGAGACATTCAAAGGATATGAACAGGCAGTTCTCCGATGAAGAAATTAAAGCCATCTATAGTCATATGAAAAAGTGCTCTAAATCGCTATTGAGAGAAATGCAAATCAAAACAACTCTGAGGTACCACATCACACCTATCAGATTGGCCAACGTGACAAAACAGGAAAATAATAAATTGGAACACTAATGCATTGTTGGTGGAGTCGTGAAACGATGCAACCATTTTGGAGAGCAATTTGGAACTATGCCCAAAGGGCTATAAAAATGTGCATACCTTTTGACCCAGCAATAGCACTTCTAGGGCTATATCCCAAAGAGATCATACAAATGGGGAAAGGATCTACATGTACAAAAATATTTATAGCAACTCTTTTTGTGGTGGCAAAGAATTGGAAATTGAGAGGATGGATGCCCATCAATTGGGGAATGGCTGAACAAGTTGTGGTATGTGAATGTAATGGAATGCTATCATGCTATAAGAAATGATGAACAGGCTGACTTCAGAAAAACCTGGAAGAACTTATATGGTCTGATGCTGAGTGAAATGAGCAGAACCAGGAGAGCGTTGTACACAGTAACAGCCATGTTGTGCGATGACTAATATTGATGGACTTGGCTCTTCTCAGCAATACAAGGATCTAAGATATCTCCAAAAGCTTCATGATGGAAAATGCTATCCACATCCAAAAAAGAAAGTATGGAGTTTGAATGTAGATTGAAGCATACTATTTGCTATTTTTTTCTTTTGTTGGGCTTTGTTTCCTCTTTCTGGTGATTACTCCTATTGGTTCTAATTCTTACTTACAACATCGCTCATGTGAAAATATGTTTAATAGGAATGTGTATGTATAGCCTATATCAGATTGCGTGCCATCTTGGGGAAGAAGGTGAAGAGGGAGAGGAGAAAAATTTAAAATTCAAAAGCTCATGGGAAATGATTGTTGATAATTCAAAATAAATTAACTTTTAAAAAAATTTAAAAATAATTAAAAATAAATGAAATTGAGACATTATCAATGGCCAAGAATGACTGAGATTGGATTTCAACTGTAATTGGATTTCAAGTATACCATTGGGTGAAGGAAGAAGGAGGAAGGAGAATCTGTGATCCTTGTCCTTGAGGAATCTACAATATACTTGGGCAGCCCAAGCACACTCAAAGGAAGAGTCTCTTTAGGAAGCAATTACCTAAAACAGGTGACCGATGCCTAGAGAAGTAAGTATGGGGATTGTTGAGGGACTGGGCATATGGAATCTGGGTGAAAGTAAAGAGATGGGCTTGGGTTTGTGTGAATAGGGGGGAGAATACAATCAGCAGAGGTAGATGTTAAGTGGATAATAATGATAATAATGATAGTGATGATGATGATAATCTAGCATTTACATAGGTTTTCAAAGTATTTTACAAATATTTCATTTGCTCCTCATGACACCCTTGGAAGGTAGGCACTATCATTATCCCCATTCTGCAGATGAGGAAACTAAAGAAAATTGAGGTAAAGTGACTTGCCCAGGGTCACACAACTAGTAAGTCTCTGAAGCCAAATTTGAACTCAGATCTTCCTGACTCCAGGATCAACATTCTAACCATTGTACCACTTAATGCCTAGTTAGGCACAGACCTGTGATTTTATTGGTGTAGAGAACTCCTGGAGGAAGAAATTCCCTTGACCAATGCAGGTCAGCACCTCCTCTTCAATTTATAGTCTGTGCCTCAGTTTCCCCATCTATAAAATGAGGGGGCTGGAGCCAGCCTGTAAGGTACCTTCCAACATTTAATTTATGATCCTAGTTTTTTTTAAATGTGTTAATAAGGAGCATTCCATGAAGAATACATGTTTTATTCATTGGACAAGTTTAAATAGTAGGATAAGTTCTGAGGATAAGGTCAGGAAACAGTCCCTGAAAGGAAGCCAAGGAGAATCAATACACAATCAGTGGTATGAGTTGTATCTCAATTCCTTACTGATTTGGAGGTAGCTTATTTTGTAAATTAAGGTCTGCAGGAACAAGCATTCTAAAATGTAACTAATGTAAGATAAACTGCAGTCTGGAAATTTATATTGGCATAATGTTGTGACAAATGAAAAAAGGGGAGGGCATGGATGCAGACCTGAGTCTACAAAACAGAAAGTCAGAGAGAAAGAATTTCATAGTGTGTTTACATCAGTGGCCAGGGGAGATAATGCTTCTATTCTTGTAATGGAAGCTCCATCTATTCCCAGTCTGCAAGACAGAGTGTCTCTAGAGTAGAGAGGGGCAGACTTCTACTGCTTGAAAGAAATATCCCTTAAGAGCATCCTAATTCTATGCTTACCAAGCAACATCTCATCTGTAATTTGGTCTTCTGAGTAGACCAACGCACTGTGAAGGTCATTAACCATACAGCTAACTGGTCTTGCTTATCCTGCTAGGTATACATTGAACTGTCATTTTTTAAAAAAAGCATTATAGTTAGAAAAGCAGTTTACACAGACAGCTATCCTCCAAGTCAGGAAGACATGGGTTCACATCCAGCCTGGGGCAAGTCATTTAATTTCTCAGTGCCAACCCGAATTGGTAGAGGGGATTTCCTCCTCCAAGAATTCACTGCACCAATGAAGTCACAAGTCAAGTTCCTTTCTCTATTCTGCTCACAAGCCAACCTGGGGTGAACTAACAAAATTAGGTTCCCAGACTTGCAAAGATGATGCTTAGATCATTGGTTATAATATCCTCACAAAGGAACAACCACAACACCCAGGTACAACCTAAAAGATGCTGTCAGCCTCAAGTATCATAATGAGAGGTGGAGCTGGCCATATTGCCCCCGGCAAGCACAAATATAAAAAATAATGGAGGTTGTGGTTTAGAAGCAAAAAGGCTCTGGCTGGGCGAGAAGATGGAGGAGAAAGAGAGGAGGGAAAAAAAGAGGAAAGGATAAAGGGATAATGGGCTAATAGTACATAGACCTCTAAATGTGGAATTCAACTTAGGTTCAAATCCTGCCTCAGATACCATTTCCTCCCCTTTAACTAAATCCTTTTTTTTTTCAGGTAACAAGCATTTATTTTTTTCCTCTCTCCTATATCTTCCCATTACCAAAAAGAAAAATAAAACCCTTGTAACAAATATGCAGACTCAAGCCAAACAAATTTCCACAATGGCCATGTCCAAAAATGCATGTCTCATTCTGCAAACTGAAATCATCACTCCTCTTTTAGGAAGTTGGTAGTATTCTTTTTCACTTCGGACTCTTACTAATTGTGTAACAGTTTGGGTAAGTCACTTAGCCTTTCTGGGCCTCAGTTTCCTCGTAGTGCCCTCTCTCCCTTACAGTTCTAAAATCTATGATCCTAGTTTAAAAAAAAAACACAAAAAAAACCCCAAAATAAAAAAAAAAGTGCCAATGAGAAGCATACCATAATACTAATTTTGTGACCCTGGGCAAATCACCTAACCTTTGTTTGCTTCAGTTTTTTCAACAGTAAAATGGGGATAATGATGGCACCTACCTGGAAAGGTTGTGAGGATCAGATGAGGTATCATCTGTGGAATGCTTAGCACAATGCCTGGCACATAGTAGGCTCACATAATAGGCGCTATGTCAGTGCTTGTTCCCTTCATCCTCCCTCCCCTATTTACTTCCCTTGTCTCCCAAACCAGCTTCTTCCAGAAAGCCTTCTGTGATGAATCCTTTCCCAGTTCTGATTGACCTGTTGTTCTGTGTTCCCTTCTTACGTACCAAGCCTATATTGTGTTAATTTGCCCACATTGATATTATGCCTTCTAATAAGAGCCTTTGTGTTTAGTTCCCACACCCCAATCAGTTGACCATCTCCTGAATAGAAATCATGGCTTTTATCTCTCTTGTAGAATGGGTCATACCACGTGTAGCTCCCAGAACAATGAGGCTGTGGAGAGAGGGATGGACCAGAACTGAGCAGATCCCACTGGATTTGGGTCCATGTTCTACCCTTTTACTGGCCAGATGGTCTTAGCCCCATGGAAATCTAGTTCCCTTATCTGACTGCCCACAAGTTCACTTGCCCTTCCTCCCCATAAGTTCACTCGCCCTTCCTCCCCACACAGCAGCCCGTGGGACCAGCAGGAAGTCAGCAAAAGAAACAAGGTCAAGGGTTGCCTACCCCATCACTATGACCACGTACAGATCCTGTTGTTGATCATTTCTTCAGTTTCTCCACCGTACCTACTAAGACCTCTTGGATCTATAAATCCTTGGGCATTTGACATAACTCCAACAGGTGGTATGAGGGTCAGCTATCAAACTCCAAGGAGTTCTACCATGAAGTACATTCGCCTTCAGACTTGCTCAACTTTTCCTGTTACAGGAAGAAGAGCTCTTCCTTTATGGATAGGTCTATCCTCCATGCTTAGTTATACCTAACTCCCCTTGTTATGGAGAATTCCAGTCCCGCAAAACATCTGGCTGATGATATTTGGCATCTGATCTCCATCTTCCTTTGTATTCATGTTTATTTATATGCCTTTTTGACACTCGAGGTAGGTAGTCCAAAGAAGGGCATGAGAGTAGGCTTTGGACAAATGTTTTGAAAGTTAAAATAATTTTACTGTAAAACCCCCCTGCTTCTGGTTGCTTTCAGAATAAAATGGTCATAGTCTCCTAGATTTAGAGCTCCAAGGGACGTTAGAGGTCATTTGCCCAACCACCTCCTTTTACAGGTAAGGAAACCGAGGCTCAGAGAAATTAAGTTACTTACTCATGGTCACTCAGCTAGTGATTATCAGAGGTAGATTTTGAACCCAGGTCTTTCTGACTCCAGGTCCAACACTCCATCTGTTTAAATACTTTGTGGACCAACTATGAAGTGTTATATCAATGTTAAAGAAGCCTATTTATTTTTGTTATTTTTGGTGTAGACTGACAATTTCTCCAATGTAGGGGATTACCAGCATGGAAACTCCTGCCACATTATGCAAATCTGTAATTCCTCTGTAACTTATGATAATAAAGGTATTAATTCATTAAGTTACTAATAAAATGTTTCATTATCAACTTTAATGAATTCACTAATTTATTAATAAAACAGTTTATTATTATTAATGACAATAATAAATCCTTGTTATTTAACTAACTGGCTAGATCTGGCTTTGCATACTGTGGGGAGAGAACTGACTTTATCTGAAGATGATGTCGTGACAGTCCAGTTCTCTCTCCCCTGAGACAGGAAAGAAAAGTAATTTCCTTGACCTGAAAGATAGGAGGTCAAAGGAAAGGCTACTTGAGAGTTAAAAACAAAGGAATGCACTCTATCCCCATGCAATACTTATTAAGGGAGGGGAGGAAGCTGGTAATGAAGAAAGTGACTAGACAGCCTTGATTAAGCAGACAAGTCCCAGTTTTCCTCTTCTTGTCTTGCATGGCTGGGTGGCCTAGATTTTTCCTAAATTCAGATGTCTGGTCACTTATCTAGGGAAAAGAGGAATCTCTGCTTTGCTGACTCTACTCTGAGATTCTGCAAAACTTTGTGGGGACCAGGGGAAGTGGGAAGAAAGAACTGGGACACGTAAGGGGAAGGTGACAAAGTTCATCTAGAGGACATGAGCAACTATATTTGGCATTGAAAGACTTAAATTCTAGGTAGTGTAGTCGACAGAGTTTCTGGACCTGGAGTCAGAAAGAACTGAATTCAAATCTGGTCTCAGCCACTTGCTAGCTGAGTGACCTTGGGCAAGTCACATAACCTCTGTTTGCCTCAGTATCCTCATCTGTAAAATGGGAATAATAATAATAGCACTTATTTCTCAGGGTTGTTGGGAGGACCAAATAAGACATTATTTGTAAAGCACTTAGCATGCTGTCTGCAACATAGTAGGTGCTATACAAATATGAGTTATTATTAATATTGTTGTTAGTAACAATGATAAATCTCAGCTCTTCCACTTAATAATGATAGCTCACAAATTATATAGCACTTGAAGGTTTGCAGGGAGCTTTACATATGTGATCCCATCAGAGCCTCATGATAACCCTGTGAAGGAGGGGCTAATATAATCCCCATCGGAGAGACAACGAAATTTTACGCCAGTAGAGGTAAAGAGAGACTTACCCCGGGTCTCACAGCTAATACATGCTCAAGGTGGGATTCAGACTCATCGTCCTCACTCTAAATCCTATGCTCTGTGCTTGCTGTCATCCTGCCTCCCACTTACTATCTCAGTGACCCTGGATAAGTCCCATCACTTTTGGGTCCTCACTCTCTTCATCTATGAAATGAAGGTGTTCTATTATAGGACCCCTAAGATCCCTTCCAACTCTAAAGCCTGATCGTTCTATCATCTACAGCTTGCATCTAGTGATTCCACTCATCAAGCAATATACACAATCCCCAGCCACTCCCTCCCTAGTGGAAAGAAAACAAAATTTGGAGACAAGGGACTTGGGTTCAAATCCCAGATTGCTCCTTACTCCCTGTGTGACTTTGAGAAAGTCGCTACATGTGCTTCTCTGGGTCTTATTTTCTTCCTCTGAAGAGTTCAGGGCATAGACTAGACATTTTCTAAGGTCCTGTCCAGTAACAAATTCTAGGAAATTATGTACTTGGCTGAGTTACCTTGAGCAAGTCACTTAAGCCTCAGTAGCCTCAACTGTAAAATGGGAATAATGATAGCACTTATTTCTCAGGGTTGTCGCAAGGGTCAAATGAGATACTATTGCCATTTCCTTCTCCAGTTCATTTTACAAATGAGGAAACTGAGGCAAGCAGGGTTAAGTGACTTGCCCAGAGTCACACAGCTAGTAAGTATCTGAGGCCAGATTTGACCTCAGGTCTTCCTGACTCCACGCCTGGTGCCCTATCCATTGTGCCACCTACCTGCCCCATCCATCTGGCTAGATAATAGAGAGTCACAAAGGGAGCAAAGTGCAATAAGGTGAGAAAAGTAGGTTGGACCCAGATTGTGAAGGGCTTTAAATGACAAGCGTAGGGGGAGTAGAAACATATAGTCTTCTATCTTCTTTTCACATATAAGGAACCCAAGAAGCTGAGAAAGATGATGAGACCTACCAAGGCCACATAGTAACTAGGCTGCGAGTCTCCTGACTCCTTCAGCCCACAGCACATTGGCATTCAGTTGGCACAGTGCGGAGAGCACTAGGCCTGCAGTCAAGTCAAGAAGACCTCAGTTCAAATCCAGCTTCAGATACTTAATAGCTGTGTGACCCTGGACAAGTCACTTGACCTCTGTGCCTCTGTTTTTAAATGGAGATAATAATAGCATCTACCTCCCAGGGTTATTATGAGAATTAAAAGAAACAGGACTTGTAAAGTGCTTTGTACATCACCTGGCACATAGTAGGCATTTAATAAATACTTGCTTCCTTCCTTCCTTAACCAAAAATCACAAGAGAACCCTCTCTCACCATACCTGCTGAAGCAATGTTTTCTAGCTCATTCTTCCCACAGCCATTCCAAACTGGGAAAAAAAAAAAAGCTTAAGATTTAAGATCTTACCCTTTTAAAGCTATGGCTACGATTTCTGGTCAGATTCTCTCTCAGGTACCAAATTAAAGTGTGTGTCAGGGAGCAAATCGAAAGACAAATTCTAAACTTATTCTTTTCTCCATATGTCTGAGGACCTCGTGAAATGTGTCTGACTTATAGTAGGTCTAAATCTCTGCAGAAAGAATAATATCAGATCATCACATGCAGGTGTGGGAGTTACAGGAACCAGTTACCTGATTCCTGATATAGGTAGTTGTCAGGACCCATGTCCAGGAGCACATAATAATAGCTGACATTCCTATAGTGGAAGGGTTCCTGACCGAAGATATGCATACCTTTAGGGAGTACAAGAAGTTTGTTAAGGTATAGACTAAACATTTGGAAAATAACTGCATTTTCCTATTAAAGTTAAACTCTTTAGTTTTTTTCTTAAGTACACATACATGGTGAACCCTCGAATTTATTTCCTTTTGTATTGAATAGGGAATGGAAAGGCTTGCTGAAAGCCACAAGGAACAGAGACCAAAAAGGTTCAGCAGCTAATACAGCCTTTCAAAGTTTTAGAGGAGTTTGATCATGAGTTCCCCAAATCAACATGATGAGCTACAAGGTCTAAGCTTTAGTGGGGGACTTTGATATATCTTCCTCTGGCAGGTATGGACACATCCCCAGGCAGCTCCTGAAGGATGGATTTCACTGATGTCAGTTGAGTTGGCTGGGAGCTGCTCTTGTGGGACAGACTGTTTGTAGGAGTTCTCCTTTTGGTCTGGCCTCCAAAGGGAGCCAACAGACCTTTTTAGCTTTTCAGCAGAGTTAGGGATAGACAAGGGCCTTTAAAGGCTGACTTGGGGCAAAACCCATGTGGATCACATATCCTCAACCATGGGAAAGCCAACCAAGAGGAAATCATATGATCAGGTGCCAAGAGAACAAAGTCATGATCTGGGGGAGCTTTGCAATCCTCTACTGCACTAAGTGATTTAGACAGTCTAATGGGAGTCCAATTTAGTGTGTCCAATGGGAAAGATTGTCTAGCAGCTCCAAATGTGTTTCTCTTCTGAGTAAATCCAAACCCTTAGAGTAGTCCCATAAATATGGATATCTATATAGGTCTCTGTGGGGTAAAAGTAGAGTGTAATGGTGTTGCCTGTCTGACGATAGGGAAGTACGAACCATAGGGTGGTGCTATTGACATGGGGGGCTTTAGGACCCAATGGAAAGTGGGACTTACATGGGAAGGGAGGAAAAAAACCATCCATATCGTTAGGTAGGAACATGGTTGACCTACATGTAGTATATCTATATATCAAGGTAACAATATATCTATAGATCTATATCTATCTATAGAAATCTATATCGATCCATCTATCTATATCTATCTATAGGGGGTTATCTATGTATCTACAGATCCATCTACATATATGTATATATAAATCTATAGATATATTGTTACCTTGAAATCTTGTATTAAACCCTTAGAAGTGACTTTTACTTGAGCTATAGTCTAGACCTCTCAGAAAAACTCCAAAACAATTAGAGTGATTTCTCAGGGATGCTCCCACACTGAACTTGATCTCTCTATATCCAGAACCTGGGGCTCCCAGACCACAGGTTACATTTGCAATGTGCTTTACATAAGTTTATTTCATTTGAGTCTCCTGACAGCCTGCTAAGTAAGCACTAGAGGTATTATTATTATTATTATTATTATTATTATTATTATTATTATTCTCATTTTATAGCTGGTGGAAATTTACACTTGAAGATGCTGGGACTTGCCTTTGCTCACAGAGCTAGCATCAGGTGTAGGCATTAAAGCTAAGACTTCCTGACTCCAACTCCAGCACTGCTTGTACCAGGCTGCCAGCTTGTACCAAAGAGGTCTTGACTTGCCAGGACTGTATTAAAGGGGAGAGAAATCAATCTGCTCCTCTGGTCAGTCAACTGACTCTGGTCAGTCAGTCAGTATTTATTAATGCTGTATCATGTTGCTGAGCTGTTTCAATTGTGTCTGACTCTTCATGACCCCATTTGGGGCTTTCTTGGCAGGAATACTGAAGTGGTTTACCATTTCCTTCTCCAGCTCATTTTATAGGTGAGGAAACTGAGGCAAACAGGGTTAAGTGACTTGCCCAGGGTCACACAGCTAGGGAGTGTCTGAGGCTGGATTTTAACTCAGAGCTTTCTGACTCTAAACATGAAGCTCTATCCACCTAGCTGCCCTTATTAAGCACCTACTGTGTGCAAAGTGCTGAAGATACAAAGAAAGGCAAAAAAACCCCCAACCTTTGAGTGACAGTCCCTGTTCTCAAGGAACTCACAGAACTCTCAAAGCAGGTATGCTTGTCTTCCTCAGAATAATTATTCATAATTATAAGTATGTGTAGATATATATATGTGTGTATGTGTGTGTATATATAATATATATATATACATGTGTTTGTGTATATATGTATGTGTATGTGTGTTTGTGTGTGTGTATGCATCAGAAAACAAGTAATAAATTATCAGGATCAAGATATTGACTTAAAGGATAAGGGGGAAAAGAAGGTTTTTCTAAGGTTTCAAAATGTCATTTCCCATTGTGCCATACATAACTAGAAATAAGAGAGGGTAGGAGATTGATGGAATTATGAAATTCCTCCAAACCTGAAAGTTTGAATTAATTCAATTCAATAAGCATTTGTTGAGAGCTTACCATACACAAAGTACTACGCTAGGAACCATGTGTTCAAGAAAAATAAGTCGCAGGCCCTGCCCTCAAAGAGCTTACCATTTAGTAGAGAAGAGGAGACATGTGCATGCGGAAGTAGGAGATCTAGCAGAATGAGCTGAGTTTTCAGAGGGGATTAGACAAAGCACGGTGCAAGGATTCAGGGCACCAAGACAGCGCTTCCAACCAGGAGGGTGGAGGAACATATTGTGGAGGGACCTTGAAGGATGGGTGCAGTAGAGCAGGAACCATAGCTTTAAAGAGTGGGGCATATTTGTGAAAGAACAAAGAATATAGTTTAGGGGGAGCATAGGGAAGGAGAATAAGAGTAGCATGACATAAGGCTGGACAGGGAGACTGGAGTCAACTTGAGGCTCTGAGAGCTTAGTGAAGGCATTTGACCTTTACTTGGTTGGCAAATGGGAAAGAAGGCAACATTCTGCAGTGAAAAGGGTCTCTGACATTTCTTCATTAAACTTGGATGTGGGACTTGAGTCTGAATGCCATCTTTATCACCTACTATCTGTTTAACCCCAGATAGTCGCTTAGCCTCTTTGTGCCTTGGTTTCTTCATTTGTCAAATGAGAGGGTTGGGTTAGATGACCTCCAAGGTGAGCCCTGCTCTAGCTATATGACCAGATCTGTTCTTCAAGTCTGAGAGCCATATGCAGAATAGAGTAGAGGTGGCAGAGAGACCACTCTGTGGGAAAAGAAAATGCAAGTTGGAGGTATATCCTTGGGACCTCAGAAGAGAGGCCCAGGGATAGAAGATACAGATTTGGATTTCAAAAGTGTAATAAAAAATAATACAAAATATTATCTAAAGCAATGACTTCATTATCAACATATGTTTAATCTCAAATATGCTCCCCCAACCTTAGTTATTCCTTTTCCTGTAGGTACAGGGCTTTTTCAGATTTTTTCCACTCAAGATTCCCTTTTGAATTTTGGCTGAAGTCTGTGGCATGGCCTGATGACATGCACAGTGCAAAGTGTACATGCTTTGTGTTCAGAACCAAGGCTGCAGTGAAGTTGCATGCTACCAACACTGGCAAGTGCTGCCAGAAACACCTCGGATTCATTATGCGTTTGATTTTTAATTAATTTTTGGTCCTCACTCATTCTGAAACCTTTTACCATTGCCAAAATTTTCACAACCCCATATGGGGTCAAGACCCACAGTTTAAGAAGTGGTGAATTAGATGGCTTAAAGATCAAAGCTTAGTGGACTTCCGACCCTGTGGCTCTAGAAGCATGTATGGGGCATTTACAGTATCCGTAGCTTTGAAAACACAAAGTAGAAAATAGATATCTGTAAGTTACAACCAGAATAGCTGGTACCCTTGGGAATACAAGTGCATTTAAAAAAACCAAACAAGATGGCCATTTACGCTGCTAACAATTTTTTCCTCCCATCAAGCCCAGCAGGTGTCTTAGAGCAACACTTAGCTACCATGAGCTCTGAGGATAAGCAAAACGTCCATTCAATACTGCCTGGATCCCAGTCAGTCTGTCACATCTCTGGGAGCAGAGGGATTTGCAGAAGATGCCCTATACATGTAGTACTCATACCCACAAGTGCAGGTGGAGATGGAGATTCATGCCCAAGGAAAGGTTTCTTGAGGAAAGATAATAAACAGTTTCCTACATATTGAGATAGAAATGCAGGTCGTACATCCAGATGGAGGTGTTTGGATATGCATTAGGAGCTCAGAAGAGAGATCCAGGATGAGGAGATGAAGATGTAAACATCATTTGCATGGAGGTGAGAGTAAAAGATGACTAAGGAAAATAGCATAAGGAGAGGAAGGAGCAGAGTTAAGGACAGAGCCTTTGAAAATGCATGTAGGGGGATCGCAGAATTAGAGCGAGAAGCCTAGTCCAGCCCCTAGACCAACACCACCAGTAAGTGGCAGAGCTGAGATTTGAACCTTGGACTCCAAACTTAGCACTCTGTTCACCTGACCAGCATGCCTGGATTCTAGTTCCAGCTCTGCCATCGCTGTTTCTGTGACCTTAGGCAAGTCACATTACCTCACTGGGCCTCAGTTTCCCCACCTGGAAAGCAAAGAGCTTGGACTAGTTGACCTCAAATGGTGTTCTAGGTCTGACATTTCTGTAACTATAAACTGATAATATGAATGTCTTCATCCCTATCTCCTCGTCTCCTTTGGACGTTATCCCTTGGCCTACTGGTCAATGACTTGATATGCCCTTTCACGCTTGTACCTGCTGTCTCTGCCCCAGTGCCTGTGTATTTCCCTTTTAGTTATGTTATTTAGAGTTATCATGTAAGAAGGTGGAAGTTAAAGGAAAAGAAGGAAGGAAGGAAAGAAGGAAGGAGGGAAGGGAGGGGGAGAAAGAAGGAGAGAATAATGGAGGATAGGAAAGAAGGAAGGAAGGGAGGAAAGAAGGAAAGAAAGGAAGTGAGCAAGGAAGGAAGTGAGGGAGGAAGTGATGAAAGGAGGGAGGGAGAGAGGAGAAACAGGGAAGGAGAAGAGGGAGGAAAAGGAGGGGGAGGGAGAACTTGAGTCTTTTTCTGAAGATGCTCCATATGTTCTTTCCTATAAGTCTCTTCCCAGTGATGAGTAGAAAGCTTATCAGTAAGGTTCTATACCTCATAAAAATAGCTCATGTTCTTCACAGTATAGGAATAATTAGGGACTCAAAAAAAGAAAAGTATTTGAATTAAATAAACTTGGAGAGGATTCAGAGAAGGGAAGCAGCAAGGCAGAAGGGGGTGGTAGAAGCAATGGGCAAGTAGGCAAGAAATCTGGAATCCAGTCGTGCTTCTGCCACTAACTTGCTGGGTGACTTTGGACAAGTCATTTTGACTTCTTGGGGTTCAGTAAAATCATCATTAAAATTAAAATTAATTAAAATTCATCAGTAAAATGATGAGGTTCGTACTCAACAATTTCTCAGGTTCCTCCCAGCTATAAATCTATTCAGAGAGTAATCAAAATGACCAAAGAGGTAAAAATTGCCTTTAACTACTTCTGTGACCTTGGACAAGTCACTTGAGCTCTTATGAGCCTTAATTCCCTCAACCATAAAATGAGAATAATAGTATATGTAGTTGTTGGGAGAAACTGACATATTGTGAGGATGGTTTGGAGGAACTGGGAATGTCGGCCAGGAAAAGAGAAGGCTGGGGAGGCAGGGAGAGGTGGAGGGCTACCTTCACGTACCATATATGTCTAGCATGCTGGAGCCAGGTCATACAGGCTCCTGAGAGCAAAGTGTTAAATTTTCAGCTTGAGCATTTACACCTTGAAAATCAGCAAATACTACAAACCTTGACTGAGTTTATTGCTTTGTTGAATGTCTAGGCCTAAGAAAGTGACTGAGAAAATGTTAATGATGTAGATTAAACTTAAAAGCCAATAAGGCAGATGGGTTTTTCCCTCCCTCTGAGAGCCAGTTGTTAAACATTTATGAGCACACCCCTGGGTATATGCATTGTCATCATAATGAAGAGAACTTAGTCTTATCATTTGTTGCCTGAGAAAGCAGACCATGGAATAATGGGTGGAAGCTGCACAGAAGCAAAGTTTGACTTGATGTCAGGAAAAGCTCCCTTACAATTGAAAAAGAGAGAGAAATGGGTTCCACTCACTACAATTCTTCAAGTAAAGGTCAGATATCACTTGTTGGGTATTTTGTTGTGGAGATTCTTTTCGGGAGGGTATAGGTTAGACTAAATGGCCATTTATGTCCTGTCTAGCTTGGAAAATTCTTTGATTTTATGAAACTAATCTCAGGAGAAAACATTAAATCAAATAGAAGAATAGCAAGAAGAGTCACTGAATTCCAAATTTTAAAGAAAAAAGATCCTGGTTTGACCCATCAATAAAAGCACCCTCATATAATTATAGAATTATAGAATCTCAGGCATAGAAAGGATCTTAAAGGCCTTCTAGTCTACCCAACCTATACCTGAACAAGCAATGCCCTCTATACCACCCCTCCCACTTTGATGGGGGGTTTTTGCTTTTGTTTTTTATTTTTAGGCAATTAGGGTTAAGTGACTTGCCCAGGGTCACACAACTAGTAAGTGTCAAGTGTTTGGTCAGAGGCTGGATTTGAACTCAGGTCCTCCTGACTTCACGGCCAGTGCTCTATCCACTGTACCACCTAGTTGTCCCTAACCCCTCCCACTTTGTAAAAGCATTTGTTGTTCAGTCATTTTCAGTCATATCCTACTCTTCAGGATATCCCATTTGGGGGTTGTTGTTTTTTACAAAGATGCTGGACTAGTTTGCCATTTCCTTCTCAAGCTCATTTTACAGATGAGGAAACTGACACAAACAGGGCTAAGTGACTTGCCCAGGGTCACGCAGCTAGTAAGCATCTGAGGCTGGATTTGAACTCAGGGAGATGAGTCTTCCTGACTCCAGGACTGGCGTTCTAACTACTGTGCCACTCAGCTCCCCACTGTAAAAGCATTTATTACTAGGAAACCTTTATTTCTATGAGATAAAATTTGCTTCTCTGAAATTTCCCTGCCCCTGACTCCTGATCCTAGGGACAAGGAAACAAAGTTTAAGTCTATCTAATCTTTCTTTAAGCCACCTTGACTTTTTTTCAAGCCTCACTCCAAACATTTATATTTTCTGGGGCCAGGAAAATAAGTCTAATCCTTTCAAACACCCCTATTGCTACACAGTCTTCTGGGTCCAAATTCCAGAGTACATTCATATTCTTCAAACACCTGGAAACCTAAGCCTCTGATGGTCCCTTCACGCTGTGCCCCAGGGCCCAAAAAGGCTCTGCTGTCTTACATGCCCTGTTTTTGTAATCAGGTCTCTTGCCGGAATCCTTAGCAGCCGGTCCTGTTGATATTTACAGAATAACATAGAGGAAAATCAGTCAGAACCAACCCACAGGACTCCACTAAAGAGCCTGATCACACAGCAACACACCTAGTGATATCATCCACTAGATTTGTCCTCTACTAGGCCACGTGATGGCTGCCATTGAAGGAAAGGGGGGGATGGGAGCAAATGAATTTCTTCTCAACAATCCCTATGAAGCATGTGACATAAATATTATTATCCCCATTTGGCAGGTGAGGACATTGAGGCTACCCAAGGTCTACCAGTTGGTAAGTAGTAAAGTCATGATTGTAACTCAGACCTTCAAATGCCAAGTTTACTATATTTTCCACTGCATATCAGGCTGCCTCTATAGAAAGGGCAGAGACTAATAGTACTTTATTTGCTTCTGTAAGGAATAGACATTTCAAGAAGGTTTGCTTCTCTAAAGCTTCTTTTATCATTTTGGGGAGGGAAAAGTTGTTTTCAGATTTGCTGAGACCCATATGGAGCTCTCCCAGGCATTTTACCAGTGTCTGTTCCCAGGAGATGTAAGTTTAGATTTTTTTGGTCTTCTGTAAATTTCCATGATGTGGCACAGCCAAAGCAGTGGCATTAATTACTAAGCAATTTAAGGGAAACCTTCTCTCTATTTAAAGGATTTATGATGCCTAATGAAAATCTTTTAGAAAATGGTCTCTAGAAGCAATTCTATTTATATATCACGAGTTTTTCTGGCCTCCCTCTATTATCCAAAAGAACGTTGGCAAGAAATGCAGATTTTTATTCCTGTGAAGGTGATCATCTGTTCCTCCTGTTTATTCCTTATCTGAAATCCTAATTCCCCAAATGTGACATCATAATCATCTCCAACAGCAACCACTGTGTTGTCACAAAGAGCTGATTATGACTTCAGATGAACAAAGGGCAAGCAGAACTCATCAATACCTCAAAAATAAAGGACCTCTTTTTAATGCAAATAGCCTTAGTTACAAAAGAGTTTGTAAAGAGTACCAACCAAAATATAATCTATGATAAATAGAGATTTGTGGTCATCACAGCAAAAAGAAAAATGTTTCCCAAATTCCTCACACACCATTAAAAGAACAGGTTGATGGAGCCAGATGCACAACAGTAATGAGGAAAACTTCCTCCTAATAAAGAATTTCCAATGTCAATGCTAGCAGCCCACTAGCCAGGGATGGATGTGGGGTAACCACCTGGCACAGCATAGGAGGTAATGCACATGCATGCAGAATTTGATATCTGGTGAACACACCTGTGCATGATTTTACTCCATGTAGTTGGGGACTGACTGTGGAATATATATAATGGAAAACCCCAAAGCAATAGGTTGCTGGGGATTGTGAGACCTAGTGCCTTGTCATTCTGAAGTAGCAAAGTATGGGGTTGAATTGACTACAGGCAAGTTAGGGAATAAAAGACTTCTAGGTAACATAATTTGTTTATTGTTCAGTTATTTCAATCATGTCTGATTTGTCGTGACCCTATTTGGGGTTTTCTTGGCAAAGATACTAGAGTGGTTTGCCATTTCTTTCTCTAGCTCATTTTACAGATGAAGAACTAGGGCAAACAGGGTTAAGTGACTTACCCAGGGTCACACAGCTAGTGAGTATCTGAGGCCAGATTTGAACTTGGGAAGATGAGTCTTCCTGACTCCAGGCCCAGTACTCTATCCACTGTGCCACCTGGCTGCTCAGGTAACATATAGAAATGGCTACAGTTTTGGAAAAGTACTGGTTTCCCTGTGCTTGCACAGGTCTTTTCTGTGCCTGGTGTTGGTGGAGAGGGGAGGAGTAGATCTACTTAGTTCAATCAGCTACCCAGGGAGCATATTTGTTTCCCTTGGTAAAGTTACATATGGGAGTACCACTGATTATGTCTGAGGCTACAGGAATCTGGGGCACTGATATCCCCAGAAGGAAAACACAAATAATGAAAGGGCACCTCCAGAGTTTGCTGCCTGACACTTGTGTGGCAGATGTCTCCCCAGGACACCAGATTCTCAGGCCACTGATAGTAAGCTGCTATTGCTTGATACAAGTTACATCCAGAAGAACATCTCGTTTTTGAAGGTCACCCAAAGGCCAATGAGAAGTCATAGAAAGGTAGACAATGCCCTACCAACTAAGAATTGCACAAGAGAAGTTAACGTAAAGGATGTCATCAGATATCAGAGAGATATGTAGTCAGGGGGAAAAATGAGCAGGGGGTGGCCCAGTGGAAAGAATACCATACTTGGAGTCAGAGGAGCTGGTTTTGAATGCTACTCACTACCTGTATGACCTCATTTGAGTTACTTCCCTCCTCTGAGATGCAGTTTCATCAGATGTAAAATGGGGTGGTAGTAACTACATGGCGAAGGGGATAGAGTGCAGGGCCTGAAGTCAGGAAGACTCATCTTTCTGAGTTCGAATCACGTCTCAGACACTTACTAGCTATGTGACCCCAGGCAAGTCACTTAACCCTGTTTGCCTCTATTTCCTCATCTGTAAAATGAGCTGGGGAAAAAAAATGGCAAACCATTCCAGTATCTTTGCCAAGAAAACCCCAAATGGGGCCACAAAGAGCCAGACATGGCTAAAACTACAGAACAACATGGGGCGGCCAATGTGTTGAACTGTCTTTTGGATCAATTCCAGCTCTAAAGCTATGTTCGATCTTTTGATCAAGTAATGAGAGTGAAGGATAGTGGGTCACATACCACACAAAAAAGTCCCCAAGAAAAATAAAAGAAGTGAAAAAAAGTGCTACAATTTGCACACAGAGCATTTTTTTCACTTCTTTTATTTTTCTTGGGGACTTTTTTGTGTGTTTTCTTTTGCAACATGCCTAATATGGAAATATATACTTCACATGTATAATTGATATGATATTACTTGCCTTCTCAAGGGTCCGGAAAGGGGCAAGAAGAAGGGAGAGAATTTTAAGCTCAAATTTTTAAAAAATGAATGTTACAAAAGATTTAATGTAATTGGGCAATATTGAACAAAATAAAAAACTTTAAAGGAGATTTAAAGAAAGGCTCTCAACATATTGGGTGGACTCTCTGTGGAGGGTTTGCAGGAAGACATATATAAGAACAACCCAAGATAAGAAAGCATGGACAAACTGCCATGCTCATTATTGGAAAGAGGATGTAGTCCTATTGATGAGATCACAGATCATTCAAAGTTCATGTGATAACAAGACAAGAAAGACAAAGCTTGATGGGCAGGCTGTTCATGTGGCAATTCCCCATCACCTCTGGTACATCTTCAGTAGCCCTCTTGGATGACTGGGTCTCTGTATCCTACGTTATTACCTAGCCAGCCACTTTGATGTTGGCATTTGTGGGGTTTAAGAAGAATGCCAGTTTTCAGTGTTTGACAATCCTATCCAACCACTGCAGTCACTATTTTTTCAGTCGCTTAAAACTTGGTGTAGAGAGTTCCCTTTTTGGCAGAAATTTCCCATATTTAAGCTCAGATCCAAGGTAAGTACTTCTGGCACATTTGAAAAGGAAAAAAAAAGATCTTTTTAGCTGAATGCAGTATGGAAAATATACAGAGTCACTCAGCCCCTTTCCAAGAGCTGATTTCTAGCAGTTTCACAATATTTGACAGCATTATTCTTAGCACGTGGAGTGGAAGCTGCTGTATTGCTCTCTACAAGGTAACAGACACTGTAAAGACAAAGATGAGTGGTGACTCAGGCTTGAAAAAAGACAGCAAAGTCTTGAGTGTCTTTTAAATGCTAGTACAGGGTGGATTCAGATTTGGTTGTTACATAGTTGGACAGTCTGGATCGACTTTGAATATATCCTGGGGCACATTTACATGACTGATTAGTTCTCACCTCATTCATTTCCACTTAAGAAACAGAAAACAACTACCACCATCCTCTTCTGATGCCTTATCATAGCAGGCAGCTCATCCTGGGATCCCAAAGATCATGCAAGCAAGGGCACAGGCTCTGACAGATTCTACTAAGCTGGAAAGATTTTTGAGTACAGGCTAACAACAAATTCTTTGTCCATCTCTGAAACTCACACCTCCTTGGTACTCCCTGACCTTAGGTCCCCTCCCTCCCTCTGATTGGGGACACTGGAGAGCTCCTCCCAGACCTCCTGTTTAAGGAGGTTAACTAGGGAAGTTACCTCATCATTTATCACTAGGCTTTTCTCCTGGACTTCATGATGTCCAGAAATTTATCACTCTATAAGATGACATCAACTCTGAATCTTACAATTCCTCAGTACCCTTTGCCCCTAGGGCCCCTCCTGCTTTATTTGGAGTTGGTCAAGCTCAAGGACTGGTTTCATCAAGTGCACAAAAGCAATGAGAGGTCTTGCTAGCCCAAAGGCTTCTAGGGGATTAAAGGGTCTTTAGAGAGATGTGAATCAATTCTGATGTTTTCAAGTAAAACTCTGGGTAGAAATAAAGGGTTTTAGATTTAGAATTTGAAGGAAAACTGGAGTTCATCAAGTCCTCCATTTTATAGATAAGGAAATTAATACCCAGAGAGGACAAATGACTTACCCAGGGATCACATAACTAGTAATTGTCTAAGACAGGACCCGAACCCAAGTCTTCATGCCTCCAAGTCCAATATAATGATGTCATGCTGCCTTTATGGCTAAAATACCCACAGGTATTTTATTAAGTGAGGTGTCCATGGTGAATCTGACATACATACCACAGGCTATGGTCCAACTGACAAAGGTATCACACATGTAGTATTTTGGACAGATACTATAGATGCTTGGTGAACTGAACACGAAATGGTGGTCTAGGTTGGATTACTTTGGGGAAATTACAGTATTTTCAATGATCCTATGTTGATCAGAACAGCAGAAATCCACATTTTTAACATCCCAGTGTTGCCACATGGCTGAAAATCATGAAGCAGAATGAACTCAGAACAACCAAAAATATCCACGACCCAAAGGACAGTAGAAGATGCACACCAACATAAGCAGAATATAGAATATTAACAAGATCGCTCGCACCTAAGAAAGTGCAGTCATGTCATCAAGGGCATATGTGATTGGGAAAGTAAAAAGCCTTGGTTGGTGACCAGGTCTTGCTACTTGTCAGTTGTATAACCTTGAACCAGTCTTCTGAAGGCCTCTTTTTCCTCAACTGTAAAATGAGAAGGTTGGACTGAATGATCTTTAAGGTCTTTTCAAGCACTCTGACATTCTATGTATGTACAGAAATAAACAAGTTCCTTAGGTATGATTTGAAGGAAAAAAAGGCTCAAATTCCTAACATATAATTTTCAAAAGCATTTAAGGAGAAAACCATAAGGTTTCAAAATGGATTTAAAACTACCGTATTCTGAATCAGAGAACCCAAGTTCAAAATCTATTTCTGTTATTCACTACTTGTGCTATCCTGGGCAAGCTCCTTCATTTTTCTAGGTCTCAGTTTCCCCATGTTGAAAATGAGGGGGTTGGATGAGATGACCTTTGAGGTTCCTCCCAGCTCTACATCTATGAGTCATCTACTATCAAAAGTAAACTGATATTTTGAATCCAGAGAAACATGGAAAGATTTATATGAAGTGATACAAAGTGATTTAAGCAGAGCTAAGAAAACAATATATACCATGGCAACAACAATGTAAATATAACAAATGCAACAAAATAATCAAAATTGAATGCAATGATGATGATCGTGGTTGGTCCCACAGAAGAAACATGGGGGTACCTCACCCTGCTCCTTTGCAGAGGTGGAAGGATTCAAGAATACTGCATAAAATGTCTGTTTTTTTTCAATGTATTGGATCAAAATTGAATGCAATGATGATGATCGTGGTTGGTCCCACAGAAGAAACATGGGGGTACCTTACCCTGCTCCTTTGCAGAGGTGGAAGGATTCAAGAATACTGCATAAAATGTCTGTTTTTTTTCAATGTATTGGTCGCTTTTAAAGTTTTTTGTTATAAGGAGTAGTTCTCAGGAAGGAGGGATTCATTGAGAAAATTAAAGAAAAACAAAAATAAAAGATAACAATAATTTTAAAAAGTCAACTGAAATCAATTTTATTTTGAAAGATTGGAAAGTATTTGAGGATGCTTCTGGAAGTAACTAGAAACATCCCAGATCACCACAAAGCCAGGACTGGGAATTACTAATGGTGGCTTTCACCACTTTAATAAAGACAGTTTCATGTCCTTTTAACATTTTTCACTTTGTCTACTTGTCCTCACATTAATGCTAGGTTGTGGTTGAACTGTTTTTGACACTTGCCTAATGTGTGTAATACTGTGACTGCTTTCCCACTTTTGAGTCAAACATTTAGCCATAATCAAAGTCTTCGCCCTCCTTCTCCCTGAGGAAGAATCATATATTACTCTTATATGTATGTAGCCTTCACAGCACAATGCCTTGCACAAACCAGACACTCAATACTTATTTTTGGATGAATAAATGAAAGAATGGTTTGACCTGAGAAGATCAATAAAGGTAAGGGTTTTTTTTTTAAATACAGCAATATGTATATTCCTTGATATGAAAACAAGCAAAGCAAAAACAGAAAATAATTTTTGAAGAAGATAATCTTGCTTTGTAGATTGGGAAAAGGGGGCAGGTGGGCAGTGCAGTGGATGGAGTGCCAGGCCTGGGGTCAGGAAGACTTAGCTTCCTGCACTCAAATCTGGCCTCAGACCCTACTTGCCTCAGTTTCTTCATCTGTAAAATGAGCTGGAGAAGGAAATGGCAAACCACTCCAGTAACTTTGCCAAGAAAACTCCAAATGGCATCATAAAGAGTTGGATGTGACTGAAATGACTCAACAACAATGAAAGATTGGAAAAAGAGGGGAATTTGGAGAGGTCAGGATAATAAACAATTATGTGGGGGGGAGGGGAAGCCATAGAGTGATAGCATTGGCAAGTGATTGGTAGGGTGTGCTATGAAGAGCACCATGTTTTAAAAAAATTCCAACCTGACAGAGGAAGCTGATAGAGTGAGCAGAGACAATAAGGAAGGTGAAGCAAACTGTGTGGTCTGTGGTGAGAGTGGGGAAATGGAAGAGGAAGGGCATGGAGCAGAATATCCATGGTATCATAGAGCCTAAGCATTCCAGTGGACTCTCAATGATCCCAGGGCTAAGATAAGAGGTTTCACAGATATCTCACCCACCTCAAGCTTTCAACAGTTCTTCAGGCTGCCCCAAGAGACATCCACAGAACACTGTAAGGCAGATAGTACTGAATCCTAAGCTTTTACCACTGGGCCATGAGTGTCTGAGGAGTTTGTGTCCTCCTGATATGCTGAGGAGATAAATGGTGATTACTCAGATGAAACAAACATATACACGTCTAGTGGTAGAGAATGATTCTACTACACATTCTCATTTAACTTTTTATGCCTTAAATAAATATTTTTGCTTTTGGATTTGTGTTTTTGTATGTTGTTTGCCTCAGTTTCCTTATCTATAAAATGAGCTGGAAGAGGAAATGGCAAACTACTCTAGTATCTCTGCCAAGAAAATCCCAAAATGGGATAATGAAAGGTCCAATAAAACTGAAATGACTTAACAACAACAAAATGTTTTATAAATAGTGTTTCAGCGGCAGGACTCGGGTTATGATTTGCAAAATTTATTACCCAAAACATGCCATGGGGATCCAGAGAGAATTAGCATGGGGCTCTGTAACCAGATTTCTCAAAGACGTCAGAGAACCAGTATTATATAAGCACAGAAAATAAACGCTAAAAAGGGAGATTACAGAGTATGTAGGGTGAAATCTGAGCTGATATTCAAAGAAGGGAATGGACTTAGATAAATGGAGAAGAGGGAGTTGGAGAAGGAATTAAGTCAGCAAAGGGAAAGAGACAGAAATATGAATGGCATGTCTGGGAAACAATGAGCAAACCACTTGGTTACAGTTAGAGTGGAAGTTTCTGAAAGAGGAATAATAGGATAAGGTTGAAAAGGAAGGTTGAGGCTAGATTGTAAAAGGCCTTAAATCCAGATTAAGTTGGGACATTATCATGCCCATGATGAGGGTCAAATAGAGAATTTTCTGCATGGAGTCAAAGTGATACTTAAAGAAAATTAATCTTGGAGCTATGTACAAGATAGTCGAGAGGGCAAAGCTTGGTTGGAAGCAAGGAAACCACTTGAGAGACTGTTGTAAAATGCAGACACGAAATGATATGGGTCTGGACCAGAGTGGAGATAGTCAGAAAGGAAAAGGGACAAGCTTTTGAGATATTATGAAGAAAGAATTGTCAGAAGGTGGTGATTCATTACATACTGGGGAGGAAGGAGACTTGGGGGTCAAAAATGATTCTGCGATTTTGAGTATTGGTAATGAGGAAAATAATAGTACTGACAGAGATATGAAAGACAGAAGGGGAAGCTAGGTCTGAAGGAAAGGTGATTAATTTAATTCTAGACATCTGGTTTAAGGTGAATGCAGAATATTTAAGTGGAAATGCCCAGTAATCAGCTGGAGCTGACCAGAGAACTGGGAATGAGCTTGAAAGAGAAGATAGAATTAAAGATATAGATTGAAGAATCTTCTTTGTATAGATTTGAGAGTTGAAGCCAAAATAAGATGAGGTCTTTAAGAGAGGAACTATATGGAGAGTAGAGATGGAAGGAAGGAGAGGAGGAAAGAAGAGAAAGGAAGAATGAGAGGAGACAGAGAAGGGGGGAAAGAGGAAACAAGAAAGAGAACTCAATGGGGAAAAAAGACGGACAAATAAGAGAATAAGACTGAGCTTTGGGGAGAGTCCACACTTGGGGATAATGAGGAAGAAAATAATTCATTGACGTGAAGAGATAAGAACCAACAAAGGTCTGGCCCTTGCTATGTGGCACTGGGCAATCATTACACTTTCTGAATTTGAATTTTCACTTCCATTTCAAAAGGGTTTCTATGATTGATAAAGCCAGTGAAGGAGAGAATTTCAGTTAAGTAGTATGGAAGGAGGCCATATCACAGGAGGTTAAGAAGAATAAAGGAGATGAGTGAGTATATGCAATAACCATTGGCTCAAGAAATCTAAAAGCAAATATAAGAAGGGAAATATAGTATGGCAGCTTGAAGAGGAGGCATGATAGCAAGTGAATTTTATGTCAGCATGTGACATCCATATTGGTTTTCTTGCTGGCATTAGAATGTCAACTTTTTGAGGGCAGGTACCTTAGGGTTTGTATAGTGCCTAGCACAAGATCTTACACAAGCAAACTTCCCACAGAAACAAAAACGTATAGTCGAGTGGCCCAAACCTCGTCATTCTGAAGAGAGATCCCATCTGGCTCATGCCCTTTCTCTGCAATGCTGATTCCTGCTATCAGGGGTTAAACATGTCCATGAAAATGAGAGAGCAGAAAGGGAGTCTCCAGCAACTTGCAGCCTGAGATTCAATCCACTGCAACTAGATGAAAGAAATGTCAGGGAGCAGTGCTATAAGTGACCCAAGTCTGGGGCTTAAATGGCTGCACCCCAGGCTGCCAAAAGTTTTCACTTCATTTGTTTTCACCTCATTGCTCTCAGATCTCTCCAACCCCATTTAGCTAGGACACTGGCTGCTTGTTGTGTGCTCCCTGTCAAGATATGGATTTAAATCACTGACTTTGTTCTTGATGACTCTGTGTTCCATTAGGAGGGACCTGTGTGATCTCTTTACTAAGCTATTCAGTCTCTTTCAGAGAAGTCCCCCTTAAAGTCAAACACATCCCATAAAGACAGCAACTCAGTAACTCAAAAATGAAATTTTTCCAAAACAAAAAAGACAAATTCATCAATTACCTATTCAGGGTCAACTACTGAAATCAAGAATTAATTTATCCCTTCAAATAACAGTTAAATTGAAACATTAAGTATCTGTATTGTGCTAGACTCAGGGATATAAAAACAAAAAATTCTTCAAATAGTGGAGAGGCTACAAGGTGTACACAGATAAGTAAATACAAATTATATTCAAAGTAACTTAGTGTGGTAAGGCAAGAGTACCAGCAATTGGGAGGCATCATGGAACAATGGGAAGATCACTGGTTGTAGAGTCAGAGAACTTGGGTTCAGATCCTTGTACAACCTTGTATAACCCTGTACAAAAAAAATCTTCCCTAGGTCTCAGTTTCCTTTTCTGTAATATGAGAAGGATAGGATAGGTGGCCTTCCAGCTGTAGGATATAGGGCCCTTTGACTGGGAGGAAAGTCATAGAAGGTGCTACCTGGGCTGACCTTTGGAGGTAAACAAGTATTCTATGTGGAGGTAAAGAGGGAGAGTCCTGGCAGACAGCCTGTGCAAAAACTGTTGGGAAATTAAATGTCCTGTAGAGGGACACAGAGATATAGAGTATTTTGTGCAGGATGTAGGGGAATTTCTCAAATAAGAAGGAGCTGGCCATCCTATACCTATAGGTATATTTCAACCACAAGTGGGTATACAAAACTGGAGGTTGAATAAGGTAAGGGGCCAAAATGAAAGGGGAAATAAAAGATTTATTAGCACACTAAGGAAAAGCACTTTGCTGGCTGCAGCTTTCTAGGGTTCAATCCCGGTTTTTCTAGATCTCAAGTTATAGCGAGGAGACACAGCCAATCAGCAGCATTATTCGGCATATGGCAGAACTTAATTGCCCAATGAGATATAGTCTATCCAAATAGAAAGTCACTACATGCATCTTGCATATAACATTTGTGGGGTTGTGCAGGAGCTGTGTGTGGCAGGATGCCATGCATTCAGCTTATAGCAGAATAAAGTTGGTATAGTCTAATAGTCTAAGTGGTTTTCCCCACATGCACACAAGGGTTATATAGCTTTGAAGGATCAGGTATCCTAGCTCCACCTATATCTTTCTCTATTAGCCATATTAATAGAAAAATAATATTTGGCATTTTTGGCAGTGGAGACAAGTTTTAGATCAGAGCATATCCCATGAAACATGCATGACAGTGAGGGAAATTTCTCTGATCCTTTCTGGTGACACATGCTCTAGCTATCAATGAAACACTTTTTCTTTGGGATAATGAGGCAAGTCCCTCATTGGTTCCTTGAGTCCCATGGGATCGGCCAATGAGCAGGAAGAGCCACCTACTCAGAAAACTTTAAAAGACGACACAAATTCCACTGTTGCTCTCTTCCTGCTTATCTTGCATGTGAGATTCTTCCACCCTTTCCTTGGGACTTCTCATAAGGGCATTCTCTCCATGCACTCACTCCTCTACACACCCCAGCAGCTATGGTAGCTGCTCACATATAAACAGTGAGAACATCTGCTATCTACACGAACCTGTGACTATGTCCTGGGGTTCTAGCCTTACTATGGTACTTTAAGGTACAAAGTATTTTACATACATTAACTCATTTGAGCCTCCTAATAATCCAGTGAAGTAGTTATTATGAATGTTATTATTACTGTTTTATAGATGAGGAGATTGGCACCTAGAGTCATGTAGAGAACTGTTTGGTTTCATAAGGGATTTCTGAAATGCCCTTCCAAGAATGATAATGGTTTGTGTTCAGAGTTGGGGACAGGGCTCAGTTTAGAATTCACAGTTTGACTGTACCCATAATGAGCCATGGTCTATATAATCTGATATATGGGGGTGGAGGAAGGGACATGGATTAATGAAAGAGGGAAGAAAGGAGAAAGCTGTGGCTCACAGGTAGGACCTAGGACAGCTCTTTCAAGATAGCCATTGTGCTTTGTACTGTAGGGAAAACTCAACTTGGTACCAAAAGCTATAGAATCCCAGAATATTTTATATCTCACAGGTTACAAGGAAAGCATTAGAGAAATGAGTTATTACTAGCTATATACTTTTCATACTTTCTGTTGTACTATAGTTATTTCTGTGAGTCTAGTAGACTATAAGGTCAAATCCTATCTCATTTATCTTTTCCTATCATCTAACACCTAGTTAAGGGCCCTATACATACATGGGACTCAGTAAATGTTTGCTGAATTGAACCGGCTTGAATAGAATGAGCCTCTCAAGTATAAACCTGAATTTTAAGAAGCAAGCAGCTACACCAGCTACTTCTTGTCTAGATGTTTCCTCTATGCCATCTGGATCATGTCTCAGCCAATTTGCTCTGACTCAAGAAAGCCAGTCCCTCCACTCGGTACTTGGAACATAATTCCAACCATGTTGTCTGAGTCATAAACGAGACTAAAAGTAGAAGGTGTCACTGTACCAACAACGCTGAAGTCCAAATGGTCTCATTCTTTCTCAACAAGTGTTAGTGTTCATACACAGAGCACTGAGACCTTTGGAAAGAGAAGACTGTCTTCTCAATTGGATCTGTTTCTGCCTAGAGGGAGTGTAGAGGCAGACAGAGTAAGAAGAAATGCTAACAAAGCTTTCAATTATTCCCCTGGGAAGCTGGTAACATCCTTTCCCTTGTGGACCCACACTGGAGTAAGAGGTGAAACAAGGTGGGATATATTATTTTAGTTCTTTGGAAGGTTTTCATTACATACTATGAAAACCAGTCTCCGTGATCTTCCCCCATTCATCTTCTGTAGGCTAGAAAGGCAAGGAGATGAGAGGGCTGAAAAGAGAAGAGGATGGAATGGATGGAAGGACATGTGAGAAAGAAAAGAGGAGACATTTCCATTGGCTGTGAGGTGTCTGGAAAGAGCTTTATACTGAGAGATAGGAAGGAGGTTGCTGCTTTGAAACTGATTAACTGGGTGAGCTTGGGTAAGTCACATGTTACCCACAACACAAAGTCCCATTTGCAGTCTATTTCCAGTTCAACAAGATCTTTCAAATGCTGGTTTAACTAAACTCCACCTTGGAAAGGGTCCTAGTATGACTCTTCTTAATACTGAATCCCATCAGATAACAAGCTATGCAGTAAGACTAGAGAATTATTGATATTTGATGTCTGGCATTTAATTCACCTTATTAAGTACTTAGAATGTTAAAACTAGAAGAGGTCTTAGAGATCATTTTGTTCAAACTCCTTCCTCACTTTACAGATGAGAAAACTGAGGTTTAAAGCAGTGGATTAACTTGTATAGTAGGACCACACAGATCGCAGACTCATGGGATCATAAATTTAAATCTGAAAGCATCCTTAAAGGTCATCTATCCCAACCATGTCCATTTACAGATGAGGAAAACAAAGCCTATAAAGATTAAGGGAAATGTGTAGGAAGGATACTGGTCTTGTAGTCAGAGGACCTGTTTTTTAATTCTGTCTCTGACCCTTATTACCTGTGCAATCTTGAGTACCTCTTTTGGACTCAGTTTCTTCTTCCATAAAATGAAAGGGGTAAACTAAGGAACCTTTAAGTTTCCTCCCAGCTCTATGATCTCATGACTTGTTCCAGGTTATACAGGTAATAAGTGTTAGAGCCATGGTTCAAATCCAGGGCCTCTAATTAAGCCTTGGTTCCATTATACTACTCTGACTCTATTACTTTCTTTACTGAACTATGCTTCTGTTGCTGGAAACTACACAATGTTTATCTCAAAAACTTTCTGGTCCTCTTCTTATCAGTCTATCATCTCACTTAGTTTAAAGTACATAATAAGGATCCAACTTGGCTCATTTGGGAAACTTGTGAACATTTTTGCCTCTTAAAAGAGCCAACTTCCACTTACCCCACATCATTAATTTGCATTACATTTGCAAATCTGTATGGACCACCTTTGTGGATGCAAATTCTACCATTTAGTTGTCTCCCCACATACTTTGCAGGTGCATCTTCCTATGCATGCAAATAATCATAGGTGCAAATTTAGAAACTGTTTTGGAATATGTGACCTTAGGAATTTGAATTTCCAAGCTGAAAAGTTGGGCAAGATATTTATAGAATCCTAGAGCTGGAGGAACTGAATTCAAACCAACAAGTATTTATTAGGTGCCCTCTCTGCACTCAGTTACAGTTACAAAGACATACACATACAAAAAAAAATCATGAAGAGCAATCCTGCCATCAGACAGCTTACATTCTCCTGAGAGATGAATAAATACATTTACGATAATGTTAAAAAAAAAAAAAAAGGAAAAAGCACTACAAAAATGGGGGATCAGGAAACTAGGAGGTTTAGGGGGAAGGTAGTACCTGTGTGGAACCTGGAAGGAAGCTAAATATTCTGAATAAGAAGGGAATAGGGACTGCATCCCAGGCATTGGGAATAGCCTGTGCACAAGCACTGAGATGGGAGATTGGAGTGCCAAGTTTGACTGGACTGTAGAGTAGGGAAGTGAAATGAAATATCTATGAAGGTAGGTTGTTATAAAACATGAAGGGCTTTCAATGGTGAGTTGAGGAGTTTGTATTTTATCCCAGAGGCAGAAGAGAGTCACCAAATTATCTTGGGCAAGTGTGTGCCTGGAATTCTGGAAGAGTATTTTGGCAACTGGAGAATGGATTGGAGAGGGGAGAGATTGGATTCAGGGAGCTGGAACAGTAGACTATTACAATAAATTGAAAGAGGATACAAGGGCCTGAATCAGGGCAGTGGTCTTGTGAGCATCAGGAAGGAGACTGATCTAAGAGATGCTATAGAATTAGAATAGACAAGAAGGGAAGGGAAAAGGCACAGGTGACTCTAAGGTTGCAAACCTAAGGAACCAGAAGGTTGGTGATGTCCTTAACACAAACTGCAGAGTATAGAGGAGGTACTGGTTTAGGGGGAAAGTTGTTTTGCATATGTTGAGTTTGAAATGGGTAGGGGACATCTGGATAGAAATGACAATCAGGCTGTTAATGATACTGTGAGACTGGAGCTCAGGAGAGAGATGAGGGCTGGATACAGAGATTTGGAAAATTATCATTGAACTCATGATTATTGATGAGTTCACCAAGAGAAGGCATGGACTGCCTGGATTCTTAACTTGAACTTTTAAAAAAAAATACATTGTAATAACTATTTCAATGTAATTGGTTTCACTTGTAATCCTATATATCTTATTTTTTGCATTTAAAAAAATTATTCTGAGAAGGGGCCCATAGCTTCATCAAATTGACAAAAGTGGACCATGACACTAAAAAATGTTACAAACCCCTAGTGTAGAAAGAGAAAAGAGGAGGGCCCCAGGGCAGAGCCTTGAACATCACCCACAGTCATAGATAGGATATGGATTCTTAAGATGATATATAGATAGGAAATTACCTGATTTGTTTTTTCAAGGTCTCTTCCAGCCCTTAAGAGTCTAGTTTTTTCCCACTGTTTTAGGATAAGGAGACTATCTATCTTGAGGCCAATTTCAATATCTAGTCATTCTTGGCATAAAAAAGCTACATCAAGACACTGAGGTTTGACCTAGGTAAGAACTTCCTGATCCCTAGAATGCCTAATGACAGAAAAGGAAGCAGAAATCATGGGCCTCTTGAGAAGGAAAACTAATTCAGGCTAGCTTGTTCTATTGTATATCCACTCCCTCTGTCTTTAACTTAGCTTCAACTACTCTCAGGGGCTATCTGCTCTGGGCAATTTAAAGACAGTCTACACAAATTCTGTTTTCTTCCTGCTTTTTCCTTCCAGATTAAAAATCTAGGAGGTTTCTTCATCTTACCCTATGATCTGAGAACACATGAATTCTTTTTCTTCCCCATCTCTGAAATGAGGAAAACAGGGAGGGGGAGGGATTGGTGGGAAGAGAGGGGCAGGATAATGAGTTTTGTTTCAGATATGTTGAGTTTAAGATGTAGATGAGACATCCAACTGGTGATGTCTAATAATGCAGGAGTGAAAATCAGAAGAGAAATTGTACTGGATAAATTGACCTAGTAGTCATTAGTACGAAATTTATAGCCAAATCTGAGGGAGCTGATAAAATCACCAAAAGGAAGAATGCAAAGAAAGGAGAAGGCCAGGACAGAGACCTGAAGGACCCTAATAATTAGGTATGGGATGTGGACAAAGATCAAAAAAAAATGAGATGGAGAAGAAAGAATCCAGACACCTAGAAAACTAAGAGAGCAGTATCCTGAAAACTCAGAGAGGAGGGAGTATATCCAAAAGAAGGGGAATGATTGCCAATGACAAATGCTGCAGAGAGGTAACTAAGGATTACAACTGAGAAAGGCTTCCCTTTCAGTTAAGGTGATCTGGTGAACTCAAATCTGGTCCTCTCTCTCACTTCCAAATCTTTTCCAAACTATCCTGTTTGAGCAGACTGATCTCACTTTTCTTCCCTTTATACAATAAGTACTCTCCTATTTAAAAGGCAGCTCCTTCCTAAATTCAAGGTCCTCTTGTTCTAGGAAGCTCTTCTGATTAGTCACATAAATTCTCTAACTGGTTAGGGTCCTGATCCAACCCTCCTTCTCAATGCATTTTGTAATTGCAACATTTTTCTTTTCGTTTTGATTATGTATCAGTCTAGGATGTTATACCATAAGGCTCCTAAAAGTCAGGGGCCATGTCTATTCTTCAATATGTATTCCAAGCAATTAGTACAGTGCCATAAACCATAGTACTATATCCATACATTGACCAGACACGATATTGTACTACTAGTAGCTGCTTGATTCTATGAACCTATTCTATAAATTCTATCAATGAATGAATGAATGAATGAGTATTTTCAGTACATACATATTGATCAGCAGAATGGAAGCACTCTAAGGTTACCTTTCATTCCTAGCCAGAGGTACAGTGTTTATTATATAGCTGTCAGGTCTCAATCACTACCAGAACTTGAAACGAACCAAAATATGGAGCAAATGAAATGAACCACATTATTTTCCAGAACTGAATCAAATCTGAGCCAAAATTAAGCTGAATTGAGCCACAATTTTTTTCCAGTTGTGCACCAAAACTATAAAACAAAACACAACTCATGAACATATATTCAAATAAGTTAAATAATTCAAATGAAAGCCAAACATACATATATATAATATACATACATGTATACAATATACATACATACATATACATACATACACATACCTTCTAAGATACTGAACTGGACACATATTCCAAGGATATCAAACAAAGGGAGAAAGGTCCAACATGTTCCGAATATTTGCAGCGGTATTTGTGGAGAGAAAGGGAGAGGTAGGAAAGAACCAAAAATAAAGCAGGTGCATCATTAAATGAGAATAGTTAAACTACCTGTAGCACAGTGGAATGTTATTGTGCATCAGTAAATAATGAACACGAAGACTTCATATACACATGGAAAGATTTATATGGATCACGAGAGAGTAAACAAAACAGAAGAAAAAACAATATGAACAATGTCTATGATGATATAAATGAACAACATTAAAAGGAAACTGAACCCTAAGTAATTGTCATCACCAGTCTTGGTCCCAGAGAGGACATAATTAAATGCATCTTCCTCTGAACAGTCAGGAAATTAAGAGGGGCAGAATGTATTATCAGACTGTGGTGGTTGTTTTTGCCCATGATTATTCTTTGGCGATGCTCTAAAAGTATAAATAAAAGCAAATAGAAATGAAATTTAACATATGGTGTATATTGTTTCTAAAATATATTTTATGGACAATGTATGTTGTATATTAATATGATATGTAATTATACGTGAATAAAATACAATTATAAATATAGAATAGTTGCCTATCTGCATTAGTGGAGGGTACTTTCTCATTGGAAAACCAGTGAAATCAGAGATTGGAATAAAAAGAAAATTCTCTGTCATAAAGGAGGATTCACTGAAGAATAGTAAGAGTCACTATGTCCAAAAATTACTGTGATTTAAAAACAAAAGACATCAATGAAACTTTTAAAAAAGATTTTATACTGGGGATGGGGTGAGTCAGATCATCTTTGTACAACCTGGATCTAAACTAGAAAAAAAGCAAAAACAAAAAACACTAAACTAGTTTTCTATTGTGTTGGAGCCCCTGCCATCATCTCATTTCCCACTAAAAACAAACACCACACCTGGCTCTCAGATCTTTTTAAGATTTGATGATGACTGGTACCAACTGTCAGGTATCCATTTGGAGCCTACGGGTGCAAACCCGGGAAGAGGGTTGACTCATAAACATACGGGCATCTCAGTGACTTCCTGGGCAGTAAAGAAAAAGGAGAGACACTAAGTACCATCTTAATCTTTTATTCCATTCCCCAGAAAGGATGGCCATCCTCAATAGTAAATGAACTTCCGTGAGGTCATTAAACTGTACCTGACAGTGTGCATGCAGTAGGCCAGGATGTACTCTGACTCCAGTTTTACTACTGTCTGGACTGCTATTCTTTTCATGATCATAATGATATCTGACATCTGTATAGAACCTTACAGTTTTCAAAGCGGTTTTAGCACATATTACTGTGTTCAATTTTCACAACAACACAGTGACAAAGATAGAATTAGAATAGGTATCATTATATTCTCATCTCACACATTAGGAAACTGAGGCTTGGAGCAGTTAAATGATTTGTCCAAAACCTTGTGTCTAATAAAATGACAAAGCTTGAACTAGATTCCAGGTCTTCTGATCCTTTTGGTCCTTTAAGGAAATCTAGTTATCCAAGAAAGAGAGGGTACTACAAATGTGATAGGCAAGCCTTGTTCAATCCAGTGAGGCCACAGGAATTCCTCTAGCATCACAGGTAAATCATTCTAGTTACAGAAACATTTCTAATCTTAGAAAAGAGCTCGGAGGCAAATAGCTCCCTTGACGGGGAAAAAAGTAAGGAGAGAGGAGGCAGGGGTAGTTGGAGGCAAACTCACTGCTCCACAACAATGCACCCATCCAAAAACCGACCTCCCTCCGCCACTTGGCAGAAGAAAACTGCATTAAATAAAGATGTGTTAGCTCCAGGAAGAACCCAGTTGCAAATTGGTTACCCACTTAAATGGCCAAACTACCTAAGACACAATTAGGACAAGAGTTGTCCCCCTGGAACTCTTATATGTGGATTAATGAACCCTTTCCAGGGAGCCAAGTTAGCACTAATGACATTTTCTTTTCCTCAGACCATTTAAATCATTAATCCCTTTTCTAAGCTGGCATTTATGTTTGTGTCTTCTCTACCCAGAGGTCAGATCTCTATCAAGCTACATTTTTTTTCTCTCTCTGGCATACAGTAATAGTGCAAATCTGTCATACCATAGAGATTCATTTTTATTTCCTATGTACACTATGTTTCGAGAGAGGTAGTCAACCCTAATTGAAAAAAACAAACACTGTATTTGGAAGTAGTTGCTATATAACCTTGGACTAGACATTCAACCTTTGAGCCTTTGTTCCTTCAGCTACAAAATGGAGGGCGTACAGCCTGCATCCTACTTGTATCACTGGAATAGCATGGGAACACTAATTATAACTGACATTTACATAATGCTTTGTTTAAAGTTTGAAAAGTAATTGCAAATGGTAATGCATTTTAAATGCATTATTTCATTTAGGTCTCACAATAACCCTGTAAGGAAATAATACAGGTATTATTACCACTATTTTACAGATAAAGAAACTGAGGCTCAGCCTGACCATAGTCGTGTAGTAGTAAATGTCAAAAGTTGAACTTGAACCCAACTTTTTTTTTCAAATTTAGTATTTTATGCTTCTCCAATTACATATAAAAAACAATTTTAACATTCTTTTTGTTTTTCAAACTTTGAGTTACGAATTTTCTTCCTCCTTCCCTACACTTCCCACCTCATCGAGAACGCAAGCAATTTGACATAGGTTATGCATGTGCAGTCTTGCAAAATGTGCCAAATATTTCTAATTCTAATCCAGGTCTCTATTCACTATACTTTTCACTTATTTATCCTGCGTTAACTGGGCAACATCCATTCTGTCCAACCCTTTCCCTAAGACAGGGAAATACTCTGAATATCCTGGGTCTCACCTCACATTTTTTCTCCCTGAGGTAGCACCTACTCATGGCCTCAGGTACAGATTGTATTTCAATTTTGGGGGCAATATCTAGGAGTTCCTGGATATATACAAAGGTGTTTCGTACCTGGCAACAAGTAGAAATCGAATAGCTCTTGTGTTCTCATATTAGGAAGAAGGAGATATAGGATTGTCTTCACTGTTGTAAAAAGGCTACAAAAGGTTTAATTACGATAGAAACAGTAACCAATACCTTGTACTTGTATATTGCTATAGAGTTTCCAAAGCCCTTTTACATATGTATGTAAAAATACTCATATATACATATATATATATGTATATATAAAATCTCATTTGGTTCTACAATCCTGTTAAGATAGAGTATACATATTATTGTTCTCTTCTCACTCTCTCCTCCCCACACACTTTCCAGCCCTTCTTAGATTGGTAGATGTTTTTCCTTTTTATTAAATGATAGATAGACTGATTGATCAATAGATAGATTTCTACACACATGATAAAAATTTCATGGGCTGAAACTTTCAAATTTAAAATTTTTTTTAAATAAATATTTTTGGTAAGGTACCAAGTTTGCTAATGAATATGTCCCTTTTTTTCCCTCTCCAGATGTTTCTTACTATTATTATTGAAAGTTGACCAGCATGGTGGAAAATATTGTATGAAGGAGGTCTGTCCTAATGTAGTGTGGAGCAAATATAGATTTAAGAGAGTTTAACGATTTTTGTTTGCTGTTTTTAAAACCCAGGATCAATACATGTGTTTAGCAGTGGCTGAGGGTGAGCATAAAATCAGAGTTTGAAAACAGGGGACTTGAAACAAATTTATTTTTATTGAAATGTCCCTGAGATGTGAAGGGAATAAAAATAAAAGATTTTCAATGGCAAGTAATTTATTGGATATTAGCACTCCCAGATTTCTCTTTAATATATGGGCATATATAGCTTAAGTGTGTTTAAGTATAAGAGCACAAAAACTAAATAAAAACTGGAATTGTGGGAAATGACTAGGCTAAGGCTTTATCAAGCACTTTGTCCCCAATCCTTTAACCATGGCAGGATGGGTAAACAATTGGAATCCATCTACAAACGGGAAGCCTTTGGGAAGAATAATATTAGCGATTCTAGCATTCACAATTTAAGCCATAAAAACATCAAGTTAGATTTTCAGAGTAATCTTATAATCCAACCTTACTGCTAAAACTCTGGTTTAAAATAAACTGGAGATCCTAGTTCAGTGTCCCTACCCCTGTGACCTAGCTGATACATGTCTGATCTAATTCACAGAATATCAGAGTCAAAAACGTCAGAGGTTATCCAGGCAACCCATTTCATACTAGAGGAAACCAAGGCCCAAAGAGAAGAAGTAAACTGCCCAAAGTTCTCCAAAAAAGAGGCAGAACCAAGACTTACAATCCAGGTTGACATATTCATAGTTGGATACCCTTTACACTAGAGACCATGCCACCTCCCTGGGACGGCTCAAACTCTTAACACAGGGGAATTTTGTTATACTAATAATGTTAAAGAAATAATTGGGTTGTTGCATGAGGCTTGGAAATTTTTGTGTTTCTCTAGAGATTTTGGTGGTTAATGGGATTTGACATTCTGCATTTAGGAAGTAGAAACATTCACTCCTAATTGGCACATTGGTGGCAGGTAGTATCTTCCTCTTCCTCTCATAGCTAAGACTAAACCAAGCATTCATTGTTTTAGATTTCATTTCCTTGCCCCTGCCCCAAAACTAAATAGATTGTTCTTTAAAGTGTTTTTCAAAGGGAGCTAGTTTGGTTAGGTGTATGGTATGGCCAAATGTGTCCCTTATATATGTGCTAGCCGTAAGTGTTTCCTTTATACATGTTCTATGATCATACATGTTCTCTCTGTGTAATGGGTAGAACTCTCCCCTCTATGGAAGAGTATGCCCTATGTGTGCGTAGTAGGGTCTTTTTGTGTTACTTTATTTCTTATGTTGTTTGATTAAATATATTTCTTTTTTTTTTACAAAGGGTTTTATCCTCAGTGTAGTAAGATCAGCAAACTTAGGCAAAGATTTCGAGATGTAACCAACCAGCACATAGCAGTCAATATCGTCTTGCTGTTTTTTGGTGCTTTTCTACTTCTCCAATATCTCTTATATCCATCTTCCCCTTTCAGCTCCCATTGTAGAGACTGTCATCCTTCCACATTTTATTTTGTGAGAATCACGTTCATGTTGAGAAAGACATCAATTTCTCATTGAAGGTCCACCCAACCTAATAAGTTATAGGTCTGTTCTTTTTTTCGAAATATTTTCTGGGTTTCAGTGTAGCACTATCACTCTGCATCTGTTATTTTTCATTCTTTGAAATGATATTGGCCCTTCTCATTTCTCAGAAGGGATACTGTCAGGGAAGAAAGTGATTTAATGAACTGATTTTTACTAAGTTAGTTCTTATTGTCACACACCTACCAAGAGTACTTGCATTTTAAAAAGAACCCCCAGGGAGGTGGGAAGGATGACAATGTTTGAAACAGAAGAAAAGTATGTAATGGTGATTTCAAGGCACCATGCCAAACCAGGAGGGCAGATAAAAACTTATAATATGTGCTTAGAATAATCTATTATTGTGTTTTTAATAAGTACTTGTTGAATGTGAACCTTAAAGGTACAGAAACGGAGGCTCAGAAAGCTTAAACAATTTGTGTAACATCACCCAGCTGGCAAGTAAAAAAATCTGGGAAGACTCCTCTTAGAGTGATTGCTACAGATCAACCTGAACTCCAGCCCATAGGTCAGAAAATCAAGCTCAACAGGGAATACTTAAATGTAAATCAGGATTTTTTCCCCCTCCAGTGTTGGAAAAAAAGGGGTGGGGTGGAGGAAGGGAGAGAGTCTGGGGCAGTCATCATTCTTTCCAATCCATTTGCCTCAGTAGAAGGATTGCATTCTCGAAGAACTAGGTTTGTAACCTACCTCCCCTGAGTCCCAACTCCACCCCTTATTAGCTGCATGGTCCCGGTGAAGTCACTTCATTAATCTCAGCCTCAGTTTTCTGCTCACAGCTCCTACCTTACTGAGTTGTTGTGAGGATCAAATGACATGCCTATGTAGAGTGTTCTGAAAACTTTCAAGGGTACATAAAAGTGAGTATTATTATCTATTGGGAAAAAATAATTACGGCTCATTTCATACTGCTTCCGTTCAGGTGCTCACTCTCTGGTCCAACCAAAGTGGCCTATAACCTCCTTATTGCCAGACATTTCATTTTTCCTCCACTCCTTCCATTACCTCGTACAAGCTGTCATCCATGCTGACACTGAACTCTCTCCTTACCTCTGACACTCTTAAAATCCCTAGTTGACTTCCAGGTTGATCTTGAGTTCCATCTTCTGACTGTGGCTATACCTCCAAGGCTCTGCCCTGGGCCCTCTTTGCATTCTCTCATTTGGGGACACAATCAGTTCTCCTGGGGCCAGTTGTCACCTCCATGCAGATGACTCCCAAGTCTCCTATGGGTTTCCAGGTCTAACCTCTCTCTCTGAGTGCCAATCCCACACTACTGTCTATTTGAATATTTCAAACTAGATGGCCCCATAAGCGTCTCAAACTCAACATGTCCAAAAGAACTTGTTGCCTTTTACAGTTATTACCTTATTACCTTTCTCCTAAAACCTTTCTTCTGTACCTCTTTATTTCTATTGGACACACAACATTCCTGCTAGTCCTCCAGGTTTGCAATATCAGAGTCATTCTCCATTCCTTGCTCTCCCTCACAGTACACATCTAATCTGTTGGCAAATCTTGCCATTTTTCTAGCTCTACAACATCTCTTAACCCTATCCCCTATTCACACAGCCACCATCATAGTTCAGGTGCTCATCACCTTTTGCCTCACTGCTACAATAGCCTCCTAATTGGACTCCCTGACTCCAGCCTCTCCCTTCTCTACATCTTACCATCCCCTCTTCAATAAACATCAATCTTCATTGCCTCTTGGATAAAAAACAAACTAATTTGCTTGACATTTAAAGCCCTTCATGACTTGGCTCTAAACATCTTTTTCAAGCTTTTGTTAAACATTACTCCTGCTCATGACCTCTATGGTCCAGCCAAACTGATCAGCAGGCTTCTCCTCATACCCAACCTTTCGTCTTCTGTCTCTATACCTTTGCTCCCCATTCCTGTAATGCACTCCTCCCCCCATGCCCCTTGGAATGCTGAGTTTCCTTCAAGGCCCTTCTGAAGTGCTGCCACCTATTGGAAATCACTCCTGATAACCACCAGTTGCTAGAGTCGCCTCCCCCATGCAATTACCTTGTGATTATTTTCTATATATTTGCATGTATACATGTTATTTCTTCCAATAGAATGTAAATTCATTGAGGGTAGGAACTATTTCTTTTTTTCTTTTTTAATCCACAGAGCCTCACTGAGTGCTTGGTACAAAGTAATTGCTTATAAATACTTATCAATTGATTGATTTTGCTGCAGGTCTTTCCTGTGCCCCCTACTTATTTGTACTTTTTGTCCCCAAATGATCTTCTTGTATTTACATAGTCAATCATTTATTAAGCTCCTACTACGGGTCTGGCTTGCACTGGAATACACTTGTTTACATATTGTATCCTTCCATTTCATTTTCTGTAATCTCATCACCTAACATAGTACCTTGCATACAGTAGGTACTTAATAGATACTAACTGAATTGAATGTCAAAACTACTTTGTTCATCCACTGTTCAGTGAAAGGAATCTAAAACCAGTGTCTTCTTATGGAAAAGAAAAATCTGCTTCTAATGAATTAGACATTTCAAGTTTAGGCACTGGAGGCTGTGGTAGCCTGATTATTGTAGGTGTTTATTAAAGTTTAGCAATAGGAGAAATTTGATGTAAATGAGCTGCCTGAGGATACCCATGTGACCCACTTCTGTAATAGAAGCACACTGACATTGGCATCAAAAGAAAGGCTAAAAAAGAACCCTTGTTTCTCCTTTCCTGCAAAACATTTACCTGATCTTTGGTGCACAAACTTCTTTCTTCAGGTTTGTTTTCTGAGATATATTTCTGAGATAGCAATGCAGGAGATGGTGGAAACTTGGCTATCGTTGTTAGGGAGAACAGAGCTGAGGTGACAGTGGGATTAGGCCAGCCTCCAAGAGGAAAATGGGGTCCGAAGAAAAGATGGCTGTGGCCCAAGAAGGGAAGAGAGGCCAACCGGACCAGCTGCAAAATTTTTCTGGAGAGTAGTAATCAGAATTCTAAGAACAGTAGATGAAAAAGAAATTTGAAATATAGCTGCAAAATATGAGCAAGAGGAGAAATAGAAGAGGAGGTAAAAGAGAAAAGCAAGACAAAGGAAAAGAAACAGGGAAAAGTACTACCTTTGAGTCATATGATCTAGGTTCAAATTCTAACTTTTCTACTCTTACTTCCAGTGTGACCATTGACAAATCACTTTTCTTCATGAGCCTCCGTTTCCACATGTGTAAAATGAGGAGAATGACCTCTAAAGTCTCTTCTAGCTCTAAATCCTAACTTTCTTTCTTATTTTCTATGCAACCTTAGACAAGCCATGTCACTTTCCTAAGTCTTAGTTTCCCCATGTGTAAAATGAGGGAGATGACATCTTAGGTCCCTTCTTGGTGTAAATCTTGTGATCCTAAAAAGAAAGAAGGCTCTGGTTTACCCAGAGACACACTGAGGAGATGTCAGGAAGAGGAAGGAAGTCAAATTGTTCTACAACTCTGTATAAATGCAGAGCATCTAGTCAGTTTAACATACATTATGGCAGAAAATTATTTTCCCCCATCCTAACGGAGCTGCCCCTTTATATAGCTATTGCAGCAGAACCAGCTATTGTAGAAGTCAGCTTGATATATCCCAGGAAAAGCAAAAGATAAACAGGGCAGAAGCAAAGAGAAAATGTATTCAAGAATATGAGGCAAAGGGCAAAGGTTTTCTCTCAAATTCAGTTATTTCTTGCCCATAATAAATGTTTGTTGAATTGAATACAATTTCATGAGAATAAGGGCAGAGGAAAGGTTAGGAGACAAATCTAGATGGAGCATCAGCCATTCCATTGATCACTGAAGGTTGACTCTCCTGATTTGGTTGCCTAAGCAGATGGATTAATCAAAGAACCTGCCTTACCTGATTTAATAGATTAATTTTTTGTAATTAGTGTGTTGATGGCTTAAATTAAAATAGATGGTGTTAAAGTGCTTGCCAATCGTTGATTCTCTTAAGTAGGTTAAACATTCTGCACCCCCACCACCCTCAAAGAAATCTTTTTCATAATATTAATTTGCTTACCAAATCCTTTTCTCTTAGATAGTGCAAAGATCAACTTCAGTCCAATTATTTATGCAAACATCACCAACTCCAAGTTAGTGGGGTCTCATTAAATGAGGTTCCATTAAACATAGATCCTTGAGACAGCTGGACTGAACAACAATTCCTGTGAAATGCTACCCAAACTCCCAAAACATTATTAGCTCAGATCACTCCTTGCTACATATACATTCTGCTAGTGCCCTGAATCCCACTGAAGCCAGTTTAAAGATAGCATTTTACTCTCTTGCAGACCTGGCCAGCTTTCTGTTAGTTAAATTGGCAGTTGCTTACATAGTATGATTTGATGAGTGCCAGAAGGGTCTCCTTGTACAAATTACATTTTCCCCCTAGTCTCCCAGCCTGCCCGAAGGTCTACCGTTGCTTGTGCATTCACCTGCTTTAAATATCACACAGAAGTCTTTCTTTGAAAATCTACAAACTCCAGGGAAGGCCACACATTAAGTCAGCAACCCAGTATCAATTAGTTCGTTGAATCCCTTTCTTCCCTAACTAGACGAATCTTTACAAGATGAGAGTAGCCTCTCTAAGGCTGAGCTAAGGAGGGGATATATAAAGTTGGCATGGAAGGCAGGAAGGGAAATGGGAGATAAAGGACAAGGAAGATGAGCCTTCTCTTACGTGATTTTCCTTCAAGCCTCAAAGGCAGATTTGCATACTTCTGCTAAATGAAGCACTAGGGGAGGTGAGGCTGAGAACCCTTTGGCCCCCATCATCTTTCCTAAACCTACCCTTGTCCCTCTGTAGGTTGCCTTAAAATACCCTGTCCCCTCTGGCTTCAGAATAAGAGAGCTTTCTGGTTTCGTTTAATTTATTTCGGAGACTTTGGAAGCTTGAGCTAGATAGAAAGACATGTATGGGTGCTGTCAGTAGCAAGCCAAGAAAGGTTAGCTGGAATGCAAACCAGTTACCATTAGCATCTGGAGGTTAATGGTGACATGGCCGAGCTGGACCATCTTTAGATTGCTGGAAATGTGGGACAAAGGTTAGCTGCTCCATGGAGCCTCTATTCCCACCACCTCCCCTCCCCTCGCCCTTCCACCTGCCTCATAACTTGGCAGCCAAAATAGCAACTCTAATTTCATTCTCTGCTCTTGGCTGCAGGCTTTGTGAATTGCCTCTCATGATACGAGACAAAGTGAATGAGCAGGAGGCACTGGGCCCCCTGTGGAAGTCAGAGACAAGGCCAACTCTGTTTGCTCAAGAGAACCCCTGCCTGCTCACCAATCACAGTTGGCCAGCTTGTTTCTCCCTCTCCCTACTGCTTCATATTAGCCCTTCAGCACCCGAGATTATTCAAACCTTAGGCTAAATTCATTAATGAGTTAGGTAACCACATATCCATATTTGGGAAGAAAAACCTGCATTGCTACTTCCTGTCTCTCTTGACAACATCCTCAAATGCCTCACACTCCCAAATGCCCTTCAGGGTAACATTCAATCTACCACTCTCTTTTTCCTTCTCCTCCCTCCCCTTTCTCTCTCTCTCCCCTTAGATCTCTTATATTTAGATTTTCCAGGATAATGTCACAGCGGAGCCTATCCCCTCTCTACTCCTGTCCCCATCTTCTTTCTGGTTTCACTCCCCCCACATTCCTTTTTCTAGACTGAATCTCCTAACTCCAACCACTACTTAGGGTCATCTAACTAATATCCCCTCCTCTCAGACACAAGAAGTATATACTTGGCTTGCGATGCACCCCATGCTTGCGATGCTCCATGTCTTACACTGGTATTTTTAAAAATAAGTTTTATTGGTCCTTTTTAACATCATAGTCATTTCTGGATATATCTCACCTTTCTTTGTGACAACCTTGCAAGAACAAGATATGATGACCACATCTGAGGATTCACAGCACTGATATTTTTGAAGTCTAGCGTTTCTCCGTTCTATGGGTTTGCCCTTGAGCAATACAAGAAGTGGTTCTCGATTGACTTTTTTACAAGCCTTCAGGTTCCTTGAAATGAGGCACAATCCCATACCCCTCTCCCTCAACCACCTCCATCACCACCACCTCGGGGCGAATATAGAGGATGTTTCTAGGGATGAAAATAGTTAGCTGGAAAAAGTTCCTTTCTAGAATGGTATTTTAAAACACTTAGATGGAGTACCACCAAATTTTCAGTTGCACTGAAAAATGACCATGGTTGGAAAACAACGCATCCAACATGTGCATTTCCTCTGTTAATTATTTCCTATTTATCCTGTAGATAGCTTGCTTTGTATATAGGGGTTTGCATGTTGTCTCACAGTTAGATTGTAAACTCCTTAAGGGCAGCGACTATCTTTTTTTTAATCTCTTTTTGTGTCCCTAGTGTCTGGAGCATGGTAAACACTTAGTAAACTTAATTTATTTACTGATATTGAACAATACCAGCAATTTAAAAGGAGAAAAAAACAAACTTTCAAACTGAATGCTGTATAATATAATGACCAAGCAGAATGAGGAAACCTCACCCCTTTCCTTACCCAGTGAGTACCCTATCTTTTATCCCACCTATCTATTAGACTTGGTCATCGTGCCAGCTGTCTGTTAACCTACTTTCCCACCCTTTTTTCCTTCTTTATTCCAAGGGAGAGCTAGAGCTGAAGGGCACTTCAGAGGTCTTTTAGTCCAGGGGGGAGGGGTCACTTGCCCAAAGCTACACAAGACCTTCAGTTAAGGGGATCTGAAGCCGGACCTTGGACTTCAGAATCCAACCTCTTTCCTGGCTCTCTGGGGAGGAGAAGGGAAGAAGGGAGAGAGATCATTGGAAAAGAAGGTGATATAAAAAACAAAAGCCATTTACAAAAATTTTAAAAGAAGAAAATTACCTTGGTTGTGTCGGGCATATTGGTGACAACTATGCAGCATAATGAGGATTAAATAGGGGAAAGATATGTAAACTTTACAGCTCCATATAAATTTGTACTCAATGATTAAATCTAGGGCTCCTGAAAGGAGAGAATTCAAGGGCTCTCACCAAAGTAAAAATGAGAGTGAACTAGTGAGCTTTCTTCAGAGTACAGAGTTAATTTTTTTTTCCCTCTGATTCGCTCTAAATCACAGAATAATGGAGACATGCCTCCCAAAAAGAATCAAATGATTAGAAAATATGGAGGGGTGGAGCCAAAATGGCAGAGTAAAAGCAGTGACTTGCTTGAGCTCTCCTCCAAACCCCTCCAAATACCTATAAAAAATGACTAAAAGAATTCTAGAGCAGCAGAACCTACAAAAGGACAGAGTAAAACAAATTTCCAGCCCAAGACAACTTGGAAAGGTCTATTGCTCTGGCCTGGGAGAGGAACGCAGTTCAGCATGGGCCAAGCAGGCAAAGAACAGGACCCAGCAAACTCCAGGCCTCAGAGGACTGAATCACAGGCAGCTGTGGTGGTTTCCAGACTTTTCAACCCACAAATACCAAAAACAACTTAGAAGGTCAGTGGGAAAGGTCTGTCAGACCTGGGTGAGAGAGGAACATGGTCCAGCCCTAGCCCTAGCAAGCCCCAGGGCAGTAGTCACAGCAGCAGGGGCTGCTTCTGGAGCTCTCAGCTCACAGATTACATGAGGATCAAGTGGCTGATAAGGGGGACATTGCAGGGACCTCTTTGCTAGCACTGAGGCAGGATTCTCTTGCTTTGCCCATGGTTGGATGTGGGTCTCAATCCTGGATGGAGGTCCTGGGGTGAGGAGGAGTGCTGGCATGGTGGAGCTTGTGGCAGCAGTACAGAGAGAATCCTCTTCACAGTTCCAAGGCAGAAAAGAGTGCTTGTGGTCACTGATAGACCAGGCCAAGAAAGGAGTAAACACCTTGCCTTTGATCATACCACCTTGGAAGAACTGAAAATTTACCGGTCCCTAGAAGTATCTTTGAAAACATCTGTACAAGACCCCTGAAGCTTGGGACAGTACACCCTCCACACCAGAAGCAGACCCCTACTTTAACAAAGAGTTAAAAAGTCAAGTAATTGGCTGGGAACATGAACAAACAGCAGAAAAAAAAACTCAAACTATAGAAGCTTACTTTGGTGACAAAGAAGATCAAAACATACAACCAGAAGACAACAAAGCCAAAGCTCTTACATCCAAAGCCTCCCAGAAAAAATGTGAATTGGTCCCAAGCCATGGAAGAGCTCAAAAAGGATTTTGAAAAGTGAGTGAGAGAAGTAGAGGAAAAATTGAGAAGGGGAATGAGACTGATACAAGAAAAATCATGAAAAATGAGTCAACAGCTTGATAAAGGAAACCTCCCCAAAATACTGAAGAAAATAACACCTTAAAAATAGATTAACCCAAATGACAAAAGGCATCCAAAAAGCCAATGACGAGAAGAATGCCTTAAAAAGCAGAACTGGTCAAATGGAAAAGAAGGTCCAAAAGCTTGCTGAAGAAAATAATTCCTTAAAAATTAGAATGGAGCAAATGGAAGCTAATGACTCCATGAGAAATCAAGAAATTATAAAAGAAAACTGAAAGAATGGGAAAATAGAAGACAATGTGAAATATCTCATTGGAAAAACAACTGACCTGGAAAATAGACACAGGAGAGATAACTTAAAAATTATTGGCCTACCTGAAAACCATGATCAAAAAAAGAGCCTATATATATACATATATATATATATATATGTATATATATGTATATATATATATATATATTATATATATATATATATATATAATATATATATATATAGAGAGAGAGAGAGAGAGAGAGAGAGAGAGAGAGAAAGAGAGACAGACAGACAGACAGAGACAGAGGGCACAGGGTGAGTTGAATATGAAGGGATGATATCTAAAAAATAAGATTAAGGGGTGAGAAAGGATTGTACTGGAGAAGGAGAAAGGGAGAGGTAGAATGGGGTAAATTATCTCACATAAAAGAGGCAAGGAAAAGCTTTTACAATGGAGGAAGAATGGGGAGGTGAAAGGGAATGAGTGAATCTTACTCTCATTTGGCCATGGAAATCTATCTCACCCTACAGGAAAATAGGGAGGAGGAAGGGAATTGGGGGGGGGGGGATGATAGAAGGGAGGGTAGATTGGGGGAGGGGTAATCAGAAGCAAACACTTTTGAGGAAGGACAGGGTCAAAAGAGAGAATAGGAAAAATGGGAGGGGCAGGGCAGGATAGGATGGAGGGAAATATAGTTAGTCTTTCACAATGTGACTATTATGGAAGTGTTTTACATGACTATACATGTATAACCTATACCAAATTGCTTGCCTTCTCAATGAGGGTGGGTGGGGGGGAGGGAGGAAAGCTAAGCTAAGGAATATACACTTTTCCCTACAGATAATTGGGAACCTTTGCATGCTTTTGAGCAAGGCTTTTGACATGCAAAGTAGCCATCTCAGCCTAACCATCCTCAGGGAAGAGGGAAGGGGGAACAAATGTGTAGAATGTACAGACATGCAATTGGATGGATAATCCATAGAATTGGCCCAATAATGCATATATTTAGGACATTGTTAGATTATTGTTATTGTTTATACGTTATTGGTTAGTCATTTTTCAGTCATGTCCAACTCTTCATGACCCCTTTTCACATTTTTTTGGCAAAGATACTTTACTGGAATGGTTTACCATTTCTATCTCTAGCTCATTTTACAAATGAAGAAACCAAGGCAAATAGGGTTACATGACTTGCCTAGGGTCAAAGAGCTAATAAGTGTCTGAGCTTGGATTTAAACTCAGGTCTTCCTGACTCCAGGCCTGGCACCCTATCCACTATGCCACCTAGGTGCCTGGCATTACAGGACTATGGCTAAATCCAGAATTGGACAGAAATTAGAAAGGAGACTGGACCACTGTTGGGAAACTACATAGAACTTTCACTTACCACAAGAAAAAGACCCCTCTTTATAACACTGAATTCTTCCCATGATGTTGTATGACTATAGACATAGAATACCAGTCTCTAAAGAATTAAAGTTTCAGGTCACCTAAAGCATACTAGTTAATAGCTTGGGCACAAGTAGGCTTCAGTACAGTGGCTTCATTGGTACTTCATTGGTACCAATGGACTTCATTCTACAAGAGAAACATCATTAAGGATGGCATCAGAAAGATGTATGAGAGGAAATAGGCTGGACATGTACCAACAGCACAGGACAACTGATAGGTAGTTCACATGCCCTTTGGTACCCAGACCAAATCTAGATTGGGTGATCTAGAGTAAGACTCCTAAGGTATGTTGAATGACCCCTGTGGAGCAAGAGTTCTTAACTTGGAGTCCATTGATCAGGGTCCATGCTTAGACTTCAGAAGGTCAGTCATTCACTAAGCACTTATTAAATGCCATGTGCCAGGCACTGTACTAAGTAGTGGGCATACAAAGACATTTCCTGCCTTTGAAGAGGTCATAATCTAATGGGAGAGACAACATGTAAACAACTATGTATGAACAAGCTATATACAGGATAAGTCGGAGATAATCAATGGAAAGAAGCTACTAACATTAAAGGGGTTTCAGAAAGGCTTCTTGCAGAACACGGGAACAAGATGCAAGTTCATGGGATCTAGGAAGTTGGATAGGGAAAAATGTATCTTTATTTTCATTAACTTCTAACTGAAATTTAATATTTCTTTTGATTATTCACAACTATTCTAGGAAGAGGTCCATAGACTGCCCAAGATGCCCATGACAAAAAAAAAAAGGCCTCCCATCTGAGAAGAAGACATGGGCAAGCACCGCTCAGGATGAGATTGTAAAAGCTGCACCTTTAGATGGAGTATCCATATTGATTAGATCACAGATCCATAGCTGGGCTGAAGAAATGTAAAGTTTTATAATTGGGTTTTTTAAAAAATCAACTCCTTGAGTACAAGATACTTAAGCCATGACTAGAGAGCAGTTGTCTGAAAAAGATCTGGGGGCTTTGGCAGAATGAAGAAATGAAGGTCCTGACAGAGAGAGAGAAGGAGCTAGAGAGGCTAAACAAGAAACCTGGTCAGTGTGGTGTTATGGAGGCCAAGGTTGGAAATTCCAAGGAGGGATTATCAATACCCTCAGAGTAGGGTGTTCAATGATTATTTGTTGAATGAATGCCACAGAAAGTAAATGTCAAGGAGAATAAAGATCGAAAAAGAGTCCGCTGGAATTGATTAGGAGATTGGCATTGACCTAGGAGCAAGTCGTTTCAACAAAATAGTGAGGTCATTAGTCATACTGCTAGCAGTTAAGGAGGGAGTGGGTGGTGAGAAAATGAAGGCACTGAGGACATCCATCTCTTTCAAGAATTTTGGCAATATAATGAAGTTCAAAAATAGGGAAGCTAGAAGGGCCATAGCAACAGCAAATATTCAATCAATGAGCATTTCTTAGGCGCCTACTATATGCCAGGCACTATGCTAGGCACTGGAAATGCAAAGAACAAAACAGTGCCTACTCCCATATCAAATCATTCTCTGGACTACAATAGGTCCTCACCAACAACTTTGTCCACCTGGAGATGGGCCTGGTGGCCTGATTAGTGAGTGTTCTGCCTGGGATTGCCATTTCATATGGGGCTCCAGCTATGTTCACTTCACTCTTAGCTCCCTCTAGACTACATCATTTCTTTACCAGCAACCTTGCTCCAACCTCCTCTTCTAAAGGGGATCTCCTTTCCCTTTCCCCTTCTTCCCAGCTCCCCTTTATGTTTATCTTCCCTGGTAGAATATAAGTTCCTTATGAGAGTAGGGACCATTTGTGTGCGTGTGTGTGTGTGTGTGTATACATATATATGTGTGTGTGTGTGTATATAAAGATATTATATAATCATATAAAATTATATATTTATATATAAATATTATTTTATTTATCTTCAGCACTTAACACACAGTGCCTGGCACATAGTAAGTGCTTAATAAAAGTGCTCACGCTCTCTCTCTCGCTCTCTCTCTCTCTCTCTCGCTCTCTCTCTCCCTTTCTCTCTCTCTCCCTTCCTTCCTCTCCCTCCCTCAGTATACGCCCTAAAGGACAGGTTGTATTTGTTTGTTTCAATTATTCCTACAAAGATACTTAGGCCTTCCTAAGGAAAGAGTTAGGAGAGAGAGGATTTGGATGATTAATGGAGCAAGGTCCCAGACATGCACCTCAGACTGTAAGAAAGTTGATTTGAAAAATTACTAAGGAAAAAATAGCATCCCAATCCTTGAGGTTCAAAAAGAGAGTCTCATGAATGATGGGAGATCCTGCAAAGTTAGGTTTTGACATAAAACAACTCCAGTGAAAAAGAAGAGTGGGCGTCATAGAGAAGTCAGTGTGGCTGCCCAGCATGCTGGCTGCTGATCTCAGACTTTGAAAGGACATGTATCAGGAATGGAAAGAGGGAGGCACAAAAATAAGGACAAACACAAAATAACACCATGACCCCAAGGGCAGGAATGAACTGAAGCTCAAAATATAAATTCTAAAGATGACAACAAGGCTTAGGAAAGATGACCTAAGTAAATGAGAGAAAGAAGAAGTCATTTTTCTTCTATCTTCTTTCGCAAAGTGAATGCTATTTATTCAGTCAGTCAACAAATATTTATTAAATGCCTATTATGTGCTAAGCATTACGCTAAGGTCTGGGGATACAAAGAAAGGTAAAAGATGGTTCCTGTCCTCAGGAAGCTCATAGTCTAAGGAGAGAGGCAACCTACAAACAACAATGTACAAATAAGTTACATCTATTGATCAAATCCCCACCATGGTACATGTCAGTTAATATGCCTTCCCCTAAGCTGACCATTGTTGACATTGTCAGAGACAGAAGACCAAACTGGATGAACCATAGATCCAGGGGTGGCTTGGGGGGAGTAGGAGGGGTTATCGGAAAGAACATTGGCCCTATAGTCAAAAGACCCATGTTATCCCATGTCTGCTTCTTAGTCCCAGTGTGACTGGGGCATACCACTTAAATATCTTAAGCCTCAGTATTTTCACCTATAAAATGACAGAGCTAGTCTGGATAATTGGTAAGCTAACTTCTAAGTCCAAATCCTATGGACTGGAATTTTGTGTTAAGGTAGCCCCAGGAATCATTTTGGAGTACACAAAAATAAGCTAAGTAAGAAAGGGAGTCTCACTTAAGATTTAGGAATCCCCTAATGGGGCAATGCCCCAGTCTGACACTTCATGACCATGAGATTTAGAGCTAGAGGAAAACTTAGAGGTCATATAGTCTAAACTATTCACTTTTACAAATGAAATAAATTCAGGATGGCATTCTTATATTCTTAGGTTATTCTTACTCTATCTCTTGCTGGTCACCAGCCTTCATGTAATAATATTTCATACATATACAGGTGTATATGTATGAGCCTGGGATGCAACATGGAAGAGTGGATAGAAGACTATGCCTGGAATCAGGAATGCCTGGGTTCAAGTCCTGCTTCTGACACACACTAGCCATGTGTTCATAGACAGGTCACTTACTCTGGACCAGGCCTAACTCAGACCAATCTAATGATTCAAGTTCAGCATTAGAATTTAATGCTTCACTCATAGATCATAAAATGAATCAAAAACAACTTTTCTTAGAATAAGGTTTAAAAGAATACAATTCCTAACTAATAAAATAAAAAGCTATTCCCCTGAGCCTAAACATCCACTACAGCAATGTCAATGTGAGATCAGAACAGAGTCATTCTCTCTTGACCTCCTATAACTCATCTCCCCACCTATAGCAGGAATTCTGCTTAACCTCCTAAGCAACAACCTCACGCATAGACAGATTGGCCTTTTGTACTTCAGGCAGTAAAGTAACCAAACCAATGTATGATTCAAGCCTTAATTTCCCTGACAGACTCCTTGCTCCCTTAAAAGAGAACCAGCCCAGTCTATATAAAATAGATCTCTCCTGCCCCATCACTTCACCTTGGGATCAATTCTCTAAAATGACTTAGATGAGTTATCAATATGCATTAGAGGGAAAAGTTTCCAAAACAGGAGTTTCCCCACACCAAAGGGATCATAGGTAAAGACCTAGACAGAGAGACAGAAAAATAGAGAAAGGAAGGAAGCAAGAAAGGAAGAGAGAGAAAGAGATGGAAGGGAAGGGAAGGGAAGGGAAGGGAAGGGAAGGGAAGGGAAGGGAAGGGAAGGGAAGGGAAGGGAAGGGAAGGGAAGGGAAGGGAAGGGAAGGGAAGGGAAGGGAAGGGAAGGGAAGGGAAGGGAAGGGAAGGGAAGGGAAGGGAAGGGAAGGGAAGGGAAGGGAAGGGAAGGGAAGGGAAGGGAAGGGAAGGAAGGGAAGGAAGGGAAGGGAAGGGAAGAGAGAAGAGAGAAAGAGAGAAGGAGAGAGAGAGAGAGAAAGAAAGAGAGAAAGAAAAAGAAAGAAAGAAAGAAAGAAAGAAAGAAAGAAAGGAAGGAAGGAAGGAAGGAAGGAAGGAAGGAAGGAAGGAAGGAAGGAAGGAAGGAAGGAAGGAAGGAAGGAAGGAAGGAAGGAAGGAAGAAATAATAGATAACTCTATATATTAAGCTATTAAAGCTTAAAACTGCACAAGGACTTTTAGGATACCATATTGTATATATGTGTATGCATTAGGAATATTAAATATCGATATTATTCCTCTTCAGCTAAATTATATTGAGGGGGAGCTTGTGGGCATTTCCATTCGGCCCTTTAACACTAGGGAGAGAGTCCAGTGCAAACAAATTTTACAGCTTGAGAACTGCTGTGGTCATGCAAGAAGTCTTGTCATATAAGAAAGCAACCATATATCAGCCAAACACCAAGGAACTGCTGCCCTGAGTGTGATTTGGTAGGGACGTGTTAGCTGGGAAGGGGGGTGCCAAATAGCTCACATCTCAGGGAACATGGGAGATTCAAGAAATCTATCTTTAGAATGCGACATATCAAAATTGAATGGGAACCAAGAGCAGATTTCTTGACAAGGGCAAAATGAGTAACAGCTCAGAGCCCAGCGGAGGGAAATGTTAAGACTCTCTCACTGGAGGCGGAAAGAGAGTGAAGGGGAAATCTACAGGGGAAGGGGGGGTGGATCTGACTGAGCTCCATACCACTGGCATTGTCTGTAGTCACTTTCATGTCATCTAGAAGGTAGGTTATCCTTGGCTCCCAGGGCAGGACCTTTGGATAGAGCCCTTTAATAACTGACATTTCATAGGGTCATAGAGTATGAACTGGAAGGGAGTTCAGAGGCCATTGAGTCCACTCCCCTCCCCCATTTTACAGATGAGGAAACTGAGGTCTAGAGAGGTTAACTGATTTGCCCAGGTTCACATTACTTAAATACACAGTGTTTAAGGACAAGGTTTGAACCCAGGTCTTTCTGACTCCTGATCCGTTGCTGAAAAAATGCAGGGAATCCTATATACAGAAACTCCCACTCCTGAGACAGCAATTCACCTATAGTAACTCATCTATAACTTCATGGGATCATTTATTAAGAACTAGAAGAGATCTTAGAGACTGTCTAGTTAACCTCCTCATTTTACAGACAAGGATCAAACAAGGGGTTGAGACCAACCTCCTTATGTCAAAAATAGGAAACTAAGACCCAGAGAGGTGACCTGTCTGATGTCACACATACAGTAAGTAGCAGAACTAGATTGCAAGCCTAGGTCCTCTGCCTCAAAACTCTGCCTCCAGCCCATCAGTCTTCCAGTGTACCACTTAAAAGCATGGGGGCATCTACATGGGGCACTGATAGGTTAAAAAAGTTGCCCATTATTGCAAAACTGGTATGTGTCAGAAGCAGGACTCCAACTAGGTCTTTTTTTTTTAATTAATTTATGTTTAGTTTTCAACATTCACTTCCATAAGCTTTTGAGTTTTAAATTTTCTCTCCCTCCCTCCCCAAGATGGCATGTAATCTGATATAGGCTCTCCATATACATCCTATTAAACATATTTTCACGTTAGTCATGTTGCAAAGAAGAATTAGAACCAATAGGAGGAACCACAAGAAAGAGGAAACAAAATGAAACAGAAGGGAAAAAAAGAGCAAATAGTATACTTCAATGTGCATTCAAATTCCATAGTTCTTTCTCTGGGTGTGGATAGCATTTTCCATCATGACACTTTTGGAGATGTCTTAGATCCTTGCATTGCTGAGAAGACCCAAGTCTATCAAAGTTAGTCATCACACAACATGGCTCCACCTAGGTCTTATATAGTCATTTCAGTCATGTGTGATTCTTTGTGATTCAATTTGGGATTTTCTTGGCAAAGGAACTGGAGGGGTTTGCCATTTCCTTCTCCAGCTCATTTTACAGATGAGGAAACTGAGGTAAATAGGGTCAAGCCCAGGTCACACAGCTAGTAAGTGTCTGAGGTCAGATTTGAAATCAGGAAGATGAATCTACCTGACTCCAAAGCCAGCCTTCTATCTACCTCTGCCTCTCTTTTCTGCCTTTCTTTTTAGCCTGCAATATCTGATATTTTCATATGGTCATCCATCCACGTACTATCCCTACATGCCTTCTGACATTAGAAAACATTTGACACCATCAAAATGGTATGATCATAGACAAGTGAGATTTATAGTGAATGTTAAAGTTTCCCAATCACTTTATATATATTACCTTATCCAAATCTCACCACAAGGCTATGAGGCACCAACTACAGGTATTACTAAGATCATTTTACAGATGAGGAGCCTGGGGTTTGGAGGGGTTGAAGAGATGTGTCTATGGTCACCCAACAGTCAAGTGTCAAAGAGAGTATTTGAATCCGGCTTTCCATCCTTCATGCCTCATTGTTTCTCAGCCTGAGAGTCAGACAGCCTCAGATCTAGAAGAAGCCTCAGAGATTATCTGGTACCAGCAATAGCAAAAACAGTAATCCTGCCTAATCCCTCTTCCCCATGACATCCCCTGGAATGCAGCTCTCCTATCTCCACTTAAATCTTCTGTTCTCCGGGATTAATACAGACTGTCCCAAAAGTCGGACCAACATAACTCAAAACTCAAGTAAGACTTTGGGGACATCTTGTATATGCCAGTTCCTCCCACAAATCCAGTATGATTTTGAGTCCCTTAACCCTCTTTGTTACTCTCTTCCAGACACATTCATAAAATAGGATAGCTACAACTCAACAAAATATGTCAGATGTGGTCTGCCCAGGGGCACATGGCCAATAGACTGTGATCTGCATCATTTTGGATGCCATACTTCTGCCAAGGCAACCTAAGTTTGCATCAGTGCCCATCACTTCCACATCATGCTACTGACTCCTATGGGCCTCTCAGGACTTTATCATATGAACTGTTTTCTAGTCAAGTCTTCTCCATCCTATAATTATCTAGATGATTTTTCTTCCCAAGTATAAGCCTACACATTTCACTGTATTAAATTTCAACATATTAGTTTCGATCACTACCCTAACCTGGGGAGAGTTTTTTTTAAAGTGAAAGAATAAATAAACAGCTATCTTAAAAATGATACAAATGTAAGGAAAGGGTTTTAATTTACAATATCTTCCACCATCCAGGCATCCATTTCTTACCCTAAAAGTCACACTTCCTATCCAAAAGAATTTCATCCTCATAATCCCCTGCAAGATAGTTTTGTAGCCCAATTCTGTCATCTGATGTATAAGCCTATCCCTTCTAGATCCAAGTGAGCCTCAGCTCCTGGTTTCCACTTTCACACGGCTTGTGGGATTGATACAGCCTCTGTAGTACCCTGTGTTGGGACCTTGGGTTGGTATGAGGTTAGGAGCTGGCGAATGCTGTTGGGAAGAGCTGATGGACTGTCAAATTCACTGATTTTCATTGTTACTTACTCACTCTCTCCTCCCTCTGTTCCCATCTGTTCAGTGTCTATGGCCCACTAAACACAGGAATGCAAAGTTAATAGATGCAGTAAGGGGGGAAAAGACCCATTTCTTAAATTAGTGAATTATGCTCTGTCTATTCTTCAAACAAACAAGTTAAGCGTTTATTTACTTAACAGCCTGTACCTAGATTATGGTCCATTAGTGGTCTGAGTTCGCATTTTACACGGATGTCTGAATTTCACCAGACTGGCATTTCCCACCTGGAAGCCCAGCTAAGTCACTATTTCTGATGTGAGGTAGGCTTCAGTTGGTGAGTTGCACTAACACTGGGCCTTTGGAACTGAGATATAAGCAGAACAGTCATTCCCACATTTGCGGTTTCTTTCTCCTCTGCTTCTTTGGAATCCTCTCTGGAACCATGGGATGAGGTGGCGAGTTGAACTGGGGAAAGCCCCATTTGTCATTAGGTGCTGATGGTTTAATTCCCTGATTTATAATCTGCATTTAAATATTAAAGAAGAAATAAATATCAGAGGAAGATAAATATTCCTGCAAAATGATTAAAAAGAAGCCAAGCTCTGGAGCAGTGCATATCAAGGCCTTTCAGGAAAGCATTCTGGGGTCTGACAAGTGGGACCAGAACTATCTTATCCCCGGGGTGCTATTTAAATTCCACTCGGCAATCCTCTTTTTAATTTATTTTTATTCCAGGTGCAGCCCTGCAGCTATTTTAAAACCCAGACTTAAAATAAAGTACGACTAATCGCCAGAATGATCACAGGCTCCTGTGTTAATAGGGCAGCCTGTACCCCCAAAGAGGCCGCAGAGTCCTTGACAAACAACAGGCTCCCAGTCCTAAGGAGGAAAGGAAGATAGGTGGGCCCTGAACTTACAAAAAAGAGAAGTCAAAGGTTAACATTGGGCTGTTTGAGGATTTTCCGTGATTGCATGCGCGCGCGCTCACACACACACACACACACACACGCCATGTTCATCTTCAGATCCCATCAAACAGCCTTCTAGTCATTTATTTAGGGATAGAGACAGGGACTGGACTTGTTATTTCACTACCCTAGAACACTCTCGGGTAAGGATGGACAATCCTCCATTTGGTATTTGAAGCCCATCATAACCTGCCTCCTCCCTGACCTTCCCAGTCTTCTCACTCCTTACACTCCACCTTATCTTCTACACAGCAGTGACACTGGCCTCCATGCTGTTCCTCAAAAAAGACACTGCATTTCTCAGCTCTGACTATCCCTCACGTTTTTAATGCTCTTCTTCCTCATTCTCCCTCCTGGCTTCCCTGACTTCCTTTAAGTCCTAACTAAAATCCCACCTTCTCAGTAAACCTTTCCTAATCCCTTTCCCTTAATTTTAATGCCCGCTTTCCCTCTGTTGATTATTCCCAATATGCACCTTGTTTGCACATAGTTGTTTACAGGTTATCTCCCCCACTAGACTAGGGGTTCCTTGAAAGCAGGGGTTATCTTTTTGCTTTTCCCTGTATTTCCAGTGCTCAGCACAGTGTCCAGCACAGAGTATCCACTTCATAAATATATTTGTTGACTGACTGACTCCTTCTAACAAAGCAGGTCTGAACCTTCTCTGCAATTTATAATCTTAGAAATTTATCTAGAGCACTTAGAGGTTAAGTGACTTGCCCATGGTCACATAGCCAGTACGGGTCAGAGGTAGGGCTTGAATCCAGGTCTTCTGGCATCCAAGCCAGCTCCCTCTCTAAGTTCTACTTCCCTGTGTAAACCATTTGTTTGCAAAACATTAATGAGTTGACAGAAGAGCTGCTTGGAGTGATACAACAATTACATATTTATTGTTTAATTGTTTTTTTTAATTCTAAAATTAAGCAACACAAGGTAAAATGAGCATGTCTATCTGCAAAATAGAAGAGGAAAAGATGATTACACTTCCAAACTGCAAATCTCTATTCTGCGCAGCTTGCTTTTATTTTTAAAGATATAATCAATTCAACCCATAACTTCCAAAGCTGTCCTGCTTGTTTGCATTTCCTTTTGACCTTCCTTCTGTTCTCTTCTGTGCATTTAAAAAATGTTTTGGTAACCCTTTCTTGCTTCTCTCTTTTGGCAGCCCTGTCAGCTAGGTCAATTAAATGTTCTTCTCCGGATTGCTAATGCCTCATTGAGGTGTGCAGGTGCCCTTGGCTTCTCAAACACCATGCCCACCAAGCACAAACTCTGAAAGATGTTACCACACTGAAAAGGTTGGTGTGAGTGATGGTCATACCTGGACATGCCTGTCAGCTGAGTACCAACCCACCTCAGTTTGGTGAGGTGTATCTTCATGGCAGCCTCATGGTGATGAATTTTTTTAACCACAAGCAATTCCTAAAGACTGTTACATTTACAAGACTATAGCACTATAGATTTAAAGCAGGAAAGGACCATTTAGTCCAATCTCTTTTTTTTACAGACAAGGAACTGGGTCCCATGGCAGTTAAGTGACCTACCCAAAGTTACACAAGGGGTAACTACCAAGGGCAGGATTTGAACTCAGGTCCTTTCACTTCAAATCCTATATTCTTTCCACTCTACCACACTGAGTTATGATCTGTATCAGGGGAAGGAGTAACCTCATAAAGGAAACCAGTATTTGTAGTACTCATTGATCCATTCACCAACCACATAATGGCTGCCACCTATGTTCCAGAAGGAAAGAAGCAAGTGCCAGACGTTAGTTCCTCACAACCCTGTAAGATACAAGCTATTATTATTATTCACATTTTACAGTTAAGGAAATTGAGGCGGATTGAGGCAGACCCTTCCACATGTTGGCTATTTGGCGTCAAACATGTCATTTGACCTCTCTCACTGTAAAAATTCACCAAGACTCTAAGTTGAGGAACAGAGGGAGTTCTTCCTCGGGAGTCCCCTCTATCAATAAAATCACAGTTCTAGGTTCCCTCAAAAATGTGTAAGGCATTGTGTTAGCAGGTGGTAATATAAAGACAGAAATGGAAAACAGTACTGAAGTTAGTACCGTGCTATGAGCTACTGCACTTTTAAGGTTATTCATAAATAGTTACGAAGTATCTCTTAAAGGAGACCAGAAGCTAATGGGAAAGTGACATTGGAGATACAGAAATTGGATTTGCACTGATTTGTATTTATTTTGTTTACATTTGTTTATCTGAGTATGCGCTGTATCCTTCCAATAGAATGGAAACTCCTTGAGGGCAAGGATTTTAACAAAACACTTTCTTATATAACACAAGAGTAAGGGGGAGTATTTTACAGATGTGGAAACTGAGGACCAGAGAGGTTACACAACTTGACCATCAGTGGAAAAAGTACTGGACTTCAGATTGGGAGATCTGGTTGTTAATCCTGGCTCTGAATGTGTCTAAGACTTTGTATCTGCAGGGTCTAGCATCATGCCCATGCTGATATTTTGTGGGGAAATAGAGTCCAAGCAAAGACAATCTCTGATCATTAAATTGCTTTCCTAGAGTCTCAGAACTGACAATATACACAATCAGGACTTTACATACTCAGAACTGACAATATACACAAAAAGCCAGCCCAACACTACACATTTCCCCCCATTTATACTGAGATTTGTTACAAAATTATCTCCAGGGTCTAGGACATTGCCTGGCACATAATGAAAGGGGCTTAATAAATGCTTGTTGAATGTAAATTTAATTGAATTGATTTGTTTCTTTTATTTTTTTTTAGAGCCACACCCTACAAGAGTAGCATGGTGTGGTGGAAAGAAACCCTACTATCAGGCTAAATTAGAGATCTTGGTTCCAATCCGAATTGTGCATGGCCTTGTAAAAGTCATTCCATCTCTTTGAGCCTCAGTGTCTTTCTCTTCAAAATGAGGGAATTGGACTAGAAAGATGATACCTAGAGAGGTTTCTCCCACCTCCAGAATTTTATGAAGACTATGCTATAAAGTGAGGCAGCCCTATTGCAGAGTCTTATGAGATATGCCAGCAGACAAAGGCAAGCCTTGCTCTGACTTACTTGTCCTGCAAGAACTGTGATTATTTCTTTCAGTTCATTAATAAAGAAATCATGTTTTAATCACTGCCCCCAAGCCATGTAGCAGGACAGGATATTAACAATGTCACCCACCAACCTGCCCCAGTGGAAAGGGCACTGGACAATAAAGCTTGGTACAAAGAAAGAGAGTTGGCTTTGGGATCTAAGGTCTGCTCCTCTAATCCTAGCTCTGGCACTTGGGGGATAGGGGAATGGGTTTTCAGGAGAATTGGTGGCTAGTTGATATTCAAAGTCCTTACAGGCAAATGGGAGGCTGTGAACCATTTCTGCCGGTCTGACTCTGACACAGAGACTCAGAGTTTTGAGTTTTTTTATTGCTTCTTTGCTTAGCTACTGGGGACCATTATTCCATGCTCCTCAGCTAGTTAAGTGTTATAGCCTCGGGTTTTACAAATCACTTTCTTACACAATGCAACTGTGAGGGAAATATTTTTACAAATGAGGAAACTGAGGACTGGAGAAATCACACAACTTGACCAGCAATGGAAAAAATACTGGACATGGTATTCGGAGATCTGGTTGCTGATTTTGGCTCTGAACATGTCTAAGTCACTGACTTCTTTGAGTCTCAGTTGAGTCATCTGTAAAATGGGAAGCTTTAAAAAGGCTAGATAAATGTTAGCTGTAACTATTACAAGGAACTATTCTACCTACAAAGCTATTTCTATGTTCCAGCAAAGGGACTTCAGAAACAATGCTTTGTTCATTAGGTTACAATAAATTCTATACAACAAATACTACTGCATAGCCTGCTTCCTTTGATTCCAGAGCGAGAGTAACAGTTACTCTCCACAAAAACACAAGAGCTATTCCTGGTTTTAGCAGGGAAAGAAGAGCACAGCTGAGCTGCAGATTTCTTTTATCCTCTTCTCAAACAGAAATTATCCTTGAACTCCCCAATCCCCTTCCTACTTTGAAAGGCCCAACCATTTAAACCAAACTCACCTAAATTCTCAGAGAAAAGATCTGGGAACCAAGGAAAAAGAAAAGAATGGGAGTGATATATGCATAACATCTCCCCCCCCTTTCCTACTGGGTTCAAAGTTCCTTTGCTAATCCATTTCAGAGAGACTGAGCTTCAGCTTTTGCAGACTCAGAGTGTGATTTTCGGTAATCATATCACCTTCATTTTTCCATATGTCCCTCTTCCATTCCCTCCCCCAGAGAACCATCCCTTGTAACACAGAAGAAAAGAAGAAAAAAGGTGAGGGAAGCAGTTCAGCAAAACCAATCAACACACAAATCAAGGATAACCCTGTCAGAAATGTTCCACATCTCTAGTTCCCCGCTTCTGCAAAGAAGGGTGCATCTTCAGCCGGATGCAAACTGAGCATTATAATTACCCAGCTTTCAGTTTTGTTTTTGTCTTTTCCCTTTCTATTGTTATAGACATTATGCCTTTTGTTTTCCTAGTTTTACTTCATTTTGCATCAGTTCATATGTCTTCCCATGCTTCTTTGTATTCTTCATATCCCCTGAAGCACAAATTATATGATTTTCAGGTGTTACTATTTGTTTAGTTTTTCCCTAATCAATGGTCACCTACTACATTTGCTACTACAAAAAAGCATTCCTATAAATATGTTGGTGAGTATAGGATTTTTCTAATTTTGACCTCGTTTTGTCAAACTTCCATTGTGTATGTCATGGAATCCATTTCAACAATGAGATAGGTAGCACATGCATCCTAATTTAGCAAATAACAAAACTGAGATTTTCCAAGGTCAAGTATTAGAGTCAAGATGTGAATATGATGCCAATTACAGTACTGTTTTCATTATACTATATTGCCTGTCAAATAATCTCCATGGTCCATTTCCCCTAAAATATTCTGTAATCTCATTGTGAATTTTGCCATCCCCACATTTTGGTGGGAAAAAATAAACCTAGCTCCACATCCCTCACCCTGCACAACCTACTTCTCCCCCTCTCATCTAGACTGACTTCACTTTCCTTTAATGTAAACAAACCTCCTGAGCCAAAATGAGTTTCACAGTTGAAACTCTGACACCTGGAGCAGCTGAAGCTGCTTCTCTTCCTCCCCCTTCTTACCTGCTCCTCTCGGCACCATCTTCAGTAGTCCTGGTCTATCTCTGGCCACTGGACCCAAATGGCTCCAGAGGAGAGAGTGAGACTGATGACTTTGCTCAGCCCTCCTTCACTTAAATCCAATTCACTTGCAACTCATGACATCACTTTCCCCATGTCCCGGTCCTCTTCCCAACAAAGGACAAACAACGAAAAAACAAACAACCTGCTGCTTTGCTATCTACAGTTTCCCCTCCAGTCCTCAGCAGTCAAAAAAAGTTTTGTATGATAAAAGAAAGCTCTTTACCTGAGGGGTCTACCTTGGACAGCTCCAAGAAAACATTTCACTTTTTTTCAGGAAACTTTTTCCTTCTCCTAGGAGAAATAATCATCTCCTTTTCCCAGTGTATAGTACCTTCTCCTCTCACCACCAACCTTCCCACAGTCAAAAATAAACAAAAGCAAAAATAAACCTAATACATTTGTATCTTCAGAGCCTAGCAAATGGCTAGACATGGTAGTCACTTAATGAAGCTTATTAATTGATTAATATATACCAGATGCCAATAATATTTGTGAACCTGACTTTAGTTATATGAAACCTTCTTTCCTGTTCCATTTTATCCATATAATTTTTCTCTTCCTGCTATAGAACTGAAATGACTATTTTTACAAAAGGATGAAGGGAATGGCTAAAACTGGTCCAAGGGCATCTAGGTGGTGCTATGGATAGAATCTCGGGCTTCAAGTAAAGAAGACTCATCTTCCTAAATTCAAAGCTGGCCTCAGACACATACTAGCTGTGTGATGCTGGACAAGTCACTTAACCTTGCTTCAGTGTCCTCATCTGTACAATGAGCTGGAAAAGGAAATGACAAACCATTCCAGTATCTTTGCCAATAAAGCCCCAAGTGGGGTCACAAATGAAGTGGGACACAACCAACATGACCAAACAACAACAAATATTAGCCCATCCTTTCCCCAACAAAGCCAACATCCTTTTTACCTTCAGAGTAGCAAAGAATACACTACAGGGTTAGGAGATGAAGAGTTCAGTATTACCCAAACTTGTCATGGATGATTGTCTAATAAGGATAATAATAATATTGTAAGTAAGGTAGATTTCAGTGTGTGTAAGGATTTTGTTATTTCTTTTTAGATACAGTTCCAGGATCCTAGATAACACTTCCCACAAATTACTATGGTTGAAAACAACTTCTACTGCACAGTCACAGTAGAGATATAGGGGTGACATAATGTATGCCCGCACTGTGCTAGGTCATGACCATATTGTTAAAGTTAATCTATGAGTTTAATGTTGGCAAGATGCCTTCTTTGCCTGTTACCCTATAAAGCAAATGGGCACTGGTCAGGAAGTGGGGAACCCATTTTGGGATTTGGGTAATGCATAGAGTAATGCATGTACCTGCCTTGATCAGCCCTCAACAAGCCGGGGGGGGGGGAAATCTGTGTGCTTGCCTCAACCAGCCCCTACTGAGGCTTATGGGACCAGTAAGGAGTCATAGCTCGTACCATTCTCATCTGCCCCTGTGAGAAGTGTGATTAGGGAATGCTGTAGGAGTTGCTGCTCCCAATATCAGCCACCCTTTTGAGAAGACAAGACTAGAATAAAGTAAGCTTATTTAATCCCTCCAAAGCTGTCTTCCTGTCTGACTGGATCAAAAGTCAACCTGTGCTAGAACACCTGTTACTGTTAGGAACCCTCCTGTGTTCTCTTGCCCAACAAATGTTGTTACCTGTGTGTTTACTTGTGAAACAAATACAAAAGACTTGTTTGGCTGGAAAAATAAGTGGGTAGGTCACATATTAAGAATAAATGATAACCGAGAGTCCAAATGCCTCAATGGTACTTTCACTATATTAAAAGAACCAACAGAAAGGTGCATTGTCTCAGGAGAATTGTTTGGAAGGGCTTAGTACTCAAATGGAGCTGTGATCTCTCTGATCCTGGGACTACTCTCTCTAATGATTTAGATTTCAACTCTTCCATACCTGCCCATTCTCTGTGACTCTTCTTGTCCTCTCATGACTTCACCACAAGGGACACATTCAACTTGTTGGTATCCCTCTTCTACTTTCCCTTAATGGTGGGAGATACCAGTGGAGGACTGGAGCTGTCTAGTAGTTATCCCTCTATTGCCACATGGCTGCTCTTTTTTTAATCACAAATTTCTTTTATATTCTCAATTCAACTTCTCCATTGTAGTTATCTCTGAATGTGTTGCACCCAATTTGTATGAACCATGAATTTATCCATTGCCCTATGAGTAGTTTAATTTTCTGGAGACTATAGTATATTATCATTCACTGCCGTACAACAATATAAATAGAAGGTTAGCATTAAAAAGATAAGACTTTGTCTCAAGAAGAAATTTGGTGAGTTCTGTAATTTTCCATAGGAAACCCAGCCCATTTTCTTTTTCCTGTTTGATTATGGACTCATGAAATTATTGAAGGGCATGGATGAGAGATTCAGAATTAGAATATTTGTAGAGATGCATGATGGTGATAAAGAGTTGAGATCTGCATCATTAGAAAGGGCACATACACTAACATAATTATAGATCCCTCTAATTTTCTACAGAAGTCATGGATAATAACAATCCTGTGAGATATAGAGTTTCTATTCTTTCTTTTTTTCCATCTGGACCTGGGATTTCATTAGGGGAGAGAAATTCCAGTAGATAGATATCTTCTATCAATATAGTCCAAAAGAGCTTCCTGAAGCATTAGGTGGTTAAGTGACCTGCCCAGGATCTTTTTTTTTTGGAGTTAATTGGGGTTAAGTGACTTGCCCAGGGTCACACAGCTAGTAAGTGTCTGAGACCAGATTTGAACTCGGGTCCTCATAACTCCAGAGCTGATGCTCTAGCCACTGAATCACCTAGCTGTCTTCCATGGTGACCAGCACATAGTACATACTTAAAGACTTGAATTGAATTGAATTGAATTAAAAGTTGTTTTGTCTCTGTGGATCATATTGAACTTGGGCCTGACTGAATTGTGGGATGGAACAGGAAGAGATCTCATTTTAATTGAAAATAATGCTTTGAACAAGCCGCACTGAGTACACATCCCCTGAGGTGGGGTTTGAAGAAGCAGTGACCCCATGAGAAAAAAAATAGAACCACTAGGAAGTTATATGAGTAGAGTGTGGACAGTACCTGAGGAGTGTAATGCTTTTTACAAGCTGAGGGTTGGTGGATATATAGAAAGATATACATGCCTTGGGCAGCTAGGTGGCACAGTGGATAGAGTACCTGGCCTGGGGTCAGGAAGACTCATCTTCCTGAGTTCAAATCTAGCCTCAGACACTTATTGGCTGGGTGACCCTGAGTATGTCCCTTAACCTTGTTTGTCTCAGTTTCCTCATCTGTAAAATGAGCTAGAGAAGGAAATGGCAAACCACTCCAGTATCTTTGCCAACAAAACCTCAAATGGGGTCATAAAAAGTCAGACACGAACAAAATGACTGAACAATAACAACATCTTGTTAGTATGCAATTGTTTTCATGCCTTCCCTCATTATACTGGGAGTTCTTCTAGAGGAGAAACTATCTTTTCCCTTTCTTTGTATCCTTAGTGCTTAGCACAGAGCAGGCACTTAATAAATTCTTAGTGACTGAATGACTGAAACTGAAAGATATCATTAAATTTATGAAGATAGCACAACTTACTCTCAAATTCTCATTTATTTCCAAAACACTGAGGGACTGAACAAGATGATGTACCAAGAAGGCTTCTTTCATTATTTTCATTCCAGGGAGGTAATTCTTTCCTGAAAGCACTTATAAACCAGGCCAGAAATCTAGAAATCTCTTGCACTTTTCATTGTTACCTAGTAAGAAATGTAGCTTTTATATAAAAAAAAAACATGGTAACTTTATAGATAATGCAAAGAACTGGGCTGTCAGAAGTCTTACATTCATTCAATATTTATTGAGCCCCCATATGTAAGGCACCATGCTAAGTGCTGAAGGGGATACAGAAATCCATAACGCACATCCCTGCTCATAAGAAGCTCATACTATAGTAAGGAAGATAAGACATATAAATAAATAACTATCATACAAAACAGAATACCAAAATGTGAATGGAGGTCTGTAAGACAAGAAAAGACAAAGTGAAATATGAGTGTGCTATGGAAGTTAAAAAGGAAAAGAAATAAGTCTGGACTGTGGGATCAGTGAAGGTTTCATGGAGAAGGTAATATTTCAGCTGAGACTTGAAGGATGGGTACGATTTCAGCAAACAGAGGAAGGGAAGGAGGCATAGGGGCAAGAGGCTAGACGGTGGTATTGACGTAGAAAACTGATAAAGAATATAGTATACACGAACTTATATTAGTATATATTTCCATTAGTGGAAAGGGCTTGGAACTAGGACTGCAAGTCATCAACAAGCATTTATTAAGTTCTCCCTCCAGGCTGGGAATCCAAAGAAAGGCAAATCAGTCCCTGCCCTCAAAGAGCTTACATTCTAACAGAAGGGAGCTGAAAAGGGAAAGCACACCTGGACAGAGAGGGTACTTCCAATGTGAGAAGTAGTCCAGGGATAGAGAGAACTTCCGGATGAAGAGATATTTATGGCATGGTAGAAAATGTCCTTTGGAGACAGCAGTAGTATAGCATAAAGAAATTGAAACCAGTTTGTAGAGGGCCTTGAATGCTAGCCAAAGGAATTTGGATTTTATGTTCCCTTTGCTGACTTTCTTTATGACCTCTCAAAAGCCATTTAACCCTCTTGACTGTTTTAAATGGAATAAGAAACCTCCTTACCTTTCAGTTCTATCAGAATTTTAGGATTTTGAATTGGAAGGAACCTCAGAGAGCATCTTGTCCAGTTGTTTCACTTTATAGAAAAGGAAATTAAAGTACGGAGGGATAATTTGGTTTCTCCAAGCTCATGTGATTAGATAATTAGAAAACTAAGTGTCCTAACTCCCAATCCATACTCTCAACTTCACTGCATCTCCTTTCAATGAAGGTAAAGAAAGCTCTATGGGAAAGGCCCTTCAGAGATACTTCAAGGAAGTCACTCTAAGCAGAAGTATGAGGACACCCAAATGCTAAAGCAAAAAAACTTGGCCAAGCTCAATGGAAATCATTGGAAATCAAATGGAAACCAAGCAGCTCACGGCTTTGACAGATGCCAGCCAGCCCATCCTAGCAAAGATGCCATTTCAGAGTTGGTTAGCTCTTCCAACAGCTCAGCAGGCCCTGCTTTGTTTTCAGGCTCAGGGCTTAGGAACTGCAGCATAACTGGGAATGTCTGTGCCCAGGCCAAATTCCATTAGTGGAAAGGGCTTGGAACTAGGACTGCATAGGTGTCTGCCAACATGTTGTGATTTGAGGGGTCCTGGAAAGCCTCCCACCTAAAATACTTTCTTTTGAGGCCTGAAATTCCACCACTTGGTATGCATTCCTATAAATTAGACATTTCCCATCATTTATTCTTGGTTTTTAAATGCAAGGGTTAGACTGGGGTGGGGTGGTCAAATTGAGGCCGACAGAATTTTTTTTTAATTAATCAATTTTTAGTTTCCAACATTCACTTTTATAAGCATTGAGTTTTAAATTTTCTGTCCCTTCCTCTCCTACCTCCCTAAGACACCGTGCAATCTGACATAGGCTCTACATATATATTCCTATCAAACATATTTTCACATTAGTCATGTTGTAAAGAAGAATTAGAACCAATAGGAGGAACCACAAGAAAGAAGAAACAAAACAAAACAGAGAAAAAAAGAGAGCAAATAGTATGCTTCAATCTGCATTCAGACTCCATAGTTCTTTCTCTGGTTCTTTCCACAGACACCCAGAACTCCATAGTTTTTTCTCTGGATGTGGATAGCATTTTTGGTCATAAGTCTTTTGGAAATGTCTTAGATCCTTGCATTGCTGAGAAGAGTTAAGTCTATCAAAGTTAGTCATCGCACAATGTGGCTGTTACTGTGTACAACATTCTCCTGGTTCTGTTCACATCACTCAGAATCAATCCATACAAGTCTTTCCAGGCTTGTCTGAAGTCTGATTGCTCATCATTTCTTATAACACAATAGTATTCCATTACATTCATATACCACAACTTGTTCAGCCATTCCCCAAATGATAGGCACCCCCTCAATTTCCAATTCTTTGCCATCACAGAAAGGGCTGCTATAAATATTTTTGTACATGTGGGTCCTTTTCCCATTTGTATGATCTCTTTGGGATACAGACCTAGAAGTGATATTGCTGGTCAAAAGGTGTGCACATTTTTATAGCCCTTTGGGTATAGTTCCAAATTGCTCTCCAAAATAGATCAGGTCATAACTCCACAAACAATGCATTAGTGTTTCAGTTTTCCCACATCTTTTCCAGCATTTATCATTGACCTGTTTTATCATGTTAGCCAGTCTGCTAGGTGTGATGTGGTACCTCAGAGTCATTTGGATTTGCATTTCTCTAATCGATAGTAATTTGGAACATCTTTCATATGATTATAGACAGCTTCAATTTCTTCATCTGAAATGGCAGACAGCATTTATTAAGCACTTACTAAATGTCAGATGCTGTTAAACACAAAGAATATAAAGAAGCAGGGAAACAGTCCTCCCCTCAAGGACCTTATCTTCTAATGAAGAAAGAATACTGATATAATGGAAAGGATACTAGATTTGGAGTCAGGGAGTTTGGCTTTGAATCCTCACTTCGCTACTTTCTACTTGTGTAACATTAAAAGAGTCACTGTCTCTCTGGGCCTGGTTTTTCTTCATCAATAAAATGAGTGCCCGTTTCCATTTCTTCTTTTCAGCCATTCAGGTTCCCAACTTTTTCCTCCCCTCTTTCCCACCATATGAAATCATATCTTATTGATTCCACCAGCCACATCTTTGCCACCTGCACTTTTCTCCACTATAAGCCTTCATCATAGCTTGCCCATTCTCTTTCAGCAGAACTCCTGGTTTCTAGTGTCTCATCTCTCTAATCTATCTTCCAAAGTGCTATCAAAATAATTTTCCTAAGGCACAAGTTTGACCAGGATTTTCCTCCACTCAAGAAACTTTAGTGGCTCCCACTTGCCCCTAGGATAAAATAAAAAAATCTCAGCCTGGCCCTTAAAGTCCTTCATAATCTGACTCCATCCTCCCTTTCCACACATTTTTCCCCTTTACCCATTTTACACATCAGGCAGAACAACAACCTACGTGTTGTTCTCCAGACCTAGCTTTTATCTCCCACCTCCTAGCCTTTGCACAGATTTTCCTTCCTATCTGGAATTCCCCCTTTCCTCCCTTCCACCTTTTAAAATCCAATCTCAAATGTCACCTTATGCAGGATATCTTTCCTAATCACTCTGTTCCTTGTGTTCTCTCCTTTCTCCTCAAACTATCTGTATGTGTTTCCCTACTTACATCTTGTATTCTGCCAGGAAAATGTAAGTTCCTTGAAGATGGTGACTTTGGTGTTTTCTCTTTGTATTCTCAGTGCCTAGCATTGTGCCTTGCACATATATGATGCTTTATAAATGCCTGTTGGATTGGATTGGACTAGGTCAGAGGTGACAAACACCTAAGCCTACACCACTCTCAAATTCAACCTGAACCAGATTGAAATGTAGTTCCTATCTGATTTTACTATGTGGATATATTAATAAAGAAATACATGAATGCGTGTGGTTTTCTAAGTCAATATGTGGCCCGCAGGGATCCTTATGTGTTGTTTTGTGTTCAGTCATTTTTCAGTCATGTCTGACTCTTCGTGACCCCATTTGGGGTTTTCTTGACAAAGATACTGGAATGGTTTGCCATTTCCTTCTCCAGCTCATCTTACAGATAAGGAACTGAGGCAAATAGGGTTAAGTGACTTGCCCAGGGTCACACAGCTAGTAACTGTCTGCAACCAGACTTGAACTCACAAAGATGAATCTTCCTGACTCCAGGAACGACACTCTATCCACCACACCGTCTAGCTTGCCCCCAATTATATTTGAGTTTGACACTACTGGATGCCAGAGCTTCCCTCCATCTCTAGATCCTATGATTCTGGAAGAGGTCACTGAAATTCCTCATACCTCAACGTCAGTGAAGGTATTAGGTCTTTTCCTATATAACATGCATAAGGTCTCCAATTTGTATACATCTTAAGAGACAAAAAGGTACCAAGGTCCAGACCAAGTAAGCGTGGCGCTCACAACATGACGGTAACACAAGCCATGTTTGTTGAGAGGAGACTCACAAATGCAGAGCAGTCGGGGACAATGATGGAAACAGGTCTAATGATACCAAATTTAAATATTTTTAAAACTCTCTCTTCACAATAATCCTGTGAGGCGGAATCCTTAGAGAGAATACTATCATCCCATTTTAGACATGAGGAAACTGAGGCTTAGAGAGTTTCAGTGATTTGCTCACCTTCCCACGGCTAACTGAGCTGGAATTCCAACCTAACTTCAAGTCCAGCTCTTATTCTCCCCTAATTATATTGTCTTGTAAAGCAGCATAACAGTATTGGCTTTCTGGGGATGGAGGGTGTGAGGTCAAATACAAGGGAACAAAGTTTGCTTTTGTTATTAAGTCATATTCAACTCCTCATGGCTCCATTTGGGGTTTTCTTGGCAAAGATCCTAGAGTGGTTTGCCATTTCCTTCACCAGCTCATTTTATAGATGAGGAAACTGAGGCAAACAGGATTAAGTGACTTGCCTAGGGTCACCAAGCTAGTAAATATCTAAGGTCAGATTTGAACTCATGAGGGTGAGTCTCCTTGACTTCAGGCCTGACACTCTATCCACTGCACCACCTAGCTACTACCTACCCAGCTTTACATTGGGACAGCCTTGCGGGGATTGACTGGGGAAAAATGGAAGAAAATTTCAGTGTGTATGCCTCTTCCCTCTGCTTTAACTAGAAGTGGCAGCAAAAGCTCTATGAAAGCAATTGTCACCAGGACGACAGGGTTGTGTTGCTGCTTCTGTGGCCCTCCCTAAAGCCTGAAGGGCTGCTGGGGACATCTTAAGATAAATCCATTCTGATTTGAGTTCAGTGACTAGAAGAATGGCTTACATCCTTGGAAAGCCTTGGCAGAGGATGAGAAGGGGGCACCGATTTCCGCTTTGGTCTTTTATCTTCAGAAGAGGTATGACAGGGCCCCATACAGGAATATTGTACTAATGGGGCTCCAGAAATGGATATGGGACACATCCGGATAGAGGAGGAAACTTCTGTCAACGTCACTCACAAGTTAGGTTGTCGATCAGGATTAGCCCAGCCAGCAGTGGTATATATAACATCCAATTAAAATTGCAACTGGCTTGCCTGAAGCTGATGGACAGCTCTGTCAGCCAGTGACCAGAGGGCACAGGGAGCTGGAGGCTGATTTCTCAGCAGGTCCCACGGGTTCAATTATTATCCCTATGCAGATAACTCCCAGATCTCTATGTGCAGCCCCAGCCTCTCTCTTGAGTTCCAGAACTGTTCCATTCACTCTCTGTTGGACATTTCTAACTGGATGTGCTATAACCGTCTCAGACTCAGCATGTCCAAAACTGTCTTCATTGTCTTTCCCCCAAAATCGCCTTTCTTCTGAATGTCCCCATTACTGCTGAGGATACCACCATTTTTGCTGTTACCCAAGTTCACAATCTCAGAGTTGTTCTCGAACCTCCATCCTCCTTCCCATCTTCCCATCCCCTCCGATAGCCATTGTCCAAATCTTGCACATTTTACTTTGACATCTGATCTTCTCTCTCTACTCCCAGGGTCACCGCCATGTTCAGAACCACATCACCTCTCACTCAGACTCTTTCTAATTTGTTTCTTCTCTTTCCCTCTCCTCTATAACCCATCCTCCACAGTCTGGCGCCAACCTATATTTTCAGACTTCTTACATATTATTCCCCTGCATGCACTCTAGGGGCCAGCCAAGCTGGCCTAACGTCTTCTCTTCATATGCGGTATTCCATCTCCCACCATCATGCCTTAGTATAGGCCATCTCCCTCCCTCCCTGTGCCAGGAATGCATTTCTTCCTCACCTCTACCTCTTAGAACCCCCAACTTCCCTTGAAGCTCAGATCAAGAGCCACCTCCTATGAGGTCTGCCCTCATCCCATTAGTTGGCAATCTCCTCACTCCCCACTCTTCATACGCCAAAAGTTCTTTTGTATTACTTTTCTATATACTTTATATTTATTTCTAAGAGTGCATGTTTTCCCTGTTCTACTAGAGTATCAGCTCCCTAAAGGCGAGGACTGATTTTTTTTGTCCCTGTATCTCCAGTATCTAGCACATAGTAGGCACTCTAAAATGTTTATGAAATGAATAGAAACAGATTCAATTAATTTGGAATTCAAAATTTTTTAAAAATGAATGTTAAAATTTTTAATGTACTTGGGAACTATTTAGTGGAATGAATAAAAATATATTCAATACGTTTTAAAAAGAAACTGATTCAACACAAGAAGAGGGTACTAGGTAGCAAGCAGTCTAAGATTATCAAGGATGTGCTGATGTCATATTGTTGTTCTATAACACCAGAGGAAAAAGCAGGAAGTATTAATCTTCATACTATTGCTTGTGCCTCCTTCACTAAATAATGTAAGGTTGGGTTGGGGGCAGGGGGAAGAGAGCAAGAAGGAGAAGATGACTTTTAGCCAGGCATCCCCAAATGGGGCAATGTCCCCAAATATTCCAGGATGATTCTAGTCCTATGGAGCGGTAGCAATTATCTCTTTTTAATATCTACCATGACAAAGCAAAATGATGCAGTCTTGTGAAAGTCTGCTGAAAGGATAGTATTAAATAATTATTTAGAGAGCTGAAAGAGCAGGTGGAATGATGGGAAGAGAACAAGCAAATGAATAAACATTTATAGATCACCTGCTATGTGTCAGACACTGCACTAAATACTTTTTACAAATATAATATCATTTGTTCCTCACAACAACCCTGTGATATATGTGCTATTATTATTATTACTATTTTACAGTTGAGGAAACTGAGGCATGCAGAGATTAAGTGACTTGCCCAGGGTCACAGCTGGTAAGTATCTGAGGCCACATTTGAACTCAAGTCTTCCTTGACACCGAGCCCAGCATTCTAACCAGTGAGCCACCAGTTACCTCCACAGGGTTGAACTTGGAGTCACCAGATCTGGCCTGTGTCCAAAGTCAGTTCTTCCATTATTACTCCCATGATCTTGGGCAAATCATTTAACCCACCATGATCTCAGTTTCCTTATCTGCAAAATGAAGCCATTCACTCATTTTACAACTGTTGATCTCCAATCCTCTGATCCTTGGCCTCATGTTCCTATTGTAACCTTCTGAATCTGTTTCCTGCTTCTCGGCCTAGAAAGTGTAACAAAAGCAGCTTACATGGATGCAGTCTTTTAAGGTTTACAAAGTGGTTGCTTTAGCATCATGCAAAGTGTGAGTGTTATTATCCTGATTTTTACAAGGAAGGACACTAAGAGTCAACTTAGGTAACTTGTCACAGTCATAGAGCTAATTTCCCAAATCTATATGCCTCTGTCCCCATCCCTGTCCTGGGAGGTGCCCCCACTCACCAACCCCAATGCACCCAACTCCCTCCTTCCCTCAAAAGGAAGGAAGGAAGGAAGGAAGAAAGGAAGGAAGGAAGGAAGGGAGGAGGAGGGAGGGAGGGAGGAAGGAAGGAAGGAAGGAAGGAAGGAAGGAAGGAAGGAAGGAAGGAAGGAAGGAAGGAAGGAAGGATGGAAAGAAGAAACGAGGATGGAAAGAAGGAACGATGGATGGAAAGAAGGAACATGGATGGAAGGAAGGAAGGAAGGAAGGAAGGAAAGAAAGAAGAAAGAAAGAAAGAAGAGGAGAGAAGAGAAAAGAAAAGAAAGGTCAGCTGTAACAGCTACAATTCATAGGACAAACAGATCAACTTAGTATCTGCATTAGATTTACAAAACACTCTGCTATAGCTACAGTGTTTTCAAGACCACCATCTGTGGCCCCCACTATTTGAACTTTACACAATTCCAATATCTGCTTCTCCCTTGGTTCTATAGGATGTTTACTTAGTGTTGTCTCCTCTACTTAGAAACTTGAAATAAAAATCCTCTCTCCCTTTTTTTGCAAAGGTGAAAACCTATGGGTATACAACACCGCATCTAGCAGAAGACTTAGCTGATGGGTTAGTTAGTTTTGCTTTTTCTTTTCAAAATTCTTTGTTATAAATGGTGGCTCTCTGGGAAGGTGAGGGAAACAGATATATTGGAAAAATAAAGTGATACCGAAATAAAGAATATGAATAAAAACATAAAAGAAAATTATTTTCAACCCTTTGCTATGGCATGTTCTACCATCAACACCAGTACTAGTTCTCAGATGTCACAAAAACTTACTGTAGGCTTCCTAGTATGGAAGGCCTAACAGATGAAAATTGGATTTCCTCCTCTCCCTCCCTCCCCCAATAGCCTGGGGCCAGAAAGTTGACAATGGCCCTAACTTTCATCCTTACTGCAGGGTAATCTCAATTATTTACGCTAGTGGAGGGCAGCAAAGGTGCAGAAAGTCATAAACAGGAGGTAATGAAAACGGGCTACATTTGAAGCATAGACTGTTAGAGCTGGAAGGGAATCAGAGATCATCTACTTGGGCCCCCTCATTTACAGATGAGGAATTTGAAATATGATTTTGTATTAATATTAGAGTGTAGTCATTCCTGATGTTCCAGGAAATCATAATGCTGCACACACTTCACAAGCCATGCAGTGAAGACCACACTTAGGAGAATATAAAAGCTATTAGGTTTTCCCTCAGTTCTCCTGGCTTCAGAACTGGGGTGGGCTCTGGGGATGGGGAGGCTGAGGCTGGTAGAGAGCTCGAGCTCAGGAGTTTCTGAACTGCAGTGGGCTAAAGCCCATTGGGTATCCATACTACGTGCAGCATCAATATGGCGAGCACCTGGGGTGGGGGTGGATCAGGTGGGCTGGCCCAGGTCAGAAACAGAGTTTAGTGAGATCAGTCCATGAGAGGCTGCAACTTCCAGCCTGGAAAAGATAGGGAGATATAGTTCCCTCCCCATCTCCCCCCAAAAACAGATTTAGGGTAAACCTCTCAGACAAGTACAAAGAATCAACCTAAGCAGAGTAGAATTCTATTATGCATGTATCTCCATCCCTTCCTCCTTTTCTCCATCTCATCTTTCTGCCATTCTAATTCATGCTTTCCCTGGGGCTGTGGAGGTAATTAAATGGTTTGATTCAATAGGTACTCCCTTCTAACTGCTGATGGGTAGCAGGTTGCATGAGGAAGTAGAAGCAAAACAGATTTTAATGATGTCAGCAAAAGCCTTAAGCAGAGTAGGCGATAATGTCAACACAATATAAATGTGAGCTGTTATTATTTTTATTATTGAGAGCAAGATTTGCTTTGTATTTGCTCTAGTGCAGGTCACTTGACTTCAGATAATCAGGAGTTGGCAGTGGGCAGGAAGTTTTCGTATATGGAAGGCAATTTGGGGGCTATGGGATGGTGGACATAAAATCCAGTTTGATTATTACATGAAAGTAATTAATTGTGAAGAAATAGGACGATTAATTGGGTTAAATAAATGTACAACAGGGATGAGACAGGACAGTAAATAACCTCACCCTCTAAATATATGGATGTTGTCACTTTTGAGGTTATGTAACACTTTTTTTTTAGCTTACATCTGGGCTGTTTCTTCCCCTATTTATTCAATCATTCATTCTCTCATGGGAAAAACTAAAGGATGACTAGGGGTGATTTGGTCAACTCAGCAGAGCTTGGGCGTGGTCTATAGGGAAAGGACAACATGGATTCATCTAAAGCAGGCTTCCTTTTAGAAGCTGATGAAGATTGCTGCATATGAAGTTAGAGGATCTGCATTCAAATCCTAGTTCTGCTATTTACTACCTAGGTGGGGCCTTGAGCAAGTCACCTAATCTTGTTGGGCTTCACCTTCCTCCCCTATAAAATGAAAGGATAGGGCAAAATGATCTCTAGTTGGAAGGACACCAGGGGTGAGGTGAGTAGAGATGGAACTTTATATGGGGCTACTGACCATTCTCCTCCATAATGACCCCAACGCATCCCTTCAAATATCATAGATTTAGAGATGTAAAGGACTTATGGACTAAGGCACATTGATGTTAAGTGACTATTCAAGGTCACAGACATAGTGGCAGAACCAGGATTTCAGCCCAGGTCCTTTGACTTCGAAGCTAACTCATTCCATTGTACTACAAACTCTTCTCCCTGTGTCCTACCTCCAAAGTCTTGTCAAGTTATGATAGAGCCTGAGAGAAGCGGCACTCAAACCCTGCTCCCAATGATCCTCTGGGTCTTCAATATGGCTGATCTCGCCATCAAGGGAACCAACTAATCTACAGCTTGGGCAACTGGAGGCATTCTGTGGAAGAGAAGCCTCCTGATCTAATACTCAGAAAAAACTATATTTGCTGCTAGAAAATCTAGTTGCTGACCAAATCAAGAGGGATGATTCCTGTGTTCCTTCCTACTAATGCCAAAAGAGATGCAAACCTTTGTATGGAGTTGTTACTGGACCAACAGGTCCCACCAGTAGGGAGTAGCATCCTGTAGCTTCCTTCCTAGGTGAGCTTCATGCCAGGGAATATCTCAGAGCAGACCCCATGAGAAGGGTTCCCACCAGCAGATGGCATGGGGCAAACCACTTGGGAGCAACCCAGGACAGCAGAGAACAATGGAGCCCACAGAAAACCATCCTTTGGAAGATGTCTCAACCCTGAATTATCAATTACTCTGGAAACAATTGAACTTCTGTCACTGTCGACATCAGATACTGTTTTCTTCATGGGCTTTAGTTATTTGTGTGTGTAGGTATACAAGTTTCTTTAGTATATTGTTCAGTGTGTTTGCAAGTAGAAGAACACCGAACTCTGTCCAATAGGATTGAAGACTCAAGAGCAAGAAAATCAAAACAGCTCCCTCTCCCCCCAGAAATTAACCCATTTTCCTCATGGCACAAGTGCCTCTGAAAATAAGCATTAGAAGTGGTACAAGGTTAAAATCTGAATGGAGGTAGCTTTGGAGCCCAGATGGAGAACAGTCCTTTTTGGTTGGGAGTCAGAGGCCAGGAAGGGCTTTCCCTGATCATAACCATTAAACTAAGGGTAAAGCATCTTAATAGTTAACATGGAATAGCAGAATGAGCACTGCCTCTAGAAACAGAGGACCTGGGTTCCAATTCTCCTTCTGATGATAACTACCTGTATGATCTTGGTCAAGTCACATGAAATCCCTGGGGCTCAGTTTCTTCATTTGTAAAATGAGAAGGTTGAAATCAGTGGCCTCTGAGGTCTCCCCAAACTCTAGATTGGTGATCCTCTGAGTGAGCTAAGGAAGCGAAGAAGGAAGATCCCTACCTAGGACCAAAACCCCCATGTCATATTGAGGACATTTCCCTATTAAGAATCTAAGAATAGCAGACATGGAAGGGTCTTTAGATCCTAACCAGTCCAGTCCCTTCACTTTACATGTGAGGAAACAGAGCCCTGGATGGGGGAGGTGACTTATCTAAGGTTACAGAATTAATATTTGGCAAAGCCAACAATCAAATCTAGGCCTCAGGACTCCAATATTTTCCCTATGACACGATGTCATCTCCACCAAACTGGTAACCTTTTCCTCTCTTATAAATTTCTTCTTTTTACCTCCATCCTTTCAGTGTATGCTCCCCTGCTTAGGTAATCTGAAAGGCTACTACGCTATCATTGCAAAACAAGGGAGGTAATTTGGCAAAGGAAGCCCTTATTGAAGGACTTCTGCCTGCCTGAGACCCAGGTTGAGGGAAAATGATAAAGCTAGTGGAAGTGGTGGCCGCTAATAACCTGAAGGAGGCACTACCAAGCTGAGATTTACATTTGCTGGTGGAAAAAAATTAGCTATACCATGTGTTTTTACACCCATTGGTCACAGGAAGGAAGAAAGTAGAGTGGATCTTTGTGGACCAGGCCTGAAGTTAGTTACTGAGAACCCTGGCATCTTCTAATGACAAAGAGATGGAATCCTTCAAATAATAAAATCATTCTCCAGAAAGATTTCAACAGTCCAGTGCCAAACTCAAACAGAAACAGATCCCTACAGCAGCACACTGACTTAGAAAACCACAAATTAACATTATCTATATTATGCATTTTTTTGGTTCAACATTTCCCAATTACATTTTAATTTGATTGAGCAGACTAGGGAGTTTTGCAACCATAGTTCGACACCTGGACTCCAGAGCAATAGACAGACTCAATTAAGATGAATTTTATTTTTTTGGTGGGGGGGACAGGTCTGTGATTTCATCTGGAGCTATAAAGACTTCTAAATGAAGGGACATTTTGATAATGCAATGTTAAATGAAGCACACTACATAAAGGATTCTAGATGTGACAACTTTTAAGTAATTTTTCAAGTATACTGTTGAAATCATGATGACAAAAGTGTGAAATAGGGTCTTCCTGACAGTGAAGCTGGCTCTCTATCCATTATATCATAATATATGCACTAATATTTAACAGTGATAAATGTAAGGTCCTGCATTTAGGTTCCAAAAATTAAATGCACAAGCATAGAATTGGAAAGATCTTTCTTGCTAACAGTCCACGTAAAAAAGACTGAGGGGTTGTAGTTGACTGTAAGCTCAATTTGGGACAACAGTGTTAATAGAAGATTAAAGAGCAAATGTGATTTTAGACTACATTAATTTGATTATGGCATCCAGAATAAAGGAATTGATAGTCCCACTGTACTGTGTCCTAGTCAGATTCTATCTGGAACATTTTGTTGTATTCTGGATGCCATATTTTAGAAGACAGATCAACAAACTAGAACCCATCCCATAAAGAATGGTAAGGACACTATGAGCTATTCCATAATGTGGGTCAGGTGAAAGAATTAAGTATATTTAACCTGGAGGAGAGAAGACTTAGTGGAGACATGATAGCTGTTTTTAAGTATTTGAAGGTCTGTCATAGTGGAGAAGGATTAGGCTTGTTTTGTATGACTCCAAAGAGGAAAAACTAGGACACTAGCAAGAGAGGCAGGCTAGCCTAGCTGGTGAATCAAATGTGGGCTGTGGGAGGAGCATGGGCTGGCCTCCTATCAAATCCAGACTCCCCATGTCATTCTGGGCAAAATGTTCTCAACTAAGGTAAACTCTTCTGCTGAGGAGGAAGGCTGATAATAATCTCTGCTCTTGGCAGTCTTACATAGATGCTGAGAAGATTAATGAAATAATCTGTCCCCCACTGAGGGAAGCTCAAACAAGGAATGCCAAGGCTAAGGTATGAAAAAGTAAAAATATTCCCAGTCACTTTCTAGGAGTATCAGATAGATGGTATTTGATTTCTCCCCTACCTTGACTCCTTTTGTCAAGGTTTTCATAGTCAGGACCCTTACATCTGTTATAGGGAGGGGGTTGAATCACAGAAAAAGGACACTCTTATTAAGAAGAATGCAAAGCCCTAAAGAATCTGTCCCTGCCAAGCTTCTGGGGGAACTCAAACTGTTAGTTGAGCCTTAAATCTCGCCAGACAAGAGTTTTATTCCAGATGGGAAAAGAGTCTAAGTAGCTATGACCTTATGCCTAGAATTAGAGGATGTCAAGGTTGGAAGTGACCTGGAAAGTCATTTAGCCAACTCTCTCCTATGGACGAGGAAATTGAGGAGAAAGAAGGTAAAATCTATAGGATCATTGATTTAGAACTGGAAAAGTGTATCAGGTTCAATGTCCTCTCTTTACTGATCAGGAAATTTGAGGCTGAGAGAGGTTAAGCAAGTTATCTGGTCACCTAGCTAGTTAATTGTCTGAAGCAGGATTTGAACTCAGATCTTAACTCCAAGCTCATGTTCTATCCACTATCCCCACCTTGCTGCCTACTGTCAAGTTATACTCTACTATCTAGAAGTAGTTACTTGTTATCTGTAAATGCCAACCTTCAAACAAGATGGCAACATGCAGAGGAAACTGGTCATCCCATTTCATATTGCACCAACACCAGAACCTGATAGCTGATAGGATGATAGTTCCTTTGGTCAAGGCCAGAACTCTTACCTCTTCCCTAGAGGAGTGGATCACTTATAGACTGCATTAAAACTTAAACAACAGCACATATGTTAATTGTTTAAACTTGTATTTTGTGACTTGGTTCAATTTTCTAGTTCTCATTTATCTCACATTGGTACCTACCATGGATAACTATCTTACAGGGGGTTCAGCTTACCCAGAATGATTGTAAAACACTGGTGTAGAATCCCACAAGGTATAGGCTAATGAACACTGTACACTAGTAAAAATCCTTGCAGGTGAAAGACCAAGTACAATTTATTCACTCATTAGGTGCTCACCACATGAGCCTCAAGGAAACTTCTTCAGATCATTCTCCATCATTAAATAGTAAACATCACGGCCTATAAACTACAGGTCCTGGACAACCTGAAGTCCAGCCCATGTTAATAAATTCCTCTTGTACTATGCTGAATAAGATTCAAAATGATGTTCAACCTTTATTCCCTCTTCTTATCCACGTGGACGACACAAAAGAATTCAAGTCAGTTCCATTTTGGATCTCAAGTCTGGTGGAAACAATTTGAATACTTAGTGGATTAGAAAGAGAGCAGTTAACTCATATCCATTTACCTCCTCTGATCTGAAAATCAACTAGCATTTGTTAAGTGTATTCCAGGTGCTGGGGATGCAAAGACAAAGGTTCCAAAGCCTCCCTGACCTCAAGAGGTTTGTATTCTAAAAAGATACAATATATATGTGTGTGTGTGTGTATGTGTGTGTGTGTGTATGTGTGTGTGTGTGTGTATACATATGTGTGTGTGAATGTAATTATGAGTGTATATGTATGTGTGTGTGTGTGTGTGTGTGTGTATGTACATAGGCATATTCAAAATAGGTATAAAATAAACACATAGGGTTCCACTAACCCTGATCCTTGGCCCATCTGCCAAAGGATCCCTAAGAGGATACCTAACAGGGTCCAAACTGCCAGGACTTCTACATCTGTGCTAGGAATGGGCAAGTTGAAGCCCGGGATGGTCATGCTTCAGCTATAGTACCATCTGAGAAAGATTACTAGCCCTGACATGATTATACGTACACTACAGTACTACATGGTCATTATCCTGGTAATACCATATGGGTTGTACGGTTTGTTTGTTTTTTACTGTAGTCCTCAGATTGGCAGATCCTCACTATTTCAGAGATCACAGTGGCTGTTTAGTTGTCTTAATATAGCCCCCTTTCTAGTACTGACAATTTCTTAGTTGGTATTATACTTACTGATTTAAGGTAAGCCAAGATAGAGATGATGGTGGTAAGAGAGAAACAGAGATCTGAAACTACTTTTTGTGTACCTGTGTATGTACACACATAAAAAGGGGTGTACTGGAACCAGTTCAGACTAGCTGATCGTCAAATTTTCAGCATAAGCATTTATACCTCAGAAATCAGCAAATGCTAGAAATCAGGGCTCAGTTTATTGTTTGGTTGATTTTTCTAGACTTAAGAAAGTGATGGAGAAAAAGTTAATAATGCAGAAGTGTTCATGCATACATTTTCTCCCAAGAGAGCTGATAATTAAATATTTACCAGCACAATCCTCTATGTACACACATACACACACACACACACACACACACACACACACACACACAATCTTTAAGGTCCCTAATAAATGTTTTTAAGATGTGAAGAGGAGTCTGCTCCTTACAAAAACCTGCATGAGAGTTTATGATCATAACCAGAAAGGCCCTGACCCACCGTCCTTTCTTGTTAATGTTCTCCCTAGAATGAAACCTCTTTCTGAGAAGAAATATTGTTATTTCCATACGACAATTTCATTTATTCTATAAACATTAATAAAGCATCTATGACGTGAGCACTAGATATTGCACCAGGAGCTAGGGATACAAAAACAAGGACATTCCCCCGTTCTCGAGGAGCTTATATTCACTTAGAAAAGCTGGGCTTGGAGAGCTAATAGTTTGTTCAAAACCACATAGAAAAAAAGTGGGAGATAGTAGATCAGAATCAGGGGCAGTGAAGGGGGTAGAAAGCAGTGTTTAATAGGCAAAAAAGAAATGCATATTCAGAGAAGCCAGTTCCTTGGGAAAGCAAGCTTCAGATGCCTAAAATCAGTGGGATGGCACTCACTCCAATTCATTTTACTTCCACCACTTCATTAACTATAGGGATGATTCATTCTAGGTTCATCTTCATCTTCTTCCTCATTATCTCCAAATGCCCACTCTGCAAAGCAAAGGATCCAAATGTAACACTTTTGATCCCTACTAAATTTCACCTTATTAGATTCAGCCCAAGGTTCTGTTCAGCTTATATATTTTCCAACTCTGACTTTGTCATCCAACCTATTAACTTTATGTCACCTGCAAATTTAATAAGCACAGTGCTATGCCTCTATCCAAGTCACTGGTAAAAATGATACGTAGCACAGAACCAAGCTGAGATCCCTGGGGGTATATACATCTCCTTCCAAGCTGACATTGACCCATCAAGGAGTCCTATTGGAGTCTGGTTATTCAATCAGTTCTCAGTCGATATAACTATTTTTTCTCTAGCCCAGTGGTTCTTAAATGGGGGTCCATTGACTTCCTAAGTGTATGGAAAGATTTCAGGAGTTTGCGAACTTAGAGAGAAAAAAAGGGTCCACGTTACAAAAAAGGTTAAGAATCCCTGCTCTAGCCTATAACTCTACATCTTGTTCACAAGGATAGCATGAGCAACTATTAAATTCTTTGAGGAAATCTAAATATACTATGTCTCCTGCATTTCCCATATCAAAAAAAAATAAAAAGGTTAATCTGTCATGCCCTATTCTTGATGAGGTCACGCTGGCATCAAAGGACCAATGGAAATGGTGGGAATTTCATGGCCAGTGGCAGAATGGTGGCCCAGACAACCTAGTAATGGAGAGAGAGGTAGTTCGGGGCAATTCTGATCTCTCCCAAAATCATGCCACTTAACTGTTTGTGTATTCTGCTTGAAAGAACTAGTTTCCTTTGGGAGGAAAACGGGAAAGAAAAAAAAAGGAAGGAGGAAAAAGAGGAGAGGAAGAAGAGGATGATATGAAGGAGAAAAAGAAGGAGGAGGCAGAACAGAGAAAATTAGAGGGAGTGAAAAGGAAGTAAAGGAAAAGAAAGAAGAAAATGTGGTGGGGAATGTTAGCTCTTAAGTGTGGCTGAGCACTAGCTCTTTAAGATCCTAAGAGAAATATCTCAGTCTTACCATCCAACACAATGGAGAAAGCTTTCCCACTTAAAATTGCCTCCTCTATTTGCTACTGTAACTGCTAGTTTCCTTTTCTCACTGTTTCTTTCCTTTTGCACCCACTTGGTTATGTTGACTAGACATCCCTCTGCTTCTTTGGTCTCTTGGCTCTCAGATTAGTCATTGTTCCCACCTACCCCTCCTGGTTTAATTCTAGGGTTAGGATATAAATCTTCATCCTCAGGGCAGAGCTTCTCCTCTTCCTGCACAGGTTCTGGGAGCAGCAAGCTCTGTCTCCCTTTCTCCCTTTCAGAATATTTATAAGATGCAGCCTAGATTAATTTGTATAAGTTGGTGCACCTGTCTTAGAGGAAGATTGGAGATGGAAAGACAAACTTAAAGAAAGCAGAGGTGACTTTCCAACCCCCAGAAGACTCAGTGGGAAAGGGCTTATGCAAGTAGGAGGCATGGCATACTGGCACTGGAAGAAGGAGGCGGCAAACAGTTGCAGATAGAAATGTAGCTGACCAAAAGTAGAAAGTAGAGACATATTTGAATAGGCTTAAAAAAAAAACTATTCCGATCATCACTGGAAGAAACTCTGCATATGAAATGGAGGACTGTGGGACCTGAGTATAATACAGCAGAAGATCTGCATAGGCTTGAGGTCTTGTATGCTACAAAGGCAAGAAAAAGCTGCATCACCATTCATAAGGTTCTGGGGTCAAACTTCCATTGTCCATCTGTCTGTGAGTTGGCACAATCTGCTGGGGAGTGGTGCAGAGCAGAGGAGTGGGGTTAAAGACAACAGAAGCAGTAAGAAGCACCCACTGTGCCTTCCAGGAATGGAGGCGAGTGATAGCAATGAGAACTCATAATCCTTGTCAGGAACTAAAGACTTCAGGAGCAGGGCAAGGAAGCATTGATAGAATTTCATTCAATAAACATTTATTAAGTGCCTACTGTGTGCCAAGAACTGTGATAAGCACTAGATGGAAAGGTTAATGGGCAAAGAACAATGGAAGAGAAAACTTTCGGGGATTGGAAGTGGATAGCACATACACAGATAAATAAGAAGCAAATATAAAATAATTTCAGGGGTTCAGGGGGAGTATTAACAACTGGGAGGGATTGTGAATATTATTGTGATTTTTTAAAACTTTGATCACATATCATTTGTCCCATGCATTATGTTTGTAAACTGTAAGATATATTTATATTACACAGCCTGGTGGAATTCATTTCTCCTACTGGTGGACAGTGAGGCTGCTCGACTATATGAGCTTGAGAGTTCCTTTTTAATCCAGCGCCAATATAGTGATCCCCAGGAGTGGTAGAGGGACAGAGGAGGAGAGAACAGGCTGTTTAAGAAGGGTCCAACCAGACAAGTTTGGAAATTGCTCAGTAGTGGAACCAGGACTATGAGTGGGTATTGTATTTCTAATCCAAGTGACATAGGGAGACATCTCAAAAAAACAAAAAAAGATTTCTATAAATACTTGTCATTCTAAAACAGAGTGCTTTCTTCTTAATCTGACCCTTACTAGGGACCCACCTTGGATAGTAATATGTTATAGGGACTTTACAAGTTCCAAGGGGGAGGGAAGGTGGCTTGACTCCCTATAGGCTCAGAGAAAAGTCCTTCCTATGCCATTAATTGTGTAAATAAAATCATTTTTATATGTTGAAGCTTTGTGAACCTGAATGCTTATAAGGGGAACTCATGGCTAGGAGGGCCAGATACTGAAAGTACTGTTTCCATTTGATCAGGTTCCTTGAAGCAATGGACTCAATGAGACAAAGTTTCCAAACTTTGTTTGTCAGGGGGTAGTCTATAATACAAAGGTAGATTTCTTTGATATACTTCTGTCTGTCCCTTCCCATAACCCTTCTTTGGCAAGACTTTCCTGCTAAGACAAATGTTGGTGGTTTATTGATGGTTGGTGTCCCACAGCTATTTGCAATTCATTTCCTGGGCCTACCAGTAGGATATTCCTGCCCTCAGCTGAGTCAGGTGAATTCAGTGGACTCATAAAACCCTGAGTGATGAAGGTTACACTGATGTGATCCAGTCCTCAGCCTAGAATCCCAACAGAGAATAGGGAAATTAACCAAGTATTGCCTCAGGCATCATCAGTACAACTGTCCAGCCTACAGCCCATCTTGTCTCTAGTTCACTTGTCAGACAACCAAGCTGTTTCCCAAAATGCTCTGGCATCTGCAGTGACTTTGTGTCCAGATAATACAGGAAACAAGGAGAAACATGTGCAAGTCAAGACCCAGAGGGGGAAAGTACAGGAAGAAAAAATGTCAGGCCCAGGATTGTGAACTGAAAAGGAAAAACTCCAAAATCCAAAAGGGAAAGAAATGGCATTTAGAGTTGATCAAAATGCTTTAGGTAAAAGGGAGTAAGGGAAATGGCATACCAGTTGAAACCATCATACTGGGACAGACCCATGGTCCATACAACCTAGAATTAAATCTTTCTGAGTAGCACCAAGGGCAATCTGTGGGAGATTATGGTACTTGTCCTCCATAACATCATCCTTCTCAGGTTCCCTTATTGACAAGCTATTATAGATCATCAGCTATGAGTTTATCTAATCCCTCCTTGAACCAACTCTTCTTGTCACTCTTTGTAATTTTTATGGGCACTAAACTCTCCATTTACAGCCCCCTCCAAGAATTAGGCGCTCCCTCTCCAGACTTCACTTCTTCAATAAAATGAAGAGTTTGGAGTAAATGTCCTTTTTTCTATGGTCCCCATCTTCAGCTCTTTGATTTTATAATTTTGTAAGGCAAGGGTTCTTGAACTTTTATTCCTTCTCAGAACATTTTGAAATGCTTAAAATATGTAGGATTACAAAGGAAACCAAAGTTTAGTATTTTTTTTTCACCATCCAAGTTCACAGACCCTCTGGAATCTATCCATGCACCCTACACCAACAGCCCCAGGTTAACCCTTGCCTAGGGTTGTTGAAGTGATTTGGTCCAGAGCTATCATTTCCCAGAGGATGAATCTTCCACTTATGGTCTTCTACAGCTGTTTGAGGAGTTAAGAATCAACATGACCTGCCCAGGATCATACAGCCAAGTATGTCAGAGATGGGATTGGACCCTAGGGCTTCCTAATGCCCAGGCTGGCTCTCTATACACTGCATAGAACTGCCTCTGTTCTTCTGCTACTTTCTTTTATTAGTCCTAAAATTACCTTTCAAGAATCCAGGAGTGTCTCTTTGTTCATACCATATCATCATGTTCCCTATGGCCACACTCTTGGTCAATTTAATCTATTAAGTATCAACTATGTGCCAGGTCCAGTGCAAAACTCTGAGGATACAAAAGCAAAAACAAGAGTTTCTGCCCTGAAAGACTATACGTTTTATGGATTCAGTGCATTAGGGACAGTGGGGTGGGGAGGAGGACAGGCTACACAGTATACCATGTACACAGATGGCTAAATAAGTCATTAGGAAATGCAAAGTAATGTCCAGGGGAGAAATAACAACAGAGAAGATCACGAATGCTTTGGCGATTTTATGAATGTTTATCCTGTGCCATTTATCCCACACCTTATCTTCCTAAACAACAAGATGTGTATTTGTCATTCTAAATTGGAGTGCCCCTTTTTTAGTCTACTTTCATTCAAAAGAACCACAGTCCCTTTCATCATTTTAACTGCCCTTCTCTGGACCCTCTTCAACTCCCTCACGATTTTGTTGGAGAAACCAGAACTGCACACCATATTTCCTGGATGAAAGAACCATAGGTTTGTACATGGATAACATAATGTGTTCTTCCTTTGTCAACTTTAATTTTGAAAATAACAAACAAATTCTGCCATTTCTGAGCAAATTCAAATTCCTGAGAACACCTTTCCCACTTCTTATCCTGCTCATCTCCTTTCAACACTACTACCCAAAGAACCCCTATAATGATTTGAGGCTTCTCAAGGGAGGAAATCTTCCTTGGATGAATGGATGGAAGGTCCCAATGCCCAGTTTTACATGGAAGCTGAATATGTAATTTTACTCTATAGCCTTTCTTCATTTTTGTTCTAAGTTTTCCTGTTTTCTTCTATCCTATCTTCATACTTTCCCTTTTCCCTCTTCTCTTCCCCTCTACCCACTATAATGTGAAAAAAAAAGAGACTGGAGGTTGAGGGAAGGGGGGAAGGAATGGGGAGGGGGAAGAACCAATTCAGTTTCTTCTCTCCTCTTACCTCTAACTCCAGTGGAGCATGAAAATGTCTCAAAGATGGTAAACTAAACAGTTGGGGGAAGTTGTGAGTTGAAGGGGAAGATGAGGATAAACTAGACTCTGTCCCATAAAAATTAAGAAATCTCAGAACTGTACCAGTCACTCACATCTAATGTTTGGATTTCCCTTAAACCGCATTCCGCCGTCAACCACTATTCAGGCTGAGTTGCTTAGACAGTGAATTTCTGGCTCCTGCTGGCATTTCACATTATGCTAATGTATGTGAAAAGCTGTCTCCCTGGATACCATTGCAAATTGCCAGCTGAATCATAGGAACACTGTCAACTTTTTTTTTAAGTTTTCCATTTTTGACTTGCCATTGTGTGTAACCAAGAGAAACCAGGAAATAATATAGTCTTACAAATAGGGAGCTAGCTTCCCCTGGACTGGTACTGGCCCCCTTTGGGAAAATGCTCCCCTGGTGTCTAATGTGATCAATCTGCAGGACTCCATTTTATTTGAAGTTTTTTCCTTGCCCAAATATCAGTGTCAGCCTCCAAGTGGGCCTGGTCCTCTAGAGTCAGTAGAGGGAGATGAGAGCATCAAACACTGATTTTCTATACAGTTCACTCAAAATCAAGGCCAACATAGGTAGACCTTGCTGTGCATAACAGCTCTGTTCCTGACAAGTTGTATGCAAACCAAATCTCTTACAGGTAAAATCCTACTTTAACTTTACTACAGGACACATTGATTTAAGAGGTAAACTTGGGTGTATTACTTAAGCTGTCTGGGCCTCACCTATAAAGTGAGAATAGTGGTAGCAGTAATAAGAGGTTAATTTGGGCAGTGGGAGAACTCCCCCCACAAATATGATTCAGTGATTCAGTTCTAAGGCCTAGAATGCCTGGGACTCAGAGAGTTTAAACAACCTGCCCATGGGTTACAGAATGCAAAGGCTGGATTTGAACCTAGCACTTCTGGAATTGCTGTCCACCAAAATCACCATGTTTGCCTCTAATAATAATAATGGTAATAACAACTCCCATTTCATGGGATCACAGTTCTAGAGCTCAAAGAAACCTCTGGGGCCATCTAAGACAACCCTCTCATTTTCCTAAGGAAGGAACTAAGGCCTAGGGAAGGTTAGTGCTCCAGGTATCATAGGTAAAAAACATCACTTTATAGTTATTAAGTATTGGTTACAGGTAAGGTATTATTACATCATTTAAAAATGAGGGCAAAAACCTATGGGAAGAACCTTAATCACAGCGTCTTTGTTCTGCCACAAAATTTTAGAACTAGCAGCCCCTACACAGAAGACCCCTTTCAGTCCAAGGCTTTGGATCAGACTATCTCTTGAAAAGTCATCTAACACTAAGCTCTATTATTCTCTGAAAAGTGAATAATAATCCTATAATCTAATTGTAGAATTATAAATTCAAGTTATACTGTAAATTCAGAATAGGTTTTCTTGAAATGGAATATTCCTATATTGTTGGGAATACCCCCCCCTTTCATCGAATAGGGCAGGCATAACAACAAATACATTTATTTAGCACATACATACTTATAAACTACCTCTCCACAGGTGTGATGGCTCTAAGGAAGTCTATTAGGAAGTCTAAAACATTTTTTCCCCTTAACTGTTTTAAGTCCATTTCTCTGACCTGAGTGGAAAGGAGTTTCCTTGAATCTACAGATAAAGTGGGAGAATTCCCTGGCTCTTCTTGCTCACAGAGATAGTATTCTCCTCTCCATGGAGTATCCTGGTATTCCTTCCAGACATAGAAGAGGAAAATCAAGAAGTGGAGAGGAGTTGGGGGTCAAGGTCTGGTGTTCTTTCTTTGCCAGCCCTAGCAACTATGAAAACAAAATAGGAATGTTCAGTTCAATAACTGATTCTGCCACTAACTTCTGTGTGACCCTAGGCAAGCTGCTTAACCTGTCAAGCCCCACGAAGCTTTGGTAAAGGATCCTTTAAATTCCTGCCACATGAAGGCCCTGGAGTCCACCTTAGTGTTAAAAGCAGACAGACTTTGTCAGAGCGTATTGTCAAGACCCCCTGAACTCTGTTGTCTGTAATTTTGACTTTTTTCTACTACTTCCTGACCTGGTTCTGGTGCTTATCATACAGAATTGCCTTTTCTCTACCTTTCCCACAATCTGCTAATTCTTGGCCTCGACCTTGGATTCCTGGACCTCAAACAACCCTCCATCCTAGGTGTTTCTAATAGTATTGGCTTAGCCTGGTACTTGGGAATATGCGTATGCTATATTTTGACTTCAAGAAATGGGTTCTAACCTTAACTCCCTTGATGGGCTGAGGTCTCTAATCTCAGCATTGTCCAACAGACAGCTGGTGTGTGGCCACCATCAGCCATACTACATCCAGCCTGGATTCTCAGCTGCCCCCCAGTGGCCACTTGCAGCGAGATCCTGCATGTGCTTCAGAAGAATTCCAAGGCATGTGACAAGAGTATTCAGGACATAGCATAACCTCTTAGAGCTTGAGATGTCATCTACACAAACAGAAGTCTTCCCTTTCCCCTGTGTCCTAAGAATGAGGGACCGGATACTCGCAAGAATGGAAGAACCCAACTGGATCAAGAGATGATCACAGGCTTTAATGAAAAGAGGGCTGAGTGTAGTATCTGTGTGATCTTGGGCAAGTGATTTAACCTCTATCTTTTAATCCAAATTTTAAGAGAGAGAGACAGAGAGACAGAGACAGAGACAGAGAGGAGACACAAACGAGAGAGAGAGAGAGAGAGAGAGAGAGAGAGAGAGAGAGAGAGAGAGAGAGAAGAAGAGAGAGAGAGGAGAGAGAGAGAGAGAGAGAGAGAGAGAGAGAGAGAGAGAGAGAGAAGAGAGGAGATTGGACTAAGTTGGGGTTGAAGTCCCTTTCAGCTTTAAATCCTATCAATCCATGAATCCAAGTCAGAGCTAGGCACATGTATTTCAGGGAGTTACCCCCAGTAAACCTTCCCATCAGTCTTAATTCTCTTGCTTATAAGCTAGGGATTCTCACATTTTTGAGCAGGGCTAAAGAGCCTGCAAAAGAGAATCTTCCTGCTGTTTTTCATTGTTGCTAAACCTGAGGTCCCTGTCTCCACTCCACAACTTAATGACTTCCTCTCTTTTCCTCTTTAGCCCAAAATGGCATTGACCAGAAGGCTGAACATGAAACAAGAAACTAAAAAACAATAGGGTGCAAGAGGTGAGTGGTGCATTTGAAAAACCTTGCTTTCTATATAACAACATCTCCCATTTATGGAGTGGCATTTTATATTTACAATGTGCTTTCCTTGCTGATTACCTGTGAGGTAGGTAATACGCGTATCATTTGCAAATGGAGACTGTCAGACAATAAGAGACAGGTAGGTGAAGCCCTGGGCCTGGGTTTAAGAAGACTTGAGTTCAAATCCAGCCGCAGAGATTTATTATTTATGTGACTCTGGGCAAGTCACTTCATCTCTGACTGCCTCAATTTCTCCATATGTAAAATGAGGATAATAATAGCACTTACCTTCCTTGTTGTAAGGATCAAATGAGATAATATCTGTAAAGCATTTAGCCCAGTGCTTAGCACTTAATAAATGGGTGTTTTCTTTCTTCCTTCCTTCCTTCCTCCCTGCCTTCCTTCCTTAAGTCACTTGCTCCAAATTGCTGGTAAGTGTTGAGGATAGAATTGAACATAAATTTTTTTTAATTTTCTGGCATATTTTAATTTTAGTCATTCCAAAATGATTCCTAGACAACTCAGTGGCATAGAGTTAAGTTATCCTGAGTTAAGAATTCTGCCTGGCAAGTCATTTAACCTCTCTCTGCCTCAGTTGCCTCATCTGTGAGATGGAGATCATAATAGTACCTACCTCACAGGGTTGCTGTGAGAATCCAATGAGATGAAATATATTAAGTGCTATATAAATAACTGCTAGCTATTCTATACCTCTATAAAAGAAAGCAATATGTGTAAGAAGCTAGACTGTTAAAACTACAGAAGATTTACTGTGGTTAGTAAGGGGACCAGGTATGTGTGTGTGTGTGTGTGTGTGTGTGTGTGTGTGTGTGTGTGTGTGTGATGATACATTAAATAACCACCAAACCCCAAGGTAAATGGGGGTGGGGAGAAGGGATACATTCCTGAAAAATATCATATAACCTGAAACTATAATTGGAGGGCATTGTATCTGTGCAAAACCAGAGGATAGAGGCCAATGACTGAGATTTGCTAAATTTATTTTATTAGAATTTATAATCAAGCACAGAATTCTGTGATGGAATTAAGTTTTGTTCAGCTTTTTCCTCAAAAATTCAAGGCGAGCTATGAGGTAGGAAAGAAGATCGGAAAGAGGATCAGAAAGGAAGGCAGGAAAATAAATAAACAAACTGCTTTTGACCAATTTTGACCAGCCTATCCTCCTTCCCTCTGCACAGAAATAAAATATGAAATGGCTGTTTCGGAAGGAAGAGGTTTCTCAAGGCCTCATACCTATCTCATCCTGAAGAGCCTAGAGTGGCAGCATAAGGGAAGTGGGAAAGGAGGAGTTCAGAAAGGGAAGGAAGAGGGAGGAGAAGGAGAGAGAAGAGGGGGAAGGAGAGAGAGGAGGGGGAAGGAAAGAGGAAGCCAAAGGAGAGAGAGGAGGGGGAGGGAGAGATCATGGAGAAGGAGGAATGGTGGATTCCTATGGTTAGGTCTCCTACCCTCTACTACCACTTGGAGTCATTTGGTTTAATAGATTTCCTCTTTTAAAAAGCAATTAAGACTCTGAGAGGGTTAGAGAGCTCATACCTTTGCTTTTATGGTTGTTGTTAGGCTGGTGATTCATCAATGTGGGAGACTCCTGGTGCGGAAAGTGCCTCCTCTGATGCAGAACAGAGACTCTACAACTTAACATAAGACTTAGAGTGTTGCTGGGTCACAGAAAGTTTAAGAGACTTGCCCACCTTCATGGGGCTATTTTGCCTCGAAGGCCAATCTTGAGGTCTTCGTGACCCCAAAGCCGGCTCTCTATCTACTATGCCACATTGCATCTCCATACATATCTTGTAGAAAATTAATATAAATAAGAATATCTGAAATTTATAGAGCCCCTTAATGTCTTGGAAGCACTTGATATACATTCTGCCCTTTGAATCCTATTACACCCTGTGAGGTAGTCTGTAGCTCTTTCTATCTCCATTTCATAGGTAAGAAAATTAAGGTTGAGAGGTGCTAAGGAGCTTACCCATAGTCATACAGCTATTAAGTATTATCTGGGGGATTTGGACTCAGGCACTTCCTGACTCCCAGACTAGCTGATTATCCATTATACCAAGCTGTCTCTACAAGATTCTTTCACATATCTGTAAGATGTGAAAGAACAGAAACTTTGGGGGCCTGGAGCAAACCTGAAAGAAGCACAGGGTGAATGAGCCTTTGTCCTAGGCAGTGCCATTCACTCATTCAATAAATATTTATTAAGCACCTGCTATGTGCCAGGCACTGTGTTAAGTGCTGGGGATACAAAAAAAGTCAAAAGACAATTCCTGCCCTCAAGAAGCTTACAACAAATGGAAGAGACAATACACAAATACATACAAAGCAAGCTATATATGGGATGAATAGGAAGTGATTAACAGGGAAGGTGCTGGAATGAAGAGGGGTTCAGAAGGCTTCCTGAAGAAGGCGGGGTTTTAGTCAGGAACTTCAGGGAAGCCAGGGAGGCAAGCAGTCAGAATGGAGGAGAGAGAGCGTTTTACACACAGGCAACAGCCAGAGAGAAAGCCTGGAGCTGACAGATAGAGTGTCATGTTTGTGCAACAGTCAGACCAACGTCACTGGATCAAAGATCCGTCATTTGTGGGGGCGAAGTTCCATCCCCACCCATCCACTCCCACACAGGAGTGCTAGTCTCCTGACCAGATCTGCTCCCCGATTAAGCCCCACTGTACCAATTCCCAGGATTCTGTAGTTATCATTCCCCCACCATGGGTAGATAGACTGGCCCTGTCACAAACTAGCCAGTCTAGGGACTCGTGCCAAGAACAGTAGTGGGCCTGGCATCCAAGGTAGTGCACAATGGTCACTACCTTCTCTGCCCCCATAAATCATTTCAGGGCAGACTATGCCTTTCTTGTCTCTCTTAGTCTCCCTCAGCACTCAGTTGTCAGTGATTATGATAACAGTTGATATTTGAACTGTCAAACAAATAAATCATCCCACCCTGCTGTAATAGAGTGAATGGACTCACTGACCCCAGGTCAGGATTTGAAGAGTCATTTGCCTCCCAGTCTAATTAGAACCAATCAGAGCCTTGGAGCCAATTTAGATGCTCTATACTTGATAATAAATGCATGGAGACATGCCCTTGGAGTCAGGAAGGGCTTATGTTCAAGTCCTTTAAGCTAGTAGGGCTGTGTGACCTTGAATAAGTCACTTAACTTCTCAATGTTCTAAGCAACTCTCTAAAATTACAAAGTTCAGAGACGGTGTTAACTTATCTGTTTAAAGAGGTTTCATCACATGGGAGCTCCCTAAACAGGTTTAATCCCTGTCCCTATACTTGGTACTCCTTGTGCATTATAGTCAGAAAATTCTGACCTCTTCCCCCTCTAATCCCTGTGTTTCAGAACTGCCTTATGCCTAGGTGAAAACTCTTTTCTTCTGCTTCCTCTCCTCCCTCTCTCATTCCTCTCCCCCTCCACTCTAGCTCTTTCCAGTCACTGTCCTCTCTTTTGATACTGTGCCCTCTGGAGGCTTCCTCTCTTGTTAACAAACCCCCTTCATCCTAAACCTCCTCTCACATTCCTTCTACCTTTTCATACTCACTAAAACCTAACTTTCTTTTCCAACCTCATCATCATTAAACTGGCTCCCTCCGAAGTTCCCAACAATCTCTTAATTACAAAGTCAAATAGTCTTTTCTCAGTTTCCATTCTTTTTGACTTCTCTTCAGCATTTGGCACTGTTAACCACCTTCTTCTCCTCCTCCTGGGTTCTCTCTCCCCTCTGGGAATTCATGATTCAGCAGTCTCTTGCTTTTCCTCCTACCTACCTGTCTGACTGCTTCTTTGCAGTCTCATTTGCTATGTCTTCATCCATATCTCACCCACTAACTATGAGTGTCCCCCAAGGCTCTGTCCTAAGCCCTCTTCTTTTTTCTCCGTATAGTCTTTTACTTGGTGATCTCATCAGCTCCCTCGGGTTCAGTTATCATCTCCATGCAGATTATCCCCAGATGTATTTATCTAGTACTGCCTTCTTTCCTGAATTCTGGTCCTGTGTTACCGACTACCTACTGTACTTTTTGAACTGGAAGTCCTATAGGTATTTAAGCCAAAAACTCATCATTCTGCAAGATAAAAATCAACTCTGAAACACATACCTCCTCAGATCATTTCTCACTGGCTATTTGATTTCATCATTCTCCCCCCCAACCTTCTTCCCCACCTCCTTCAGCTTCTTTTTATGTGTTGCCTTCCACCATCAGATTTGTGAGATCTTTGAGGGCAGGGACTGGCACACCTTTCTTTGTATCCCCTGAATTTAGCACAGTGCCTGGCACAGAGCAGGCAAATTAATGAGTGTTCTTTGCTTGACTCAATATATTCAAAACAGAATTCATTACATTTCCCCACACACATACACCCTACTCTTCTTCCAAACTTTCCTGTTGGTCAAAAGCACAGCCATCCTTTCATTCATTCAGGTTTAAAACTTTAGTGTTGTTCTCAGTTCCTCTCTCTTCCTCACCTTACACAGCCCAATCAATGTCCAAATCTTACAATATTTTTCTCTAAAACATGACTTTTGCAATATGGCTTTTTTCTCCACTCACTCATTCCCCACACTAATTCAGGCCCTCATCACCTCCACTATTGCAACAGCTTTCTAACTGGGCTCACAGATTCTCACTCCTCCACACAACTGCAAAAGTGATTTTCTTGAAGCATGGCCTGACCAGGCCACCTACCTGTTCAATCAAATCAAATAGCTTGCTATATTTATATTGTCTTTAGAACTACATGTAAGTTCCCCTGTTTGGCTTTTAAAGCTCTTCATAACCTGACCCTTCCTATCTTTTCAGTCTTCTCATGCTTTATTCTACCACTCATTTGTTGCTGTTATTGTTGTTCATTCACTTTCAGTTGTGTCCATTTGTGTTTTCTTGGCAAAGATACTGCAGTGGTTTGCCATTTCCTTCTCCAGCCCATTTTACAGGTGAGGAAACTGAAGCAAACAGGATTAAGTGACTTGCCCAGGGTCACACAGCTAGTACATGTCTGAGGCCAGATTTGAACTAGGTCTTACTGACTCCAGCCCTGGCATTCTATCCACTGAGCCACCTAGCTGCCCACTCCACATATACACAGACAAGTCACTCTGAACTACTTGGTCTTCTTCACACATGATGCTCCATCTCCCAATTCTATGGCTTTTCACAGACTATCCCCCTTTGCCTGGAATGCTCTCCCTTTTATCCTTCTGCTTTTACAATCCCTCAATCCCTGGATTCCTTTAAGACTCAGTGCAAGTACCACCTCCTTAATGAATCCTTTTTCAGGACCGCTAGCTGGTAATGCTTTCCCTTTTAAGGCTACTTTTCATCTAGTCTTTATTAACTTGTAGGTACTGAAAACAAGATGGCTGCCAAAGGCAACCTTCCGTTAGAATATAAACTCTTTTGTAAACCTTACTAAGAAAGGTGATAGATGATTATAAGCAGCAGCATCTCATAAAGCAGCAGAGGGTAAAACCAATATAAGGAAAGCTTGGCAAGATATCCAACTAAGCAAATTCATCCCAAGGGCATTCAAGGATGAAAAGTGAAAAAAAGACAACAAACAGAATAAAAATGGAAAAGATTTGCAAGAGCTATTACAACAAACCATTTCCTCCATCAAGGTTAATGAAACTATAACACTTGGACCCTCACATTACAGTCCCTGAAGTGTTTATAAAGAAAGTGAAAATGCCACTAAAGAGAACCAAAATGGGGAGGGGGGAGAGACATGAAGAGAAAGGGAGAGAGAGAGAGAGAGAGAGAGAGAGAGAGAGAGAGAGAGAGAGAGAGAGACTTGGTGAGTACTGAAGACCTTATTTGCAAGGTATATAAAGGAGGAGGAGGTACCAAAGGTATGGGGAAAATGTCAGAACTTACTGATATTACAAAAAAGCTAACTGAGAAACATCAATAGCTACTGACCTATATGCCTATTCTTCCATACAAAATCTTTATGAGAGTCATTTATACATGAATTGATGGCATCCATGATGAAAGTATTACTAAGGAACAACTAGGATTTTACAAATATTATTCAATAATGGATCACATTTTTACCATCTTGCAATTGGCTAGATAAGAGAATATAATATCCTATTGTACTTATTGTTTGCTGATTATGAAAAATCATTCGCCTGGATAGAACAAAATGATGCCTTAAAGGCTCCTTTACAACAAGGTGTCTCCCCTCTACTGATCAACAGCATTCAAGATTCCTTGGAAGATGTTACAACAGAAATAATTCTGTTCAATGACCCTCTGATAATTAGCATCAGGTGGGGCATTGAAGAGGAATATATTCTTGCCAAAAGTATTCACTACTATAATGAAGGCATTCCAGCTTCCAGTCCATGTCAAGGAGGGATTTCTAGGGGGTTATGAGGTCCTCCCAGCTGCTCCTCTGTGCAGATGACATTATGTTGACTAAATCAATTCGCAAGGCATTGTGGAGCCTCCTAGAAGAGTCACACTAAGAAGTTTGGCTTGTCCATCCACACTGGAAAGCCTAAATGGATGCATAGCACCTATTGTTCAGATTTCAACTTGAATCTGACTAAATACTCTTTAAAATTTGACCTACAGGGGCAGCTAGGTGGCTCAGTGGATAGAGCACTGGCCCTGGATTCAGGAGGACCTGAGTTCAAATCCAGTCTCAGACCAGACACTTGACACTTACTAGCTGTGTGACCATAGGCATGTCACAACCCCAACTGCCTCGAAAGGAAGGAAGGAAGGAAGGAAGGAAGGAAGGAAGGAAGGAAGGAAGGAAGGAAGGAAGGAAGGAAGGAAGGAAGAAGGAAAGAAGGAAGGAAGGAAGGAAGGAAGGAAGGAAGGAAGGAGGAAGGAAGGAAGAAGGAAGAAGGAAGGAAAGGAAAGGAAGAAAGAAGAAAGGAAGAAGAAAGAAAGAAAGAAGAAGAAGAAAGAAGAAAGAAGAAAGAAAGAAAGAAAGAAAGAAAGAAAGGAAGGAAGAAAGAAAGAAAGAAAGACAGACAGACAGACAGGAAGGAAGGAAGGAAGGAAGGGAGAGAGAGAGAGAGAGAGAGAGAGAGAAAGAAAGAAAGAAAGAAAGAAAGAAAGAAAGAAAGAAAGAAAGAAAGAGCTCTGTGTGTATGTGTGAGAGAGAGACAGAGACAGACAGAGAAAGAGAGAAAAGGCTACAACATATAATGAACAAGGAACTCAGAAGAATAAGATTAAAGGAGGTCATCAAAGAATTTAATGACAAAGAAGAAAATGGGCTGGTCAAGTTAGAGGGAGCAAATGGTGGCAAGTAGACAGCCAAAGTGTTCCACTGGTACACTTGTGATATCGGAAGAAAGCAAGACAGGTTTCCAGCACACAAGGTGGAGGCCCCTGATAGGGAACTTTGGGAAGGATGTGAATAAGAGTCATTCAGGGTGAGCTGGTATGGATGAATAGAGATCTTCATCTTTGCAGGGAACTCCCAAATTAATGAGATCCCAGATCCAATTGCGTTTCTGAGTACCTATTCATTTATATGTTGTCACCTCCACTAGAAGGAAAGCTCTTTAAAAGCAGCAACTGTTTTTGCTTTTTCTTTGTTCCACTCCACCCTTCCCCCCATCACTTAGCATAGTGCCTGGCACATAACATTTAATAAATGCTTATTGATTGATTTCTCCTAAAGATACCACTTCTTATCACCCTTTTAAAAGCTAGCTTCTCGAATTCTCAGACATCCCCCATTCCCAACTGCACACAGAGCCAGGAGGAGGAGTTGATATATTCCTTCCTCCTCACTGCCATTGTCAGACCTTTCTATCACCATCACTCAGAAACTGTCCTTCCTTCTTGAAAGTACACTACATCCTATCTGGATCCTTGTTGCTGTAATATAAGCTCCAGTTATTTTCCTTCCTCTCTAAGAAAGTTCAGTACCTGACTCACAGTCTTCTCCACCCCAAATCTCCCAGTTCATCAGCTTGTTCAATTTCTATGATTTTTTTCTCCATTCTGCTTTAACATGTTAATCATGCACAGTTCCATACTTTAGACATCCTTCTGTCACCCCATGCCTTCCCTAATCATGAAATCCAGAATCCCATGTTATAGCTCTGAGTGACTAGGTAAGGTAATTATCACATATAGGACCCTTTGTAAGGGAGAGGGGTAGGCTTGGGCAAAGTATTTTAATGAGAGGCTTTAGACAGTTTGTGGGCATTGAGATGCCTGAGGGAGGGGAAGAAAAGGCTCTAGGTCACAAGAAGGTACCAAAATAAACACTATCTATCTTCCAATTTTGCTACAAACTCCTATGGTGGAAGTCTCCCAAAAATCATTCTGTTGCCTTCTTTAGAATGTGACCCCAGTCCTACAGTTTCATATGTGGTGCAAATATAGAGAAAATTACCACATGAGTTGGAAAAAATGGTGATACCACATAAAATGTGCATATATGAATTGGAGTGCCTCAGATTTCAGAGCATTACCCTATTCACTAAAAATGGGGGGTGGAAGAACACCAAAGCATTTCTCCCCAAATAGAAAAGCCTTGGGTTAAGACTTAGAACCTTGTTTCCAGGGAGACTGATGATTGGAAAAGAGACCATGACATGGTTTTTACATGGACCAACAGAATCTCATTCCTCCATTTATTTCTTTCAGCTTTTTCTATGATGTAAGAGAGAGCAAGTAGAAGAGCAAAAATAAAAGACATTCAGTAAGGGCCATCATCAAGTTGACCATCAGATGATTTTTTTTTCTTTTTGTCACAGCAACTCATGAATATCCCATCCTAAGACCAGAGAGACTGAAATACGCATCAATAGAGGGCAGATCCACACAAATGAAATCACAGCTTTTTTTAGGTACTGAACTATAATTAGTGATTAGTAATTGCCTATGTTTAATTGTCCTAATAATTTTATTGTTCTAGAAAAACCTAACTGAGGGTAAAAAAAACCAAGCTATATTCCCTCTGATTCAGATAGCCATACCTATAAGAAAGCTAGTTGTATGAAAAAATGAGTTTATAGCCTAGTCAGCCCACAAGCATTTATTAAGCACCTATTAGTCAGTAAGCCTATAAACATTATTAAGTGCCTACTATGTGCTGAGGGTACAAAAAGATGCAGAAGACGGTCTTTGCCCTAAAGAGTGTACAATCTAATGGGGGAGACAACATGTGAAAAATGCATACATACAGTTTCAGTTCTAACTCTAAGACCAAGCAGAACAAATTTATTCCCTTTTAAATATGACATATTTGAAATACTTGAATTTAATTACTACCTCCCCCTCTAAGTCTTCTCTTCTCTAGGCTACACTGAGCCTCATAGGGCATGATCTCTAGTCCCATCATTATCTTGGCCATTCTTCACTGGACATGCCCTAGTTTGTCAATGTTTTGTAAGGGGGAGGGGTAGGCTTGGGCAAAGTATTTTAATGAAAGGCTTTGTCAGTTCTTAAAATCCTAGAACTGAACACAACACAGTCGCTATGGTTTGCTCCTCCCTCATGATGGAAAGGGTGGAGCACAGTTACTCATGAAGCATCTTCACATACTCCATTCCCCTCTGCTGCCCTGCTTGGTTCTCCTAGCTAGCCTAACAGATTATGTAATAAAATGACTGATTTGAGGAATAAAATGAGAGGACTTGTAGTAGAATTTGACCTGAACTTGATGACAAGGACAGGAGAAGTTGCTCATTAAGTGACCAAAAGAATTAAGAGACTTCTATCTTTAATGAAACTAAGCATCTATATAATACTTTATGTCTCCGAGATTTCCTCCCACTGAAGTGAAATAATTTTTGGAGTCTGTTTTTCTAATTATGTTTATTGTCCAAGTGACATTGTAAAGAAGAGGGAAAGAAAAGGGAAAAACGGAAAAGCTATGGTTGAAAAGTCAGGTGAAAGGGGCTAGCTCTGGCTGGTGGTAACAGACAATTATGATAAGAGTTCTAGGGAGCCATTGGGATGAAAGGGGCAGTTAGTGCTCTGGTTTTTGTAGGGATGGGAAAATTCAAATCAAGTCAACTTGGATGCCAGAGCACTTGTGCCACAGTGCGGTTTGACTGTTACGGGTTGTGGATTCAGGGCAATGAATGGGAACTGGGGAAATGAAAGCAAGGCTTGATGGAGAGGCAAGTATGAAGATCAGAACAAGATGTGAATCAAAATCTCTTAGGCAAGCCTCACAGGGCAAATACCTGAAGAACATAGCCAGGTAGGAAGACAAGAACCAAGAAGACAGAAATATCACCGGATCTATGGGGAAGGTGAAAGGTTCAAAGCATAAATAAAAGGATGAGCCAGGAGATCACCAAAAGCCCCAGGAGCAGGAACTTTTATAACTCTTTGCCTCACTTAAGGACATTTTTCTATGCCTCCTGTTAGGACAGTAGCCAATTTTCAAATCTGGCCAGCAGTAAGAGATAAGAGGCAGCACCTGTTCACCCTAAGGGGGAAGGGATCAGGTAACTCCTTTAAGTCCCTGTAAATAAAATACATTTTTCCAAACTTGATTCTATTTTCCTGCTCATTTCCCCTTGATTTAACTTCATTTTGATTGATCTTCAGACTGGTTCCTAAGGAATACACTCTTCACATTTCCCTGTTACTGTTAAAGAGTTACCGATAAACAAACATATACTGAGAAGTCTCCTTAACTTAGGGATCACCTCAGTGAATGTTTATCTAAAGTTAAAAAATCTTTTTGCAATATGAATAAACTGTCCCTTAATTCAGTTGTTTTGTAAATTTAGATTTTACTTCCTCCAGTTTTCTTATTATTGAATTGGGGTGGGGGGATACTAGCCAAGGAGGGCCACTTTATTCTATATTAGGGCTTGCCTAGACTTAAACTCAGAAATAATAATACTAATAGTTAACATTCACATACAGCTTACTATGTATGTTCCAGGCACTATGCTAAGCACTTCACAATTATTATTTCAATTGCTCCTCACAATACCCGAGAGGTAGGTGCTATTATTATCCCCATTTTACAGATGAGAAAATGGAGACAAAGGTTAAGTCACTTTCCCACAGTCCAAAGCTATGAAGTGTCTGAGACTTTATTTGAACTCAGGTCTTCCTGACTCCAGGTGCAATGCTCTATCCACTGAATCTCCTAGGTGTCTTACACGGTGACCTGAACATATTAAATACTTAAAAACTGTTGAATTGAATTGAATCTAATTAAAAGATGCTTTGTCCTTTCACATCTTCTTATTGAACTTGGGCCTGCTTGAAACATGTGGCGTTCCAGGAAGAAATCTCATTTTAATTGGAACATTCTCACAACAGATGGAAGAGGAGGCTTTTCAAATTCTCCCCCCCTCCAATAAAAGAATGCTTTCTTGGATAGAAAAGCTGGGTGAAAGAAATCATCATCTAACAGATGCCCACCTTTCATAGTGTCATCTCTGGGAACCTATGCTTACTTTCCCAGCTTTGAAATGATGCCATGGAGTCCTTTTCCTATCTCTCACCCCTTGGATTTGCTTACCCTGGCAAAACCCTGGATTAATTTGGCACAGTATGCTGTTTGCTCTCTCAAATCATATTACTTGGACCCTGCCTTCTTTCCTTGAAATGGTTCTTTCCCTTGGGCATTCTTAATTACTTTCCTGATTACCAGAATAGAGCTTTAGGGAATCAGGTTGAATCAGACAAATGGTCAGCTTCCTGGTCACTCCCTGAAGTTTGGCTTACTGTGGACTCTCTGCTCCTAAATTGAGGTTCTGCCGAATGGTCTTCCTATTTTTAACTAGCTCAGTAGATCTCAATGTTCTAGTGACATCCCTCTACTGGCTGAGCTTGGCTTTTTGGCTTATGCTTCTTCTCAACTTGGACCCTACCTCCTTGTTTCTAAAGTTCCAAGCAAAAGTTTGCCTTTAAGAATTTGCTTAATCATCAGTGTGTGTTGACTCTGTCTCAGGTTCTAGGGGACCAAGAAAACATGGATTCTTCAATTACTTAGAGCAGGGCTTATTAATCAGGGGTCTATAGATGCCTTGAGAGTCTGTGGATAGATGTCATGGGATCCATGAACTTGGATGAAGAAAAAACACATATTTATTTCCTTTTACTTTGGCTTCTATTTCTGTTTTAATTTATTCCTTTAAAAACATTATTCTGAGAAGGAGTCAGTGGACTTCCCCTAACTTTCCAAGGTAAAGAACCTTTGCTTCTTAACAACACCAGAAAAGCTAAGAACCCTTGACTTAAAAGATATATTGTTCTATTCATGTAGACAGTGTCCCTATTCTGATGCAGAACATAACATGGTCTTCAGAAGTTGCTGGGCCTGGGCATGGTAATCTGTGGCTGAGGCTGGTGAATCCATAGTTTGGAAGTTCTGAGCTGCCATAGGACTAAAGCTAATTGATCAGATGTCCACACTAAATCTGGCATGAATATGGTGAATCCCTAGGAGGCTGGGATGGTGGGGAGGCTTCCTAAAGAAAGACAAACCAATTCAGGCCAAAAACAAAGTGGGCCAGACATTCTATGCCAATTAGCAGTGAGGCCAGGCCTATGAGTAGCTGCTGCACTTCCAGCATGAATGATTTCAAGAGAGACCCAGTATTAATTTTTTAAAATACTATGGACAAAAAAAAAATCTCATCACCCAGTGATGAACATCTCCACCTTAGCCAGCTTCAATACCTCAATAACAGATATATAGCCAGTGCATCAGGAGTCCTCTGTTCAAAGTTTTTCATTGGTCAAATCAATGATAGTACCAAAGTTTTCACTTTGCTGGCCCAGGCTATAATACTCCGGCCAGGGTGACCTCCAAACTTGGCATCAGAGTAACATAACTTGAAATTAATGAACATTTCAGCTGACATATGTTTTAAATTTTAGCAAGCTTCATGAATATAGTCATCACACCTTTCCCCAATCTTCTTTAAGAACAGAATTTCTCTGCAGCCCACTGGAAAAGGCACTCTCTCCTCCACAAATTAACTTCCAATTCCAGGATGGAAAGAAGCAGAGGGAAGTGTGGATTGCTTCTGAGGCAAACATTGTGTGTGGATTGGAAGGCTCATCTAAGGGACTTAACTGATCCCAGACCCATTGGCTTCCTCATTAACTTCACCAATTAGGTGAAGATTAGATCTTAATCATCCTTTTCCTGATCATATCTCCTGTCATTAACCTGATGTCTCTAGCCAGAGGCACAGAGCAAACAGGAGAGTTGTCTCATTCATGAGACAGAAGATAAAGCCAGATCCAGAGAATGTCCCTTTTGCTCTTACCAAGAATATATGTTGGTGGTGCTTTTCCTGCAGTGGACAAGGTAGGTTCCTCTTTAGGAATGTATAAAAGACCAAAATACAATACAGAACTCACAATACAGAAAAATAAGACTTGCTGGGGCAGGGGTGGAGGTCAGGATGGGCAGAGATGAAGGATTTATTTCAAATTCTTCTTCCACTACTTACTACTACTTACTACTTGGGTGAGTTATTTGATCTCTCTGGGCCTCAGTTTCATCATCTGTAAAATGAGAGGGAGGACATCTTCCAGCTCTTAAATCTATGGTCCTGTGTCCTCACAGGCCTTTACAGATCACTAACTACTTCTCAGAGTAGCTGGGGTGGGTGGCAGGTAGGTGGTACAGTGGATAGAGCACTGGCCCTGGATTCAGGAGGATTGGAATTCAAATCCAGCCTCAGGCGCATAACACTAGCTGTGTGACCCTGGGCAAGTCACTTAACCTCATTGCCTAGCCAAAAAAAAAGAAAAAAAGAAAAGAAAAGAAAATCAGAGTAGTTAAGGAAGGTTAAAGCCAAGGCATTTGGAGCCACTCACACAAGCTCTCACAGATCAGCCATAAATGGAGACCAAGGATCTCTGAAATGAGAAATGAAGCTAAGAGAAAAACAGAATTCTGTTTATGAAATATACTCTAGCCACATGACTTAGCAGTAAGGGGAGGACCTCCATTAGATTTTATAATTTTAGGTGAGATTTTAAGATTTGGAGTTATAGAACCTGGGTGGAGATCCTCAATTTGCTGCCTACTGGCTGTCTTACTAAACCTCTAGGCCTCAGTTTCCTCACCTGTAAAATGAGGACGTTGTACCAGAGGACCCCTTTCATCTCTGAAGCCTTTGCTCCACAACTCTTCAGAAATATAGTTATTGTAGAAATTGAGGTCCACCTCAACTGGGGGGACATGAGAGAAAATGGACAAATTACTGTGGCTAGATGCCTTATAGAACACAAACTGCTGTGCATGAGGTGGGAGGCAAGAGACACTAGCACTTAGGCTGCACAGTATATAGAGTGCTAAACCTGGGGTCAGGAAGATCTGAACTTGAATCCTGACTCAGATGACTACCAGTTGGGTGACACTTAACTTTTCTGTGTCTAGCTTTTCATCATCTATTCAATGGGGATAATAATAGCAGCTACTTCCCAGAGTGCTAATAATAGCTAACATTCATAGGGGCAGCTGGGTGGCACAGTGGATAGAGCACCCTGACCTGGAGTCAGGACGACCTGAGTTTAAACCTGGCCTCAGACACTTACTAGCTATGTGACCCTGGACAAGTCACTTAAACCTGATTGCCTCAGTTTCTTCATCTATAAAAGGAGCTGGAGAAGGAAATGGCAAACCACTGAAGTATCTTTGCCATGAAAACCCCAAATGGAGTCACGAAGAGTCAGACACACTAAAACAATGGAACAACAACAACATTTATATAGTGCTTACTATGTGCCCAGCACTGTGTTAAGTGCTTTACAACAACTCTGCCAGGTAGATGCTATTATATCCCTATTTTATAGATGAGGAAAATGAAGCAGACAGAGGTTAAGTGACTTGTCCAGGGTTACACAGCTAGTAAGTGTCTGAGGCTGGATTTGAACTCAGATCTTTCTGCCTCCAGGCCCAGCATTCTGCCCATCCACCTATATGTAAAGTGATTTGCAAACTTTAAAGCACTATTTAAATACTAGCTATAATTATTTTGTTGTTGTTGTTGTTGTTGTTGTTGTTGTTAATCTTGGATCAGGCACCACACGACTTTTTGCCAGTCACTTATCTCCTCTGTTCCTCAGTGTCCTTATGTGTAAAATAAAGGAGTTGGACTGGATGATTTCAAAGGTCCCTTCCCAGCTATAATATTTCAATGATTCTATTTAATACTGAAGTTCTGTGCCGTACGTGTTCTCCAGCCTACTAGGTTAAACTAGGACCCTTAAGCTGGATCCCAACCATGAGATATCCTTAACCTATTTCATCTCCCCCAAAATCTGGAGGCTCGGATAAAATCCATAGCAACAGAAATCCTGCCCTATGGCAGTACTCCTAATTGTTTCCCAGCTCTTCACAGCCCTATGCCAGTTGGAATTTTCCTCCCACTTTGACCCATTTTCCATTTTGGGGTACAGGGTGTCTAAGTCACTGCCAGAGCTTAAGCCTTAAGTGGTCCAGTCAGTGCTAAGATGTGTGTTAGTCTCCAGGACTTCTGGGGGGTCTCCTGGATAAGGGGCAGGTTAATTTCCTCGACTCTGTCTCCTTTTCCATTGTTAGAGCATCTGATGACCTCTCCGGTCCCTTAAACCTAAATCCTCTAATCCTAGTTGCACAGAGGGAGCAGGGTTATAGTAGCAATTCTGAAGGATGTTAGTCATTGGCTGCTTCTGTCCAGTTGGGTGGTGAACTCTTCATGAGTAGGAATTATGGGGAGTTGAATGTCCTGTGTTCAGCATATAATAGTGCAAACGTTAAGAGTAGGATGAAAGAGGGCTTCTATAAAGATTTTATAATCGTAGGTGAGATTTTCAGGGGACCAGGAAGCCTAGCTTTCCTCACATGACCCTCTACCCCAGCCTACCCATGTGTGAAATCCCTTGCCCAGAAGACAGAGCCTTTCATTCCACAATTAGAAGAAAAAATATTCAAAATACAAATGCCCCTGGGAGAGGTTAAGTTTGAGGACTGCCTATGCTACATTTAGAGCTGGCAGGCATCACCACATTTCAGTAACAGATGTCAGAATCTAATGTGTTTTGTGTATCCCAGCCTGGTCATTCCTTAATTTTGAGGCCTTTTTCACCTCTGTGAAATGAAATCATTCCCATTTGCTCAGTTTTTTAGACAGAATTTTGCAAAATGGATTTACATGATTCACCTCACTCAGGTCTGGATTCTTTCTGATCTCTTTACCTGCCATATTGTACTGCCTACCTTCCCTTCTGGTACCCCTGTATGTGTAATCTTCCCCCATTAGAATTCAAATACCTTGAGGACAGGGACTCTTGCTTGGCACACAGTAAGCACTTAATAAATGTTTAATCTATTATTTAAAATAAAGGATGCCAGTGTGTATACACTAAATATCTCTAGTGTTAATGTACCTCTGTCAAGTGAATCCCTGGTTATTACACTGGATGAATCATATTAGATTTAATACATATATATGTGTGTGTGTATATATATGTATATATATATACATATACATGTATATATAATTGCTTAGTCTTTCTGAAGACAAAATAATATAATTAGCTAGGAGTCAAAACCGTGCCATATGAGGACTAGCTTTTGATAAACAGGACTGTTCACTCTAGAAAAGAAAAAAAAAATAAACATCTTCAAGTATTTGAATGGTTTCATGAGGAAGAGGGCCTTGATGCATTTTCACTTTGTCAGAAAGGGCAAAACTAGCACCAGTGGGTAGGAGTTCTAAAAGGATAGATTTTAAGCTTAATCTAAGGAGCACTGGGCCTGGAGTCAGGAAGACCTGGATTTAAATATGGCATCAGACTCTTCTTGTGTGGCCTTGGGCAATTTACCAAACCTCTATCTGCCTTGGTTTTCTCTTCTATAAAATGGGGATAGTAGCACCTACCTTGGAGAATTGTTGTGAGGATAAATGAGATCATATGTATAAAGCACTTTGCCAACCTTTAAAGTATAAATTCTAGCTGTTATTAATTCAGTTTAACAAATATTTGTTAAGCCCTTGCTATGTGGTGTGAGGCAGCTGGTGGCGCAATGGACAGTGCCCTGGGCCTGAAGTCAGGAAGACTTGTTCAACTCTGACCTTAGACACTTACTATCTTTGTAACTCTAGGTCCTTGTGAACCTAATCTCTGTTTGCCTCAGTTTTCTCTCTATAAAATGGAGATAATAATAGTACCTACCTCCCAGGATTGTTGTGAGGAGCAAATGATAATATTAATGAAGCATTCAGTAAGTGCCTGGCACACAGTAGGTGCTTTAGGTTAGCTATCATTGTCGTCGTTGTTGTTGTTATTTCCTAACACTTAGCTATATAAAGACAGAACAGGCTGCCTCGGAGGGTAATGAGTTTTTCATCTCTGGAGGTCTTCAAGAAAAGCGAACTAGTTGCCACAGATATTATACAGGGGATGTCCAGTTCAGTTATGGAATAAACAACCAGATGACCTCTGAGGTCCTTCCTAACTCAGAGGTCCTATGATTCTTCGAGCTCTTGGAACAGCCATAAAATGACTTGCTGTTGATAAAAAGGGAAGACCCCAACTAGAAAGCCTCCATCCTTTATTCTAAACACCCTCACCTCTCATCTACGCCAGAGAAGGCTTTCTCATTCTAGTTGCTTTTCGTGGGTTCTCACTGTCTGTATCTTGTTCAGGGCTGCTTCCCATCTCCCTCCATTCTTGAGCTCTGCTTTCTCTTTTCCCTTCAGTCCCTACCCTTCCCCTGCTCCTCCCCCTCCCCAATCACTCTTGCTTTTTACTTTCTTTTTTTCCATAAGAAACTGCTGACATTCAACCACAGCACATTATCTTTGGATGAGAAATCACAGTGGGAGGTATTAAAGTCACAATGGGAGGGATCCCAGCCCTGGGCTGACAACAAAACATCTTTGATTTGAAGAAAAACATTTAGGGTAAGTATAAAAATGAATCCAAAGGATGGGGGCAAGCTGGAGGGGCCTGGAACATGGTCATACGCCTTTCAACCAGAGGAATAGCCTGGTGTAAACCAATGTAATTGAATCAGACCCAGACCTTTTTTTGGAAGCACGGGGAGTTCCTAAGCCCTGGATGCTTCCTTTGTCCTAATAAAACATGAAATAAATCCCTATTCTTCCATTTCTCTCTAGACAGGAAAGACATCTGAGGCCCCCGAGAGGACCCCATTCCTCCAAGGGACAAGTTATGACCAGAAGCAGACGGGATGACATGGCAGTACCAGCAGAAGCAGAGGGTTTTGAACTAGATATAACATTCCCTGTGCTCTTTTAAATGGTCTTGTTCCTTTGCCTAACAATCTCCAATGGCCCCCTTTGGCTTATTAGATCAGGTTCAAACTCCTTGGGCCACCATTCAAAGGACTCTACAATCTGGCCCCATTTACTCTATCTAGCCTCCCAAGGTCTAAAACAAAAGCTTCACTCTTTCCAGGCCAGTCTCTATGCGTGCTGTGCTTCCGTCAGCCTCCACAGGCTTTGTTCCAACCATTTTTCTCACACTTTCCTTCCAATATGAATTACATTCACCCTACAAGGCCTAGATCAAGACCTACTATTTTCATTAAGGCTTCCTTGATTGAAGGCTTCTCCATGATCTTTACTCTTCTCTAAATTCTTACATAGACTATCCCTAGTTTCTTATATATTTTCTATCATTGAACCTGGGCCAGAGACAACCAAATGGCTCTACAACCTGCCCTTTTCTCCTTACTGTAAATGTATGTGAACAAGGGCTTAAACACATGGTCTTTGTGAGAGAGAGGAGCAGAGCCTCTGGATGCAGGAGGGGCTGAATTCTTAGGGTCCCAGTCTATATAGCTTCCTAAGACACCAATTTCATCATATCATCGTCCTATTCAAATACCTCCAGTGGCTGCCTTCAGCCTATGGGATAAGAAAAGCATACACTCCCAAGCCCAGCATTCAATGTTTTATATAACTAGCCCCACCCTACCTACCCAGTCTTTTCTCCCATCATCTCCCAATAACAAGAACAAAAAATTATTTTTGACCAGGTCATTCTCCTTCCCGAACATCCAGTCTGCCATGCTCATTCCCAACACTAAGCCTTGGCTCATGGCACGGCCCTCCCTGCCTGGAATATTCTCCTCTTTGGAATCCACTTAGCCATACCCTACCTACCATACAAAGTCCAAAGAAAATTTCTTTTCTTCCATGGAACCCTTTCTAACTCACAAAGATCTCCCTCTTTTCCGAAGTCCTACATTTCTTTCTTTCTTTCTTTCTTTCTTTCTTTCTTTCTTTCTTTCTTTCTTTCTTTCTTTCTTTCTTTCTTTCTTTCTTTCTTTCTTTCTTTCTCTCTTTCTTTCTTTCTTTCTTTCCTTCCTTTTTGTCCATACACTGCCCTATATTGGTTTTTAACTCTTTTGTGTATTCACATCACAAGGGGAGATGTGGCATAATCATGTGAGTGCTGGATTTAGCAAAAGGAAGTTAAAATTCTACCTCTGATACTTACTAGCTATGTGACTGGGTTATATCACATAACCTCCCTGAGCCTGAGACAGCAATCTTAGATTTGTCAACTAATTTTTAGATAGGTTATGATCACCATTGAAGGAATGGTGCTAGATTTTGAACTGGAGGAAGTAAGTAAGAGGTCAGAATCCATCCCCCTCATTTTGTAGAACTGAGAACTAAGACATGAATAGATGAAGTGACTTGCCCAGGGTCACACAGCTGGCAAGTGGCAAGGCCAGCATAGGAACCTGGAAACCCTCCCCATCCAGTCTCCCCCACCATGCTGCCTCAGCTAACTTTCCCCTTGGCTTCTATAAATACCACATATCCTTGGCTGAAATGCTGTTTGATAACTTCCTACAGCAATTACATTTTAGAAAAAGCACAACAGATATCATCCTACTGCCTACGTGAATGGCAGAGCTAGAGTCGTTCTTTTCTCCCCCTCTTGTACTCAGAGCTGAATAAATCTGTGAGGGTCAGAGATTGAAAAGAAACCATAAATGGTTGTCCCAGCAGCTGGTTAATGGCTCCCGGTACAAGATTCTCAACAATACCGACCCTGAGGAGCTAGTAATACATGAAGTTATGTAGACTATAGGTGGGAAACAAATTTTCTATCAGGCCACTGATGAGAAGTAGGGTTGGGGTGGGGAGAATAAAAGGACATAAAAGGAAAACTCAACATATTTATTTTAGAGAAAGAGAATATATTAAAACAGTTGTTTTTTGAGTCATCTGCTTTTTAACTTGTAAGCTCACAAATTTGCTCTAATACTTTAAAAATGAATCTATTGATTTCATCAATGTAGATACTCCCTCCATTAATGAAGATGACAATCATTCCATGGGCTAATGGGTCACTAGGGTCAGAAAAAAAAATTTTATCACTTGGTGCCTACGCTGGAGATGAGCCTCTCTGGACTTAACTGGGCTGGTCCTCCACTAGCATTCCGTCGATGGGCTGTGCTAGAAGTCTTCCCAAATTCCTAAAACCTTCCAGAGTCATGGTCCATTGACATGGCTTCTAAGAATGCCAAGTTGCCTCCACAACACAGTGAGTCGTTGGAGAAGCCAACTTTTAAGCAGGCAGTAAAACAACTTGTAAGGAAGAAGCATGAAAATGTTTAATAAATAACTCAAATATGTTCTGAGGACCAGCATAAATAAGCATAGAGAGGCTTGTCACCAGTATGTTAGTCACTACGTGATGAATTCTTTGTCCATGGCAAGTCATAAAACAAATTTGAGTTTGATATATATAGTTTGTATTTGCATAATGCTTTCAGGTTTACAAAATGCTTTATAAATATTATCTTATTCAGTCCTCACAAAAACCCTGTAAGGTAGTAGGTACTACTATTGTATCCATTTTACAGATAAGGAAACAGAGGCTGAGAGGCTGAGTGTTTGGAGCAGGATTTGATCTCAGGTTTTCCTGACTAAAGTTCCAACACACTAATCCAGTAACCAGAGAGGGGGAAAGAGGAAGAGAAAAGAAGAGAGTGAGACAGGGAAAGAGGGGGAGAAAGAGACCAGAGAAAGGGAGAAATAAAGAGGGAGAGTGGGAAAGGAGGGCATAGAGGGAGGAGAGATGGAGAAATAGAGGGGGAGAGAGGGAGAAAGAAAGAGAGGGAGAAGAGGAAGAAGAAAGGAAAAGAGGGAAAGAGAGAAAGAGAAGGAGAATGGGGAGGGAAAAGAGAGGGAGGGAGAGAAAACTGTTTGAAAAAAACTTCTGTTCAAAAATTCTATACAATGTTCAGAAGGGGGTGGGAAGTCTGGCAAAAGTCACCTTCAAAACTGACCTCCCCAAATTGCTGTGAGAAAGCACAGTTTGAGTAGAGCAAACTGGGACAAAATGGGGCACCCCCAAGTAAGAGACTCTCCAGCCAGGCTCCTACTGCTATTCCCTTAGTTAATATCTCAACCACCAAGAAATAAAAAGGGGACGATTTCTTTCCCAGAAAATGTGCTCTGGAGTTTATGCCCTTTTCCTGCTTTCAGGTCTCCATCTCCAGCACATCCCTCCCTCCCTCCGCTGCCTGCCACAGTCCTGCACACAGTTAATTCAAGCGTACAACTAATCTTTACTCCAATGAGCAGGGTTGAAGTAAATCACAAGAATAGCCTCACATTAGACAAAACGCTCGGCCTAGGTTTCAAGCATTAAATAGTTCTATCCAAGCCCCAGCTGTTGGCACATCTCCAGGTGTAGTGAAGCAGTACAATGCGTAAGAGCTCTGGGTTTGAAGTCAGGAAGACCTGAGTTCAAATCCCACCCTCTAGCTCTGTCTGCCTCAGATTGTTCATCTGTAAAATGGGGATAACATTAGTACTTACCTCAAAGGGCTGTTGCAAGGACAAAACAAGACAACATATGCAAAGGAACCAGCAAGGTGGTGCAGGAGGATGAAATTGGGCAACATCTGTAGATTACTTAGCACAGTACCTGGCACATAGTAGGGATATATAAATGCTACCAATGATGATGTTCAGCACTTTGCAAATCTTAAATTGCTATATAAAGCTAGTTACTCTTCTTATTAATTATTATGTGAAGGCCTTCACTCTTAGGGTAAGTATTCTTATCAATCCTTGCACCTAGCAGCTAATTGCAGTGGAATCTTTCTTCTCTGAGCACCATTCCCACCTCCTTTGGGTTCAAGTAAAGACTGCTTTCCTGGAAGTCAAATTACCCAACACAGAATGGTACAGTAGAAAGAGTTATGGATTTGGAGTCAGAAGACCTACATTCATTCAGCTATACCTGTGTGACCTTGAAGAAACTGTTTACCCTCTCTGGGCCTCAGTTTCCTTGCCTATAAAATAAGGGGTTGGACATAAGGACCTCTAATGTCCCTTTTGGCTCTAAGTCTATTTTGGTGTCCACTGAGCTCTGCCCCAAGAATTCTTGACTAACCTTTTCTCAGCTCCTAAGTTCAGCCTGCATTTATATCTGCCCATCCTGAGTTCCATTAACTCTAGTTCTGCTCTTCCTATTTCAACTCTGATGTATTGGCCGGCTGTGTGGCCCTGGGCAAGTGATTTAATCTCTTGATCCAAGTCTCTAGGATTATAAATTATAAAGTGCCAGCTTACGTTGGCAAAGGGAGCTTCCTCATCTGAGTTTCCTCTTTTAAGAAATCACAGATCCAGACCCTGTCCTGACTCAGTTTTCATTTCTATCTACCCATTCCCAGTCCCATTTATCCCAACTGCCCTCTTATTTGTACTCTATATTCTGTAATTGCTCTTAGGGCTTTTCAAATAGACTTTGCCCCTAGTCCCTCTACTCTGGATTGTCCCATAAAAGTTTTTCTTAACCTCTGTTATTCCTTCACGTGCCTTAGCCTCTTCTCCTATAGTCCTGGTCATTCAATGCTGAATCCAGTAGAATTCTCTCTACTATCTAGAGCTCCTGAATTCTGAGGTTCTGAGGTTCTGCTGATAAAATTAATAGGAAGGCCCTTCATACAGTACAGTACTAGAAGGAGAAATTGAATCCTCTCTACCTTGTCCCCAAAGTGCCATGATTTTCACAATACATTTCAGCCCATAGAAGCCAACATTTTATCATCCTATTGCCTACAGCTCTACAGCATAAATCTGATATTGGGCACATATATGCCTATAGGGCATATGCACTCTACTGAAACCTGGAGTACCCTGAGATTTCATAGCCAAGAGCTTGAAATGAAGCTTCATTTGGCCCTCTACCTTTCCAGCCAACACCTCAATTTTGTTTGTGAAGAAAAGGAGTGTGGGAATGGTAGTCACTGAAAGGCTTTCAAAGCAATTATGATCTAAGACCAGTATTTCCTCCTTCTGATTCTCATCTTTCTAGATGAACCCTATTTAGCTTCTATATACTCTGAACTTGACCCCAGAGGGGCATACGATCTTGTACATACCTGAGAGGGAGATAAATGGAAAACAACAGCTATGGTGAATACAGGGTGATGCCTTCCTCCTTTTACTCCTCTGCCTTCAATGATCTAGGCAGCAAGGTGGCACCCTGGATGGAGTACCAGGCCTGGAGTCAGGAAGACCTGAGTTCAAATCTCGCCTCAGGCACTCACTAGCTATGTGACTCTGAACAAGTCACTTAACCCTGTTTGCCTCAGTTTCCTCACCTGTCAAAATAAGCTGGAGAAGGAAATAGGAAACCACTCCAGTATCTTTGCCAAGAAAACCTCAAATGAGGTCAGGAAGAGTCAAACATGATTGAAACAACTGAACAACAACTTTGATGCTCTAACCCTTCACGAATGATGTATTCTTGGACCTTCTGGACCATCACATGATTATATGCCTGACTGATAGCCTGATCTCCTCCCATAATCCTGAATATCCCTCCAACCATGTCTAGTCAGTATTGGCCTTGCTCCATGAAGACTGGCTATGTGCCAGCTTGGAAAAATATGCATTCAAACTGAGCTGCATAGAATTCTTAGGATGTACGTCTTCACAGTACATTAAAACAGCACCGCAGAAAGTCGGCACAATCCTGATCTAGCACTTTTCCCCAACACTCAGAGACTTTGCCACTTCTTGAAATTCATAGAATATAATCAACATGTCATTCCTTAAACATATGCTGATTTCATAGGTTTGGGGGAAGGAAGAGGGACTAGGAATGGGGAACTAGCTAGATCTTGTTCTACCTTTTCCTTTTCACAGATGAGGAAACCAAAGCCAGGAGAAATGGAAAAATTTGCCCAAGGTTGTACTGGTTATCACCAATAAACTTGATATTGAAGAATGAGGACTTGCAGAGGTTATGAGGAGGCCAGAAGACCCCAAAGAATCAGGTCTCAATAGTGATGATACTAGGATACTGATCATGTCATTAGAAAATTAGAGCCAAGAGGGATCTTAGAGGTCATAGAATCATAGATTCTAGATTCTTAAATTCATAGATTCATAGAAAGTTGGAAGAAATCTGAGCCCTGGTCAACTTATGCAACTCCCTTATTACATATAGATGAAGAGAGTCCCAGAGAGGGTGACTTGCCCAAGGTCACACAGGTAGTAAGTTTCACAGCTAGAGTCTAAACTCCGGTCTTGTGACTCCAAGTTCATCACCTTAGAGTGATAGGGCCCACAAAACAGAATCTAAGTAGTTGCCGCTATGTGCCCACTGATCATGTAAACAGTCAGCCACCAAACACAATTACACCACATGGAAGGGAAGAACTAGCAGCCATTAGCCAGTCTATGAAACCTGGCAACATGATTGGAATGGATCCCAAATTATCATCACTGTCTAAACCTTACATCACAACTTGGGATCTTTATGGACTACAATGACATTCACCCAACAGCCTTTCAGTCGGTCCCTTTTCTTCATCCATTTTTACTTCCAAATTCTGCACATACCCAACTCCCAGAATCAACTGGTCCATACTGTTCTGAGGAATTCATATTACATGATGACAGAAGAAACAATTTCAGCTTTCATCCAGTGTCCAAAAGTTTTCATTGCTACCTGGACCCCAGTGGAAGCCAGGAAAAAAAAAATTCAATGAGTTTTGAAGGTGCCAGTGTGACATCCAGGTGAGAATATGAATCTGGGTTGGAGGGAATTCATTACTGGAGATGATCCATTTAAAGGTGACAATTTAAGTAGATGACATCACCAAGGGAGAGATAATAGATGGGAAAGAAAAGAGGGCCCAGAATAGAAACCTGTGTACAAATGAGTGAAAATCAACAGGGTAAGAATTAAGCATTCAACTATTTAAGGAGGACAAGTAAATGAATAAAGAAGACAGTTGGACTAATCAGGGAAACCTTCATAGAGAAAGAACATTCTGACATGTATTTTGAAGAAGAGGAAGGAAGGAAGCTGTAATTCAAAGAATTAGTGAAAAGAAGAAGCTGGTATGTTCCAGGTGGATGGAATAGTCTATGTAAAGACACCAAAATAGGAATAAGTAAATCATGGGAAAGAGATGATGAGTGTATTATTGTAATTGTCACCAGTGGGAAAATATCCATCATACCCACACCTCTGGCCATTCTGAATTTTTACCTAGTAGAATTACCCTACTTTCAATGTGATGCCTCTTTTTAACTCAGTCTTAAGGACAACATTAATGTGGTACAGTGGAAACAGAGTGGACTTACAGCCCAAAAGCCTTAGTTGGAGTCCCAGATCTCCCACTGCTAGCAAGGCAACCTTGGGGAAATTGCTTCATTTTTTTTTTTTGAGCATCAGTTTCCTCACCTATGAATTAGAAAAATATCACTTAGCTTATACGTGATGTTTTATGTGTGTATGTGTATATATACATACATATATACACACAAATATATATACACACATACATGTGTATGTGTATATATGTACCTACATACACACACTTCTAAGTACTACATGAATGGAAATTATCATTATCATCCCATTTATCATCCCCTGGTTGGCAGGGGTAAGGACAGGAAGTTGCTACAAGGAAAAAAAAATCAATCAATCAATCAAGATCAAAAAGATAAAATTGTAACTAGCACAAGGCAAGTGGCACAGTGTCCTCAGGGCATCAACATGGGGGAAAGGAGTATGCTTCCTCCTAGAAGGTGACCACTTTGCTCAGCAGGGAGGAGTGGAGGACACTATCCCCCACCTCGAGTCTCAGACATCCTGAGCACAACCAGAACCTCCAGGTCCCCTTCAATCACAATGCCCCTTATCCAGCCTGCTTCCCCTCCATACTACAAGGATAAGGTCTACACTGCTCCCTCTGAAAATATGACTTTCACTCACCATCACAGACTCTCCACCACGCACTCCAGCCTCTCCTCAACCTCATCTCCTCCTCACCCAAGTCAACCATTTTTGTCCCCAGTAAAAAAAGATTACTACTCATGGCTCTACTTTAAACTAAGAATAATTGGGAGTGGAAATTGATGTTGAGAGTAGATGGTAAGAGAAGTCTCCTAGTTGCTTATTTCCCCTATCCCAAGCCCATAAAGAGAAATGTTATTTTCTAGAGATGTTTACAGGAAGAAGAAGAGTGAACAGAGAGAGAGGAAGAGAAGAAAAAAATGGGAAAGGGAGAGAAAGGGGGAAAATGAATGTATAAAATCCAGAAGGTAAGAAAGCCACATCATAAACATTAGCAGTGTCTCCTTGGCGTAGTTTACTGTGATCTACTTTGGTTTAGTTTCATTTGTTTTTTTAAATACAGGATGATAGGTCATTTTGGTGGGGCTACAGAATGAAAAAAGAAGGGAAATATGTAATCGTAATTGGATGGAAAAGATAGGTATGGGGAGGGGCAGGTTGTGAAAGATCTTAAATGCCAAACAGAGGAGTTCCTTTTTAATACTAGAGGCAATAGGGAGCCATTGGAGCTTATTGATTAAGGCGGTGGTGTGATCTGATAGGTCAGTGATCAGGACAGCCCCTGGCACATAGTAGGCACACAATAAATGCTTGTTGACTGGAGAAAAATCATTTTGATGGCTGTGTGGATGGATCAGAACTGAGAAAGGCAGGGAGAGGAATTAAGAGGCTATTGCAATAGACCGGGCTGGACGTGGTAAGGATCAGAACTAGGATGAACGCTATGGAAATACAGAGAAGGGGACCAATGCAAGAGCTGTTGTGGAGGTAGAAATGACAGCAGAATGGAATTGGGAGATGGGAGAGAGCAAAGAATAACAGATAACAGCAAGGGGTTAAACCTGGGTCACTAGAAGGATGATGCTGCCTTTGACCGGAGACGGGCAGTTAGGAAGAAAGGTTGATTGGGGAGAGAGATGGGTTCCACTTTGGATGAGATGAATTTGACATGCTTACAGGACATCCAGTTTGAAATGCCCAATAGGTAATTCAAGATGTTTCACTGGAGCTGAGGTGAGAAACTAGGGCTAGATACACATATCTGAAGTCATTGGCATGGAGATGATAAGGAAAGTCATGGGAGCTGAGGAGGTCCCTAAGGCACTCAACCCCCATGGACGTCATCTGTAACAGGAAGATATTTCTAAGTTTCTTTCTACATCTCACATTCTGTGATACTTTTTGGCTCTGTGAATAGTTTATTAACTAAAACATGAACAATTTTCTTAAAGGTTATCAATTTTGCTCTGACAGGCTATAATTCAACTCTGTATGGCCTTTGCTAGAAATAAGTTCCAAAATCAGTCAAGAAAGAAGGGGAACCATGAATGACTTTTTCTCTGGCCAAGTATACCCCCTGTAACAGAATCAGAATAAGTCATTTTGGAGACAACAAATCATTTTTACAACAATCAAGGAATTGCTGTTACCACAATAATACAAAGCATTTATCCTCATAAATCAGAATCTTTCTTTAGTGTTTCTGAAATTTGATAGAAGTGATACCCTAGAGGGAGAAATAATATTTTTTTTTATTCATGGATATTACAGATGAAAATGCTGTACTAGAAATCAATGAATGGTAAGATAGGCATAGGGAATTGAAAAGGGCATTCACTGGATTTAGAATAGAGGACCTAGGTGCAAATCTCAACTCTGGTACTTAATATCAATAGGATTTTTGGAAAGTCACTTCATCCTTCTAGGCTTCCATTCTCTCATCTATAAAACGAAGGGGCTATACTGAATGATCTCAAAGGTCCCTTTCAGCTCTAAATCCTATGATTCTCTAGGACTAAAAGTGCTAAAATAATAACTAATCGAACAACATAACTAATATTAATGGGATTTTAATAGCTAATTTAAAAAATTCTCATTTTTCTTTTGCACAAACCTAGCCTTCAGTCTCCCGTGTGTACTCAGGGAATGCAAACTCATTTTAATATTAGCATAAGGAAAGTATAATTAGGAAGATAAATCTGCTGCTGCAACTGCCAGCAATCACATAATGCATTCCAAAGCCAAATATAAATGACATTTGTATTATCCACTATTTTGGATTATTCATTCTCCCACTCCTCCCCCCATTCCAAACCATTAGCACAGATAATCTAGAATTGGGCACAGGGCTTCTCCTCTCTTTTCACCCCGTATTTCTTCATTGAAGACTATCACTTAGAAAGAAGACTGAGTCTAAAATTTCAGATGGAATCTCATAGCTGAAATCATCCTCAGAGGCCAAACTAGTCCAATCTCTCCATTGGATTTCTTAGCTTAGCCAAGGTGACAAGGCTAATTAGTAACAGAACTAGGGCCAGCATTTAGCCAATGTCACCCGGCTGTTCAGTAGAAGAGCTGGAGCTACAACCAGAAGAGCATGGAATATTGGGGAAAGCACTAGACTCAACAGTCAGAAGGGCTGGATTGAGCCCAGGCTCCTCTATATTCTATGTGACCTTGGTAAGATTGAGCCTCAGCTTCCTCATCTGTCAACTGGGGGTAATAATACTTCTCTCAGAGACAGTTGTGGTTTAATCAAGTTAGGAGAATTGGGGCTAGGAATAGAGCCTCTGATGGCCAATCCATTCTGAGGATATCAGCAATGAAACTGCACTAGAGGAAATACAAATTGTGTTCATCTAACTGTGGTAAACCATGGTTCCTCTACTTCTGTCCCCCACACAGAAGGCTCCCTAATGAATTTCTGTGACTATTTGCTTCAGTAATTTTCATAGGATCAAAAGCTCATAGATTTAGGACCAGAGTGGTTATTAGAGATCATAGAGTCTAATGCCCACATTTTACAGTTGGAGAAACTGAGGTCCAAGGTTACCACACTGATAAATGTCTGAGGCAGGGTTCAAATTTAGGTCTTCCTGACTCTAAGCCCAGTCCTCTATTGATGACACCAGGAAATCAGGTGTCTAAAAACTTACACTGTATCTTGTGAAATACCATATAAACATCTAAGTATGTAGAAAACAATTACAAGATAATTTCAGGGAGGAAATGAACCAGAAGCTGGGAGGAATCAGGAAAGGCATCATATGGGAGGTAGTGTTTGACCTGAGCTCTGATGAAAACCAGGAATCCCAGGAGACAGGGATGAGGAAAATGCACATTCCAAGCACAGAGAAGAGCCTATACAAAAATGAAGAGATGGGAAATGAAGGGTCATGTGAAGAATAACTAGACCTTTGGAATTCAAGCCCTTTTCCATTTTTCTTCTCCTATGGCATCCTTCCCCATCTTGCTTTTCCCCCCAACACTTCCTCAAAACAGGAAGAACAGGCTACAGATGCCATTTGGTCCTACATCCTCATTTTAAAGATGAGGAAACTGAATCACATATTGGTAAAGATACTTGCTCAGGGCCACACAGCTAGTCCAATGCCCTCGCCTCTCTGCCAGGCTGACTCTCATATTACAGATTTAACCTGATTCAACTCGAAGCAACAATCGGTTTCTTTTAGGCCCTCTCTCCTTCCTTTCTGATATGGGCTGACCCCTCCTAGACCTGAAATTGTTTGGGTCCCTGTCTTTCCTAGCTAACACATCCCTCTTTATTTTTCCTTCTTTGGTAAAAGAGAAGCAAGATTCTTGCCAACCTAGCACACCAGGTCCACTCTTCAGTTTCATGTATGGAAACCACTCCCTCTTCACAGTCGTCTGAACCCCAGCTTAGCAGTGTTCCTAGACTGTCCACATAAATCCTCTGAATTAGTGCCTCCCCTTCTCAGGGGATACAACTCTCCATTCTTTTCCTCTGAAATGGTCTCTATAACCTACACTGACCATCCTTTATCTCAAACTATTTTCAAACAGTTCCTCCTTTTCCCCCATATAAACAGAATTCATGCCTCTCCCAAGAAGAGCTATTCTTTTTTTTTACCTGAAAGGCCCAGAATTTCCAGGCACAGAACCATATTTCAATAGTCTTCGTTTATTCAATAGTCTTCAAATTAAGTTGTCTGTCTTCATTTATTCAATAGCCTTCAAATTAAGTTGTCTCCTGTCCCATTACTGTCCTTCTTTATATCATTACTAATTCCAAAAACTCAGCCCTTACATTTTATCAAATCTACCATATTTCCCCCCTCACCAGGTTTATTCTATAACTCACAAAAATTCTAGGAGAGAGAGGAATTTTTGGCATAATAAATGCACTCAAAGTGAGTTTGAATTCATTTTGCACAGGTCATCTATGGATCTAGATTATTCACAGAAGGCCAAGAATGCACAAGAAAGAACTTGCAAATTAGCAATTCTTGACATTCATTAAAGTGACAGATTTTATATCTTTGAAAAGGTTATTTCAAAGTCTCTATAATACAAGAGAATCAAAATGTAATTGACAGATTGTGGGGACTTTTATTACATAGTAAGTACAGAGGAAGTGGGGATAGGGAATAGGGATTAGGTCTGGGATTGCACTGCTACAGGGAACTCCCTCTACCAATGCAGGCTAGTCCCTTCTCTGCAATTTATGATCTGAGAGTGTTGCCTGATGACCTGAGAGTAAACAACTTAATCAGCATCACACATCCAATATGTTTCAGAGGTGAAACTTGAACCCAGGTTTTCCTGACTTTAAGCCCAGAAAATGTATAAACTCATAATATATTTGTTACAAGGGTTGGGTTTTCTTTCTTTTTAATTACAGAGGGAGAGGTAGGAGGGGGAAAAGGTGAGTTTCTGTTATTTTTTAAATGTAATTTAATTTTTAAAAATTAAAAAACAAATAAAATCCATGATATATGGGGCTTATTACACTCCTTCCCTTTTGCATGAGGGAATCCTATATCTTGGCTTGCTGTTTCCCTTCTTCAGAGTGTTCCTAGGCACCACCTTTCCTTCTTGGTTCCTTGGTTCTCTAAATTCAATTCAATTCAATGAAGAGTAAATACCTAATATGTGCAGAGCACCTTGCTAAATGCTGAGGATAGAAAGACAAAAAAAGGAAAAAAAACTACACAGTCCTTAGCATCAAATAATTTGTAGTTCTTATATAATTATCCCAGTGATTTCTGAAACCAAAACACCCCTCACCTATGTATATTGTCTTTTCATTAGAATTTAAGATGATTGAGACTTTCTTGTTTTTTGTATTTGTATCCTGACCACTTAGAACAGTGCCAGGCACATAGTGGGAGTCAATAAACATTTATTAAGCATCTACTATGTGGCAGGCATTGTGCTAATTGGCAGGGATATAAAGGCTAAAGACAGTCCCTGCCCTCAAAGAACTCACCATCTAAGTAGGGAGACAATGTGCAAACAAATATATACATAAACAAGCTGTGTGCAGGAAAAATTTTTGTTGTTTAGTCATTTTCAGTCATGTGTGACTCTTTGTGACCCCTTTTGGGGTTTTCTTGGCAAAGTTTTGAAGTGATTTGCCATTACCTTTCCCAGCTCATTTTACAGATGAGGAAATTGAGGCAAACAGGATTAAGTGACTTGCCCAGGGTCACATAACCAGCAGGTGTCAGAGGTCATATTTGAACTTAGGTCTTCCTAACTCCAGGCCCCATTATCTATCCACTATACCATCTAGCTGCCCTTCAGGAAACACAGGAAATAATTAATAGAAAAAAAATGCTAGAATTAAGAGGAATTGGCTAAGTGTTTAATAAATTCCTTTCATTCATTCATTCCTTCATTCACAAAGGTGTTGGAGGGGAGGTATGGAATATGGTCCTTGAGCTGCTGGGGGTAGGGGTGGGGATGTGATGAATTTTAGATATGTTGAGTTAGAGGTATGAGCAGAACATAGACATAAAGATATAGAACAGGTAGTTGGCAATAGCAGAGCTTAGGAGAGAAGTAGGTACTAGAAATACAGACTTAATCAATAGAGTTAACCAATCCATAGAGTTATGGGAGAAGTTTAGAAGCTAACTGTGCAACTGTATTTTTAAACTCTTTCTGTTTTCTCAAAAGCATTCAACTGAGAGGGGGAAAAATAGACAAAGTTTCAGAGGAGAGGCAGATGGGCCATCACCATCCTGATTTCCATAATGGGCTATTTAGTCCTCTCCTGGAACCAAGGATAGGGAGTGATCTCAATGGACACCATAAAAGATCAGCAGCCTTGAGATGAATCTTGGGATGAAGTTTCATTTGCTATTGGCCTTCTCTCTATTATAGTTGTATTTGGGCTCTTGAGACCCAACACCCAGGAAAGTGTTCACTCATCGAAAGGAAGAAAACCCAGGAGCCCCCAAGCCACTCTGCTCTTGCTACCCTCTCCAGCCTTCTCAACCAACAACACCTATGGCTAGATTGGTTTCAAATGAGACAATAACTGTAAAATGTTTAGCACAGTGCCTGGCACACAGTAGTTATTATATAAATGCTTATTCCCTTCCCAACTATGACCCTGGACTAAACACAGTCCCTGCTCAGCAGCACCCCTAGAGGCCAGTTTGATCAAAGGTTTACCACCTACCGTACCTCTGTGTTAATCCCCTATATCCCTTCCGAGTTGCGACTTTCCCCATTGGAGTTTCTATATAGCACAGGTTGGCATAAGAAATTAAATGGGAATTTTGGAGAAGTTTTGCAGAAGCCATGGATGACACACAAAGGCCAGCAGGCAATGAAGAACCTTTGACCGAATACTTAACCCAAATTTTATAATAAGGTACTGTAAAAACCCCAGAAAATAAAAAGAAAAAATTCAGACTTCTCTGGTATGAAGGGAGGGCCAAAAAATTTTACACAGATTTTCTAGATTGAGGGGGGCACTGGACCTCTAATTCCCATGATATGGAAGAGATAACTCTACCTTTAATTCTTGGTGGAAGTGTTGACGCAATCAGCTCACACCTCCCCCTCACATCCCTACCCTTTCTCTACAGCCCTAAGAGATCAAAAGCATTTGGAGGGAGGGAGGGAGTTGGGCAAGGGAGAAAAGGGTGGGAGGATGTCTCCAGGGCATAATGCATGTAATTCTGCTTGCACTCTCTCCTATTTCTGCACCCTACTGTGCTGCCTTTTCTCCCACTATACTGACAGGAAGCTAGACCATAAGATCGACTTAGAAAGAGAAATGCTTTTAATGCTAATGGAGCATTCATTAGAAGGGGTGGGGATTGGAGAGTGAAATGGGTAGCAAAAGGGAGTAGAAGCTATACTTCATTAGTAACTTAGTCACCCCAGCAAACTTGTCCCATTTAAAAGACAAGAGTTCACCACCACCATCACCACCCCCACATACCCCCCCATACAATCCCAGTACATTCAACATCGTGTTTTAGTTTTAAGTACTTAAAACACTTTTAAAACATGAAGAGGTATGAAAAGAAAAAAAGATTAGTGCCAAAGCGATGGAAACCAAGGGCTCTTGATATGATGGCTGTGATTATAATGGAAGCAACACATTATACTTAGGCACTCTGTTTCTTCCGGATTTTATTCCAAATGCTGTTTTTACTTAGAGTAAACTTATAAGACCAGACGGTTGGGGTAAGGGAAGGGAATGAGCATCTTTATAGAGTACCTACTATGTGCCAGGCACTGTACTAAGCACTTTTTACAAATATTTCATTTGATTCTCATGACAACCTTGTGAGGTAGGTGCTGTTATTATCCCCATGTTATAGTTGAGGAAACTGAGGCAAACTGAGGTTAAGTGACTTGCTCAGGATCACATGACCATTAAATGTCTTAGGCCATATCTGAACTTTAATCTCTCCGATTTCCAGACCTAGCGCTCTACCCACTGCACTACCAGCTGCCTCTGGTATTTATTGACTACTTATACAACTTTATTAAATAATTATATTTTCCAAAATAAAAGACATTGACTAGATGGTGCTCTGAGTGCCTAGAAACCTCACTTGATCATTGGTGGGGAAGAACTCTAAGAGGGGAACTATGGTACCTTGACAGGTACCATCTGCCACCTAGTGATGGTTACCCAAACTAAAGACATAAAGCCTAGAAGAAACCAATTTTAGTCTCTTTGGGTGTGCCATGCAAACCAAACCAAACCACATCAAGCAAGAGCAAATATCACCCAAAGAAATGCCCTAAATCATACAACAATAACTGACATTTTATGGAGGGCCTTTGAGTTCATAAAGAACTTTACACACGTTGTCTCATTTAAATTTCAAGACTACCCTATGACACAGGCAAGGCAGCTGTTATTATCATCTCCATTTTACTGATGAGAAAACTGAGGTTCAGAGAGGTTAGTGATTTGCCCATGGACTCACAGAAAAGTGTGAAATGTGGGATCTGAACTCAGGTCTTTTTTTTTCTTTCTTTCTTTTTTTGTTGTTTTTGTTTGTTTGTTTGTTTATTTCTTTTTTCATTTTTTTTTAACTCAGGTCTTCTGTCTTCAAGTCTAGCACTAGTGACTAATCTAAGCTATGTGTACAAAGAGCAGGATTTGAGGGAACAAATGACTTTTACTAGATTCAAAAGTATTATCCAAAGCAAGGGTTATTGTTGTTTTTTCATGAGCCACTTTAAAGAATTCCCTCTAAAATAAATGCAATCCTTGATTACACTAATGGGTTACCTCTGGAAAGGAATCTGAGGACTTCTTGGGTCAAAACATAAAATGCAGATTGATTAAAATCTCTATCTTGGTAACCCCATCATTGCTTTCCTGAGGTCATTAATAATAGGGCCCTGGCCAGGAGCCACAGGATAGTAAAACTATTTTAAAGGAATTGAAAACTTTGGGCAAACTTCCCCTAATAAAAACTAGTGCCAGGAACTATCAAACGTACAACAGAGAGCAAGGGTTTTTTTTATTATTATTGTTATTAATTAATTAATTTTTGGTTTTCAACATTCACTTTTATAAGATTTTTAGTTCTAAATTTCCCCTCTCCTTCCACTACTCCCTTCCCAAGGCAGGATCCCCAATCTGATATGGGCTATACAATCTAATATAGGCTACACAATCATATTAAACACTTTTCCACATTAGTCATGTTGTAAAAGAAAAATCAGAACAAAAGGGGAAAACCACAAGAAAGAAAAAAGAGAGAGAAAATAGTATGCTTCCATCTGCATTCAGACTCCATAGTTCTTTCTCTGGATGTGGATAGCATTTTCCATCATGACTCTTTTGGAACTATCTTAGATCATTGCATTGCTGAGAAGAGCCAAGTCTATCAAAGTTGGTCATTGTACAACGTTGCTGTTACTGTGTACAATGTTCTCCTAATTCTGCTCATTTCACTTAGCATCAGTTTATGTAAGTCTTTTCAGGTTTTTCTGAAATCCACCTGAGAGCAAGGATTCTTAACCTGGGGTCTACGAACTATTTTTTTTTTAACATTTGGTACTTATTTCAATCTAGAGAAGGGGGAAAGTACAAGCATTTATTAAAGTCTTATTATGTGCTAGGCACTATTCTAAGCACTTTACAAATATTATCTCACTTGATCCTCACAATAACTCTGGGAGGTAGGTGCTACCATAGTCTCCCCATTTTATAGTTGAGAAAACTGAGGCAGAGGTTAAGTGTCTTTCTCAAGGTCACACAGTAAGGGTAGATTTGAACTCAGATCTCACTAACTCCAGGCCCAGCACTCTACCTACTACACCACCTAGTTTCCTTTCTTATCCTCTGTATTTTATTTTATACTTTTTCCTTAGTCTTCACCAGACTGTCAATGGGGGTCAATCACACACACACACACACACACACACACACACACACACACACACACACACACGTTTAGGGACCTCTGTCTTATACTATAATTCTCATTTCTTGCTAAAAGCACTTGACCTACAATTTGGAATGCTAAATCTGATATATAAGTGAAGTGACTTGTTCTAATCCTAAGAGGAAAACCCTGGAGAACCAAGAAAAGAAGAAAAAAAAAACCAAGCAGATATGGTCTGTAGTCCTGGAGCAATCAGGGCAAAAGGTGCCGCTGTCCAGCACCTGAAAGCTCTATATTCACACACAGTCAACAGGCACAAACCTGCACATGGCAAAGCCCTGAACCTTCTTAGGAAAGAGCCTCACCAGTATTCTCACTGGCTGCTTTCCCTGTACTGATACTTGTCTGGGAGTAGCAACTCTCCATAGTTATGCTACACGCAAGCTGTCAATAGAGCCCCCCAGCAAAGACTAGCCTACTTTTGCTCTGGTTGGTGCCTGGTCCCATTCTTCTTCCTTTTATGAATGGGGATTCTGCTCCTCTATGAAGGCCTATGTGTCTTCTTTGTTACTAGGAGAAAAGACTTCTTTTGTGAGGGTGTAATTGTCTATGTATCTCTCTGTGAGAAGGCAAGGTTCTAGGATGTGAATACATATGAATGTATGTACGTGAGGCAGCTGGGTGGCACACTGGAGCTGGACTCAGCAAGACCTGAATCAAATCCTTGCCTCAGACATTTACTAACCATGTGACCCTAGGCAAGTCACTTAACTTCTGTCTGTCTCAGTTTCCTCATAGTGTATACCCTCCAGGATTATTGTGAAGATCAAATGAGATAATATTGGCAAAGTGCTTAGCACAGTTCCTGGCACATAGTAGGTACTTAATAAATACCTATTCCATTTATCCATTCATGAGGCTAATTGACCAGGCTCAATTCAATTTGATTCAATAATAATTTATTAAGCACCTAATATACTCAGTATTATGCTATGTTCTGGGGAAAAAATATAAAATTTAGATAAGACCTTGCCTTCATGGAACTTATAATCTACTCACACAAATAATTTTAATCAAAAAAATGACTATAGCAAACAAAAATTTACACATAACTGGATTCAAATCCTATCTATCTGTGCAACCTTGGGCAAATTACTTCACCTCTCTGGACCTGTTTTTTATCTGTTAGACTAGGGGGCCTTTAAGGCCCCTTTTAGCCCTAAATCAATCATTCTATGATGTAAGGAGAAGTAGGAGATGGCATTAAGTTGGGTTCCAAAGGTACCTCATCACATTTCTGACATATAACACAAAAGGAGAGCAATCCAAAGCAGAAACAGAGACTATCACAAGCATTAGAAAGAGGAAAGGAAAACAAAATAAAGGAACACAGAAAAGGGGGAAAGTAAGGGCATAGAGGAGAGCAGGAACAAAAGGATGGACTAAATATGAACAGGGAGAAAGAAAAAGGAAAAATGAAAGATGATAGTGGGGAGACAGGAAAAGGACCACCACCAATTGTTTCTAATTCCTGCATCATGATGGCTATGTTATAGGTTCCCTCCTCCCCCTACCCCTCATGGAATTTCAGATTTCATTTTCCCACCTCACTTCCTTTTCCTATTAGTCATAAAAATTACACTTGTGTAAATATACTAAGTCATAAAAGCCATACATGGTCCCTACCATTCTTATTTATCCAAATCAGGATCTTTTCAGATTGATTAGTTCATGTAACCAGAAATTCAGTGTGCTAATGAGTTTTAAAATAATAACATTGAAAAATACTTCAACTCAATGTTTCTTTATGTTCCCCACCCCCAGAACCCAATCCTTTTTTTTTTACCCTATTTATTTATTTATTTAGTGAGGCAACTGGGGTTAAGTGACTTGCCCAGAGTCACACAGCTAGTGAGTGTTATGTGTCTGAGGACAGATTTGAACTCAGGTACTCTTGACTTCAGGGCCGGTGCTCTATCCACTGTTTCACCTAGCTGCCCCAACCCAATCCTTATCTCACAGATGGAGATGGATTAAATAATATGAAAAGGAATCAAAAGGATTGTTTTTGGAGGGTATGCTTTAACTAACCCCCACATAAGGGCTACCCAATAAACTAAAGATAATGGTAAAGATAATGATGTGATGACAAAGACTAGAATGATTGATCACTGATGGCCCTGGAAAGGCTATTCCAGTGGCAATGAGGTTGCATGTGATGGCAACAGAGGAAAAGTTAACTGATGAGACACTTGGTCAGGATCAGAAAATGTCATTTTTCTCAGCAAAGAAAATAGGTTAATGTTTATGCAGAATTGGAGTGAAGTGGCACCAAGATTTTGCTAGGGAGAGTCTGATAGATAAGACAGAGGATGCCAGCCACTTCCTCACCAATATCCCTTTCCCAGACCCTCATCCCATATAATATTAATAAGCACAGCCTCAATAAAGGAAAAAAGAGCCTGGGACCATACTGAATTATTCATAGATGCAATTGTATAAAGCAGAGGAGTCCCTCTCCTGAGAGCAAGTGATAGTCACCCATTGATTTTCCACCCCATCATGATCCCCAGGTAGGAATCCTATTTTAAAGAGAAAATCTAAATACCAACTGAAGTGGGGGGGGGTACACATGTGTAAAGACAAAATACACATTTACGAATTATACTTCTATTTATATTTCTGTTCTCAAGGCTAATTTTAAAGACCTTGTGCCTTGGTTCAAAATGTTAACACATGAAAAAGTCTAGTTCTGTAGTGTAAAGTACAAGGTTCGGCCATTTTGAATATACTATACTTGTGGAAACACAGTATTATTTCTGAATGACCATAATCAAAGAAGGTCTTACAATAACAACAATATTTTAAGATAGCCTTGAGAATAGAAGACTAAACAGAAATAACTCACATATTTGCTCATTGTTCTTCTCTTCCCATAGACATTATAGAATTTAGCGTCTAGTTATAACAGATGCACAATAGCCCTAACTAGTGAAAGGGAAACATGGGCCCAACAAAAAGGTTCTTAATTCTCCTCCTCACTCCAAGAAAAACATATTTTCTCAAGAACTATCCTATCCTTCATCCTCAAACCAGTGCAAAAAAGAAAGCGTTCTGTATGTGTATAGGGTCAATAAAGGTATAATAAAAGGAAAGCTACAGTTCTTCTCAAACTTTACCATATTTTAATGGAGCCCAATTTCCCTTTCACAAACATTCTCAACAGGTAGATTCCACTAGAACTTAACCATTTTCCATATCAATGTGGCTCCTTGTCTTTCAACTCCCCACCTCAGTGTATTTGTTAACCCAGTGTATTTCCATCTTCAAAATATTTTTGCATCTTCACTTATCCTTGGGGAAGCAGTCATTGTAGATGAAGAATTGTCTTTGAAGCCAGGAAGACAAGTTCAAGTCCTGACTGAAACATACTAATTGTGTGAATCTGGGTCATCACTTAACTTTTCAGTGTTCTAGGTAATAGGATTATAGTTGCTTAGAAGGTGTTTCCTCTCTGTGAGTTCTCTATAGCAATAGATCCACTTCCTATTTCTATCTTAATTATTTTTCTTTTCTGTCTTCCTATCTCAAAGGAAGATATGTACCTCCTGGTTTCCAAGCGTATCCCTTCCACCTATATTCTTGACCCATTCTCTACCCAAGTGGCCTATTTCCTGTGCCCCAAACATGTCATTATACCTTTCATCTCATGCCTTTGCAGAAACCTGTAAAGCCTCTTCACCTCAAGATGGTAGAATCTCTAGCTTCCTTCAAGGCTTACTTCAAATAACACCTCCTACACACAGCTTAGCCTGATCTCCCCAATTACTAATTCCTTTCCCCCAAGAAATCAATCTCTTTGTACATATATTGTGTTTTTGTGAATATGTACATGTTCTCTCTCCCAGAGGAACGTTAATTCCTTCAGGGCACGGATTATTTCATCTTGTCTTTCTATCCCTAGAGCCTACACAGTGTGAGATAAATAACAGGCACTTAACAAATGATTGGTGATTATTTACTTATCTATGTACATGTTGTTTCATTCTCCAATAAAATATAAGTTCCTTCGGGGAGGGACCAATTCATTTTCATCTTTGTATGTCAGGACCTAGCACTTAGTAGGCTTTTAAATAAATGAATCGATGCCTGTTAAAAATGAATAAATGTATAAGAGAAGGGGGGGTGATAGAAATGAGGGAAGATTGGGAGAGGGGTAATCACACTGTCTTGGAGGGGAGGAAAGATATGGGGAGAAAATTTGGAACTCAAAATCTCGTGGAAGTGAATGATGAAAACTAAAAATAAATGAATGAATGAATGAATATACAAGTAAATAAAATCAATGAATATATGTGACCCTAGCCAAGTCATTTTGCCCCAATTGCCTTGGGAAAAAACAAACAAAAAAGAGTTGGGACAGCTAGGTGACACAGTGGATAGAGCACCAACCCCTGTAGTCAGGAGGACCTGAGTTCAAATCCAGCCTCAGACACTTGACATTTACTAGCTATGTGACCCTGGGCAAGTTACTTAACCCCGATTGCCTTGCAAAACAAACAAACAAAAAAATTAAAAAAAAAAAAAAGAATGAATGCTCCTCTGGGACTTTGCTTCATCAGTTATCTCTTGTCTCTCTCATTTGTTGCATCTCTTCTTTCCGTTGGTTCTTTCATCTTTCCTACAAATGCAATTTAGTCCCCACTAACTTTTAAAAAAAAAGAACTCATTCCTTTTCTTGGCTCTGCCCATTACCTCATGCTACCTCCTATCTTTCTCTCTCCTCCTTTTCACCAAACTAATTTTCTTGACAAAGTAGCCTACCCCTAGTGCCTCTATTACCTCACCACCCACCATTCATTTATCAGCCCCTTTTGCAATCTCACTTCTCCTGCCCTCACTCTATTGGAAGTGCACTTCCCAAGGTTGTCAAGGACCTCTTAATCATCATATCAAATGGCCCCTTCTCAGTCCTAATCCTCTTGACTGCTTTGCAACATTCGACACTGCTTTTTTCTTGAAGCTCTCTTGTCCACTGGTTTCTATCACACTGTATTTTGCTGGTTTTCTTCCTATAACACTGACCTTTTCTTGTCTGCCTGCTCCCTCAGTTTTACTTCCTGTTCCCTTAAATACAGGTTTACCCAAAGACTTAGTCTTCTGCCCTCTGTTCTCCTCACTCAGGGTTTAGCGACTTCCACGATCATTTTACAACATTGACTTCTCTTGCGTAATCACAGTTGAAAGGGACCTCAATGACCACCTAACCCCTACGAGTTATCTAAGCCATACTAGAAACAGAATGCCATCTATGACATGCCAAAGAAGGAGACATCCAGCCTTTGTTTGTAAACCCCCAGTGAGAGGGGGATGCAACTATCACTTGGGGCACCCCATTCTATTTTTTTCTATGGCTTTAATTGGTAGGAAAAGGTCTCCTTACAATAAGCCTAAATTAACCTTTCTTCCAACTTCTTTCTACCTATTCCTCTATCATCTGGAGTAATACAGAACAAATCTAGTCATTCTTCTGCCTGTTAATCCTACAAATAACTCAAGACAGGTAGCATTTCCTACCACTCCTAAGTTGTCTCCTGTTCTCATATGGTATGATCTCCGATCCTCTTGTCAACCTGGGCTTTACTCTCCCAATCTGCTGGAAACATACAGAGAGCTCTCTTTGCCAAGATCAAGTAAACTAAGTCTTTGGCTATCTGCCAGGGAAGGGTTTGTTTTGTTTTGTTTTTTAAATAGCCAAACTGAAGAGAGAAAAGAGGAGGAGGAGGAGGAGATGAGAGACAAGGAATGAGGGAAAAGTTAGGTTTTTTTTAATTCCCTTAAAACACAACATAGAGCCAAGAAAAGCCATAAACACAAAACCTTGACCCTGAGAAAAATCTTTAAAATGTGAGCCTTTGGCCTGGCTCACTGTCCTCCCCCGTGAAAGTGAAGGAAAGAAAACCAACTCTGGGAAGCAGAAGTTATAAGAGGACAGGGCACTAGAGGGGCATCACTAGGGGAGGAGGGAGGTCTCCTCTTGCTAACCAACAGAATAATGGCTACCACAGCCCCCACCACTACCATCTCCAAAGCATGTCTGTTCCAGAAGATCAGTCAATGAATCGACCTCAGACTGGTTAAAAAAATACTTTTGATATAGTGGAAAAGCAAACTAAATTTGGAGTGCAAGGATATGGGCTCAAATTCAGATTCTGCCAGTTACTATCTTGCATCCTCAAGCAAGTCATAAGATCAAAGGATCCTAAGTGGAGATCTGGAATGGTCTTTACAGGTCAACTGTCCATCTCTCCCATTTTACAGATAAGGCAACTGAGATACAGAGAAGTTAAGAGACTTAACTAAGGTCACGTAGCTAGAAAGTGTTCAAAACAGGATCTGAATCCAGGTCTTCATGATTCCAAGTCCAGCTCTCCATCCACTATGACAAACTGACTCACTCCCTGCCTCAGTTTCTTCATCTGCAAATCTGCCTTGCCTACCTCACAGGATTATTGTGAGAATTATATAACATAATATATATATGAAAGAGATTTGTAAACCATAAAGCTCCATTTAAATGTTAGATATAATCATTAGAACACTAACAATTGTTGGTCTCACTGGGACCAATTTAGTGGGAAAAATAGTACAAATTTCTCTGAATTTTTGCAAGATAATATTTGGTTTTGTTATTGTTCAGTCATTTCAATTGTGTCTGACTCTTGGTGACCCCATTTGGGGTTTTCTTGGCAAAGATACTGGAGTGGTTTGCCATTTCCTTCTCCAGCTCATTTTACAGATGAGGAAACTGAGGCAAACAGAGTTAAGTGACTTGCCCAGGGTCCCACAGCTAGTAAACGTCTGAAGCTGGATTTGAACTCAGATCTTCCGGACTCCAAGCCTGGCACTCTATCCACTGCACAGCCTAGCTTCCCTAAGACAATATATGCTGGGTTCAAATCTTAGCTCTGAACATAAGAGTATGAACATAAAGGGGGTCCTCAAACTTTTCCATATAATTATCCAGATCAGTGGACTTGAAGTCAGAAGGCCTAGCTTTGACTATCACTTATTAGCCATATGACTTGGACATGTAATTCTATGTCTCTAAGGCTCAAATTCCTTATCTGTAAAATTGGGCATGATAGATATCTCATGGGAGCATTTTGAGGCTCAAATGAGGTTATTTACACAAAGTGCTTTGTAACCATAAAGCTATATATAAATGTAAGTTATGATTTTTAACAAAGTTTCCTCTTGGTGGGGTACATGGTGGGGTAAAAGTTTAGACTGAGGCTTGGGGCATGGAGTTGAGGAGATGTTCTGGGAATGCTGGTCTGTAGGATAAGCAGCACGCTGATGCTGTGTTACCTACAGGGAGCTCAACGTCAGCACACCCACCATATACTCACTGATTTTACTGGCCTCTAGTTAGGGGGGCATATTGGCCGCTTCCATCACGTCCTTTCTCTTCTAGAAATGTCCTCATGCATTGAGGTCAAACATGGCTTTCGTACACCATCTCTTGTAAGTTTCCCTAAAAATAGTCTAGATGTCTACTGAATCTAGGTATACACTGGGTTTTCTGTGGCCAATTTGAAACAAGAATATTGATGCTAATAGCATCACCTCCACACCCCTATTTAACAATCTCTCAATCCCAGAAGCAGCATACACTCTGATTGTTCTACTCTGATTTCTACTTGGGTGTGAGGAACCCAGGTGTTCACTCTCACTGAAATGTTATATAACCAGATCCCTCTCAGAGCCATGAACTGAGGAAGAAGAAGTCTGATGGTGAAGCAGCCCTAGCCTCTGCTACATTCCTTGGAAGCGCTCAACATGCCTCCCTGTGTTGGGAGCTATGACGATGTAAAGCCTAGAGGCATAAGGTGGGTCCTACACAAGAGCAACCAAAAGAAATGCTGAGTTTCCACCAGAGGGATTTTAAGTTATTATGGTGAGGGATCCCACCTGGGAAAGATCTGGAGTCAGAACAGGTGTCTATGGTCAGTGAAGAAGAGAACATGAAATCAGTCACGAGCTTGCCAGGAAATTATTATTACAATCACTCTCCTAACTTGCAAGTGGAGTGTGTCACAACAATGTGTGATCCAAGGGGCAGTTAGGTGGTGCAGTGGATAGAGCACCAGCCCTGGAGTCAGGAGGACTTGAGTTCAAATCTGACCTCAGACGCTTGACACTTACTGGCTGTGTGACCCTGGGCAAATCACTTAACCCCAATTGCCTCACAAAAAAAAAGTATGATCCAGTTATTTAAAATAAAGAAGGCATTTTCTCCTACAAAATGACACCAACAATGGCAATGAGGCTCCCAAGGCAGCTCACCAAACTCTTTTTGGTGCATAATGTAGATGAAATTGTACATATTTGCAAAAAGAGAGAGAGAATTGTCACAATGATAGTAAATTGAACTAGAAGGAAAAATTAAAAAGGCAGGAAAGAAAGGGGAAGGGCTCTGTTACAGAAATACAGGGCAAGACAATAAGGACTCACCAACTAATAACATCACCTACTGAAACACCAACCAACAAATGGTGCCTTGAAGCGGGCCCTGTTGATCTCAAAGGTCCCTTCCAGCTACTTACAATTCCATTATTCAGGCTATGTCAACAAAAATGTGCCCTTTTGATGTGCCCTGCGCATATGATGCAGTGGAAAAAGTCAATTTACTCTGAAGGAGTTAATTTGTTAATTGCCCGAACCCTCTGCTTCCCCACAGTAAAGCTGTGGCCACGTTCGCCTGGAAATTGAACTGAATCAGCTCTTAGAAATCACCAGCTCTCTTCTCCCAGCCTATCTTGGTATGAAACCCTCTTACCTGCAATGGTCATCCTAGGCATCCTCTGGGAGGGAGCTGACATTTCATTCAAGGCAACAAGGTTCTTGATGGTGAGGATGCCAACAAAGGAAAAAATGAATGGCATTATGCTGGAAAACATGCAGAGAAGATCAAATAACACTCGTGCAAGTTTGGTCCTTGAGGGTGATCCCCCCCCAGGTGGCCCATTGGGCCAGCATCTCCATTTAACTTAGATGCTCAGAGCACCAGAGAGACAGGCCTTTCAAACTTCTTCCTTCCACTTCCTCTCATTGTCTATTCCCATTTGTCTACAGGCCCTGGAAAACCCTTAAACTGTTAGGTTCCTTATCTACTCCCTTTATCTCCCTTTGAAAGCCCTAGCCTCACCTTTTGAGCTTATACAGGTACCTTTCAAACCTCTCCCTTCCAGCCCCCTTCTCTGGCCACCCAGAGTTACTTCAGTGTATAAAAAATCCACCCTGGCCCCCCTTGAGATGCTGAGAATCTCATGCCCAAAAGGCTGAGACTTTCTCATGCCCGCTCATCCTTATGGGCATCACCTGGCCTATGTGTTTTTATCACTAATACACTTTTCCTCTGGCTAGAAGAAGATTTGAGTTGAATTCATTCAGGCAGGGCCCAGCATCGCAATCTTGGGGGTTCCTAGCAGCACCGCACAAACCTCTAGACCTCTTCATTGATACTTTCTATCTGTGAGATCCTGGACAAGTCACTTCCTAAATATCAGTTTCTTCAACTGTAAAATGAGGGGGTTGGATTAGGTGTCTTCAAAGTCCCTTCAAACTCTCTTATGAAATATATGATTAGGAAAAACAGTGAGCCAAAGATGTAGTAAGAATAAGGCATCACAGAGGGATGGGCTCCATGCTCCACTGGAGTATCCTCAAAGGGTAAAAAAGCCTAAAGCACGGGTTCTTGAACTTTTGTTTGTCATGGGATACTTTGGTAATCCAGTAAAGCCTATAGACCCTTTCTCAGAATAATGTTTTTAAATACATAAAATAAAATACATGGGAAGCCAAAGGAATTCAATTATATTAAAATGATATTAAAACACAGTTACTAAAATACTTAGGAAAACACATACATTGATGGACCCCAGGTTAAGGAGCCCTGGCCTTAGAGGAAGGCCTCCTGCCTGCTGGATGGATCGCCTGGGCAGGTTCTATGTAACAATACGATCAAGGGAAAGAGCATAAGGCAGGGATGGACTGCAATCTGAACCAGTGGAGGGAGTATTCACATAGATGGAATCACAGAGCTCTCACTGGGAGACTTAATCATCAGGGATTCTGAAGTGCTTGGAATTTGAGTGGAGCAGAATGGATCTGAAGCCAGACCTGCTGGGGCAGAACAAGTGAGGCTCAGGAGTCAAAAGAGGAGGGTTTCAAGCTGGTTTGAGTCCCTTGGGAGTCCAGGCTAATGTGTTACCCTGGGTCTGCCTGGAGAGTAAAGGATCATGTGAAAGGAGACCATTTAGAGATGGGAGAAAGCAAATGGAAGACAGAACATTCAATGGTCAATGAACAAAAGAGAGAGCAATAATAATAGCGATTGTTGTTATTATTATTACTGACATTTATGAAGCAGAGACATGCCAAAAGAGCTCAAGCAGCTTCTTTCCCTTCCCTGGATAAAATGGAGAAAACCAAGAAGTACGTGGCTAATCCCAGATTGCCAAACTGACCTTTTAGGCCAACCGAGTTCATCATGGCTCCAAACACCAGCTACAATGCCCATCTCCCCATGATTCAGTGGGCATTTCTATCAGGGAGAAAGCATGGAGGAATCATGCAAATACTAATAGTTAATAATAGGTAGCATTTATATAGTTCTTTAAAGTATACAAAGTGCTGGACAAATATCTCATTTGATCCTCACGATAACCATTCAGAGGAATGCGCTATTAAATTTCCTCATCTTACACATAAGAAAAAAGAAGCAAGCAAAGGTCAAGTGACAGGCTCAGGGTCATGCAGCCAGTTTAGTATCTGAGGCTAGATTTGAATTCAGGTCTTCTTGACCTCAGATTTAGCACTAGATCCACTGTGCCCTCTAGCTGCCTTGCTCACACTAAACTATCTGGCTGGTTTTAGCACTGCCACTCCTAAGACCAACAATATCTAGAAATTTTCCCCAATCTCACATCATCAATAATTTTCGTTCCTGGCAGAGGCATTAGCTATGGCTCATCCATACCCCCTACTCACTTCCACAACTCTCTAGACCCTTAGCTTTGTTCAAAGCTTGGCTAAAGGGCCACCTCCTAGGCAAAGCAATTTACTTAACTGTGTATATGTATTCCCTGAGTAGAATGTAAGCTGCTCAAGGGGGTGCTGGTTTTTAACAAATAATTTTGCACAGTGCTTTATGCATAGTAGGTACTTAAATTTGTTTAAATGGATTAAAACTGAATTGAATTGTAGTTCTAAACATCTCTTCCGCCCCCTCACTTCCCATAAATGAATTCAAATATAGTAATACCCACACTGTTTTCATACTGCCTGCTCTGAACTTTTAGGGCATTAAATACACAAAGCTATCTTTTGTACAATCTAAGGGATTTTTAAAAAACTCTATTCTCAATGGATCCAACTGACACATTAGAGAACTGTGCCTGCCAATACTATCCTGCTGATGATCTCAAATTCTTTGATTATTTTTAGCTCTGAAACTTCTCTTGCAATGTGCCACACTATTATTGTTATCAAAAAATGCTCTCAACCACTTATACTCCCACGCTATAAACACATAATGTAAATTCAGCTCGCATACAGATAGGCAGATGGCAAACATACAAGGGGACTGACTACCTGTCCACCAACATATACCAGTACACAAAGAAAACTCACACCAACAAACAGCCTGAAGAAAACACTTCAATTTAGTTCAACAATATAGCCCACCATCTATTCACAAAGTCTCCCAACCAATAGTATATCTTCTTAGAGACGATTCCTAAGGCAAATGGGAATCCTATTTGCCATAGACGCACCTTCATTGAATACAATGGGCATTTATCAAGTGCCTCCTCTATAAGCAGAACACTATACTAGACTCACCTTCCTGAGTTCAAATCTGACCTCAGACACTAGCTGGGTGACCCTGGACAAGTCATTTAACCCAGCTTACCTCAGTTTCCTCATCTGTAAAATGAGCTAGAGAAGGAAATGGAAAACTACTCCAATATCTTTGCCAAGAAAACTCCTCAAAAAGGGGTCACAAAGAGTGGGACACAACTGAAACTATTGAATGACAACAAATTCTACATGTTCCTAGAAGAAGAAAAAAATTAAGGCCCTTGCCTTCATGAAGCTTCTAATATGGTAGAAGTATATGTTGCACATTCAAATAACTGTAACACAAAGTGGCACATTTAAATAATATCAATAATTAAGTTTATAGAGCACTTACTATATGATAGGTACTGTGCTAAGCATTTTGTAATCAAATGAGGATTTAATTTGATCTTCACAACAACCATGGAAGTATTCTTATTATCCCCATTTTACAAATAAGGAAACTGAGGCAAACAGAAGTTAAGTGACTTAAGGTCACACAGTCATCGTCTAACATCACATTTCAATTCAGATCTACCTGATTCCAGGCCCAGCATTCTATTCACTGTGCCACTTAGCTTCCTAAAAAAAAAATAATAGACATTTGGGGCCAGAAGGAAGAAAAATATTGCCTTGTGGTCTGACTGTCTTCTAGAAGTTGGTCCAGTTGGAAAATTCCACAGAGTCACTCTTGGGAATAAAGGAAATTCTAGTTTATTTGATGTACAGAGCTTGGGAAGAGTATTTTTCATATAGTAGGTGCTTTATAAGAGTTCCAACATAGTCACAGCCCAGACTTCTTTTGTGTCATTCCCATTGATATGCATTTATTGTTCAATGGTTTCAGTCATGTCCAACTCTTCATGACCCCATTTGGGGTTTACTTGGCAGAGATACTGGGTTGGTTTGTCATTTCCTTCTCTAGCTTATTATACAGATGAGGAAACTGAGGCAAAGAGTTAGGCGACTTGCCCAGAGTCACACAGCTAGTAAGTATCTGAGGCTGCATTTGAACTCAGGAAGATGAGTCTTCCTGATTCCAAGCTCAGCGCTCTATCTACTGCACCACCTAGCTGCCCCAGCATTGGTATGCTAGCCCTGAAGAAAACAGAGTCCCTTCTGCAGAAATATTGGGAGTACCTTCAGGCAAGACTCCCAAGGAAGTCCAGCACAAAGTTTGATATCATTCAGATGAACTGAAGCTGAAAGACTGTTATACCAGAGCAGTGGTCCTGAGATGTTTTAAGTTACATGGTCTCTTTTGGCAGGGAAAAGATGCCATGGGACACCTAATTTACCTCTTCCTTCAGTTATTGTTAAGACACACACACACACACACACACACACACACACACACACACACACAAACTGAAGCCTCTTCTGACAGCAGCACCCTTTGATTCCCTTAACCATCAATCCCTTGACCCCTGTCCAAGGATGGCCTCACACATAAAGAGCCTATAGCATATGATTTCAAGCTACCTGCTCCAGCACTTGAAATTCTCACGTTGGACATCCCTGTAAGCTAAGGTTCCATTTCACAGTCATCCAAGAAGGGTAATATAGGTAGCAATTTATTTTGAAAAACTGAAATCAGCTCATATTTGGGCAGGTAGTTATCTTATGTTGCTTAGCTCAAGACCTGGACTCAGAACAGTTGATTCTTTTCTCCTCTAGACCCCAACTTGTCTAACCTTGGACAAATCACTTAACCTTTGTACATCTCAGTTTCCTCATCTACAAAATAATAGGATTGGACTAGGTAATCTCTAAGTTCCTTTCTAGCTTTAAAAACCTATGATCTTCTAATGTTTGCTGTTTGCATTACTTTTGAAAGATTATTTCAACATGGCAATAGTATAGTTAGTTTTTAAGGTCCCTAATGGTCTGCCATACTTGGTAAGGCCATCTTGCTATTGGGGAGAAATGTGAAGGGGCCCTAACATTTCCTATCAGAGACACCCTCCAATGCCTTTTTGTGGCACAGAGTTCTTATAAGGAAGCAGAGGCTCCTTCCAATCCTACCAAGCTGGAGTGGTTAAACATAAGCCAGCAACAGAATGTATATCTGGTCTTCAATAACTAGCACAGTAGGGGACAACTACATGGCGCAGTGAATAGAGCATGGACCCTGGAGTCAGGAGGACCTGAGTTCAAATGTGACCTCAGACACAGAACACTCACTAGCTGTGTGACTCTGGGCAAGTCACTTAACCCCATTGCCTAACCAAAAATAAATAAATAAACAAATAAACAAACAACAAACAAATAAATAAATAAATAATGAGTACGTAAATAAATAAGCGACAAAAAAAGCCCAATATATGGGGCAGCTAGGTGGCACAGTAGATAGAGCACCAGCCCTGAAGTCAGGAGGACCTGAGTTCAAATCAGGCCTCAGACCAAACACTTGACACTTACTAGCTGTGTGACCCTGGGAAAGTCACTTAACCCCAACTGCCTAACCAAAAAAACCCCAAAATAACAGCACGCAAAGTTTGAAGATTGTCATCATCAGATTGGCCACAGGGTGATAAATTTTTCATCCATAGAAACTCTCAAAGGAGAAGGATTGCACCCTGAATTGGCAGAAAGTCTATAGCCATGAAGTCACGTATCCCTGAAGTATAAACAAAAAAATTTCCATTTAGAAGCTATAAGATGCATAGGCATACTACTACTCCCAACTACATCACACTCTTTGTTACCTGGCATTGTGGCTTACCAGCTCTGTCCCACCTTATGCTTTTCCCTTCCCTTTCCCCTTAGAAAGGCACAGAGATTCTAGACAAACACAGTTTCTACATATCAGCACATGGGGAACCATTCTCTCTCTCTCTCTCTCTCTCTCTCTCTCTCTCTCTCTCTCTCTCTCTCTCTCTCTCTCTCTCACACACACACACACACACACACACACACACACACACACACACACACACACACACATTGAGAATCCCAGCACATTTGTACAAACCTGCTTGACACTAGGTAATGCAGGGGAGGGCAAGGGGGCCACAGGAAAGTCTCCAACTTAATAATGAGCTCCTGTATAAAAAGTGGTCCCTGCTCCTATTGCTGACCTAACCAAAAAGAGAAAAAGAAAAAGGTAAAGAAAGAAAAGGGGAGGGAGGGGAAAGCATCATAGGATCCATCTCCATAGCAACACTATCACCCACTAGTGTGACCTGGTATCCAGCCTGTTCCATAGCCTAGCACCAAGCAACTTTCCCATTCTTGTGCTAGGTTAAGCCTGGAGAATCCAGAGGCAGTGCAGAGTGGGAAGCAGAAGAGGTAGGGGAGAAAAGGGTTTTTTTTTAATTTGCCTAGTTTAAGGTGACTAGTCATCCTGCTTTGAGCAGGGTGGTCCTTAATTTGCATTTGTCTCTCCTGACATGTTTCTCAAAATGTCTTTTACTAGTGCAATTTGTCCTACTCTCCCTTCCTTCAGTTTGTCTTTCCCCTTCTCTTTCCTTCCCTCTCCCTCTCCCTTTGTTCTGTTAAAGTTGAGAATCCCAGGGGAAGGCAGACAGCTGTTTGGGGAAGATGCAGCATTCCCGCAGCTGTCTGCAATCGCTAATTATCCTGGGCTATAAAAAAAAGTCGAGATCTGTTCTTTTTTTTTTTTTAAACAAAAATAGCTTTATTGGTGCCTCTTATTTTTTCACACCACAGTCATTTCCTTATGTATAAAACCACCTCCTGCAACGAAGCAGAGAAAAACAGTTCAGCAAAACTGACAGACACAGCAACCAATTCTGATAGCATATGTACCGTTCTGCATTCATAGCCCCCATTGCAATAGGAAGAGTGGGGGAGTCTATTTTATCATCTGTCCTTTGGGATCCAAGGTTGGTCATTACAATTAATCTGACACTGGATACCTTTCAGTGTGGTCTTCATTTACATTATTGCAACAACTGCCTGTATTGTTCCTTGGTTCTGCTCTATGTAGGTTCCTCTGAGCTGTCCATATTTGTGATATTTTATGGCACAATAATATTTACTACATCGAATACCAAGGCCTATTCAGCCACTGATTGAAAAGATAGACATTCATTATCTTTCCAGGGGTTTTTTTTGATACCACAAAGAGTGCTGGTGAATATTTTAGTATATATGGGGCCTTTCTTCTGGTTTGACTTTCTCACAGCATATAACTAGTTAACTGGATCACTGGATTAAAGTTTATTAACATTTTAGTGCCTGTTCTTGCATAATTCCAAGTTATTTTCCCAAAATGTTTGGACCAAGTCACAGTTCCTCCAACAATACAATAATATTCCTTTCTTCCTACACACCATCTGACTTGGACCATTTCTATCTTTTATCAATCAATCAACAAGCCCATATTAAGTGCTTACTATGTGCCAGGCATATTTATCATCTTTGTTAGTCTGATGGATATGAAGTAAAACCTCAGGGTTTTATTTTGCATGCTTTTGTTTTTTAGTGATCTGAAGCACACTTTCATGTTGTTGCTGATAGCTTGCATTCCTTCTTTTGAAAACTTTTTTCTTATCCTTTCAAAATGTTCTTTTAGCAATGATGACTATGGTTTTGTGTGAGAGCAAGATCCAGCTTCTAAATGTGTTTGTGACAAAGCATGAAGGTACTGAATGAACAAAGCAAAAGAAGGTATAAGAAAGATAATAGAAAGAAGGAATGAAGAAAGAGAAAGAGAAAAGGGAAAGAGAAAGAGAAGGAAGGAAGAAAAGGGAGAAAGAAAGGAAAATGAGGGAAGTTTGGAAGGAAGGAAGGAAGAAGGGAAGAAAAGAGGAAGGGAGGACGGGAGGGAGGAAGGAAGGAAGGAAGGAAGGAAGGAAGGAAGGAAGGAAGGAAGGAAGGAAGGAAAGAAGGAAGAGAAGAAGGGGAAGGAAGGCGCAAGCATGGGTCATTTGAGTGAGCTTAGTATTGGAATACAATACTGAAGGTGAAAGTGAGGGATGAAAATTTTCTGAGTGTATACCTGTAGACCCTTAGAATATTAATTCCCTGTCTACAGTGAATGAGATGAAGAATGTCCACATGTGCACTCTCAGAGCCAATTCCATAGAGGAGGAAAGGATAGACATCTTAATGCAGATCCTTGGAGCCGAGTTTATGTGAGGTTCATGAGGAGGGAGAACTGTGATGAGGCACAGATAGGGTGACTCCTACCTATGCAGCTATCTCAACAGGAATATCCCTATGCTAGTATTCACAGAGTAACAATACTTAAGGAGCTAATAACTAACAACTAAACCCTAGAAGATATAAATATCTGACTGGCACAGTTTTGCCTCCTCCTCCTCCCCGCAAATAGTATCTGCATAGGAAAAGAAAGCCCTCAGAGAAGCCAATAGACCCAAAGCCTGGATTTGAATGTCATCAGTGATCAGAGAATAGTTCTTAGGGAGGGAGGGGGAGGTTGAAAACATTAAAGAGGGACTGTGGAATGCTCAGAAAGAAACCTACTTACTTATTGAACCAAATCCATGAGGTCACTTTTCTGAGGTCGCTTCTTGGCTATTTGTCTACCACTCCTAATTAGTCCTCCCCTGCCTTGACTTTACCCACTTTTCCTATGCTAGGTACTGCTAACTCATCAGTGATAACCTTCCACAATAGTAAATAAGTGGACCCTCCCTTCCCTCTACCACAGACTCAAGATCCATTAGGCTTGTACTGGCCTCCTCCATGTCTATCACTGACTCTTCTGATATCTGGTCACTTTAGGCCAACTTAGTGTAAGATACAAAAATGGAAACTAGAGGGTTGATTTATGCTTATCTCTTTCATAAGCTTATATAGGAGGGACCTCAGAGGAAAGATAATCCAATCCTCTGTTTTACAGTTGAAGAAACTGAAACCCAGGGACATAAAATCCTTTGCTTAAGGTCATACAGGTGGTGGTCATCATCAAAGGTAGGAATTGGATCCAGGCACTTTGACTCCCTAGTCAGTACTCTTTCTACTGCCTATTACATGCCTCTTAAGTCTTACCATTGAAAATTGTTTTTTTTAAATCTATTTTCTAATGGAAAGGAAATAAAACCCATGATCAAGAAAACAAAGATTTCTGGGGAGATAAAAGAATACTTTGCTCTGGGTTTCTGGCTTCTTCAGCAGCTATACACAATCCTCCCACACACACACAAATAACTGGATACGAGAAGCCCAGTGGTGTGGGTTTTGTCTGTCCTGAAGAGTCATATCTTTTCTTTGAGAGTAGGTTGGAGAAGGGGATGATGGAGTTCTTAAGATGTTGAGATTAGTAGGTGGGAGAACACATGGCAGAATAGCATCCATTGTGCTATCTGCATGCCTCTAGATTTTCCAGATTCCAGGGATGGTTTCCTACTCATGGTCACCCCAATCGATGATATTTCTGCAGACAAGAGGCAGTACTTAAGACTGTCTTGGAATAACGGGAGAAAGAAAGTGACTGACTTTGCAGAAGACCTAGCTTCCTAATGCCTAAGACATTTTCCTCATTAGGCAGTTTTACATAACATCAAGAGAAAACAGCAGGAAAATTAAGAGTGTTTCTGAGTGAGAAGGCTGGAACCCATTTGTGTGCAGACCTAGAGTCTCACTCCTTTCCTTGGGCCTCCCACAGAGCCCACAAGGTTATTTCCAACTAGCCCCTTTCTACCTGGCTTGGTTTCCCAATATGCCACAGGGAGATAACTGTGCTGATATACTTCACAAAGAATGAATCATTAAAGAGAAAATAAATACAGAGTCACCCTCCAAGGAGTACAATGGCAAATATGAAAAATGTGGTCATTAATATTATCAATGTTTTCATCCCAAACCTTTCTATGTAACCCTTTGAAATGTTTTTTTCTGCCCAGGATTCTTTTCAACATTTTATCAAATTTCAGAGACCCCCCTTTTAAATTTTCAGACTTTTTTTCTTCTTTCCTGTTGACCCATTGTTAGACTGCATGCCTAAATGAAAGGCCTAAATTTTTACTTCCTAGTGTCTTGACAAAGTGTCTGTACAAATAAATGCCATTGGTTTCTCATTGGGTCCTAGTTTCAATGAGTGTGTGTGTGTGTGTGTAATTCTGTCTCTGAATTCCCTTTCCAAGGGAACTTCAAGATTTATCCTGCCCTTCTCTCTCATTCAAAGAGGCAAAATATTATTTAGCATCTATTGTGTGCACAGTGTCATGCTAGGGGACACAGAAAGCTTTGATAAGACACAGTCAATAGAAGATAAGCTTCCAGGGAGCTGGACCGTTTCACTCTTGTCTCTGTATCCCCAGCTTCATGGCACATAGTAAGCACTTAATAAATACTGTTGGATGGATGGTTGATTGATTGATCAAATCCCTAGGTGTTCTGAAGCACACAGTCTAGTACAGGGATTCTTAACCCGGGGCCGACTGAGACCTAGGGATCTGTGGATAGGTTTCAGAATCTTGGATGGGAAAAAAACACATCTTAATTTTTGCTGTCTTCTAAATGAAATATATAATTTCCTTCAATTATTTAAAAATGTGATTCTAGGACCATAGGCTTCACCAAATGGCCAAAAGGATCCATGTAGAACCCTTGCTCTAATAGGAGGATGTGATGCCTACACAAATAACTTGAACCCAAAATAATGTATAGTAAATGTTTCAAGAAAGAAAGGGCTATATAATGTGATGCCTAAAAGGTGAAAAGTTATTCCTACTGCAGTGATCGAGAAAGGCTTCATGGAAGGGGCAATGGGGGCAAGTTGACTTTTAAAGGAAGGATGGGTAGACTTTTCACAGGCCAAGGCATGGGTAATCCAGATGTAGGGCACAGAAGCAGCAAATGAACACCCATCTCTTTTATGGCCACCTACTTTTAGGCCAAATCTTTGACCTCTACTTTCCCTAATTCCATGGCACAGAGCTAAGCCCACTTTACTCCACACCAAAGGCAGAGATTCTCTAGGCTTTTGAACTTTTGTGCCCTTTATACCAGGAAAAAGCACTTCTTTGCAACTCAGCCCAGGTTCTGGTCTCAGATTTTTTAAAGTAACAGCTTTCCTGGTCAAAGGAAAAGGAGGGAAGCATGGGGGGGGGGAGAAGAGGTGGAACAAAGAGCAAAGCTATGCCTATGATGATAAGAGAGAGGAAATTATCTCTCTCTCTCTTTCTCTTCCCCTCCCCTACCAGCTGGATAGGAGCCATATGCCCATTCAGTGTAATTAGTTGAACTCTCAGCCCCTGACAGAAGGAAGCTTTAAAATCTCCAGTCTTCTTGACTTCCAGCCCCGCCTTAGAAGAGAGATAGCAGAGAGGATCTGGCTACAGAAAAGGAAGTCCCAGTTCCCTGACTCTCACCACCATAGGTAATCAACCGTGAACAGAAACCTCCATCTTGGAAATATCAAACAGAATGAGAAAATCAGAGTTCAGAAACAAGGCCATCAGCTCCATTTCTCTGGGTTCTCCTCCCCAGGGAATCTCAGCAGCTTCTGGCCAATGTCTCATTCAATTGAACAAATATTGATTAAGCTCCTTCTATATCAAGGGGATCATGCTAGGTGCTTGGTATTCTGTAACACCAGCTGAAACAATACCTGCTCTCAAGAAACTTGAAGTCTTGCAAAGGGGGAAATTAGAATATGCATCCAAATAAACAATCACATGAGGTGTAAAATGATAAATTATAGAGGAAAGAGGCATGAGAAATTGAGGAGGAAGGGGTAACATAGCTGGAGATGGTTCAGATCAGGGTAAGCTTACAGAGATTTCCCAAGAACTGAGCCTTAGAGGAAATGGAGAATTTCAACAGACAGATTAAAGTGTGCAGGAGAGACTATTCCAACTAGAATGCACAGGGAGTACAAAGGCAGGAGGAAAGGAAAGGGACAGATAATATGAGGGGCCAAAGCACAGCTGGACAGCTCCCATGTGCTCTGCCTACTCACTAGCACTGGGGACCTGGGCATTCATTTAAAACCTGAAGAGTAAAATGCTTTGATGTCTGGCTCACTCGTGACGGAACAACTCTATTCTTAGCATAGCTGGCTATTATCTGAACTATTTCTACTAATAAGGACAAAGATAAGGACTGAATTTGACATCTCAATGTTATGGGGAACTCCCAGGAGAGGAAATCACCTCTATAAATGCAGGTTGGCACCTTCTCTGCAATTTAAGGCCTTAGAGCTGACTAGAGCACCAAGGGATTAAGTGACTTGCCCAGGGTCACAAAGCTAGTATGTCAGAGGAAGGATTTGTCACCCAGGCTGTCCTAGCTCTGAAGAAGGTTCCTTCTCCACTAATGCCTCAAACTTCTATTAAAGTGCTTTTTGATTAGAAATCTTTTACAAAATCTATTTCACCTTCTCAACTCTGTGAAGTGGGTGGCACCAGTATTTTTATTTCCCACTCTAGAGGTGAGAAGGGCCTAGTGACTTCACCAAAATCAGATAACTATTAAGTTGCAGACCTAGGGATTTGAATCCGGGTTTTCCAACTTCAAATCCAGAGCCGTCTTTCAACAACTTACATGTATCATGCTTCACAGTTTACAAAGCACCTTCACATTCATTTTCTAATTTAATGAGCCTCCCAACAACCCCGTTAACAGATGCAGGACAGTTTTCATTAGTCCCATTTTATAGATGAAGAATTAAGGCTCTGAGCATTTAAAAAAACTTGCTTAAGTTCATAAAGCTAGAACATGTCAAAGCCATGTCTTCTGACCCCCTAAATCCAAGGTTTTTTCAACTATACCACATCTACTTCTAATTGCAGTCCTGCCGCTGACTAGTTATATGACCTTTGACAAATCACTTCATTTCTCTGGGCCCATGTTTCCTTATCTGTAAAATAAAGGTATAAATGTCTGATCTGGCCCAAATGAAAGGGATGGACTAAATGTTTTTTTTTTTGGTAGGCAATGGGGTTAAGTGACTTGCCCAGGGTAACACAGCTAGTAAGTGTTATGTGTCTGAGGCAGGATTTGAACTCAGGTCCTCCTGACTTCAGGGCTAGTGCTCTATCCACTGCACCATCTAGCTGCCCCAAGGACTATATGATTTCTAAGGTAAGCCAGACGTTCTGCAATTCTATGAACCAGTTAGCCGAGGCATTGCTGGGTGGTATCTGGCAGTCAACAAACTCCCTGACAGCAGGTTGCTAATACAGATTAGTTACTATCCCAAAAGAATTTAGGGTCCTGAAGGGCAAGCCCCACTTCATTTTTGTCTTTCTGTCTCCAGAAACTAGCACTACCTGCTACATAGTAGTACCAGTAAGGAAATGTTTGTTGATTGGTAGATATGGTTCTCAAAAAGATTAAGTAATTTGGTCAAGGTCACAGTAGATTGCAAGGGTCCTAAGTGGCAAAGACCAGATTCAAAACCAGCTCCTCTGGCTCCAATGCCAGTGCTTTCCCTCACTGTACCAAGCTGCTTTGTCAGATCCATTTAGGTACTTCCTAGATTGGGGAAAGCCTTTGCATTACTATTTAGATTTTATTACATTTATTCAATCATGCGTGCAATATTTATTGAATGTCTGACAGTAGCTGGACAGCCAGGCCCCAGAGGCCCTCAGTGATTGCATCCAGACCATAGGTTGTCCAAACTTGACTAGAAGAAGGCCAAAGGGGAATATCTAAATGAAGCTACAGTCTCCAACTAGAGTGTGGGAAGAAATATTCCATTGTGAGAAGATAGGAATAGTAGGATTCAAAGCACTTTTTATAGTAGCAAGATGTCCATTAATTGGGGAATGGCTAAACAAATTGTGGTACATGAATAGGATGGAATGTTGCTATGATATAAGAAGTGATGGCTATGACAAATACAGAAAATACATGGAAAGACTTATATGAATTCACGCAAAGTAAATTAAAGAAAACCCGGAAAACAATATACACAATAATTATAGTAATGTAAATGGAAAGACTGAGAGCAAGGAAACAAAACTGAATGTTGCAAAATTTTGCCATCATTCCTGCTATCAAACACGTATCATTCCCCATTCTACATCCCCTCCTCCCACCACCCCTGCCTTTCCATTACTAGCTCTGTGAACAGTAATTAAATCAATATTACCATGGCTACTGAAAAGGGTGTTATAATCCACTGCCATGTGGCTTTTCTCACAATCTCTGTGAGTGCCTAGATGGGAGCTGCCTTCCTGGTCACCACTCTCTAACAGTTGTTATATCTACTAGTAGACTATAAGTTGTTTTAGGGAAGGGCCTGTTTCACTTTTGTGTTAGGTTTTTTTTTTATTTTAAATGAATTTTTTATTTGAAAATCAAAATTTTTGATATATAGTAATTTCTCAGTGCCTATCCCCACCTCTTCTTATACAGTGAAGTCATCATCGCCATCGTCATCATTATAACGTTGATATAGTGCTTTAAGATTTGCAAAACACTTTACAAATAATATCTCATTTTTCCTCACAATGCTGACATTGTTGCTATTATTATTCCCATTGTATAGAAGAAGAAAGTTAGGCAGGCAGAGGGAGAGTGACTTGCTCATGGTCACACAGCTCATAAGTATCTGAGGGAGGAACTGAACTTGGGCTCTACTGACTCCAGGTCCAGCACTCAATGTCCCATGCTTCCTGGCTGCCTCTTTATCTTAACAGAAGTTCATAGCATAACATACACTCACTGTCAGTCAAAGATGTAGATCAAGAATTCATGCTTTCTCATCCTCCTTCCAAGTCACGACTACCTCTTAAGAGCATATATTAGAGAATATACTCTCTCTAATTCAGGAGCATGCAGAATGGTCATGTGCATGTTCTTAAGGCTTCTACGACCATCTTTTCAACTTTTTCCAGAGTTCTTCATCCATGTGACTTGATGATCAATATACAAAGTAAATTCCTAGCCCAAACACTTGCCACATGCTCCTGAATAGAAAGGAGATTTCCTTCCCATTGCAGTCATTCTCTATCAGTATACATTCAGAATGTTTGGCCCATTTGCAGTCCTTTAATATCTATACCTAATCCCTGGGTCAGTCAGAACCCTCAAAACTGGCAAAGATATAAAGCTCTATTTCAACTTTTCCAAAGCTTCTTGGCATTGCAGCATCCAGATATCTTCTACATTAAATCAAGTAGGTGCGCAACTATAATCTTCAAATGAAGAAGACCATAGTGTTATGCTAGCCACACAACACAACACAATAGTATTCCATCACATTCATATGCCATATCTTGTTCAACCATTCTCCAACTTATGAGCACTCCCTTAATCCTTATTTCTTAGTGATAGTATCTTTCCAATCCATTCAATGACCACTTTAACCCATAAAGGCATATGTGCCCATTTACTAACTCATGTTACTATTTGACTTTTGGAATTCCAATTTACTATTTACAGTATTTTCCTCTAAGACTTCTGCTTAGTATCAACTTGAGATCTTCCAGATGTTCACCTACACTCTAGCTAAATAAAGCTATGTTATCTGAATAGGCAACGGCAAATATCCCCAGCCCCAGGTCACCTAATAATCCATTAGCCAACCTTTGCTGGTGGGGGTGGGAAGGAGGTGAATTCATCAGTTCAAAAGGTAAAACATTAAACTCATCTTCACCCAAAATCATAACCTTTGAATAAATCAACAGCTAAAATGCTTGACACAGCTCCCAGCAGATCCTAAGCATCAATTCTGAACACAGGCTACATCTCAAGCTTGGTTATGGAATTTAATTTTCAAAATCAACACAGAATCTAATTGTATCATCCAGGCTTGGGAACATTTATAGAAGGTATGCTAACTCTCAATTCTAACATCTCTGCCACCTCTTCCTTCCTGATGTCACCTAAAACCTTTCCACTGATTCTATAAGGTGGTAACATAATTGAATTATTACCCCCAGTATCTACAGTCTGAACAGCTAAAACAGTTCTACTTGGTTTGCTTTGAACTATGTCTGTAAGCTTACTAAGCACAGAAATAATTCTTTCTCCCTCTAACTGGGAAGTATTCCCAGGCCTTCAAGCCATTGCTCCGTGCTGCACTCCTCCAAGCCATGGGCAGGCAAGCCAATGACTTCTTTCTCAGATTCCCATCCTCCTACCTCTTCCCTTCCTCAGAACTATGGTGACCTGACGGCGTGGATTTTCTGAACCAGTAACAGTTGAAAATGCCATCCTAATGACCCTTAGCACCATTAACATAGCCCAGAAATCCCAATATTTCAGTAAATAGTAACTGAATGAATCATGTCAGCACATACAACAACGACGACAAAATCTACACGTCATCAAAGATTGAGAGCTACAAATGGTGGGTAATCACAGGCTGGAGAAACAGTGATTACACATGAAAACACACGCAGCCTGGCTCCTAATATGCACGTTTATAACTTAGATGTGCCATATATATGCATGTGCTTCATTTGTCATAGGAGGAGAAACAGGCAACACAGCAGTGAAAATGACTGATGGCCTGAGACATTTCTAGCAGAAAGCCCACAATTTCATTTCTTTCAGGAAAGGCGACACATTCAATGTACAACTAAATGGGATTTAATTTTTCCATTTTATGAGGCTTTTCAGATAAATCAATTTACATATCAAAAACTGGGGGAAAAAAAGTATTTTTTTTTTACCAGTTCCAATTTTTGGTTTGGAAAACATGTTAAGTGTACTCAGAACTAACCCTAAAATGAGTCCTAAAATTAGTCAAGAGAGCCAGTTACGCATCATAATCATTTTTGTTGCTGTTCAGTCATTTCAGTTGTATCTGACTCTTTGTGACTCCATTTTGGAGAGGGTTTCTTGGCAAAGACATTGGAGTGGTTTGCCATTTCCTTCTCCAACTCATTTTTAGATAAGGAACTGAGGCAAACAGGGTTAAGTGACTTGCCCAGGGTGACACAGCTAATTAGTGTCTAAGGCCAGATTTAAACTCATGAAGTCTCCCTGATTCTAAGCCCAGTACTCTACCCACAGCTGCCCTTTGAACATTCTTTTCCATGTCTTAAATCCTTCCACCAAACCTCATTGCATGATAGTTAATAGACAACAATTTAACTCCACTGAATTTTTATAGGCAATTTCTCCCCAAACAAGAATTTTGTATCTATGTCTATAAACATTCCTGAGGCTAATCACAGATTTAAAACTCTGCTCAGTAAGCCCCAACACTACTATTGGGCCATAAGAGGATGCCAAAGTGCCAATTTCAGGTATCTCTTGGCCTAACTGTAACCACCATAAAGATGCATTTCTTTCCCTTGAGAATTAGCTTGAAAATGAGCTTACTCTACCCCTCCCCCTATTCTATGAGCAAAGAAAGCTGTTATGGTACCTCATTCACCTTTTCTTCTTTGGGTGTTTAGTGCCCAAGGAAACTTGGACTCTAAACACACAGCATGTGAGAGTAGGATTAATATAAATAAATAAATAAATAACACTAAGAATCAATCAATCATTAACATTTATCAAGCATCTACTATGTGCCAGGCACTATGCTAAGAACCAGGGTTACAAAAAGAGGCCAAAAAAGATAGTGCCTGCCCTCAAGGAGCTAACAGTCTAATGGGTGAAACAATATACAAACAAATATATACAAAGCAAGCTATATACAAGGTAAATAGGAAATAATTAACAGAGGGGAAGATATATGGACTAATATAGTCTGTGGCCATGGATGTCCAAGTTGTGGTCCCTTCCCCAGAAGTAGGGAACAAAGGTAGTCATCTATCCTGTATCTTTGAGGTACTACAACAGCTGAAATGAAACAGAGCATCCAACATATCACAAGGAGTCAGTGTATGGGCAAGTGGAGGGCCCTGTGACCATCTGAGATGTAAGCAGAGTACTCCAAAGCCTGCCCCTGGTTATCTGAGTGACTAAGTCATGAGCAGCTGATCTAGTCCTCTCTAATCCCACTACACTGAGATAACGGCTGGTTTGTGAAGAGATGGTTGTGGTGCAGTGGATAGAGAAGTGGCCCCGGTGTCAGGAAGACCTGAGATCTCAGGCACTTACTAGCTGTGTGACCCTGGGCAAGTCACTTAACTTCTGTTTGCCTTAGTTTCCTTATCCATAAAGTGAGGATAATAATAGCACTTACCTCCCAGGATTCTTATGAGGATCAAATAAGAAAATAATTGTAAAGCACTTAGCACAGTGCCTGGCACGTGATAAGGTCTATATAAATGTTAGTTATCATCATCATCATCATTCCCATAACACAGAAGCAATATGGAGACTTAAGGAAAGCCATGACCCAAGGAAGAGGTTGTGTCTGCTGAAGTTCATACCACCTATGTCTGCTGCTGCTTAATATTACCATATTTTCCCTAATTTTAATATATGAGTCAGGGGGTAAGGAGAGCTGAGCCAAGAATTAAATAGAATCTGAGAGAAAAGACAGGTAATTCTGAGAAGATTGTAGTCACCAAGAATCTGTCATATGCCTATTATATCTGGAAAGCCACTCTATCAATAGTAAAGACTGTAAAAATGGCTCTAGAGCACTGCCCGTTGGATAGATCCTACAAGACTTAGAATAAGTAGTCCATCACATATTGTATCATGTAGATCACCAGACATTCAAAGGGAAGATCCAGTTGCAGGATTTTCTGAGACCAAAGGATAATTAATTTAACCTTGCCTCTTGGTGCCAAATATAGCATCTTTTGGGTCGTCCTCCCTCCCACTCCCCTTTAAGTATGGTTCATGGACAGAGGGCCAAAAGCCAAAAAGTGAGAAAGAGCTTAGTTGGGGAAAAGGAGAGGGAATGAAGTGCATTAAGAGGTGATTAGACAGATGACAGGACAAAGATTCTCCCTCCTCTCCAGCTGCACTCTGAATTTCCTCTACCATGCCCCAGCTCTTTATCCTGAAGCTGCCCTCTAGCCCTGGAATTCACATTTTGGAAGTACTCTCTGCCCTTTGACCCCTCTCTCTGATTGGATGGCTCCTCCCAGAAGCTCTGTTGAGGGAGGGTACCCAGGCCAGCCATGTCTCATTTCTCTCCATGCCCACATTCTGGACTTTCTCTATCTGCCCTGTCTCAAGGGAAAAAAATGCATCTTTATGGTGGTTACAGTTAGGCCAAGAGATACCTGAAATTGGCACTTTGGCATCCTCTTATGGCACTAGTAACGAAAACACCACCTGGTTTTCAAAGGTCTCAAGTTTCCTGCCCAATACTTCAAATCTTAAGTTTCTTGATTCTTTTTAACAGTCTCATCTGTGCCCACGTGAATTATCAGAAGAAGGTAGTAATCGTAGGGTTTGACAACTCTTGGGACAGTCTTCAATATATTCATAAGCTTATAGAATCTTAGATTTAGAGTTGAAAGGAAATTTTTGATTCACATTAGGTCAATAAATCTGCTCTAGTGCTTCCTTTTCTATGTAGTCTTCTCTCATTAGAATTTAAACTGCCTGAGGGCCAGGACTATCTTTTTGTTTCTGTTTGTATCCCCAGCACTTAGCACAGTGCCTGGCACATAATAAGCACTTAATAAAAGCCTGTTGACTAACTAACCACCATGGGACTCAGGCCAGGAAAGAATGATCTGTTTTAAAAACTAATGAGATATTTTGGAGCCCTCTGGTTATGTGAAATGCAAACTGAATTGTAAACACAAACATTTCAATGTTTTGTGAAAATATGTTGGAATGGTTATCCAATGACACATGGAAATAAAAGTGGCTGGAGGAGGGGTGTGGACTTAGAGCAAATAGAAAACTGAGAGGTGGCCTAGAGGTAAGAATTTGTTAGTGTGCTTCCAGCAATTGACTGGGGAAAAAGTACCCTCACCATCAGAGAGGAAAATTGGTTTCAGTATGTCAGAAATACCAAGATAGAGGAGATTAAAGGTCTAACCATGCCACTACCACAGGCTGATTAAAGTATCTCTTAAGGGTATCAAACTCTTCTTTTGCCTCAATTCCATGTTACTAAGTAATCTGATTATTGGGTATCTTCCCAGGTGCCAAGAAGGGGGTGGTTTGGACGGTGAACATGAATAGTGTTTAAGGAGCAGGTATTTGGGGTCGGGGTGAGGGTTGGGGAGAGAACAGAGAGCTGGCACAGTGAATAGAGCTTTGGGCCTGGAGACAGAAAGACTGTTCTTCCTGAGTTCAAATCTAGCCTCAAACACTTACTAGCTATATGGCCCTGGACAAGTCATTCAACCCTATTTGCCTCAGTTTCCTCATTTGTAAAATGAGCAGGAAAAGCACCAATATCTTTGCCAAGAAAACAGGGTCATGAAGAGTCAGAAACAACTGAAATGACTGAACAATAAACAACATTTATCTCTAGGGTAACTGAATAAATGGATATTTTGCCTTACTAGCCACTCTTGTCTGAATGTTATTATTGTGAGTCAATAGTCCAGAGCCTAATTACCTTCCTCCAAGGAAACTGCTGAAATCCAGTCTGGATCTGCAAATTGAGGACTAGACCCTCCACTGTGGTGATCCTATCAAGATACAGGCACCTCCATAAGACCCATCCAATCAATCTTAGTGTTCATATTTATCAATTTGGAAACCAAAGCATTGCCACAATAACTTCCCAAGTCATTTGGAGAAATGCTGGAGTAAAGTGACCGAGGTAGGATTCTCCCGTCAACAAGTTGGTTAACAGAATAAGTTATCTAAAACATTCATATTTCTTTTGAAAAGCAACTCCCTCAAATCCACAAGACATCCGTACCCAAGTACACAAAGCAATGGAAAGACCTCAGCACTTAGAAGGACAAAGCACATCAATTAATAGAAAAATGTGATTGGTCCTCTGAATAAGCATCCTTCAGTTCTGGTCCTTCTAGTATTTTGAGGATTCGCCCAAGAGAACAGATCCATCAGCTCAGATCTAGCTGCTGGCAAGCATCTGTAACTCTGAGCTCCATCATAGACCCCTGTTGGTGTCACCTCATTATCACTGCACTACAGAGAAGAGAGAGGTCGTACTCACGCAGGGCATGCCACTCATCCTGGCGGATGGTCTTGGTGATGTTGTAGGTGAGGTTCCTGGGGATGGTTGCTGAGGAATAGTGGTACTTGATATAGGTGCATCGCTCGATTTCTCCTGACAGAGAGAAGTGAGAACCCAAATGTTAATAGCCCAGCAGCCACAGTGGAAGACTATGATCATCAGTTTTATTACCACAGGACCAAGATCTCGTTTCCAAATAGGAACTAATAGGATTTACCAAGCTACAGAAGTCAGCAGCTTTATCTCTATAGGAGCAAGCAGGACAAGAAATAGAGTAGAACCAGAACACAACCTCATTAACCCAAATGCCAATAATTCACCATTAGGAATGAGTTTGGTTTTGCGCCATTTATGAAAAAATATTTATAAGTAAATAGTATGAGTAACTGGGGGTGGGAGGAAGTACTGTTTATTTTTTAAATCAGCTGTTTTAAAATGGTTGGAAAGCAATTATTCACATAAAATGATGTGCTAATTATAGATCATTCTGACTTATTTATTAAAGCGGATCCACCTAGACCTCTACTGACATTCTATCAGTCAGCAGTTGTGTAACCCCAAGTAACAAAATTTCTAAAATATTCTAGAATTTGGATTTTTCTCTAACACACTAATTACTTTTTTACAAGTCTTACTTTAAAAGAACAATAACAAGAATTTCAGTATGTGCATCCATCTTTTCCTTCATAAGCCCTTCAGAAAAACATTTGACAAAGTTCTAGTGGGAAGTAAAGGGTAATACATTCTTATCCTTGCTCCCTCCAATGTCTTTCAGGTATTTCCATTGATACCTTATCTGTGGGGTCTTAAAAATTCAATGATAGGACATTTTGAAGAAGGAAAGGTAACATTTTTAAAGGTGAGGGGATTTCAGCATTCAATTTTGTACCTGAATGGATTCTGATAGTAATCTACTGTGCAGCCCACTTATTTTCAATTTATCACTCTTGGCATCTGATTGAATCCTGATGACCCCTGCTTTACTTGCAATGGGGTAGAACTTGGAAACTGGTGATTTTCAGTCATTTAAGCAATGTCTCATAGAACTGACACCTCACTATAAATCATCACTGGAAAAACATCCACTAGCCAGTCAAGGACCAAATGTTACCCCCTGGGCAACTGATGCTATTCAGTAATAATAGTAATAATCATAAAAATTCTCTTACATATAGCATCACAGTTTGCAAAGAGTTTTTTCTTCATAATAACCCTGTGAGGTAAGTAGGATCAGTTTTACTGATCCCATTTTAAAGATGAGAAAACTGAGGCTCACAGAAATTAAATTACTTGCCCAATAGTCACACAATTACTAAATGACAAAGTTCTTGACATGTTTCCTATGTAGCTTAGAAGACCACAAGTGTATGAAATCTGACTCATTTTGTCATATGTAATATATTTGAGTAATTTATCTTAATTGGAAATCAGATGACTAGCTAGAAATCCCTTCTGGTGCACCATAGTCCTACGGAGGGGAAAAACAAAACAAGACAAAAACCATAATACCTCCATAGCAAGTCTGAAATGGCAGAACAGGCAGTCGTGGTAGGAGGAATGATAGCTTCTTAGAATGATGCCTTCAGGCACTGGTCTAGAAACATTGCTATTCTAAAGACTGGATAAAGGGTACTAGGATGTCTCCATTAGAGTCTTAAGAGGAAATGATGGTCAAGGTGGTGATTTGATGTGCTTGGAGTAAATTGACTCCTGTCTCCCCAGCAAGGTGCCCTGCTGCTTCAGTTACCCTAGCTTGCCTGCCCTGTGAGTAGCAGCTGGTTGATAGCTGATGGGCATGGCTGGCCTCTTTGCCACAGGAGTTGCTTCCCTGGATGATGACTGAACCAGAATCAGGTCTGGTGATTTGGGGGACACTGTTTTGTCAAGGCTCTTGGGTTCAGGGTCCTAGGCTGTCTCCATCTAGCTCTGAGGGAGATGGTGGCCAAGGTAGTATTATACAAATTGACCTCTAAGATCCCTTCAATCATCTGAATTCTTAGTCCAGAGTTCTTCCCCTATACAATAATATTTGATGTGCTCAGGCCTAGATTATTCTAACTCCATTATTTTCAGCATCATTTTAATCCTGAAGACCACCTTATCTATTTTCATGGGAGCCTCTCAAAGGCCCAAGAAGAGGGGAAGAGAACCTGGGAACATCTAGAAATACATAAAGTAAACTAGAAGAACAACAAATAGAAGAGAAGGGAGGAAATAAAGCCCTGCAAAGAAAATTATGGGAACATATCGAAAACAGAGAGCCTAAAGAAGTGAACAAAGACTGGTTCACAAAACAATGAAGAGCTACTATAGAGTAAGAGAAAACTGGAGAAATCTCCAGATAAAGGGAATGATTCTGTAAAAAGCACAACTAGAACACCAGAATTAAATGGCTACAAACACCTCAAGAATGGTCAGAAGGCCTAATAAAACAATTGAAGGAAGACATGAGAAGTTAAATTAGAGCTCAAAGGGAGAATCAAAGTCTTAGACTAGAAGGCTAGAAAACCTTAACAGAGCAAGGTGGGGAAATGGATATAGAATTCAAAAATTCAATACAAGAAACATTGGTGGGAAGACAAAACAAAAATAAAATGAAGAGCACATGAGATGTCTTTAATCAAAGCCTATTGTCCCTTTGGATTCTAACCTTATTTAAGGGTTATTGGAATGTTCAAAGTGGAATTACCCTGAAGAAAGCAAGAGAAAGAGTGGGCAATGCTGTTAACATGACCCTTTCTGGGTCAAGTGAGGGAAGAAAAAATATTATAGTAGTAGAAATATAATAAAGTAAGCAGGAGATTAAACTGAGATCGTGAGGGGGGAAGTGAGGGGACTCAGGGTCCTACAACCAGTCTGTATCTGAGGCAGGTATCTAAGTGGTGGAGAAAAGTTGGGGAGAGAATTGACTCAAAACAAATCATCATTACAGAGGGCTGATTACAAAAGAAATCTTAAAAGGAGGAAGCCCCAGTAACTTGGACTTGGGTAGGCTGAAAGAAACAGGAATAGAGAGGAGATTGCACTCAGTTGTTGTTCTAAGCAGTATAAACTGCAGATATCAATTGCTAATTTCTTTCTTTTTTTAAGTAAAAATGAAAAAAAATATATCATAACAGGATTTGAGGAAGGGAAAAACAAAGTTAACTATCCTAATCATTAATATGAATGGAGTAAACTCACCTATGAAAAGGAAGAGGGTGACAGAAAGTTTTAGAAGGTAAAATGCAAAGATTTGCCATATACAAAAAACACACTTAAAAGATAAAAGTGCATGCAGAGTTAAAATGAGGGCTTACAGAAGAATTTATCATGTCTCAGCTCAGTCTAAAAAAAAGCCAGCAGTAATCATGGTCTCCAACAAGGCAACAGTAAAAATAGGTATGGTCAAGGGAAACTACATTATGCTAAAAGGTTCCATAGATAATGAAACAATATCAGCCTAAGAGAAACAACTCAAATTGATGCAAGTTATGAGTTGGCTATAGTCAGCTCACTTGGCTAGGAAAAGTTCAGTACAGATCAGAAGAGACCACCTGAGACTCAACTCAAGAATGGGACCAATCAAAATACATTCCTGGTAGGCAGCCAGCGAGCATTTCCTGAAGCAGTGATAGCAGCCACATTGGAGGGTCCTCATTATTTACTTGGCTTAGAACTGCAATCATTCTGCCTTTGACAGCAATTAAATTAGAAAAACTCAAATATTACCCAGAATAGAAAGCAAAATATTTATCCATGTAGCTGTAGGTCCTGTCAGTGTGCTGGGCTTTTGTATGTGTAGGCACCATCTGGGTACCAAACGTGTGCCCAGAATGCAAGTTTCTAACCCAAAACAAGATTCTCCAGAAAGAAACAGTGCCAGGGGAACAAAACAAGTACCACCTTCAGACCAACCTTCAAGTCTGTGTCCTTATCTGGAACATACCCTGAGCTAGCTCCATTTCTAATTGAGTAAGCAGGATAGGAGTAGAACTAGATCTAAAATTTCATTGTTTTGGAAGCTATGGAGAGAGGAACTTCCACTACCAAAGTATATCAGTACCTCCTCTGCAACTTAATGTCTTAGAGAGTTGTCTGAGACACTGAGAAGGTAAGTGACATACTCAGGGTCCTACAGCCAGTCTATGCCTGAGGCAGCCCATGAACCCAGGTCTTGGTGGCCTTATGGCCAGCACTCTATTATGCCATGTTGCCAAACATGAGTAAGAAGGCTGAACTAAAAATCAATAAAATTTCAAAACTTATCACATTGGCTGGGCTGGGGGGAGGGGAGCAACAGGGCTTAAGATGAAGAAAACAGCTCTACACTTCTTCTTGGGAAGAATTTAATTCCTGCCTTTACTCCCTGCTTTCTGAATAAATGGCAGTGGCTCCAAAATGATCTTCATATTTTTTTTATAGATTCATAAGATTTAAGGCTGGTAGGGTCCTTAGAGGTCATTTAGTTCAACTTCCTCACTTTACGCATGAGGAAACTAAGGCCCAATGAGGTTAAGTAATTTTTGCCAAGGTCACACAGTTAGAGACAGAGTCAGAATTCAAAATCCTTGACTCTAAATCCAATGTTCTTTCCACCAAGCAAGTACTGCATCCTTTATATGCCACTGCTATTTTTCTCTTTTTTACTTTTTTACTTCTTTTTCTGTACCAATTTCTTCATAGGAGCTCTAATCCTACCTTCCCTTCCTTTAGTCCCTTAGCACTCACAACCCTCTCCTACAACCGTCTCTGCTATCAAAAGTCTGAAATGGCAGAAGAACAGGGAGTCAAGGTAGGAGGAACTATTCCGGTTCTCCTTCTCTCCCCTAATATATTTTTTAAATGCTTACCATGCCAGGAACTATGTTAGTCACTGGACATTCAAAGAGAAGACGAAAAACAGTCACTACCCTCAAGAAGCTTCCAGTCCCTTGTCCATATATAGAGATATACACAATAGGTACTAGATTATTTTGAGGAGGATGCATCAGCAGCATCTAAAGGCAAAAATACTGTACCTTCCCTCAAGAAGTTCACATTCTAATGAAGAAAACACTTTAAAAACCATGTACATACAAGGTATATACAGAGTAAATTGAAAATTATCTCAGAGGGCAGGTACTGGAGGGAAGAGATGGCAGAAGGATACCTGGGAAAGGCAATCTACAGAAGGTAGGATGTAACCTGAGTCTAGAAGGGAGGCAGGAAAACTAAAAGCAGGGGTGGAGGGGCAAATTATTCCAAGCATGAGGGATGACCAGTGTGGAGAGATAATAGAATGCATGGGGAACATAGGGTAACAAGATTGGAAAGGTAAGAAGGTGCCAGGTTTTGAAGGTCTTTAAATGCCAGAGGGTTTTACATTTAATCATGGAGGTAAGAGGGAATCACTAGAGTTTAGTGAGTAATGGAGTGACATAATTGGACCTATACTTTAGGAGAATTACTTTGGCAATTGAGGAAAAGATAGATTGGGGAGAGGTAAGGCAGGGAGAACAATTATAAGGTTAGCAAAACAATCCATGGGAGAGGTGGTGAGGCCCTGAAATTGACCCAGTCTAGGGTCAGATGAGAGAGAGCAAGCACTAGGTTGGGGAGAAGGAGATATGAAAGTTAGGAGATGCTAGAAAGCAGAGAAAGAAGACAAGGAAAGTAATAACAGAATCATCACCATTAGAGAAAGAAGGGTCCATACAAAACATCTAGTCTAATAGCCTTATTTATACATGAGGAAACTGAGTCCTGGAGAGATTAAAAAGTAATTTGTTCAAGACCACACAGCTAGTTAGCATAGTGACAGAGTAAGGGTTAAAACCAGATTTGCTATACCATCCTGGGGCATCAAAGACAAACTGCCTACTTTATAACTGAGGAGCCAATGGCCTGCTCTGAGCTAGAGGAAAAATTAGGATATGGGAGAGTTTGGCAAATGTCAATGGTGTAAGTACCTCTCAAAGTAGTCATGATTCACACTTTTCTGAAGCCATATCTGGATATTACTAGCATAGCAAGTCCATAACCAATCATTCATCCCACTTGAATCATAAATTCCCTAGTTAGTTATTGAGTTTGACTATATTTCTATAAAAGATCTGAGGAAATTTGAAAGAGGATCAACAAGAGTACAGTGAAAATTATTCAAAAAGACTTTTTTTAAAGATCATTGAGGGTAGCCTGATGTAATTGGAGCAATTTAGTCTAGAGAAGACCAAGGAAAGATCAATAAAATGTTTCTTATGATACCAAAAATTATTCAATTTATTCACAGGAAAGATCAGTCAAAAGCCTTGTTTGGCATAATTTAGACATCCTTAATAACAGTCTTTATCATATAATTTATCTTGTGATCCCATCTTCTGTCTTCAGTGCATTCTTTCTGTACTGGTTACCCCCAAAGAACATAACTAAACTTAAAGCTGAGGAAGACAATTATCTTTCTCTTTTAATTTTTCTGATCCTTTTCCATTCATTCAGTAAGCATTTGGGAAGGAAGGAAAGAAGGAAGAAAGAAAGGAAGGAAGAGAGGAAGGGAGGGAGGGAGAAAGGAAAACAAGAATTTCTTAAGGGCCTACAATGTGCTAAGTACTTTACAAAAATTATTTCATTTGACCCTCATGACAACCCTGTCAGGTAAGTGCTATTATTATACTCATTTTGCATTTGGGTAAACTGAGGCAAACAGAGGCTAAGTGACTTGCCCAGGGTCACCAGCTAGCATCTGAGGTCAAATTTTAACTCAGATCTTCCTGACACCAGGCCTGGCACTCTATCCACTGTGCCACCCAGCTCAGGAGAAAGGTCATTACTAACAGTGACTGAGTCAGAGAAAGCTTCAAGGTGCCATTTGAGTTATTTAGGAAATGAATATACTTGGGAAGATAAGGGGATAGGGGACATTCCAGGTAGAAGAAACAATGTAAACAAAGGCATAGAGGCAGGAAAGCACAGCACATGGTTAGGGACAAAGAGGAAATCATTTCATCAATGGTACAGAGCTTAGAAAAGGAAATAATATGAAACAAGAAAAAGTTAGAGTGACACCAGGTTATGGCGTGTTTTGAACACCAAGCAAAGGAGTTTAAACTTAACTTGAAGGCATGATAAGAAAATATCTGACATAACATTCTTACCACCATTTACTTAAGATGAACAGGTCACATAACTAGCTAAGGTCCGTAAAACCAAGCTGACATCAACTTTAGCATTAGGTTAGTTTGCAAAGTCTACTATATCCCTGCTGTTTAGTGACTAGTTGACTATTTACCTAGATTAGATCTTCCCTTTCATCTATCTGTTCTTTGATGTGTAAATCATGACCTTCCCCTTCTGCCTTTGGTAAAATTCCACTATATTCATCTTGCCTAAGTAACTAAAATCCACTTAAGGTTGCTGAAAACGGTTGCTCACTGATTTTTGTGTATAGTGAGTGTATGCTCTGAGTATATAATAAACTGGTTTTTTCCAAATCTCTGCATGTTGATGGTTATGACTGGCAGCAGTACCTATCAAAGAATCCTTGGATAATTTCTGTCAAAATAGTGAGTAGTTTGCTGCTGAAGATTTTTGAGTAGGTCAGTGATATGACTAGTTTTAAACCTTCTCACTAAACTTACTTTAAGTAAGGGCATTCTGGAAGTAATCCAAAGGATGGATTGGGTGTGGGGGGAGAGGGGGAGTGAAGGTGGAAAGATCAGTAAGAGAGGTAAGAGGAAAAACAAGAATGGATATCTTTGAAGCCAAAGGAGGGGAAAAAAAGATCTAGTAGGAGGGAATGGTTATCAACAATGTCAAATACTTTAGAGAGGTCAAGGAGAAAGAATTAAGACTGGAGAAAGGCCAGGACCTTTGAGGGAAAAGTTTCAGTAGTCTGATGAGAGAAGACATTTTGCATGTGGTAGCGAGGAAGTGAAGGCAGCAGGAAAATCCCTTTGTAACCTCTAAAACTCTACATAGATGTGGGCTATCTTAATAGTGGCATGCTGGTAAATGTTTAATAAACAGCTTTCTGGGGAAAAAAATGCGCCCATGACACACATTTAAGTTTGTTCTGCATTATAAACATTTCCCTCATCACTTTCTCAAGTCTAGACAGTCCACAAAACAATAAATCAAGTCCTGATTTATAGTGTTGGCTGATTTCCGAGGTGAAAACGATCACAATGAAAATTTAACAAAGGGCTCAGGAGCTGGCTCCAGCACATGCCTGATTATCTACCTATGAGGTGAAGACAACTTTTTAAAGTTGAGCAGAAAAGGAAAGAAATATATGAGACATGGCTATGTGGGATACAAGTGTTAAGAAAAGGCTTTGTTAAGGAACTGGGGAGACCTAAGAATAATCATAGGTAGGTGGGAAGAGGTCCATGGAGGGGGGAAAGAGTGAAGACTGATAGGAGATAGAGGACTGATTGCCAGAACAAGGTCATAAAGGAGTTGAGTGGCAATGAAATCGATGACACAGATAGAGGAATTAGCCTTAATAAGAGAAGTAGAGCGACCTCTTCTTCTGATTCTCTTCTGGTATTGGGGTGTCCTTCCAGCAAGGACATGGAGTATTCTACCACTTAGGAAAGTGTTTCCTTTGTTCCATATAACATCTGTTGCATCTCTTACTAGACTGAACACTTTGAAAGCAAGGACCACATTTTATTTAGCTTCATGTTACCCATAGCATCTAACAAAATGACTTGAACATAGTGATACTCAACAAATATTCACTGAATAAATGAATAATAAAACCAAGGACAAGGAGTAACTGTAATTTCGCTGATATAGGGAACTTCTGGATAAGGAAACTCCCATCATTATACAGCATTTTCTCTGTAACTTAGAGTTTTAGAGAGTTGTTGTAAAGAATACAGGATTCTCCCTAACCTGCTAAACAAAGAAGCCAAGGGAAGCTCAAAAATTCCTAAGAGAGAAGCTGAGTCACCCCTTTAGAGTAAGACCAGCAGGGGCAGCTAGGTGGCGCAGTGGACAGAGCACCAGCCCTGGAGTCAGGAGGACCTAAGTTCAAATCCAGCCTCAGACATGTAACACTTACTAGCTATGTGACCCTGAGCAAGTCACTTAACCCCATTGCCTAGCCAAAAAAAAAGATTATAGAGTAAGACCAGCAGCAATGACTCAGTGTCTTCTACTAGTAGGGAGTTTTAATAGCAACTAGCCTTCAATTACTCAGGAGCTTTTTCTCTCCTTATTAGCATGAATCAGCACCAAGGCCAAGACCAGGCTTCTCTACCCCTTCTCCCAATAGCTAGTCCTTTATGACTAGATGTTGTTTGTCCTTCATTTTCGAAGACGACCATGATATCAGGGAGGTGATGCCATGACTTGCAAGTGAATTGCATTTAAGTGAGGGAAGGCTGTGCAGTCACCAGCCTCACTCTCTCTTCTGGAGCCATCAGGGTCCAGTGACCAGATTTTGCTCTTCAGGAAGAGAAAGTGCCTCATTACCTCTAGGGCCTAGTAGGGCCCAGGGCAGCAACAGGGTCTGCAATTCCCTTGAGAGTCCAGAGAACCTGACCAGTTAATACCCTCCTTTCTCATTGTCCTTTGTTTTTTATGTACCCTGCCCCCAATAAGGCTGGCTTGCTTTACTGTCCTATTGAGAGTACTACATTTCCTTCTACTGGACTTTGATATTCCACAAACCTTCCTGAGTCTGTGTAAAGACAATTATCTAGAGCACTGGGTGATTAAATGACTTACCCAGAGTCATACAGACAGTATGTGTCAGAAGCAGGACATGAACCCAAGTCTTCTTGGCTCTGAGGCCAGTTCTCTATCCAATATGTCATGCTGTTATCCACCATATAAATGAATACACTAGGGTTCACCATGTCTTATTCCAGAGGTATACCAGTACTGAGGGGCCTAAATCAACCTTTCATTCTTTACCGAGGTGATAAGGCTACATTGGTTTCTACAACCTGTGACTTCTTCAATACTGAAGGAACACTCATTCCTGAACAGGGGTACTCCATAAATATTGGCCACTGTCCTATAATAATAATATAAATAATACAGTGAGGCTACATACTAACTTAACTAAGGCTACCAGTCAGGCAGCAATAGAACCCATTTTAAAGCTTGTAACCCCCCAGTTCCCTACCCACCACCAAATCCCCAAGCCTACTGACAGCCCACTCCACAGATGTTTACAAAGATGATTTCCAAGAGTGGCACAGTGACAGCAACAGCTACAATCCAGCAAGCTTCCCCAGAGTAGGAAGTTGATGAGAACCTTGTCCAAATGAAACAGTATTTAAGTGGGCATCTCATAATTTTCTGTGTCTGCACACAATACACTTTTGAGGGGGAAATGTTGAATATCATCACACAGCCTGTTGTTTTTCAAACTAGTGATTGTTTTGAAAAAGTGTTTTCAAAACAATGTGCCATTTGATTGAAATTGACTTTCCCCATCCCCAAATAAGTTTACATGTAGATGCTATGTAAGTTGAAATTTGGCAATGACACTATAGACCCCTCTTGGAGACAGCATGGTATACTAGAAATGGTACTGAACTTGGAGTTGGGAAATCTGGCTTTGAATCCCAGAAGTTACTCTTATCACCCATGATCTCTATTGCCACATGGTCCTGTAGGATCAGCATCTACATTGCCAAAGGGCCTGATTCTATAATTATTTCATAAATTTGGAGTCAGTCATATAATTTGTCTGAATGGGATGGGAAAATTAAAGCAAAATGGATTTCTCTTTGTTTATACAGATATAACTCAAATGGGCCAGGTATATACAGAATCAATAGTTGACATTTATATTACACCTTAAGTTTTGCAAAGCATTTATGTTGATGATGATGATGATGATAGACATCCCTTCCTTTTGGATAGTGGTCACAGGGAGGCTAATTAAGATATTATTAAAATAGTCTATATAAATGATGATGAAGGCCTGAACCAAAGTGACTGTGGTGGGAGTAAGGAGAAGCCAACAAATTCCAGAAATGTGAAGAAGGTAGAATCAACAAGGTTTGGCAACTAATTGGACACAGGTAGTAAGGGAGAGTGAAAATCAAGAACATTTCCTAAGCTCAGAACCTGAGAGACTAGAAAAAATGGTGGTGGCCACAAGAAATATAGGCAAGTTTAGAGGAAAGGAGATTTAGGAAGAAAGAAAATGAGTTCTGTTTTGCACATGTTAGTGGAATTGTGAGACTGGGGCTCAGAAGAAAGAAATGAGTTGGACATGCAGATTTGAAAGTTATCTTCATGGAGCTGATTGAGTAAACAAATGGGATCTCATGATATCACCAAGTGAAAGAGCTTAAAGAAAGAAGGGAGCTCCCAGGACAAAATCCTGGGATACAGTCACACATAGGAGTCCAGCTATGGGCAATGATCTTACAAAAGTGACTGGGAGGAATCAGTTTGATGCATAAGAAAAGAATTATAACCGAGCAGTGTCATGGAAGCCCAGGAAAAAAGATACACATGAGGAAACTGAGGCTCTTGGAGGTTAAGTGATTCACCCAGGGTCATAGAGCCAGGAAGTACAACAGTATAAGACAAAATTCAAACCCAGGTCTCCTAACCCCAAATCTAGCACTCTTTCCAAAGTGCTATGTTATGTCCAAGGAATGTCTTTCCCTTGCTGACCAGGTGCTTCTACAGGTTCTTTCTACAGGTAGAAACTCTGAAGTTTCATCTCACACTTCTCAAATTAACAAAGGTGATAAAAGATCCTAATTTGGTGGGGAAGGGAACTGGGAGGCACAGATAATACAAACTCAATGAGATGTTGCAAGCTTGGATCTATAATCCGAGCCTATAAAAATGCCCTCGTATGACGTTATGGAAAAGTGATATATGTGTTTTTTATCTTTAATGCTTTCAAATGCTTTGCACTGTACATTTTTCATGCTTTTAGCTTAATTTTTTAATATTGTTGTGTATGCATCACATAAAGTGGCTTTGGCATTTTTCATTTTTTTCCTTTTTGTACTAAAAGCTTGTTGCATACAAGAAACCTTCCAAATTTATGGATTCAGGATTTGAGATTTGAAATATTCATTACCTCTTGTTCCCTAGTGCCAGCCCTTTCAGCCCCTAATCCCTAGTCCTTTGCTTATTGCTACTGCTGCTGTCTATTCATGAGCCTTAGGCATACTCTCCATGTGAAAAGGAAAATGAATAAGCTGTAAAAACTATTTTGCATCAAGGTAATCCTTTCTCCTTGATATAATCAGAAGGGGAAAAAAAAGCATCCAAAAAGGGGGAGCTTTAGAGGGAAAGTAAAACTATAGATGAAAATATTTTGAATGAAGAACAAATATTTGTATATTCTTCTTTTTGAGGGTATCACTAGAATTTATTCCTCAAAAATGTGGGAGAATATCATATTGAATAGTCAATAAACATGCGACTATTAAGCACCTACTATGTGTCAGACACTGTGCTAAATGCTAAGGTTACAAAAAGAGGCAAAAGACAGTCCCTGCCCTCAAGAAGCTCACAATCTAATGGAAAGGACAACTGTCAAAAAAAAGTATGAACAAGCTATATTCATGATAAATATGAAATAATTAACAGAGGGAAGGCAGGACTATAATTAAGAGGAGTTGAGAAAGACTTGCTGTAGAAGATGAAATAGTAATTGGGACTTGAAGGAAGCCAGGAGTTGGAGATGAGGAGGAAGAGCATTTCAGGAATTAGGGACAGCCAGAGGCAATGCTAGAGATGGAATAGATAAGCTAAATCAGTTTATGGCATAAAATTCTCATCACATATTCCCCTGCTGCTGTGCTTGTAACATTCAAATATTCAGGAAGGATGCTGACAAGCCAAAGTTCCTCCAGAAGAGGATGACCAGGATAACATGGAGATCCACAACTATGAGGATTAGCTAAAGAATCTGAGGGAGTTTGCCTAAGAAAGGAAAGGCTTGGGGGTCATGAGATCTGTCTTCAAATATTTGAAGCACTGTCATGAAAAAAAGGATTTTGGCTCTACATGGAATAATTGGGACCAATGGGTAGAAGTTAAAAGGAGATAGATTTTTGACTCTCATTCAACAATAATGAAAATTTCCTAAAAATGAGAACTGTTCTCTCTCTATACCATTTCACTTGGTGATCTCATCAGCTCGCCTGGATTCAATTATCATCTCTATGCTAATAATTCTCTAATCTATTTATCCATCCCTAACTCCTCTTCATATTTTCACTCTCACATCTCCAACTGCATGTTAGACATCTCAAACTGGATGCCCTGCATCATCTTAAATTCAATATGTCCAAATACAACTCATTATCTTATCCTTCCTTTCAAACTTTCTTGTTACTGCCAAGGGTGCCACCATCCTCCAGGTCCTCTAGACTCACAACCTAGGTGTCATCTTCAGCTTTCCGTACCCAATCTATTGCCAATGTCTGCGGATTTCATCTTTGCAACATCTCTTGAGTGTGGTCCCATCTTTGTTATTGCCACCACCCAGCCCCTCATCTCAGGCCTAGACTACTGCAGCAGCCTGCTGGCTGGTCTGCCTGCCACAGATCTCTCCCTACTCAAGTCCATCCATTCAGACGACAGATTACTTCCCTAAGATAAAAGTTGACTATGTCACTCTCCACCCACCCTAACTCCCAAAATCCAATGTCCAATGACTTCTTATCACATCCAGGATCAAATGAAAAATTCTCCTTGGTGTTCAAATACCTTCATAACCTCACTCCCCACCCATCTACATTTCCAGTCTTCTTACACCTTACAGCCCACCACACCCTTCATGTACTCTTCAATCCAGCCTCCTTCCTGTTTCTCTAACAAGACACTCAGTCTCTTGGCTCTGGACATTTTCTCTGATTGTTCCCCATACCTAGAATGCTCTCGCTCTTCATCTCTGCCTCCTAGTTTCTCTGGCTTCCTTCAAGTCCCAGCTAAATCCTACCTTCTACAGGAAGCCTTTCCTTAATTCTAGCACCTTCCCTCTGCTGACTTCAAATTTACCCAGCATATAGCTTGTTTAGATGGATGTTTGCATGTGGTCTTCCCCCTTAGATCATAAGCTCCTTGGGGGCAGGAATTTTTTTTTTGCCTCTTTTTGTATCCAAAGCACTTAGCACAGTGACTGGTACTTAGGAGGCACTTAATAAATGTTTATTGATTGACTTTCCTTCTATATTTTCTCTCGATCTATTTGTCTCTAATTTTTTTTCCCCTTTATCTGGTTAAAAAGTAGAACTCCAGTAGGCTTCAGTATTCTTGGAAGTTATCAAATAGAGTTTTAGGTTTTCTGCTCTTAATTTTTAAAGTGAGAATGTTTTCTACTTCTATTTTTTAAGCCAGTTTGCTTTGGACATGTGACTTTATAGCATTTCTTTTTTTAAGTATGTGCCCATTGATAGGAAAAGTGTTGAATCTCTCTCTTTTTTCAATTGTTTATTCATTCATTCATTTATTTTAGATCTCAAAGTAAGAACACGTTTGTGAATTTTAGAGTCAAATAGACAACAAGTAACATGGTGTAATGGATAGAGAGCTAGGCCTAATGCCAAGAAGATCTGGGTTCAAGTCCTGCCTCTAACACATACTGGCGGTGTAACCCCAAGTAGGTCACTTAACCTTGCAATATTGTAGCCAACTCTGCAAGACCATAAATGGCAGAGAAGGTGCTGGCCTGCACTGGCAGAAGGAGTTTCTTCATCTGGTAATTTCCGATACCAATAAAATCATGAGACCCGTTCCTATTCAATAATCATTATCTCAAATTAGATAATATTTGTAAAAGCACTTGTCACGGTGTCCAGCACACAGCAGGTGGCTATAAAAATGTTTATTCCCTTCTTCACCCTTCCACATTCCTGTAGAAAACAGAAGAAGGCAATGATTAGGAATGTTTCCATCAGGAATACTTGAACTAAAAAAGGCTTGAAGGGGTTTTTTGATCTGTTTTTAATTTCAGGTGCAATATGTGAGAATTTGTAATATTAGTAATTATTTTTGTTTGTTGTTTTAAATATACTTATTATTTATTTTTAATATTCATACTTTAAATTTTTTGAGTTCCAAATTCTCTGCCTCACTCCAGTCCTACCCCACCCTTTGAGAAGACAAGCAATATGATATCAATTATACATGGGAAATCATACAAAACATATTTCCATATTAGCCATGTTGCCAGAAAAAAAAAAAGCAGGAAAAGTAAAGAAAGTGAAAAAATTATACTTCAATCTTCACTCAGAATTCATCAGTTCTCTCTTGAGATGTATGGCATTTTTCATCATGGGTCCTTTGGAATTATCTTGGATCAGTGTATTGATCAGAGTAGGTAGCTAAGTCTTTCACTTGCATCATTACAATACTACTGTTACTATGTATAGTGTTCTGGTTCTGCTCAATTCACTTTGCATCAATTCATATATGTCTTCCCAGGTTTTTCTGAAACTATCTCCCTTGTCATTTCTTAGAGCACAATTAGTATTTCATCCCATATACCATAACTTGTTCAGCCATTTCCTAATTGATGGACATCCTCTCAATTTCCAATTCTTTGCCACCATAAAAAGAGCTGCTATACATTCTCCCTTACACATATATCCTTTTACCTTCTCTTGGGTCTGTTTGGGATACAGACTTAGTAGTTGTATTGCTAGGTCAAAGGTTATGCACAGTTTTATAGCCCTTTGGGTATAGTTCCAAATTGTTGTCCAGAATGGTTGGACCAGTTCATAACTACACCAATAGTTCATTAGTGTCCCAATTTGTCCACATCCCCTCCAGCATTTGTAATTTTCCTTTTCTATTTATGTTAGCCAATCTGACAGGTGGTATTTCAAAGTTGTTTTAATGCAGTTCTCTATTCAACAGTTATTTAGAGCATTTTTTCAAATGACTGTAGAGAGCTTTGATTTCTTCTGAAAACTACCTTTTCATATGCACTGACCGTTTATCAACTAGGGAATAGCTCTTATTTTTATAAATTTGACTCAGTTCCCTATATATTTGAGAGATAAGGCCTTTATCAGAGAAACTTGCTGTTAAAATTTTTTCCCCAGTTTCCTGCTTTCCTTCTAATCTTGGCTGTATTGATTTTGTTTGTACAAAAACTTTTCAATTTAATGTAATCAAAATTATCCATTTTACTTCCCATCTTTTGTTTGGTCATAATTCTTCCCTTACCCATAGATAACAAGTATGATCTTCCATGTTTCCCTGATATTAATAATTCTTGAGACATTTTTCAATCACTGAATCACAGTATTCACTGAAGCCACTGTGAATACATTTGAAACCTTGGTTGAGAAAGTATTCCTTCCTCTCAATTTGCTTGACAGGAAATAGGGTTGAATCTGCAAGGCATGCTTCCTAAAATTCTTGCTAGACATTATGCTTGCAATGCAAGTAACTAAAAAGACTATTGTCTTTTTAGGGCAAAATAAACCCTCATATGCGGATAGATTATAGCTCAGACTGCAATGATACCTCAATTAATGAGTCCTCAGGAAACCAGTCTCTTTAGGGTAGTCAGCCATTTGATTTTTTTTTTTAATTTATGAAGCATAGCTGCTTACATGGATTAATTTAAGGAGGGTCTAAACAGAACTGGTCCTGAATCAAAGGGCAATGTGTTCAAGCAGCTTCTATCTAGCGGGACACATCCATGCTCTAGATCAGTTGACCAGGCTGATGTCAAAAGAGGAGGCAGAAAACTGGAATGCTAGGATACAAAGTAGTGAGAGGAAACAAGAAGGACAGGATGAAGAGAGATAGACTAATAGGGCAAGATCCATGTGCATGGTCCCTTCTCCCTTTTTTAGGACAGAGGAGGCAGTGATCTCCCGTAGGTACAAAGTGGCCAGTACACCTGGGTCGTTGATTCCTTTTCTGTTAAGCTCAGCAATCAGAATCAACACAATGCATGCAGGGAGCCAACATTTGCAGGTCAATATTCCTGTAGCTATCTGAGCCAAGAGCAGCCCAGTGCTCAGCCCGGTACTGCCCCATCCCTCGAGTAAGTATGACCGTCCCCTGGACACACAAACACCTGCTTCCCTAGCATCTTTTGGGGATGACTGTGATCATTGCTCTCACCATGTCCCCACAGTGGCAGAATATGGCAGCTTTATTTCAAACAAGTGAATTTCTTGATTTCTTTCCCTGCAGCTCAGGAGCCAGAGGGACAAATGGTGAGAGTAAGGCTTTGCTTTGGGGGATGGCTATTGAAATTTGCTGCAGTTTCTGCTACTAAAATTGCTACTGCTGAAGTTACCAGGTTTGTACTAATTAAGCCGTTTGGGTTTTTGATTACAGTATGAGGTCTAAGTGATTTATTAGGGGGACTGGATCTGAGAGGAAGTAGGGAGTGTTCTGTGTTTCCAGTGAGATGGGAATGAATAAGCCACAGGGAGAAGGAGAAGTAATAAGAGAAGAAGATTCTCCTACCCCACCCCCAGATACTGTCCAACCCTCTGCCATTACATTAGCATAACAAAAGCATCTCCAGATAAAGCATCTTTCTCTACCCAGTAGAAGACAAATAAAAACAATCTCCTGGCAAAATTATGAGGCTGGCAAAATTTATCTTCATCATTTCTAAGCTTCTTTCTACATCCTTTGCTTCCTCAAGCACAAACCCTCCCCCAATTTAAGCATCCAGTCCCCTTCTACTCTTTGAATTTCTCTTCCCTGTCAGAACAGCAAGAGATCTAAGCATCAATAGTCACACAGTGACTATTCACTGTCTTTTTTCCTATCAATGAAATTTAGTCAATCAATAGACACTTATTAAGTACCTCCTATATGCCAGGCACTATTTACTGGTGATAGAAAGAAAGGGGAGACAGTCCCTGATCTCAAGGAGCTCCAGTCTAACAGGGGAGACAACATGAAAAAACTATGTACAGACAACCTATATTCAGAACAAATCTGAAATAATCAAGAGAAGGCACTAGAATGAAGGAGAGTTTTCTTGTAGAAGGTAGGATTTTATTCGGGACTTGAAGAAAGTCATTTTTGTGTTTCCTCAACATGAACTTGAAAAGGCTTTGCCCTTTCTTAAGAGAATTTTGGGGCTAGTAAGTGGGGAGATCTGTTGGAGGAGTGGGCAGGACAATCCACGAAATCACATTAGGACAATTCATAAACCCAAACCCAAAGGCCAAAGTGATTAAGAAAATGATAAAGGGTAAATGAAAAGATGAACAAAGCTTACCAGAGAAGGCCCTCTGCTCCCCTGAGAATGAATCTAGGGTCCAAGCTTTTAGGGGCCTATTCTGGAGTCTAAGAAGTCTGTGTATCTTCTTAATTTGTGTGGAAAAAATGGATAAAACTTGTATGCCATGAGTTTGGGGAAAACACCTTCACACCCCCCTCCAAAAAACATAAACTTAGAGTTTAAAGAAATGGAGCTACAGGGTTCTATAGAGACAGACCCTCAATCTGTATTTTATTCAACAACAGATTAAGATCTTGAACTTGTCCTCACTATTTTAGAGTCCTCTGCCTCTAGCAGAATGTGCTGACATCAAAATGTTAACATATATTTTATATTATACATATTATAGGGATACTAACATAACATTAGCATATTAACACCAGCATATTAACTGGAGACCTCCTGCTCCACCAGGATATTCTGATGGTACTGATTACCAAGAAAACATCTCCCCACCTAAAATAAATCTAATCTTTGGCAATTCCTGAGACCCCAAGGTTAACATGTTTTAACCCCAAGGTTAGGACATTCTCCCCAAAACTACCTGACATCCTGTCCTTATTACTCTGCCTCTCAAATAATGGAAAGTGGCTGAGCAGCCTCACCTGATGGGCTCTTTTGGCAGCCAGTAATGTCACTCTAAGGCTGTGCAATACCACATATGTGTATATGTGTGTGTATGGATGGATGTAAGTGTGTATGTATATAAAAGCTACCCATCAGCTGATGATAATCAAATAGTTTACCTTCTAGTCTTGTCTCTTGATTTATTGACCTCCACCCAAATGGACCAAGTGGGAAGAATTACTCTCCAATAGGATCTTGGGACCTCTGAGTTGAGGAGTTCCCCAATACTGGCTTCTGCTAGGACCTAAACTGGGCCTAAAAGCCCAAAGAGATAAAGTGGCCTGCCCAAGGTTACACAGTAACATGATGACAGAGTTATAACTAGAACTCAGGTCTCCTAGATCCTAAGGCAGCTGGTGGTACAGTGGTTAGAGCACTTAACCTGGAGTCAAGAAGACCTGAGTTCAAATCTGACCTCAGATACTTACAAGCTGTGCAACCCTGGGCAAGTCACTTAACCTCTATTTGCCTCAGTTCCTCGTCTGTAAAAAGGGGATTAATAAAAACACCTACCTGGCAGGATTGTTGTGAGGATCAGATGAGATTAAGATTTGCAGAAAACACTTAGCATCGTGCTTGGCACAAAGTAGGCACTTAATAAATGTTTATTACCTTCCTTATCCAGGTGTCTTCACTTCATCACATTTCCCAGATGGAAATTTAATATTTTTCTAATCTACTTGATATTGTTTTACTATGTAATTATACGTTTATCTCTCTTTTTTTTTTCTTTTAATGTAAGGCAATGGTTAAGTGACTTTATCAGAGTCACACAGCTAGTGTGTGTTATGTGTCTGAGGTTAGATTTGAACTCAGGTCTTCCTGACTTCAGGACCAGTGCTCTATCCACTGCCCCACCTAGCTGCTCCCTGTAATGATATGTTTACAATAGCACCTCTTGCTTCCTTTCTTACATTCAAGAATGTATCCCTGTGCCTTCTATATTATTTCTCCCTCTGGTAATAAATTTTCTGCAAAGAAGTATGCTGTTAAAATGTATCCCCTTCATTTAAACAGATATTATCATTTAATACATGATCCAGGACAATTACTTCTTTTCTATTAAAAAAATACTTTATTAAAATTAATTATTCAACTTATCTCTACAAGAGATAGTCATACCTGCAATCTGTAGGAAGACTAAAAAGAAATAACGTGGCATGGTAGTTCCCTCACTTAATATCATCAAGGGTTATCAACTAGTACTTAACTTAATCTTGTGTTGCACATAATTTACTTTCTAGTTAGAGGCCCTCACAGCTAGCAACTGAACTTTAATGCTTCTGATATTGTTTAAAAGAAAAAAAATAGTCCTCCAGACTTAATAACTGGCTATTTTTTTTAAAACAAAGAATCACTTTTGTTGGGCAGGTAGGTGGTATAATGGATAGAGGCATCAGGAAGATGTGAGTTCAAATCTGGCCTCAGACCTTTATTAGCTGGGCAAGTCACTAAACCTTGTTTGCCTCAGTTTCTTCATCTGTAAAATGAACTGGAAAAGAAAATGGCAAACCATTCCAGTATCCTTGCCAAGAAACCTCCAAATGGGGTCAGGAAGAGTTGGAAATAACTGAATAACAACAAAAATCACTTTTGTTTCCCTAGCTCTCCCTCTGAGTTCTACAACATAATTTCCTGCCACTTCTCTGTTTCCTTTCTTGGGAAAAAACACTGATGTCCCAGCTACCATCTGAATGGGCTTTACTAGAATGTAAACTCCTTGTTTTATTTCTATCTTGGTATCCCGACAGTGCCTAGCACACAGCCTTGTACATTTTTTGCTGAGGGGGGAGGGGGACAGTTTAGAACCTGTAATTTTATCAGTGAAGAGAATTCCTGGTGAGGAAACACTCTCTATCAATGCAGATGTGTAGAAGAAAAACAACCTTGTTATTGGAAGGTACAACTGGAAAAAAAAATTAACCCCTCTTTTGCTTAAGGTAAAATACACAAAACCTAAATGAATTGCTCTTCACCCCATTCTACTCTAGACTGAATACACAAAGCTTAGCTACCTCCATCATGCTTGGCCTGAATACGCAAAGAAGTCTTTCCAAACTTTGGGAGCATGTAATCCTACAAATGTTGCACCCAATGTTTGAGCATGGATTTTTCCAGAGCAGCTTCCTTAAAGGGATAGGCTACATACCAGTGGTCCATTCACATGCCACAGAACGCTGCTGATTGGCCAGGTACTCTAAGTAGGCTCATAAAAGCTATATGAGCCAAAATCTATATCCAAGGAAATTGAAGCTGCTGTGAGCAAGTTTTACCTTCCTTGGTGTGCTAATAAATTTCTTTCCTTTCAGTTTGGCTGCTCACTCGATTTGACCTCCAGTCCTGAGGACTGTCAGGTGAGAGAGATTCACCCTAGAGAGAGGACCTCTAGGAACCCAGGCTGAGAAATTCCCCAAGGATATCACCAACTGTTGTGCAATTTTGCATATAGTAGGTGCCTAATAAGTAGATGTTGAATTACATCAAATCTTTGATTCTTTTCTTCTCTTCTATGTCTCCTTATGGTTCAAAACTCCAAAAAAAACCAACAACCATGGTTGATCAATATAGTTGGTGTTGCCTCACTGGGTCTCACTTTCTAATAATGCTTCAAAAGGCATGGTAGTTAACTGGATGAGTAATTGTTATTAACATAACAATACTCTTCACTCCTCTCCCTCCTCATTCCACTATCTATCTACGTTCTTTTTAAAATTAAATAATTTAAATTGTTATAATTGTCGTTCATGTTTTCCCTCTAGTTAATTTCCAACCAACGCTTAGAGTGAATCACTTTTTTAACTCAAGTTTCTAGGGTTTAACATTTAATGAATTTCTTTGCTAAAGATTGCTTTCACTTCCTCCTTTTTCCTTTGAGGAGAAGGGGTCAAACCTAGGTTCTTAAGGTTACACTCACTTTCACATCTGTACCTTTTAAATATATTTTTAAAAGAAGTCTTTAAACATAACCAGACATTAGTTACTGAACAGGAGAACAGTAATAGGCTAAAGTATTCTTCTTATTCAATTTTCACTGAATACCACTCTGCTTCCATGGTTTCAGCAGTCTTCCTTTCTATTTTGCTCTTGAGGAAAGTGGAATAAACAGCTCATCCATTTGAAGTGGCCTGCCTGGGAAAGAATGAGTAGTCAAGGCTCAGACTGAAACTCCCTTTTCTTAGTGGAACAAACAACCTCTTCCATCCCTCTCATTTCCATGACTTTGCTGAAAAGGCAAAACCCTTCTCCCACTGACCACCTCTGCATCCTGCACTGCATACGCACAGGGCACATACTTGTAATCTATGCCTCTTCTTAGCAGGGTTCAGCTGGTGGAAGAATCATAAATATCACAGCTCTGACAGCAAACCAGCCAAGCAGGAGGTCAGATCTGGCTTTTCACTGGAAAGCGATGAGCTCATGCCTACTCTCAGGGGACTGAGGAAGTGGAGACAGATCAAGACATGGGGAGACAGAGATAGAGAAAGGCGCAGAGTGATGAGAGCGATGAGAGTGATGAGAGATCAGAGACAAGAGCTTAAGGAGGCTGCCCTAGTGTTTTCTCAGTGACACTTTTGATATTAGTCCCCAGGCTAGAAGGAGGCATCCATTTACTTTAAATTAAGCATTCTGTATCAGGCAGTTGTTGTCCTGAGAGCAAAGGGCGACGAGACAATAAACAGAGCTGGAAATCCCTCATTCCTGTTTCCTCAAAGACAGAAAAGAAACGATCACTCATGAGTCACTGAGGTGGTAATTGCTAGGAAAGATTTAGCAGTACCTTTCTCTTTCACCAAGATGTGCAGGAGACTCTCCTGCTGCCTTCTATTTTGCATGGAACTAAAGAAGGAGTCATTAGTGAAATGACCTGTTCTGCAGAATTTGTCACCTTTTAACTGGTTATCTTGGCTCCCTATACACATAGCCTCAGGCCTGATGACAAAGTCTGTGTCAATTTTATACACACACACACACACACACACACACACACACACATATCATAGATATAGATAGATAGATAGATAGATAGATAGATAGATAGATAGATATAGATATATAGATATATTATATATATATATATAGATATAGATATAGATAGATAGATAGATATAATAGGCTGTATTTAGACTACAGCAAACATCTGGAGAAAAATTAGAAAATTTAGGGAATTGCCCAGATGTTTCCAAATATCTGAATGTTTGGTTTCAGATTCAAACACCCAGATGACTAGGTTTTCCACTTTTTAGTTAAACAGATTTTTTAAAAATCTAGTCAAAGCAGCTGTTTGGCACCATGCGAAATAAACATGAGCATGATTGACTAAATTCTTTATTTAACTGATTGTCTTACACAATGTCTTAAGCAATGTTAAGACAGCCAGTCAATACAGTGGGCCAAAAATAATTGCATCAAAATGCCAGGCACAATAAGGACATGGACCAGACCTGTGGTTTCAATGATATAGGGAACTATCAGCTGAGGAAAGTCCCTCTATCAATGCAGATCAGAAACCTCTCTGCAATTTAGAGTCTTAAAGAGTCACATTGAGAGGCTGATTAACTTTCCTAGGGTGACACAGGCAATATATATATCAGAAGCCAGACTTGAACCCAAGTCTTTTTGGCTCTAAGGGCATCTGTCTATTCACTATGCAATTGTGAGGGCTGGGGAGGCCATACACCACATGACCAAATATGCAGTTCGTTTGACTTAATTTGTCACTTTTCAATTTGTCTTAGTATTGTATAGACGTACCCTAGATGGTATAGATTTGTCATAGCCAAAGACTGAATATAGGCCAAAAATCATGAGAAGAAAACATGGTCATCAAATCTGTGAATTATATTTCTGTTTATAGCTATATTTTCAGGTCTAATTGTTAGTTTCAGTAAGATCTTCTGCCTTGATTGAAGATGTCAAGATATTCAATACTTGAATATATGTATTTCTTCTAGAGAACAAGAATGAAGTTTTTAAACAACTCTTGTTCTCTAGAAGAAATACATATATTCAAGTGCATTCTCATTTGAGTCAGCATATAGCTAAGTTAGAGAAGAGAAGAAATAAAATTGGTAGATTTGTTCACTGTTCTTTCCTGCTGAGGATACTACCTGCCATTTTATCTTTAGCCATGATGCATGTTTTCCTACATTTGTCATGTCTTTCTCATGATATTGTAAGCTCCCCCAAGGCAATAAAAGCAAGAACAGTATTACAACTTTATAGCATCTACCATGATGCAGTGCAACCAGAAAGACAAGAAAAGTAGCACTGACCCTAAAATGTGATCATGTAAACTCAGAGCCCTGGATTTGGAGTCAGAATGACTAGATGCGCATCTCAGCTTTGCTCATTACTACCAGTAAAACCTTAGGTCAGTCTTTAGGCCTCAGCTTCTCATAAATAGAAATCTTCCCACTCCTGAGACTGTGGTGAAAGTGAACTTTGATAGTGTTAGTTGGATGCCACACGGCAGTCTAACTGCTTATTAACTATCATAGGACAAAAAATACTTGACTAAATTATATATACATACATATATAACTGAATTTTGTTAAATTGATTTGTGTGCATACATATATGTGTGTAGATATGTAGATATAGCCTTAACGATGGTATATTTTTGTGGATACTCAAGGGTCCTGTTTAATGCTGAAAATTCTTCCATTTTGTCTTGTGTTCCACTCTGTCCTCTGAACCCTGGGATACACTGCAGAAAGCATTCATCCTGGAAGATACTACATCCCCTTAATCTTACCTCTCCTAGAAGCCCCTCAAAACTCTCCAGGAAGCTATCTTCCTCTGGTTTTTCCCAGTCATCGATTTCAGTAAAAGCACTAGATGATTTACTTCCATAGGAGAGATGGAAGAAGGAGGGAGTCCAGAGTAACATTGATGGTACATCCTCAGAGTTTAGGATATTTTTCAAGAAGTGGAATATTCTATCAGGATGATTTGGTCCTCATCACCCATTTACTTTAGAGGCTCAAGGTCCCAGGGGAAGCTATTTGTCATTCCCACTTTATCTCTCATGCTTAGAAAGATAATGACGCTATTTGACTCAGCTTCCCCTGACTTCCTCAGAAGACACGGCAACTGGCTACTTTGTCAACCTACAGATAGCATATCCAATAGAAAAAAAGAACATCAAAAATGTCAATCAAAGTCAGGCCAATGGTACATCTGAACTAAAATTCTATCTTTGGTGGTGCTACTGGGAACATTTGTTGGGAAAATTTAGTTGTTATCTTCCATGTAATTGTCCTCACAATTTGGAGACCAATTCCAAACAACCTGACCCTTCCATGACCATTACAAGTTGTACTTTTCAGAAAGAGATAACGAAACCAAATTGCTTTATTGCAGAATGACTGCACCTTGCATCTGTCTTCAGCTGTGTGGTTCTAGCTTGAGGTCACATCAAAAATCATCATTAAATATATTGGCCTCAATATCAGTTTGCCTGTCCCAGTTCATTTCTGCCTCTCCCCTCACCTGGGATGTCTCTATCTCTCTCCTCTCTAATTGTTTCTTTGGGCAATAGGAATTTGACTAGGGGAGCCAGCTGTTTGGGTTCAGCTCTTGGGGCCTGTTTGACCTCATTGACAGCATCTGCTCTTTTAGTGATCCCAGCTTAAAGAATCCTGTAACTGTGGATCAGTGAATAAGTAATGATGATCATGGGAACCTTGCCATGCCTAGTTCAACACTTGTTACTTTCATGAAAAGATCTTTCTCATAGAGGTCACTGTTTATGAAATCATTCTTGTTGGAGTCATTAGCATCCTGCTCCCAAGCCCCTAATATTCCATTACATTTACTTTGTCTATAGTCAAGTCAAGAAGCATTCATCAAGCCCTTACTAGGTGTCAGGCCCTATGCTAAATGTATGCCTACAAATACAACCAAAAAAGACAGTGCCTGTCCTCAAAGAGCTTATATTCTAATGAGGGAAGATAACACAAAAAAGAAAGTTGAAAAAGGTGAGTGAGACTGACAGAAGGATCAACAGTGGGTTTAGTAGAGAAAGTCTAGTGTGTCAGGAGTGGAGCCTGGAGAGGAGTGAAGGTATGACTGGCTTCCTTGGGTGCTTTCCTTAAAGCGGAGGTCTGAGAGGAGCTGACCAATCAGAGGAAGGGCCCACAGGAGTGGAATGAGCCTCCAGAGTGAGAGAGCTGCTGTGGCATGATGGAGAGTTGGTGTTTGTATATGTTGTTTGTGTGTATGTATTACCTCTCCTTCCCAGTAGGATGCAGGCTCCTTAAGGTCAGGAACACTTCGGTTTGGTTTTCTTTCCTCTTTGTGTCCTTAGTGCCTAAAACAGTGCCTGGCACATAATAGGTAATTCATAAATTCCTGCTGAATGAATGTTTATTGAATTTGGGCATCAGCAATATGACAAATCCTCTGATTCTCTCAAAACTTCCTTTCTTAAAAACATTTCTACCCTGATGAGGGGAGGGAGGATGTTGTGGGAAAAGAGAAGTCAGACCAGCATTTCTCTATCAAGAGCCTAAGTTGGAGCGGAGGGAGAGAGAGAACCTGCATCCTCGAGGCCACATGTGGCCCTCTAGGTCCTCAAGTGAGGCCCTTTGACTGAATCCAAACTTCACAGAACAAATCCCCTTAATAAAAGGATTTGTTCTGTAAAACTTGGACTCATTCAGAAGGCCACACCCAAGGACCTAGAAGGGCCACATGTGGCCTTGAGGATGCAGGTTCCACACCCCTGCCCTAGATTACACTGTCCACGAAGGATCACACATGAGTGAACAACAACATTACTCCTTAATATCATTTCCTGACTTTATTTCTGCTAACATCACTCACCTCGGCTCTCCCCAAGCCAATAGATATTAAAGCCCTCTCCCTCCTCAAAATATCTTAAATTCACTTAACAATTTAAATTTTGTTTCCTTTCAAAGGAATAAAAGCTTCTTGTGGGCAAGAATCATTTACATTTTGACCTTTTGACCTCAACACCCAGCTTGGACCTTTGCAACTGAGTTTTTCATTACTAGTCCAAAGGCAAAGTCTAACACAGACTCTTCTGGAAACGACAAAAAATATAAATTAACCGAGTATGAATTAGTGAGCTTTTACTGAAGTACAGCTAATTCTACGTGCATTTTCAAAGATGAAAGGACAAAGCAAGTGACCTAGAATTCAAGAATGAAAATATTAAAAAGGTAATCTCCCGGAGGGCAGGCACTATTTCATTTTTGCCTCTGTAACCCCAGACCTTAGCATAGCGTCTGGCATATAGCAGGCATCTGATAACTTGATTGATTGTAATAAAAGTGATTTAAATAAGGATAAGAATTTATGTAATGCTTTATATTGTACTGTTATGAAGATCAAAAGAGATGATAACTGTGAAGCACTTAGCACAGTGCCAGGCACACATTAAGTGCTATATAAAAGTTAGCTATTATTATTTACATAGCATTTCTATAAAATTTACAAAGTGCTTTTGTATCCTCTCCACAATCCTGGGAGTCAAGTGCCAATTTCACAAATGAAGAAACTGAGGCAAACAGATTAAATGACTTGCCCAGAGTCACAAAGCTAGTATCTTGAGAACAGATTTCAGCTCAGGTCTTCCTGACTCCAGGTCCAGCTCTCTTACCTATTGCACCACCTAGCTACCTATATATAAATGTTGTTGTTCAATCTTTTTTCCGTCAAGTCTGACTCTTCATGACCCCATTTGAGGTTTTCATAGCAAAGATACTAGAGTAGTTTGCTGTTTCCTTCTCTAGTTCATTTTACAGATGAGGAAACTGAGGCAAACAGGGTTAAGTGACTTGCCCAGGGTCACACAGCTTATAAGTGTCTGAGGCCAGATTTGAACTCAGGAAGATGAGTCTTTCCTCATTCCCGACCTGATATTCTATCCACTGCGCCACCTAGCTGCCCTATATATAAATAACGGCATTTTTTGGTAGTAGTGTATATCCTTCACTTGGTGAATGGCTTAAAAAAATCAAGGCATATTAACATTCTAGAATGTTATATGATGACCTATATGAGAAATTTAGAGAAAGAAAGGAAGACATATGAATAATATAAAGAGGAGAAAAAAACAATAATATATACAGTGACTATAATAATATAAATAAAAATAACTCCAAAAGATATCAGAATCTAGGTCAAAAGCAATAACCAAAGCTGGGGACAGCTACATGGCACAGTGGATAGAGCACTGGCCCAGAAGTCAGGAGGACCTGAGTTCAAATGCAGCCTCAGACCAAACACTTGACACTTACTAGCTGTGTGACGCTGGGCAAGTCACTTAACCCCAATTGCCTATAAATAAATGAATGAATGAATGAATGAATGAATGAATGAATGAATGAATGAATGAAATAACCAAAGCTGGTTCCAAAGAAACATTTCCTTTCAACAGAGGCCTGGTAGGCCACAAGTGTTGAACTTTACATAGTTGTCAGTCATGGTCACTGTGTGTCAGACTAGTTTAATTTTTTAAATGTATTTAATTGGTATTACATATCATTAATATCATAATATATTACTACATAGGTGATTATTACTAACTGAGTATAACAAAAGACAAAATCCATCAGTACAAATCCAAAAGAGTTCGAGTCTGGGGGAGATCAGAGTTTTCAGGTTGAGGACCTCTTCGTGCTAGGTGTCTATTCAAAATTATTTTTCTAGTCTAGAATATCAGCCAGCTACAGTATATACTTAATTCAAAAGCCATTAATTCAGGATTTGAGATAATTCTAAAAAGTTGATATGATTCTTTTTGACTAAAAGGTTTCCAATTATGTGAATAATTAAGGACTCTTATGTCTATAATAAATGACTGTCTAAAGTAGACCAACTGGAAATGGTCATTTTCATTAATTTACTTCAATTTCCTTATTAATACCATTTTAATGTGTTGCCATTCCATTCCAGGGCCAAGATCTTCCCTTCTCTCCACACCTTCAGCTCCCCTTCAAGGTGAGGAATATTATGGGATTACAGTTTATCTCTTCTATATCTCAGTGGATAGAGGCATGGGTCCCTACAATCTGGAAAATCTGTGTGAAAAATTTTGGCCCTCCCTTCACACCAGCAAAGGAGTCTGAGTGATTATGATATTAAAAGATAATATATGTTGATATCGTATAATGCTATACATGTATTTTGTGCCTTTCTAAGCTTCTTGTGTCATCTGCTGGCCTTAGCATGTCATCTGTGGCTTCCGCAAAACTCCCCCAAAATTCCCATTTTATTTCTTGTGCCAACCTGCAATTTATCAAAACCTGGATGGGGAAAGTTGCAATGTGGGAAGGATAATTGTAGCTTCTGTCATCATAGCAATAATAAGAGAAGCTACTGAGGGGTCCTTAGTCTCTTTTCTGTCCTGTACTACTTTGGCAGTTTGGTGAAGCCTATGGACTCTTTCTCAAATTAATGTTTTTAAATAACTGAAAAAAAACCCAAGTTTTAGTTAGAGGTTAGTGAAAATAAAGATGAATTTTTTCCCATCTAACTTCATGGTACTCCTAGGATTTGTGGACCCCAAGCCAAGAAACCCTGTTATTATCTCCTTCCATACTGCCTTCCAACATGCCCAGTCTTCCCTGTCCTTAAAAACTTTTTGTTAGACCCTACCAGCCTTTCATCTATCTCTCACCTCTCTTTCTCAACCAAACTCTTTGAAAAAGCTGTCTACACTAGCTGCCTCTACTTCCTCACCTTTCACTGATTTCAAAATACTTTGCAATCTGACTTCCAACTTCATCACTCAACTGAAGCTTCTCTCTCCAAAGTTACCAATGATCTCTCAACTGCCCAATGTGATGGTAGTTTCTGCATCCTCATCCTTCTTGACCTAGTTGCTACATTTAATGCTGTAAACCACCCTCTCCTCCAGGATATTCTCTCTGGGTTCTTGTAATACTGCTCTATATTGTTTCTCCTCCTACCCATCTGACCACTCCTTCTCAGCTAGTTCATAATTCATATCAATCCCCTTGTGCATTCTACAAAAATCTGCCCAAAGCCTTTTCTCTTCCTCTATGCTCTTTCTTTTTCTTTTTTTTTCTTTCTTTCTTTTTTTTTTTGTTAGGCAATGGGGTTAAGTGACTTACCCAGGATCACACAGCTAGTAAGTCTCAAGTGTCTGAGTCTGGATTTGAACTCAGGTCCTCATGACTCCAGGGCCAGTACTCTATCCACTGTGCCACCCAGCTGCCCCCATGCTCTTTCTTGTTAATCTTATCAGATCCCATGAATTTAACTATGAACTCTGCAGATGACATAGCTATCTATCTACACATATATGTATATTTATACATATATATGTCAGTCAACAAGCATTGATGAAGTTCCTACTATGTGCCAGTATGCTAAACTATATATGTAATATAGGCACTCCATGTCTGCTGTCATGATTACTTGCCTCACATCAGACCCTAACCTACAATATAATCTATGCCCATAATAGATTCTCTGACCTCACACAGATAAGGGTCAGTCTTGCAGTACTTTCACTAATCACAAACTTTATTATGTGCCCCCAGCCAGGGCTTCCACCAGGAATACCAGAATTTGGTGCCTCATCAAAAGGAAAAGAGCCTTCAGTTCTCATGCACCTATTCAGATTAACTATACATTGAATATATGAATGTAGGCCAGGCTTTATTTAACCCAAACTAAATCCAAAAAGGATTTGCATCCAATAAGCAATCAAAACAATTTTCCTTACCTCTGCAATGGACTTCCATCTTCTCTATACATTGAATGACACTTATAATGCTTAAAAAAGGGTTAAGACCCCAACTTCCAACTCCCACAGAATCACTGGAGAGTTCACTTCCTTTGTATTTCCACAGAAGGCACAGGACCAATGCAGAATTTGGTCCAGGTTTATTTCTCTACATTGAGGCTTTGTTCTTTGCTACTCCTAGACTCTAGTTCCTAGTTGGTCCAGGAACATCTCTGCTTATTCCAAGAATTCATCCACCAAGTCCAGGAGACTTAAATTTTTCTGGGCTGGGAACTGTTCCACTGATCTGCCATCACCTCCATCCACTGCCATCTTCACACAGCCTTCAACTAACCCCAAGATCACCAATGACCAGTCTCATACTTTTCATTTTCTCAGCATTTACCATCAGCACGATCCACAACAAACACAGAACTGTGCTAGGCAATGCATATATGAAGAGGTCCAAGACATGGCTAGGAAGCATAGTATATAGTAGCACTGGAATTGGAGTGGAAGGCCTTGAACTAGAGACTCATTTCTACAACTTACTACTGATGTGACCTTGAGCAAGCCACTTGAACTTTTTGAGTCCCTGCATCTGTAAAAAAAGAGAATTAAAATAAAACATTTGCATCATCTATCTTTATATAGTTGTTTTGAGGATCAAATGAAACCCTGTTTGTGAAAACTCTTTGAAACAGTTGAGTGCTGTATAGAATTGTAATTAGGGCAGGTCACTCAGGGCTTGGCCCCAGGGCACTGACAGCAGTTGTCTTTCAACTTTACAAACAAAACAAAACAAAAATGGAAGAAAAAAATGAAAGAGAGCTTAACATCTAATTGACAAAAATAATTAGTTAAAGTGGAAGTTTACCAGAGGGTGGGAGGAGATGGGGTTAATACTTAGCCTATATCACTAGAGGAACTCTGCATAGACCTCAAACCAATGACCTGGGGACTTTGCCTCCTCCCACTCACCAGCAATCTCCCACCTGCTTCCCCTTCAAATTAGGCTATGCTTCATGCCGTTTGCCCTGGGCACAAAGATGCCTAGTTATTACTCTGCTGCTACATAAATGTCTTTTACTATGATATTGGCTTCAGGGAGTTTCCAATCTAATTGGGGAGAAAGGATAAAATCATTAAAAAAAGTTAATTTGTCTACATATAGTTTCATTGTTGTTGCTGGGTGGTTTCAGCCCTGTCTGACTCTTCATGACCCCATTTGGGGTTTTCTTGGCAAAGTTCTTGGACTGGTTTGCCATTTCCTTCTCCAGCTCATTTTACAGGTGAGGAAATTGAGGCAAACAAAGTTAAGTGACTTGCCCAAGGTTACACAGTTGATAAATGTCTGAGGCCAAATTTGAACTCAGGAAAATGAGTCTTCCTGACTCGGTCCAGTACGCTATCCACTGTGCCATCTAGCTGCCCACATATAGTTTGAACTACATAAACATGCATTTGCTTAAAAAAAAAAGTGGCATGTCACTAGCAATAATAATAATAATTTTTGTAGAGCTTTAGGGTTTGCAAAGGGCTTTATATATATCATATATTAATATTAATATATTATATATTATAGGAGCTCGTTTGAGCCTCACAAAGACCATGGGAGAAAAGTGCTATTATTATCCCCATTTCACAGATGAAGACAATGAGGCTGAGAAGTTATATAATGTGCCCAGTGCTATACAACTAGTATATGAGACAGGATTCAAATTTAGGTTTCCTTATGCCCAGGTCCCTATTAACACTCTATCTACTATTACACCTAATAGCCAACCACTAGGTTAGCAAGTGCCCACTTTTAAAATGCTAGCACTGCTGGACAAACCTAGACCTATTTGACCCCCTTTCGTGTTAACTAGCTTATTTCAATTATTTTCTCCAGCACCTATGGAAGATAGTGAAAACGAGAGAGTATGAGTTTTGATGGTGAATTGTAAAATTCCATCCAAATCTAAATTCTATGAGAGTGAGCTAAGTGTGAACACAGGGGCCTTTAATGGAGGAAAGACAAGTCTGAGAAAGTTACTCTAGGAGGAACTTCTAGGCAGCCAGGGCAACACGAAGACTATTTATATGATAGGCAGGGAAAGGGTGCCAAGCCCTGGGAGGAAAGAAAAGGAAATGGGAGAGCGCCCAAGATGAACTTCAGCTAATTTTGTCATTTTGCCCAGGGCCAGACCTGCCGCCTGCTCCCCGAGCAGCGGTAGAGACATGCAGAAAGCACTCCACACACTGATGTCAATCCCTTGCCTGTGGACTTATGAAGGGATTCTACTACAGAATAGTAGAATAAGGATTCTCAATACTTCCCTCCCTGCCTCCACCTTGTTCCTATCTGCCTAAATCCACCTGCTTGCAGACATCTGTCTTTTTTTAAAGGCCATTTTTTATTTGAATATTGTCAAATATAACCTGAACTGTAACCACTTCTTTAGACCTAATCCTTAGCTGTCAGCAAGTTAAGGGGGGGGAAAAATCAATGAAGGGATTAGCTGCAAGTGACATTGCATATTCCAGCAAGAATACTTTGCTCAGCTCCTGTGGACTGGAAGGCCAAGGGACATTATGCAACCCTTTCAAAGGAAGGCTTTTTTTTTTAATTCAGGAAGCTTCTTCTCACCCTCCGTTCCCCAAAAGAAGGGGATATAAAGAGGACTCTCAAAATTAAACATGCAGGAATGGCTAGGTTTCTTTGCACCACGGAGATCTTTCTTCCTTTTGCTTAAAACTAAAGGCTCAGTGCTGTATGACAAGCGCTGATACTGATTTGGGACCTGATGGCCTTCTTCAAGAAACAAAACATCATTTATAGACGGTTAGACTTAAATCCTAGAGAGGAGCACTTGGTGGAGGCATTTTTCTCCATGTTTTAGCGATGAGGAAACTGAGACCATGGACATTTAAGCCTAGTCTTCACATGATTACTATATTTGGATTCAGACTCAGATTACACTTCACCTCGTCCTCTAGATCTAAGACTTTTCTTGTATTTTAATATAAATCTATTAGGTCCAGCTTTATTTAAAGAGAAAAAGTGATGAAGGGCTTATTGGGAATGGAGGAGCTATTTGAGGGAACAGACCAAAGACAGCAGGGCTAAGAATATAACAGATGAGCAGCCAGCAAGACTGGCAAGGATGGCAGGAGTCAGAGTAGGCCAAAAGTCAGGAAGACAGAGGACAGCAAACAGCAGGTGACCAGGTCGGGCATCGGAAGCCTAAAGCAAATGATTAGAGGAAATGAAAGGGACAGGGTAGCAGCAAGCAGAAAAACCAGGAAGATTCATGGGATTGAGATTCAGTCCCTGTAGCACCTTCCTGTCCCTGCTATTGGGCTTTTCTTGTGTATTCAAGTTCCAATCCAGTTGGAAGGGTCTAAGCCACTGCAAGTGGAAATTGATGGCCCCTTAACTAAAACGGGAAAACCAAGCCAGAAAATCAGAAGCAGCTTCTGGTGAGCAAATCTGGAAACCTGCAAAAGAAGTAGAAAGTGCTAGTACTGGAGGAGCCTAAGTTAGTTAAAGGATAATGGTGATAAGGCCGACATCAGGGGTTCTATTAGTATACAGACCAATTACACTTGTTTGGTTCCACGGTCACATGTTATTCCCAAACCATCTTCCCCATTTCTGCCACTGGCCACATAGGGGACGTGGCAAGAGATTGTGGCTGGCTCAATAGAAATTATCCCCACTCCTAAAACAGCTTCAAACTCATGCTGTACTGATGGTAGAATTTTTTAATGTCATTTTTTATAAAGGAAGGATTGAAGGTATTATTACCATTATTATTATTAACACCCAGAATTATCCCATACTTGTAACCTCTCTCCAGTAGAGAATAGGCATGTCTTAGAAGAGCCCAGTCTTGAATGATCAATTTTTATCAAGACAAAAAAAATCATTGAAACAAAACAAGTCATAGAAAAAGATATTCACAATCATCATATCACCATTTTGGTGAGGTAATACGAAAGGACCATTAGGCGAGGAGTCAGACCGCCTTTACACATAGAATCATAGGTTTCTAGCCCTGCCACTGTCACTAAGTAGCTGTGTGACCTTGGGCAGGTAACATCACTCTCTGGTCTCAGCTTCCTCATCAGTAAAACTGGCCTAGAGGTCTCTAAGGTGCCTTTCTAGTTATAGCAACAATACTTTCTAAAAATGGTTGTTTACCTAACTCTTTATCATCTTACAAAATGTTTTACAGCATTTCACCATTTCCTCTCAACTTCCCTAACAGTTAAGGTATTCACACTATAATTCTATGACCCTGTACCCTAGGGGAGCATGGAATAGGAAGGGGGGGGTAGAAAAAGGGAGAGGATTTAAGGTTGGATACCTGGAGAGGATACCAATCAAAGAGAATAACTGGGACAGATTATGGACTTTCTACCCATGGAGATGTTAAGAATAGGGTAGAACTCCAGTTGCCTTAGCAGGGTTAAGTTCAGTCTGGTTAAAGGCAGGGGGAGAGAGAAGATAACCTTTTCTTTTCAAGCCCAGCATTTTGGGGCTGAAAAGGCAGACTGCTGCATTTTTTTTAAGAACCCTTCATCACAACGCCCATTCTCTTGACTCCAACATTATATAATGCACAGACCAGCTCGACTACTGCTGTTGCTACTGCTCGGATAATAGCTCTACCTCCAGCTGAGCCTGCGTGTTTCTCTTGTTTGCATGCAGTCGTTTTCATGTTGTCTCCCCCGTTAGACTTTGAGCTCCTTGAGGCCAGGGGCTGGGGCTGTTAGGATTTTTTTTCTTTTCTTTTTATCAGCCAGTGCTTGGCATAGTCTCTAGCACATAGCACATGCTCAATAAAGTCTAGTTGACTGAATGACTGACTCTCAGGTGATTGATATGGGCATGGGTGATACCCATTCCCTCATTCATTCATTCAAGAAGCATGTATCAAGTGTCTGCTATGTATCAAGCATAGCGTTAGGCACCAGAGGTTCAAAGTCAAACAATGAAATAGTACATCCTTTGGGGAGAAGCAGCACAGACAGACAAATAAATAGAAAACATACATATATGGTCAATTCAGAGTAATAGGACGGAGGTAGTGGAGAGGGTTGTAACTGGGAGGATCAGGATAAGTTTCAAATAGGAGACAATACTTCTAGCTGAGTATTGAAGTATCCAAGGATGCTGAGAGGCGCAAGTGTGCAAAGAGTACATTTCAGGCACGGAGATTCTGTGTGAAAGATACACAGAGATAGGCAAAGAAAGGAAGTGGAATATCATGCGGGGAAGCGGAATGTGGGCTCAGACTCAGTAGACAGAGAACCAAATATTGAAAAGTCTTGAATTGGCTCCTTTAATATGTAGACAGGAAGTCAATTTCAAATAACTGCTGAACTCTTGGTCAGCACTGAGTTAACATGGAATGCTAGGACTTAGAAGGATACTCTGCTTCCAGAGTTATAGCCACCTCACAGGTTTTAACATCCAATTCAATTTAGCGATTTTGGGGAGGAGCATCTACCGTGCTTCTGGCTCTGGGGTTGGTAAAGTGATTGCGGTAACAGTCAGGAAGACCTGGATTCAGATCCCATCTCTGATCCTTCCTAACTCTGTCATCCTGGGCAAGACTCTACCAATTCTCTAGGACTGATCGTCTAAGTCATAGGTAGATTTTGATCTGCTTTGGTAAATGGGGGTTTCCATGCTAGGAATTCCCCACACCACTGAAATCACAGGGCTTTCTCAAAATAACATTCATTAGATTCAATAGGAGATACAATATGAGTCTGTGACCTCATGGTTATTTACTCTTTCTCTACTAAGGGATATAAGACAGGTACACAGATAATAACAGAAGGTATAATGACAGCGTAATAAGAGAGGTCCAGTATAATGGTTTTAAAAGAAGGGAGAAACAACTTCCATTGAAGGGGAGGGGAAAAGGAACGCGTAATCAGGAAAGGAATCATGAAAGAAATGGTATTTGAGTTGGGCTTCATCAAATCAAAAAAGATCTCTAGGGAGTTATATTCTTCCTAATGGTTTTTTCTGGCTAGATAATTTCTCAAGTCCTTCCAGCTCTAAATCCTGTGATCCTATCATCTTTCTTTGGCCCTTTCATAGTTGAATGGCTGCTTTGAGCAGAGTAAGCTATTTGGCCTTATTTTAAGCTCATTCAAAAAACTTATTGATCGTAAAAATATATATTTACTGATAAACTGGAAGTATCCAGAAGCATTTGAGTAGGACTTGGAGGACTGGGTTAAAGGAGATGGGGATATTTATCGTGGGAAAGAGAAAAATTAGTGGAGCATAAAAGTGTGATACTGCAGAATGTGTACTGGCTCCTGAAGGAAAGAACCTGGGTTCAAATCTCACTATGATATTGACTACTTATATGATGGTGGGCAAATCATTTTACCTCAGTTTCCTTATCTGTAAAATGAGGGATGGGTTCTGAGGTCCCTTCCAGCTAAGTATCAACAGTGTTATCACTGAGAAAAAGGATGGGATTTGTTCTGCTGTCTGTTCTGCCCTCGAGGGCAGTGCCAGGAGCAACGGGTAAACATTGCAAAGATGTAAATCAAGGCTTTGTGCAAAGACAAACTTTCCAACAGTGAGAGCTCTACAAAGTAGAATGGGCATCCTCAGCAGGTAGTGGGTTCCCTTTCATTTGAAGTCCTCATGCAAAAGCCAGATGACCACTTGGTATGTACTCGCAGAAGGAATTCTTTCTGGTAACGGATTGGACTAGAGACCACTCAGGTCCCTTTCAACTATGAAATCATGTGAATTATGAGACATGATCCCTGCCTTCTAGAGAGCCACAAACCTAGACAGGTAACCAAGACACATACTCAGAGATAAATGAGGCAATGTACAGCTGAACACCCAGTAAGTGCCATAGTCGCTCAGAGAAAGAAGAAATCACTAAACGACTATGGATGAGCCAATGTGGTCAAAACAGAATTCACTTTTAGCAAGAAGAAATGAGATATGAGCTGGGTTTTGAAGGCTGGGTAGGAATAGAACAAGTGACAGGGTAGGGGAGTGGGGAGAAGGTATCTGAAATGGCACAAACAGTCTTAATGAAGGTGAAGAAGCAGGAATAAGCAAAACATGTTTGGAAGGTGGGGAGAATATGTTAGAGTCTAACTTTTGTACGAGGGAGAAGTAGGCAGATTGAAAGATATGGCTGGATTAAAGAGTTTGAATTTTGCCCTTTGTTCAAAAGGATGCTAAGAAAATCTTGATCAGAGGAATAATATGAAGAAGAAAGTATGAGTGAGTTAAAGTTGAACTATCAACAGCTCCTCTCCTTGATCAACAAGACACATTTGGAGGGTAGGTGACTTCGTTGGGTGGCACGACAGCTATCATCGGAGGACCTGTCTTCGGGAAGAGTATTTTTATACCTGTTTGTCTAAGGAGGGCAAAATTGGAACCACTTCCAATAGGTGGAAATTGCAGAGGCAGGTTTGAACTCGATAAAAGGAGTGATATGGGTAGACCCGGGAAGTCCCGGATGAAGCAATTCTCTATCAAACAAAGCTTTTTTTGCTATTTATAGTCTTGGAGAGTCACCTAGAGGAGTGAGACACTTGGTGACTCGCTCAAAAAGTCACAGACCAGACTTGAACCCATGTCTTCCCAGCTCTGAAGCCAACTGTCTATTTTATGACATGCTGCCTCTTGGATGTGACAGAAGGGGAAAATTTCCTATCACAGCAGTCCGAAAGTTGAATGAGCTGCCTTCACTAATTCTCCATCATTAGACATTGTCAGGTATAGTCTGACTCACCTCTTGTTGGGAATGTTCTAGAAGAGACTTCTGTTCAGGTAATAATAACAACAACAACAACAACAACAACAGCAATATTAGTTAACATTTAAACAACACTGTAAAGTTTATAAAGCCCTTTACATGTTATCTCCCTGTATCCTCACAACACCCCTGTAATGTAAGTGTTATTATTATCCTTACTTTAAAGATGAGGAAATTAAGGTTTAGTGGCTTGCCCCAATATCACATAGCTAGTAGGTATCTAAGATAGAATTTTAATTCAGGTGCTTTCCACTCCAAGTCCCCTGCTCTAAGCATCTCAGGTGCCTCAAGGTAGAGATTGGACTAGATCACATTTGAGGTTTTTTCTACCTCTGAGATTCTGCGAGTTTGATTCTATAACACCAGGGGTAGCATGCATTCGGGTTATAAGAGCAGAAATAGATTCCACATCTCTGGACTCTTCAAGGCTCTAATTCCTTTTAGGAAAAAGAAGCCTCCTACCCTTGGAACAGAAGATCCCAAATTGATGAACACCTACAGAGTCCTGAGTTCAGTGGGACAAATATGCCCTCTTTCAAGATATAATTCCAGCAAAGATCCTAGGGGGTGAGACTTCACTTTGGAAGATAACATGGAGGAACACAACAAAAATAATAAAGTTACTTTGTGCCACCTGACTCAGTCGGAGGAGCTGGGAAGCCATCCAGTTTCTCTACTCTACCTCCAATCAAATTCCTCCCTATAACTCAAGCTGCTAAGAAAGAAGTTTTCTCTCTGAGTAATGGAAGAGCTGCCCTCTCTCCAACATCCTCTTCCACAGGGAGTTTGTTTGAGGATAGGTTTCATAAAATCAAAGAATTTTACAGCAAAAGGGACTTAGTCAAATCTACTCTTTATAGAGATGGAAGCTAAGGTCAACTAAGGTCATCTAGAGGAGTTAAAGTGACTTGTCCAATGTCACATGGCTGGACAGTGGTAGAGCCGGGACTAGAACAAACTCAGCCCTTTCTGATTTCTAGGATGGGGGACTTTTCTGTTATTACATATCACCTCAAGAAGGGATTCCCTTCAGTCTATAAGCAAGTAAACAGAAGGAATTTTAGCTGTCAACCACATAAGTAAATAAGCAGAATAGTTGGTTAGAGTAGGCTTGAAAGTAGAATTCAACCAGGATGATCCCTTCCTCACTGAGAGCTGATCTGCCCCCAGTGCTCTTGGAGATTTCTCTGGTAGAACTTTTTATCAGCACAGAACTAGGAGGAACAGCATGAAGAGGGCGGATAACAGGTAAATATGCTACCTTTTACTATGTCAGGCTTTGATGTCTCTGAGCATCACTGCTTCCCTCCCCATGCCCCTGTTTTTTTTTAATTTATATCTTATTGCAGGGGCCCATGACCTTTGAAAATAACATTTCTGTCCCAAATGATTTCTTGTGCTCCCCTATGTTTCTCCTAGATTATAAGCTCCAACATGACTTATGAAAATGATTGCTCATTAATAATAAAAATAGCTGACATTTATATAAGACTTTAGGGTTTGCAAAGTGCTTTACATCCATTATTTCTTTTGAGCTGCATAAGAACACTGTGAGTTAGTCGGTTCAGGTATTGTTATCCTGTATCTGGCATTTAATGGGTACTTAAGGATTGCTTGTTGATTTATTGAGCCTCATTTTACAGATGAGGAAATTGAGGCTCAGAGATGTTAAATAAACTGCATGAATTCAGGAATATTATTATTTAATGTCTCTGAGCTTTAGTTTTCTCCCCTGTAAAAAGAAATGGCTGGACTAGATGGTCCCCATCCTTTTAGCTCTACGTCTATGATTAAGTGAGAGAGCATATATATGGTAAAGCACTGTAGCACTATATAAATGCTAGCTATTATCATCATCATCATCATCATTATCCTATGAATTATTTCCACTATACTATTCTGCCTTTCAATAAATATTTTAGGCATCTCTTAGTTTTTGCACCACTACCATCAATAAAACAAACAATCCGTAAATTTGCTTGTGTATGCTGGGAAGAAAGGGGCATCATTTTCAGAGGATTAACTCATATTTGCCCAGATCTCCACTGCCAACATCCTAGCCCCTGTTTCAAGGAGGAGATGAATAATAAAGCAGGATGACTATGGTGATGAGGAGCCTGAGAATCCCACAAGAAGATTCATTCCTGACAAGTTCTTAGGGAATCAGATTCCTTCCATCCACAGGGCTAAGCCCTAAATCTATGCAATAGCCATTACCTTTGCCCTCCCCTCACCCAATACCTCCTACCCATATGAGGACACTGCTTCTTCCTCAGGCCATCAGGATCTGGCCTAATGAGTACAGAGTCTTTAGGGTCTAAAGGTACCTGCTGTCCTATTTACCCTGAACCCTCTAGGGGTTGGGATGGGGGCAGAATCAGTGGTAGGTAAGGCCAAAGATTGTGGCTCAGAGCTTTCCACTGTGTTGCTGTGATGCTGACCAACCAGCTTGGTCAGGGTGAAACAATCTGTAATAGTAGCATCTCAGTTAGAAAGGACCAGAAGCAAGACACAGATAGAGAGCTATGTCCATTTGAGGAAATAAGGTCAGTTATCAAGGCAGATAACACCAGCTAAGCATTCAGGATCCTGAGGTAGAAGCAGCCAAAATCCACAACATATAAGTTGACAATCTGAGTGGTGTCTAAGGAGCAAAAGAGGAAAAAATGGTCCAAAATCAGACAAGAATTCAAGAAACTGAGCATCCAAAGAAGTTTGAGCTCTTACAAAGATGGAGTACATTTCCAATTAGACTCCCTGAGTGCTGGGATCATTCCAATACCCTGCTGAATTCTAGTAGTTGGTGTTAACCCCAACCCCTTTTTCCTTCTAAGTAAGGTTCAGTGGTGAATGGCTTCCATATACCATGGGGCCTAATTGGTCTGAGAGGCACTATATCCTAGCCAACAGGGTCCTGGACGCGAAGGCAAGAAGACTTAGAATAACATCCCATTTCTGGCACTTAGTAACTGTGTGACTTTGGGTAATTAATGAGATGATGATGATGATGATGATGATGATGACAATGACAACGATGATGATACCTAGCATTTATATACCCTTTAAGGTTTGCCAAGCAATTTATAAATATCTCATTTGATCCTCACAACAACCCTGAGATAGGTGTTTCATTTTGCAAATGATGAAACTGAGGCCTGGGGAGATTAGCTCACTTACTCAGGGTCTTACATCCAGGAATTATCTGAGACAGGATTCATATTCAACTCCCAGTTCAGCACTCTATTCACTAGAGAGGTAGCTAAGAGCGGCAGCCTCCATTTTCCTCACCTATAAAACAAAGGGATTGGAGCAGATGGCTCCTGTTTTCCCTTCCAGGTCAAAACCTATGGTCCTTTGATTCCTGCCTGGTTGATCAATTGTTGATTAATCAGTAAATGAGTGCTGCCTTAGGATCATTGGATCCAGAACTGGAAGGAACCTTAGAGATCATCTGACCCAATGTCCTCATTTTCTGGATGAGAAATAGAGACCTAGAGAATTTAAGTGACTTGCTCAGGGTCACCCAAGTATGAAGTAGCTGAAGTCCCAGCTCCAAAGCCAGCTGCTTTTTCCTCCAGACTACATGGCCTTTCATTCAAAGCTCTAGCCACTCATCTCACCTCTAAGTTTTCTCCCCATCAGCTAGGCTTGTTGCTGTATCTTTTAGTAAAAGCAGTTTTCCCAGATACACTATAGGGCAGAAGAACCCACTTCAGTGCTCCACTTGCTGTAAGGAGAGAATGCAACCTTGGATGCTCACGTCCTCTAGATAGAAAAAAAATTGATGCATAAGGACACAATGATAGATTGTCCTAGCAACCACTCCAAGCCCCACTCTTATCTCAGATCCACAAAGCTGGGAAACTGCTCATTTCATATACCAGAAAAGTTTGAAAGAAGCATCGTTTCCTTTGGTCCTTTCACATGGAACTGAGACCAAGAGAACTTCACGACCAGTTAGGTTAGAGCAGGTTTCATAATCGGTCTGCTGACAAGTCATGCAACTTGTTCAAATCTAGTCCATGATAGGAACTTTAGCACTGAAATCCAAGCGACCTTTGGAGAATGTGCAGGCCACAGTGACTGTCCACTAATAGAACTAGCGGCTTGATTCCATTTTGGATTCCACATATGTAGTCCAGCTGGGTGCCCAGGATCTGGACTGAAGTGAGGCCACCCTCGTGGAGACATTCCAAGAGTAGCTCAGCAACCCAGTCTGGAATGGTCTGGCCCAGGCTGAGGCATCTGGAATGTGTCCAGTGCTAATGAGCCAATGGTTACAGATTGAAGGAGGCTTAACTGCCAGCTGGGGACCCTCTCAACAGCCGTTGTCTGTTCCAGCCCCAGGCTGTGGCTCTCCCCCTAAAGTGGAAGCTAGGCCAGTTCAGCCAGGGTCAGTCTAACCCCAAATCACCCCAGCTGACAAGGTACATCATTAGAAGGTCAATGTTCATGACTATTGTGGGCAGGTTAGGCATTAAATGTATATCTAAACTGGTTAAAATACTTCTCCTGGCCCCTTCTGGCTTTCTTCGCCCTATTCCCGCTCATAACCTCATATCAATAGAGTTAATAATAAATTGCATTTATGTAATGTTTTGTGGTAACAAAGTGCTTTACCTATGGTATCCTATGTGGTCATGAGGTTATATATGTTAGGGATGGTTATATATATATTTAGAGCTGAAAGGGACCTTAGAGGCTATACAGTCTACCTCTTTGCTATTTTGCAGATCAAGCAACTGAATAAAAGAGAGGTTAACTGGATTGGCCAGGGTCTCACAATTAATACATGTCTGAGTTGCGATGTGAATCCAAGATCTCGTGATTCCCAGTCTAGCACTCTATCCACTATGCTATATGTCTCTCAAGAATCCTGTGCAACAGAGTACTACAACTATTATTATCACCCTCATTTTGCAGGTGAGAAATATTAGGCTTAGAGGTCAAAAGGTAGAAGGGATTATAGAGATAGCATCACAGAATCATAACTCTTAAGCTGAAAGGGACCGTAGAGACCATCTTGCATGACCCCCTCATTTTATAGATGAAGAAACCGAGGCCAGAAGTAATAAGCGTCAGGGAAAGGATTTGAACCCAAGTGCCCTGAGAGTCAACATTCCTTCTTTTGTACGTCTTCTAGTCCAATTCCCTCATTTAAAAGAGAATTTAACTTCAGTAAAATGACTTCCTTGAGGCCATATGGCTAATAAGTACTCTAATCTAGACACTCTGATTTTTAGAGCAATGCTTTCCTGGTTGGTCACTGGTACCATCCAAAGAAGGGAAGCTGCTCTTCCTTTCCCAGGAAGTCCCATGACTTCTAAGATATATTCAGTCCCACTAAGTAGCACTCTATCACTCCACTCTGAATGTCTGCCCCATCAGTTTGGAACAATGGCTGTGTGTCTCAATGAGGTCTGTTACACCCTAAGATAGTGGCCCTTTGAGACTTTGGCGGCTGGATTTGAAACTGGTATTCATTCAGGTAGTTATCTCTTATGTCAAGGGTCTAATTATTTCTGTACATAAAAAAAAGCAGGAAGCTGCTTCTATGTAATAATAAATAACTAGAGATGAGTGCAACTATCCTGAAGAGCCAACGTTCTTTGACACTCTTCATCAGCTTATTAACCCAAATCTATGTGGCCTTGTTCTACAACAAAACGGTGGTGGGATGGGGAAGGAAGGTATGGTCTCCTTGCAATCCAGATGCAAGAAGAATGCACGACTGCATTCTGTATCTGCTACAGCCATTACAAGGTATGCCAAGATGCTGTTCGGGCTTTGTAATATTCTGTCCATGTTTCAACATTTCATCAGTGATATATTCTGTGAACTTTTGGACCTCAGTGTAATTGTGTATCTAGAATGATATCCTGATTTATTGCCATGACCCTGGATAGTACCCTGCCCAGACCTGTTCAGTGCTGGATTGTTTTCATGAATGCTGGCTTCAGGCCATGTTATAGAAACTCATGTCTAACTTAACCTATGTAGAATTTGAGGGCACATCATCTCCCCACAGGGCAATGATATAGACCACCAAAAAAATCAGATTTATCTCGAATAGATGATTACCTGCAACTTCCAAGGACATTCAGTGTTCCTGAGATTCATTATGCATTGCTGATTTTTCATTCCATAGCTGTCTCTTTTATGACTAATCTCCCTTCTCTAAAATCCCAGTTTGAGCTGCTCTGGCAAAGCACTTACTGTAAGCTCAGTTCCCATCACCCCATACCTACACATCAACCCACACACCTCTCTTCCACATATATGTCTACTTCCAATATACATATCCTAAAAGTCAAGCACATCTCCCCTGTAATAAATATTCCTCCCATTTAGTAACATGCATGTCAACAAAAATATAGATCCCTGCACAATATATATCCTCCCATGCATGTGTAATCACATACATACAAATATCCAAGGTATAGGTAGAGGCATACCCACCTATACATGTATCTCACCCAAGCATTACACATAAACATGGTCCTCCCCATCAAATATACTCATCCAATGGGTAGATGCATAGATAGATAGCTTAGAAGACACATGGCTTGGAAATAAGAAGAAAAAAGTGAATAGCTAGAGAGATGAGAGAAAATAAGCAGATAAATAGGTCATAGAGTAGAATATGAAGAATAAAAGGGAGTTGATCAGAAAGAGGCAACTAGGATGGCAATAGAGTTGTGTGTCCTCACTTTCGTCCTTATTAAAATTGAGGAAATAGACTCTTCAATTCTTTGCTGATCCTACATACCACTAGATTATTAACTCAAAGGACACGTTTTCATTCAACAAATATTTATTAAGCATCTTCTACTATGTGTAAGTCACTGCCTAGGTGCTGAGAGAGATGCTAGAGGTTGCTTGTCCTAGATGCCAAAATTTTAAGTAAGTTTACACAGTCTATGACTTTAAGACACAATCCCTACCTGCAAGGAGCTTACAACCTCAGACAAAATTCACAACTCTAGGGTGAACCAATTCATGTGCAATGCCTAACTTTTGGTGTTTCTTCTTGAAAGAGAGGAAATATACAAAGCCCATTCATCTACTCCCAGAAAGAAGTGGCCTTTAGAATTATAGTTGCACAGCCCTGCTTAGCTGGAAACATTGCCCCGACCTCTCCATCTTAAATGACCGCAGAGAATTCAAGGATTAGTCAGGTTAAGATCAACATCATCATCACAATATTTGTAAAACACTTTAAGGTACTTTACACATATTATTTCATTTGCTCCTTATGACAATCCATTTTATAGATGAAGAAACTGAGGTTGAGAGAAGTTAAGTGACTTGCCCAAAATCATAGAGCTAAGTATCTAGGGCAGCATTTGAACTCAGATCTTCCTGCTTCTAGGTCCAGGACTCTTTCCACTATGCCATCTTGCTGCCTCAAAAATAATAGCAATGTTCTAACCACGGAGGCAGGGTGCCAGAGAGCATGTGAAAGGGCCTAAGCAGTGAACTCTTCAATCTAGGATAGGTCATTTTTGTTCCCTGATTTTCAGTTCACCATTAATCAGTAGCTCAAGATTGTCGGGACTTTTCCAAGGAGTAGGGTAATTCTATTTCCCCACAAGGTTAACATTCCCGCTCACCACTTTGGAACTCCTTTTCTGCCCTGAGGTAAAGGAGGCTCAGCATCACTGTCTCTCTTTGCAGATGAGTCTGAACCTATGGTGGAGCATGAGAGAGAACCCTCTTCTTCCTTTCCTCCCTTCCTCATGTAGCCTCTCACTGGCTGATGAAAACTAATCAGGCAATCTGCATTTGAGACTGACTTGACCTTAGGATAATTCCTTCATATATTTGTCAGAGCTAAAGTTCAAAGGCTGATTGATGTCCCCAGTGCAGGGGGAGGGGAGGAGGAATCCAAGCAAATAGCAAATCCACAATGCTTCTGTGAGGCTTGTGGAAAGGGCACTTGATGAGGAGTGGGGCTCTCTGAGTCCCAGTCCCAATTCCACAGATCCCTTAGCCAGACAATGACAACAAGGCTGCGGCCAAAAATCAGATTTCCTACCTCCTAGGCCAGTGACACTTCCATTGTACCATCTTGATTACAAGTGAGTTTTAGCAAATCACAACTTTTCTCAGCCTCAATTTCCAGCTTGCTTAATTAACAACTTATGCCTTTATCATAGCCCTTAGTAAATGAAGACTCCAATAGAGTCCTACTCAGATGTTTCATTGCTGGGTAGAAGGGAACCTGGACTCTCAAAGTTTATGCCAGTAGAAGACACACTCTGGTGGGTTTTACAAAGCTTCATGTATAACCCTATTGTTTGTATATATTGAACTTAGGAGGACCTGAGTTCAAATCTGACCTCCGAAACTAGCTACGTGACCCTGGGCAAGTCACTTAACCCCAATTGCCTCAATTTTTTTTTCTCTTCTCCAATTTATTAAAGAAGGAACAAAGACCATTGTGATGTCAAAGATAAGGGTTACGCAGCAAGAAAGGCTGATGCTTAATATCTAGGAAGTTGAATAAGAGAAGAAAGGAAGGAAGGAAGGAAGGAAGGAAGGAAGGAAGGAAGGAAGGAAGGAAGGAAGGAAGGAAGGAAGGAAGGAAGGAAGGAAGGAAGGGAGGGAGGGAGGACAGTAATGATGCCAGCCTGAAGCCAGGAAGGACAGTCACCACACACAGGGGCAAATGCAGAGAGGGGCTAGCTGGCTGGTCTTGACTGCTCTTTCTCCTCATGACTGCCAGAAAGCAGGGGAAGCAGTTGCAGCCAGCTCCGGCATGATCTGCAAAGTGTAGGTTCCAGGTTCTAGCTGCAGCATTAGAGGGAGAATGAGGGAAAAGTTTCTGGGCCAAGGGACCAAGGAAAGAGTGGGAAAGGACTGAGTTGGAGGAGGCTGTTTGGGAGACTACTCCTGGAGGGGATGCTGTTTAAGAGAGTTTTGTTTGGGGGAAGGCTGTTTGGGAGGAAATGGGGAATGGCCCCATTGAACCCAGCAGCCACAAATGGAACAGCCCAGTGGAGAGACATCTGAGACATGGGACACGGCAGCAGTATGTGGTCCTGCTGAGGGGAGCCTCAATGAGCCCCTCCATGATGGGCAGGCCATTCCCTGGTCCAGGCCCAATGGGATGACTCCTTTGACATGACCTCTTCACAACAGTGCCAGCTCACAACTGCCCAGTAGCCCATCTGTGTCCACAGCTGGTCCCTCCAATGCAGGAAGCTGGGCACAAGCTTCCACCAGTCCTATCCCCGAGCAAAATCTGATACGTGGGGTCCTCTCTGTCTTCTTCCATGTCAGATAGGTAGATAAATAGGTAGATAGACAGACAGACAGATACATATACATATGTATATATACATATTATTTCCAAAGACCAACCAAGCTAAGTTCGGATAGGCAATGATTTTTTTTTTACCACAGAAACTCTTTAAGACCATTTATTAAGTTACAGAGGGGTCACAGTAGCCTCATTGACAAAATTATGAATCTCTTAAGTATTGAAGTAAGTAAATGAAAATGTGAAATGAAATTTCAAAAAGCCTGGCATTTTACATTGGGGACCAATTTCCATTAGCAAATTCAGAGGCTAATACCTCATATGAAGAAAAGATGTTAGTTTAACAAATATTTTGCCTTGAGAATGGAAATGTAAGCTGCACCATTAATTTACGACTCCTTCTTTCCTGATATGCTTGGTCTTCAGCAGGTATTTTCACTTTAAGCAGAGTTATAAAACAAGACAAATTTGTCATCAATGTTTTCCCTTTCTGGACAGCTCTGTCCACTGTCACCACTTCCCCCTAGGTATCCAATGCCCCACGCTGAATCTTAGCTGCTAAGAGACCTTCACAGTGAGATACTACCACCCCCATCCTGAATTCTCCCTCTTCCTATCTAAACCTGGCTGACTTATGTCTCAATCTCTCAGGACTTTGTGAGGTGACAAAGCTATCTGACCTCATAGACTGTCAGGTCCCTCAATCCATCTCTAACGGATGTTGAAGACTTTAGAATCGTAACCTGTGGGGATGGGAAACATCACCTTAAAGACAAGCATCAGAGATGTAGCCTCTGCTAACCCTACAGCAGACTCCTCCCAGATCACTCCCCAATGGCATCATGCATGCCTGCCTGCACCTCCGAGAGCTCTATATCATAGGTAGTAATATTGGATATTCTCCCAGGAGGACTCTCACATGACAAAGAAAAAAGACTAACAGACACAAAAAGAAAGACATCCAGGAATACTCAATCTTCCTTCAGCTATAATATTTCACTGCTGCAAGTCCTCCTTACTTGTTTTCTTCCCCATCTCACCACTGTGTGACTGTAAATGGAAGCTACAGTCCACAAAAATGATATCAACAGAGGAAGGCCTCTCTCCCACTGCTCACCTGTGTTGGCTTAAAGCAATCAAAGTATAGGAAAGATACTAAGGTACCACTTGGCCCTACTGAGTGCAGGTTCTTCCTTCATGCCCCTAGTGCAGTGATATCAAACTCAAATGGAAATGAGGGCCAATAATCCATAAATAAGGATTCCTGCAGGACACATGTTAGCTTAGTGTTTAAAGGTAACATTGCCTATGTTTTATTGCATTTTTGTTCATTTTATTAAATATTTCCCAATCATATTTTGCTTCCAAAGGCACTTAGAGTGTTGTACACACTTAAACAGCAAGGATATATGGATGATGATACAGCAAATGAGACTGAGAAGGAAGAATCTAACAAATAGGAGAACTAAGACATAGGAGCATAACGGAAGCAAAGGAGAAAAGAGCATCCAGGAGAAAAAGGGGGAAGAGAGAAAAGAGAAGAAGTTCTATGACAAAACCCAGATATACTCACACTTAAACAGCAAGGATATATGGATGATGATACAGCAAATGAGACTGAGAAGGAAGAGTCTAACAAATAGGAGAACTAAGACATAGCAGCTTTTAAAAAGCATATGGGTTTTAATAAAAATCACAAGTATATCATAGATTGCCTATTAAATATATTTAGCGATATGCCTGAAATAAGTCCTACTATCTATCAGTTGAGCCTACTTTATGTTAAACAAGTACCACCTGGTGTAGCTAGGGTACCTAGGGAGAGTCAATTCACCTCCACAGAGCTAGCCTTGCATGCCCTCATCTTAATTCACTAATGGAGATGTCACACATAGTTATGCATTTTTTTTCTGAGGAGTAATATACGAAATACACCTGAGACTTCACTACTTAATTGTACTTGACATTTCTGGGTCACTGGTGGGTGGTGGCAAGTATCTTATTGGAAAGTCCCATCACTTGTGACAGTGGCCAAGGAAAAAGCCCAGAATCAGACTGTGAACCAGCTTCTACCCTGTTGTCTTGCCATCCAACAGAGCATTATCATGCTTATCAGGCACACTGCATACATAAAGCTGTTAACCTCAGAATTAAAATAGTACCACAATTATAGAAATAGTTACAGAAAAATCAGTTGTTGAGGTTATCCAGTCATCATGATCTTCCTCAAGGGTCCAGCTATATCTAGGATCATAAAATGTACAATATAGAATTTGTTTAGACAAGAGTTCTTAAATCATGGTCGATATAATACTGGTGGTCCACAAGTCTCTTCCAGGTAGCCTTTAGTTTAGTCTCCCATAGTATTAATGTTTACGATATGATGAAATCTGTGGTTTTCTTCCTGTCATAGCTTAATGATTTATTTAGGATGCTGGAAAAAATACATATTATTTCATTAATGTCTCATCAAAAGAAACATCATTGCTTTCATTCTGGTAAAATACTTTTGCTGTGGAAAAGAATTAGGTCAAAGCCATAATTATCTTTGGTGTTTTGCTAATAGGCACCAACACAGAGAATGAAGATGTGTTTGTGGCCTACTGGCTCTATACTACCTGATGCTTTTGTTTTTGTTTTTAGGAATCAATATACTTGTTTATTTGAAAAGAATTAAGAAAAAAAATTGGCTATAACTCTCACCACTCCTCTCTAACCTCAAAATGGAGTCTGCAAATTTTACATTTTTTTCCATTCTGATTAATTTTTTATTTCATCATCAGATTCTACTTCTGCAAAGTTTTAGTCTGAGTCTTGGAATATGCTGGAAGCAACCCAATATGGGTTATCCTGGCTTCCTTCACATGCCATAAAATGGCTTCTTAGGAGTTGTTATTGTCAGTCTTACACAGAGAAATGCTTTTCACTATATATGATGACAAGATTCCTCCATGGGTTCCAACTCTACCACCATGACCTGGACCTGCCATAGAAGATTCGGATTTGTGAGACTTCAGAGGACCTAATCTATCCTTTTCCAACTGTTTCCTTGTATTTTGTTAGTGTGGCTCACAGAACATAGGCAAAGTATGAGGAGTTACGATGTAGTCCTGGGCTAAAGTTACGGAGTGTCTATCATCCATTTGTTTTTAACTACACATAATTTTGCTCCCCTCTGACTCTTGTTGAGATCATAATACACTTTAACCAATCCATTTCCATTTCCAGTCATGATCTGGTTTAATTTGGGTTGCCACAGGCAGCGTACTACACTCATATTGGTGACATTAATTTCATATACTTTAGAGAAGGTCTGGGGCTCAAAGAAAACAAGCTTGCCACTGCCACCTCCCTTAACAAATGTTCCAGCAACCAAAAGCTTAATATTTTGACTGAAGCAGAACTCATTAAGGAGGTAGGAAGATTTGAAGCTGGAAAAAAAGTGGCTTCTTAAACTGTCAGACATCCCACAGTTTTAAAGTATCATCTCCTTCCCAAAAGGCAAGGACAGTGCCATCACAGAAAATGTCACACAGGAAGTATCTGTGCCAGGATCATGGGCCTGTCTGCAGTGGAATTCGGTATAAACAATCATTATTTCAGTCCCAGAATTGGATGCTTCCATCCTGGCAACCAGCTGCAATAAGCTTCCCATCTCTATGGAATATGCAAGTGGTTAAAATTACTTTTTTCCCCAAACTGTTCTTGGTTTAAACACACTTTTGTGCTCCACATCTCAGGTATACACAGTCCCATCATTTAAACAAGTCAAAAATGTTTCCTTTATTTTGGGATGCAAGCAGCCAGTATTAAGCATTGCCATGTGACCCTTAATGTTGGCCACGGCCATTACATATTGGTTTCCTTTCACACATTCTATCACTAGGAAGCCATCTGTGTCAAGCAATCTGGCCTGAGTGTTTCTGGACATCACAAGAATCACATCTCCTGTTCTGCTGTACTATAGTGACTTAATTTGGTGACAATCACAAGGCTGAAGAAATCAGAAAACTTGATGGGAAACATCATCTCTGCAAAATCTCGAACTTTGACATCATAATCCTATTACCAAACAGGCACCTGAAAGGTCCAGAAGACCCAAGGCAGAAACTATTTTACTGCCATGCTGCAGAGTGATTTCATGAGAATCAGGAATTTTTCTTGACAGGGTTAATTCATCTTATATTTCATCATCATCATCATCATCATCATCATCATCTAGGTACCAGATAAGAGTTGGGGACCTATGAGTTATCTGTATTTTCAGATTATATTTCGGTAGTTGGGGTGGCAAAGGAAGCCCAATTAATTCTTCATCAGAATTATCTTCACTTCCACTGCTCTGTGTCACTGAAAGTTGATACAGAAGGATGTTTGGTCCAACTTGCACCTAAGAGTATGGATTCATTATCATGTTGCCTTCCTAATTCTCTCTCTGCAGGTCTTCCTCTTGCTCTCTGGCTTCCAAACCTTTTCTACTTCTTTTCGCAGCTGTTCTTAGGGTTTGCTCAAACAAGGCTCCCAAGTCAAATGGCCTGCCTTTCTTTCCAAAACCAGTGAAGCCCGTGGTGGAGGCCAACTCCAGACGCGCCGCCAGCGCACGTGCGCCCTCACCTTCCAAGCCTGGTCCCAGCACTGGAACGCGAGCCTAGGTGGGCAGGCGGAAGCGTCCTAGGAAGCCGAACGGAAGTAGCTTAAGTGTCTTCACAGCCGGGCGGAAGCGTCACTGCGGACCAGGAAACGGTACCTGTGATTACGAGGTGCTCCGGGATGGAGGAGGAGACCCGTGGCTCGGGCCACCCCATCCACTCTCCCTGGTTCCCTGCTGTGGCTACCATGAGGGCAGCAGGCGGGCAGATTACCTGCTCTAAACCCCTGAGAGGTAATGACAAAAAAATAACAATAGCCTTGCAGTTGGTCTAAGTTCATTTTAAATCCTTTAACGAGGATCCGTTGGAGGACCAGTCTGGTGCCGGCAGCCGAGGTCATTCCAGCTCCTGTGTTGTTGTTCAGTCACGTCCAACTTTTCATGACCCATTTGGGGTTTTCTTGGCAAAGATACTGGAGTGGTTTGCCATTTCTTCTCCGGTTCATTTTTACAGATGGGGAAAGTGAGGCAAGGTCACACAGGTAGTTAGGTGTCCGAGACTGGATTTGAACTCAGGAAGAGCCCGTTGCTCTGTCCACTGCACCACCTAACGCCCATAGCGAATATTAAAGATGCTGCAGTTAAAAAGTTCCTAGCTGGATTTTAGGATTGAGCTGGAGGTGCGTGGGGAGCCCCCGCTTCCCAGGGCCCCCTTGATGTTCCTGTAGCTGAGTGTGCCAAGACATTGAACATTTTTTGAAAAAATTAGAGGCATGCCTCATAGAGGGTCCACCCCTTTCCTGAGATCCACCTTTCCACACTACTATACATCCCCACTTGCAGACCTCTACTATACCTTGTCATTTGCGGTGGGACTCTTGGGAGTGCAGGCCCACCATTTACACATGCCTTTGCACAAGTAGGGGAGAATTTCCTCTGCCATCTTCCTGTCCTTACTCAACTGAACTTGCCCCCAAGGCACTAGGATAACTAGTGAAGACTAGAATCTCAAATTAGTCGGTGTACAAGTCTTTGGTCCCACTGGAGAAAAGCACTAGGCATAACTGCATAGCCAAGGTGGAGGGGGGAGGGGGGCGAAGGTAGGACTGACTGATCCATAAAAGAGCTCATACTCATAAGAACAGTTGAAACCATCTATCTCAGTTGTATCCTGAAATCCTGTTCTGATCTGGGTCACAAAACCTAAACTTCCCTAGCACCTACTATGTGCCAGGAACTTTACAAATATTTTCTCAGTTGATCCTCACAAAAAAGCCTTTCAGGCAGGTGATATTATCCTCATTTTACAATTGAGGAAACTGAGCCAGAGGAGAAGTGATTTGCCCAAGGTCAGATTGGAACTTAGGTTTTCCTGACTCTAGACCCAGCACTCTATCCACTGTGCCACTGAGCTGCCTCTAAGCAGCCCTATGGCATTTTACAGGGGAGCTCCAGAGCATATTGGTTTATCTAACAACCCCAAAGGACATATGGTAGTATAGGAAGCTATTTTAGTGACCTACTGGATATGCACTGTTTGTTTTGCCTGAGGTAGTCAAATTTTATTTGCTGTAAGTTGATTTCCTGACTAGAAGAGAAGGAAAGACTTAAGGAATATTAGCAGATATGGAAGAAATGCTCTGACAAGGAAATCAGAATGATTTAAAAAAAAATTCTAGGGGATAAAAAGGAAACAATGCCAGGAGGTGGTGAAAAGAAAACAGTGGCACTGGGAAGAAGGATAAGAAAGCCTGTACCACTGTGTCACAGATGGAAAAGACAGTGCTTAACACAGTGCCTAGAGCAAAGTAGGTGCTTAATAAATGTTAATTGACTGATGGATATGGGAAATAAGCATTTAGCTATAGATGGTAACAAAAAGAATCTGGTTTTCTGAGACACAAACTATGGAAACAGAAGTTTCCTGGCAAAGGATGGTGTGAATATGATGTGTTAAAATACCATTAAAATAATTACATGGTTAAAAAAAAAGTTTTCTCTCTATCCTTAGTATCTCAGGGTTATGCAGTCAGTCTCACACCCAAAGTAGGACTCTGGGCCTCTTGGTTGGTTACAAGTCCTGGTCCTCTGGAGGTGATGGATCTTCTTGCATCTATAGATGGAGTCATAGGCTCCTGGAAGAATTGCATTATATTATTTGGCAAGGGAAAAATCTGTGGCTCCCACAGACGTAGTTGAATAAGACCAGAGGGCTGGTGATAAAGTAGAAATCTTGTCTCTTCTCAGTGTTAGAGACATTCTCTTTTGGTGTCACTTTCCAAGACTAGAGTCAGAGCAGCTGGAATTATATGTTCTGGTTATGAAATGCCCAAAGTGAAGCAACAATAGAGAGAAGTTTAAATTCCAAATCTTTATAGAAAAAACCCTTCCATTTGTCTGTTTTTCAGTTGCCTTTGCTATGTATGTTATATTTAAAAAGAAAGTTGTTTGAAAAAGTTCTTTCCAGTAGAAGTTAGTTTGACTGACAATTACCTAACTGCTGATAGGGTCGAGGTAACAGTATCCCACCGTGTGTTTTTGTAGGTATATAATGCCAATGCAGCTCTGAGAGCTGCAGAAGAGAGAGAGAACAGATAGGAAAGAAAACATAAGGAGGGCACCAATGAGCCATGTCCATACTTCTAACATATGTCCACTTCTTGATAGGGAAATTAATACAAGTTACAGGACAAAGAGGAATAGACATTTGTCATATTCTTCCCTTTCAAGAACTCACCAAGAGTGAAGAACAAAAGGAAACTTTCATCCTCCAGGGACTTCTACTCAGTACTGTATACAGCAACCCAATATGCTTAGCCTTAATGGTATTAAACTACCATTAATTAGAGAAATAAGGGATAAGTACCAGCAAGAAAGAGGTTCATTCCTGAAACACCTAAGACTCCAAGCTCACCAACTCAGGAAAGTTAACAATTTCAAGTTATAATGCTGGTAATTGGGTAAGAGAAAATGGAACTATTCCCCTGGACCCTATAGCCAGCTCAAATGAGAAATGCAGTGTAACCTAGGGCTACTTGGCAGAGATACACCTGGTACTGAGTCATGTGCCAAACCATGTGCCCACCTGAGTGTTTTAAGTCAGATGTAGTTAGCTGCATAAACAAGCACCTTAGTGAGAACTTTGCCAACAACTTTGATTCCAACACTGGACAAATAATTTAAATTTCATTTAATAAGATTTTGCTAATCACCTAGTGTGTGCATGACACCCTTACCCAACTACTGATCGATGATGATGATGATAAAAATAACTAGCATGTATAGGGCCTACTATGTGCCAGGTACCATGCTAAGTGCTTTTTTACAAATATGGTCTCCTTTGATTCTGACAACAACTCTGGGAAGTAGGTACTATTATTATTCCCATTTAAAAGTTGAGAAATATTAAGCAAACAGAAGTTAAATGCTTTGCCCAAGGTCACATAGCTAGTAAGCATCCAAGAACAAATCAGAATTCGAGTCTTCCTGACTCCAGGCCCAATACTCTATCCACTGCACCACCTAGTTGCCTCCAATTACTATTGGTCCTCCTATTGAAGGAACTAGAGGTAGTTAGCTTGAAAAAGAGACCTCTTGAGGTGGGGGAGAATAAGATAATTTTTAGTATGTCTTAGTAAGTCTTTGAGATAAGCTGGGTCAAAAGTCTTGGCGCAGTTTGAAAGTATTAAAACCTTAATAGTTTAAATGTTAAAGCTTTAATAGCTTGGAACTACACTAAGACTTTTGGGACGGCCTGTATTCAAAGGCTTTTCATGTGGAAGAGGGATTCTACTTGTCCTTGTTGGTTTAAGAGTGCAGAACTCAGATACATGTAGAAGTCAGAATGAGGTAGATTTTGGCTTAACAGAAGGAAAATCTTCCTCACAACAAAAATAACCAGAATGGGCTTTGTCATTGAGACGTTTCAGCCATTTCCAGTTCTTCATGAGCCCAGTTTAAGGTTTTCTTGGCAAAAATACTAGAAGGGTTTGTTATTTCCTTCTCCAGCTCATTTTACAGATGAGAAACTGAGGCAAACAGGATTAAGTGGCTTGTTCTGGGTCACACAAGTAACTAAGTGTCCGAGGCTGGATTTGAACTCAGGAAGATGAGTCTTCCCGATTCTAAGCCCACAGACTGATTCATCCACTGCACCACCTAGCTGCCCCAGAATGGGCTACCTTGGAGAATAAACAATTTTCTGTCACCAGAGGTCTTTTCGGTGGAAACTAGATCACCACTTGTTGATGACACAATGAGTAAAATTCATGTTTTGGTTCAAATTTAGAAAAGATGGCATCTAAGATCCTTTTTAACTCTGAGGTTTTATGTAATTTATGTTTTCTAGTTTATGGAACACTAGGTTATTAAGTTCCATCTTTTCTGATTCCTCCTAGTCTGTTCCATTGATCTACCTTCCTATTTTTTCATCAGTACCAGGTGTTTTTGATGACTGCTTCTGATTAACTTCAAATAGACCTCAATAGACTATAAGTTGAGGTCTAGAAATTATATTCTCCCTTCATCTCTACCTCTTTTTATCATTTCTCTTGCTATTCTAGATCTTTCTAGATCTTTTCAAACAAATTGTTATTATTTTATCAAGCTCTATAAAGTATCCCTTTGATAATTTTGTGGGCTAAAAATTCAAAGACAAAAACTAAAAAGTCTTGCTGGCAAGGAGCTTACATTCTTCCATGATCCTATAATCACTCTCTCTTCCTATAGCACGTCAATATTATTCATTTAACATTTAGCATATGCCACCTTGTGTTTTTTAAACTTTTCTTTCTAATTAACAAACATTTATTTTCTCTCCCTCCCAACTCCCATTATCCCCACTGGGGAGAAAAAACCCTCTTAATAAATATGTATAGTCAAGTAATTCTCACATTGGATATATTTAAAAACGTATATCTCATTTTACACTGAAATCATGTTTGGTCATTATAGTTATCGAAGTTCTTAAGTCCTTGAAAGTTGGTAGTCTTTATAATATTTTTGTTATGTGGAAATAGTTTGCTTCCTTCTGCTCACTTCTCATTCTGTACCAATTCATACAGATCTTCTCAAATGTCCCCAAAACTGTCCCTTTTATAATTTCTTAAAGCAAATAGTATTCCATTACATCCAAATAGCGTAATTTGTTCAGTCATCCTCAATTGATCTGTACCCTGCCTTATATTGTTATCTTTTTACATGCATGTGTCTTATTCCCCCAATTAGACTGTGTGGTCCTGTAGTCAGGGACCCTATACCACCTAACATGTATTTTGCAGTAATGGCTACTGAAACCCTCCAGGAAACTATGAGAAATCTCATAGTCAGGCCTTAGTCAAGAGTTATGATGTTGTTTTCTAGCCATTTCTATTAAATTCCTGAGCTACCAGTGTTAAAACATCATTCCAGCAAGCTGACCTCTCACACCAGGAGGTTGTCAAATGCCATCTGTAATTAGAGCAGCAATTTTGTTTTTGGCGATCTTTCATACCTTCTGTGACACGGAGCCACCTCATTCCTTCCCAGTGCTTAGGGAGCAGCAATTCTCAACCTTGTGTGAGTTGTGAGGAACAGTCTAGCTTTTCATGTTTGTCTTCATACAGCCTACCCTCCTATCTCTTTAAAATGATGGGTGGTATATTTCTTTTCAACTAAATTGAACTAAAATTAATTTTGTTTTGAAAAAAAAAGTTTTTTTTTCAAGTCTAAACACCTCCTAAGATAATTAGAGATACCCTGGGAGTGTCAAGTCTCAAAAACAGAATTTGAACAAAGCATCAAGGCTGTCTTCTAAATCAAACTCAGAGCTCCTTTCAGGAGTGTTTTTGTAGAATACTTTTGACAAGAAGCAACTCATTAGCATCCAGATAGGGGGTTTCTGAAATTTCTTTTCTCATGGTCACCCTACATCAAAACAAAGGAACATAAGAGGAGATTAAAATACAGGGTAGCTCAGACTAGTTCAAGGAGTTTTCTTCTCACATTCCCTCTTTCTGCATGTGACAAGACAGCAGTGTTTGAAACTTTGTGGGCTGGCATGAGGGGGGTACAGTTTCCTTACAGGCTTTAAACAAGATGCTCACTACTTGGCAGTCTTTCCCCAATAATGGGAGATTGAGCCCAAACATGAAAGGCAATGTGGTACAATGGAAAGAATGCTGGGTTTAAATCCTGCCTTTCCCATTTATTACCTGTGCCTCTTTAAAGTAATTTAAGCTCTCTGGTCCTCAGTTTTCTCTTCTACAAAATGAGGGGATTGAACTAAATGGTCTCTAAAGATCTCTTCCAGTTCTAGATCTATGATCTAGGACATGTCTTCACCACTGAGATCTGCTGTTAGATGGACTCTGTGTCCTGGCTTCCAAGTAATACTAGACCAAACTTTTGACCACGCACAAATGCAGGGAAAGACAGATCTAGCACTTAAGCTCCTGCCCCAAGGTACAATAATCAAGGCTACCCAAGGGAACACAGGAACCCCTAGAGAGTAGCTGTGTCTACCACACAATACTACAGGCTTCTCAGGGCTCTACTTGCTGTCTGCCTCTTCACATACCACGTTGTAATTCACATAAGGATTTGGGCTGACCTTACTGGAATGTACCAGCACTGAAAGCAGTACAAAACTGACTGAAATACCTATTTCTGCCCTACTAGATTTGGGTAGAACTTCTGATGCTCATTTCCAAATCATATCCGCATCTGAACACCTCTACTCCTACGCTCATGACTAACAGTGAAAGACAGGGGACAACGAAAGCAAACATTATTCATGTTCTTTCTTCTTAGAGAGAATTTCATGATTTCTTGTGGATAAAACCTGCTCCAGAGAACTGTTCACTTTCTATCCCCTGTTCAAGTAAAGAGAGACATCCAAGGAATATGTGTGTGGTTCTCTTCCTTTTGAGTGCCACTACAAGCCCAAAACACAAATCACTATAAATTAATTTCTCACTTGGACCTTCATAAAAACCGACAGTAGCATAACTCCCTCAGGGTTAGTAGCTTTGGAAACTTCCAAGCTACTCTGAAAATTCACCCCTAATCCTTTCTTTGCATAGCTTTCTCTGCCTTAAATCTTTCTGCACATCTCTCTTCCTCTAACCAACAAATGTGGCTGAGATACTATTAAAGACCCTCAACCAATCAGAGTCTGAGCTGCTTAAACCCAGAATTTTTTTTTTCTCTGTATCCTGGATGTAGTGACAAAGGACAAAAAAAAAAATATGATGGTTCTATATGGGAGCATGATTCAATAATTGGTGGAGGGTTTTTGAGGGGGAATATCTCTTATAATAATACTACTATGTGAAAATCACCATTTTGGAAAGGAAGCAGAGAAAAGAAATAAGGATGAAAAAGAAAGCAGGGGAAAAGGAGAGAGGAAAGAAAAGAAGCAGCAACTACAACAGACTGGAGTAGCAAGGGCAGCCAGGCATTGCCCCCAAGGAGCTTACTATCTAGTATAATCAATAGGACAATAAAATAATTCAAAGAAAAGAGCCTGAAGCAGTGTTTAAATTTCAGAATTAGATTGTGTAACTTGATGGAAATTGGGATAGACCATCAGCTAATCTGAATATAAGGATATAGGATTTTAAAGCTGGAAGGGATCATAGCTTCATAAACTGAAAAGGACTGCAGAGACCATCTGACCCAACACCCTCATTTTATAAATCAAGAAATCTGGTCAGGGAGAAGCGGGGATTCAGTGACTTGCCCAAGGTCATGCAGGTAGTAAATAAACATTAGAGTTGGGATTTGAATCCAGGACCTATGGCCCTAGAGCTCTTTCTACTGTTCCATGATTTTCAAATCCAACTACCTCATTTTGAAGATAAGGACCCTGAGAGCCAGTTCAAGGTCACACAGCTTGGAGTTTGGAGCAGAAAAAGGACCAAAATCCAATTCTACTTACTCTTAATTCCATGCTACCTCTTTTAGGGTCTTAATCTGGCATGCCTAAACCCAGAAGTTTTCTTTTCCTGATACACCATCGCTCATTTATAAGTAGGCAGATCAGATTGCATTTGACCAAAAAATTCATCACTATGCCATAATGAATAGGTCTGCATCTAGCTTCCACTCAGGGCTATTTAATTCTTAAGAGGGAAAAAAGGCGATAAGGAGGAGAAGAAAAATAAGGGGTAAAATGAAAGAGAAAAGGGCTATATCCATAATTCCTTGTCTCCTGCTATGATAAATGCTACATTTACATTCATGGAATCATTTTTAAACTTGAGTCTATGGAATCCATACAGCATTTCCTTGCATCAGTGGACATCAGCATTTCATCTTAGACTCTGGTGGTGTTTCTGTGATAAAGATAAGGCACTTTTCCAATGACAGAAGGCAATTTATTTTGCATAATCAATGTTGTTTGTAACCCAACCTTGTGTTCCCAAGGCCCTCTGGGGCTGACAAGCATATAATACATATGTCTAAAAGCTTGTAAAAAAGATGGTGCTCTAATGGTGCATTGATAATTCCATTTTATCCATTTTCACTCGTCTCTAACCAAGGGTAGTCAAGCAGCCTGCATGAGGAAGGACAATCCTCAAGTTTAACTTTGTGTCCCTCCTGAACTGACCCCCAAATGTTTCGACACATTTTGTTCTCTCTCCCCTTCCTTTCTTTGCTTAGGAAGAATCCTATTAATTAAAGCACAGGCCTTGAATTTCTTATTCCCCTTTCCAGAAAATTTTGCAGCTAGTTTCACTGTCTTCAAATGTATTCCCTTTCCTCTCTATTCACAGCAGTTTCTCCTGCTCCAGCTACTTTTCCTAAGATTAGATTCTTAATCCCTAGAGACATTGTCCTCTCCCATCCCCTTCTCCAGGTACAAGACTTATTAAGTTCTCCCCTGTATTTTGCATGGGAGAATCTGAAATCTGATCATTTTATCCTAGCAATCTGGAAAGTTATTTGCCCAGTAGAGGATGAATTAGCCTTTTAAAATTGATGATGATGATGGTAATGATGTTGTATACTATGTGTCAGGAGGAAATGCACCAGATGGGACTAACTCTTGTTCTGAACATTTTGGTTCCTCTTTCCATTTGCCCACATTCTTTCTGAATTCCAAGCCAGCTGTTCCTGAGGATCAAAGAAACAAGACCAGAATACTTCTCTGAGTTGATGCATACCCTCTACAACTTACCATTTGCTTGATCCTTGTTGAATTCCTAGGGGTAGCTAGTTGGTGAAGTGGATAGAGCACTGAGCTTGGAGTCAGGAAGACTCATCTTCATGAGTTTGAATCCCACCTCAGACTCTTAGCTAGTCATGTGATCTTGGGCAAGTCATTTAACCCTGTTTGCCTCCGTTTTCTCATCTGTAAAATGAGCTAGAAAAGGAAATGGCAAACCACTCCAATATCTTTGCCAAGAACACCCCCCAAAAAAGGAGTCACAAAGAGTCAAACACGACTAAAAATGACTGAACAACAAGTTGAGTTCCAAGGCATCATCAGTGTTTCTTGTGATCTCACGTTCCTCTCTCACGTTCCTCTCTCAACTGCTGGGAAGTTATAAGGACCCCTTAGGCACATTTAGCAAATGCTTTTAAAAAAAAAAGTTCATCAAAACAAGTGACTAAAAGTATTTGCTGATTATCAACAAAGGCACAGAGGCCATTACAGAGATCCAAATAAGGAAAGGTCTCTGACTTGTATGTATGTGTGTCTCTCCTATCTCCCGAACACTCTGGAAGTTGTAGGAGGACATGGATCATGTGTTATTCAAAGTTTGCCTCCACCCCAGGTACCTAACAGAGTGGGAACTTGATCAGCCCTGAAGTCCAAAGTTAAGTTTGCGATTTCAAGTAGACCAAAGGAACATAAATGCCGTAAAAATCATAATAATTTGGAGCATAGAACATAAGATTTAAAGCTAGATCTTGAAAGGGTATAGTGCAAGAAGAAAGCAGTTCTCAGCCTTTCTGTGAGGACCCTTTTTTAACATCAAACCCTCCCCATCTACTAGCAATTGTATCATTGGCATCCATTGGTTTAAAAAATATGTGTCTGAACATGGACACCTTATTAATAATCCTGTGGTCCCACAGGTTGGGAACCATTAATGTAATCTAACTTCTCCACTTTATTGATGAGAAAACTGAGGCTCAAAGCTCAAGATAAGTAGTAGAGGAGGATTTGAACCCAGGTCCTCTGAGTCCAAATCCAGTGTTTCTTCCATTATATACCATTGTAGTTGAGGAAAGGTGCATCAAATTAGCACAAAAAAAAAGATAAAATGACAGAAGAGGAGTACATATTTATTACTTTCAAGCGTATATAGTAAGGCAAACTTCTACATCTCATAATACCTTGTATGTCTCTGACATGTGTATTTTATACTGTAGTTATTTGTGTAAATGTCTCACATCCTCATTTACTCCTAGAAGGTGATAATAATAGCTAAGATTTACAATGCTTTAAAGTTTACAAAGAGATTTGCATGTGTTACCTCATTTGATCCCCAAAACAACCCTGGAAAGTTGGTGCTATTATTATGCCAATTTTACAGATGAAGAAACTGAGGCTGAAAGAAGTTAAACATCTCATCCTGGATCACACAGCTAGTAAGTGTCTGGGGCAGGACTAGAACTCCAAATACAATGCTATATCTACTGTGCCACATTAACTGCCTCATAGGTAAAGTATGTGCCTTACTCATTGTCGTGTCCCAGTGCCCATATCAGGATGCTCTCGTAGAAAGGAAAAGTGATCTCAGCCAGCAAATTTAGGTGTATAGCTCTTAGGCCAACTCTGAGAGACAGCTCCCCCAAATAGCATGACCTGTCATTGGGCATGGAGCAGCATAATCACACAGACCCCGGGGGAAGTAGGTGCAGCCCACAGGTGCTCCCAAGCCTTTACAAGGGCATTGGTGGCCCCCTCACACAGAGACAAAGGACAAATACCCAGGAGTCCCAAACTACCACAGCCGGGACACTCAGCCACCCACTAGGCTTTACCTGGTTTCTGCTCCTAAATGCCATTCTCTTTTCTCCCCTTCCCCCCCCATTCTGTTCCCTTCCCTTAAATTCCTGGGCTCTGCAACAAGTCCACAATTGCCAATGCAGTCACTTGGCTCTCTCGTCCTCATGGCCAGCTGCTTGCTGTAGCACGGGGATGGGCAGAAGCGTCCAGGGCCCTCTACTTCTGGCTCCTGACCTTGCTGTACATTTTTCTCCCGTTGTGTCTCGCATTCATTTTGTTCCTCCCTCTGTACATTAGACAGGCGCTTTTCATATGTAGGTACTTGATAAATGTTTGTTAAATTTGTTATGGCATTGAGAATGGAAATGCTGCCTAGTAGGGGTCCTTGGAGCCCTACTCAAATGAATGAACAGGAATGATTTGTAATTAGCACATTCATGGTTTTATTCACATAGCTGCTATTAGAAAATCTTATTTTTTTTAAAGAACTTTATCTCTCCTATACTCTTCGCTACATTTGCTATACTGTGTTGCATCCCCTCCTCTGCCCCATCCCTAGTAGAATATAAAGTCCTTGAAATCAGGGACTGAATATTTTGAATATTTTCCTCTAGTGCCAAGCATAGTGACTAGCACATAGTAGGTCCTTAATAAGTAGGTCCTTAATTAATGCTTGTTGATTGATGTAGTTGGCCTGATGACCTTGCATTGCTGGCTCTGATTCTGAGTCAATTAGAACAAATTTGCCAAATGGGGCACAGTTCTCATTGGTACAGGTAAAGTTCCAAAGTCTAGGCCCACAGAAAGAAAAATTGGAAACTACCTTTAAAAATGAGGGTCCCCAGAGGACTGTAGTCCTCATAGCCTAGAAATGATTTGAGATAGAGGCAACTCAGATGGAAAAGAATTGGCCATGGAAAGCAATTTACTGGTACCAACAGACTTCTCTTGGCTGAAGTTTGTAACTAGGCTCCCTTTAGTGAGTCTTGGAATGGGGTATTTCCAAAACACTTTATACATAATAGATACGCTGGCACTGTGGTGAATCTGTGATTTCTTTAGGGGGCATATCTCTCTTCAGCGATGCAGGTGGTAATCGCTGATGGTTTTTCTATTCTGCATGATTTTTGTCCATGTTTTCCTATAGGCCCACAATAGAAAACACATTTCAATATGCTAGAAGTATTTCTTAGGTCCCTTTAGCACCTCAAAGCTTCCTATACAATTCTGGCTTCTTATCAGTTATCTACATGAATAGTGCACCTCATTGGCCACTCATATGTATCCTGGATAAACGACCTCTGAACTCACATTTCATTAGAAGCAAACAATAGACCTGACTACCATGATCAGATATCAATCTGATCTCTTTACAACAGTAAGATCAATATGTCAATATCCATCTCAAATCACTAGTTTTGCAGCAGGGTTCAAATTCATGTTTTACAGATAAAGAAGTTGATTCACATGGAAAAATACTCAGTAACTCATAGAACTGCTATAAGATTCAGATTTCCCGTGTCCCAAATTTGCCTTCAGTCTCCTACAATGCCACTGACCACTTTTAAAAGTTAATTTGGGCATACTATCAACAAAATGTATACTATAGTACTGACTGTAAATCAAACTGTCTTTTTTCTGTATCTCTGTTTAGACTTAATTTCAGGAATTACTCAAGCTAGCTTACTATATATATGACAATGTTAAGACACTATGAAATAAGTAGTGACAAAGATTTGCTGAGCCTTTCATAAGAAGACAAGATCCTAGCAGTTAGTGTAGACATTAGACTCCTCCTGCTTGACAGGAAAGGATCCCGGGTTTCCTTCCAAAAAGGATGTTACCTCATTAGGTTTGTGGAGGGAGATTATGAACTTAACTGTAAAGGATTAGATATGTGTCTCTGAGACTCATATTTCCAAGTCATCGTCATTACTTGGATAGGCTCCTCCCTTGGATGGATTATGTCATTGTCTGGGTTTCTAAAAAGCATAGGACTCAGTCATGGACCATACATGACTCTCTGGGATTAAACCACCCAGGAGTATAGCAGCCAGGGCTACACATCTTACCAAGAAAAACAGGAAATCAAAACCCCAGTTCACTAGAACAGAGTTACTGTAAGCTTTAGGAAGCCTTACTTGCCATTCTGTCCTCCAAATGCCATTCCTTGTCATTTACCACATCTACTATGATACTTCAAGGGTTCTCAACCTGGGGTCCATGAATATAAACTATTTGAATAAAATTGGTTTCCTTTATAATCTTGTCTATTTTACTTTGTGCATTTAAAAATGTTATTCTGAAAAGTCTATAGGTTTTGCCAGCCTGCCAAAGGGGCCCATGAGACAAAAAAAAAAATTATTAAAATGTTTTTGCTTGTAAAATGAGGAGAGATTAGACTTTGCTGAGCCTTTTCAATCAGGGTGAGTCATTGGCAATGAATGGAGATACTTAACTAACTTATTCAACAGTTAATCACATACAACTTCATGCCATCACTTACATTAGTATCCCTTATCTTTAAAAAAAAAAGTCTCATCTCCAACCTAGACTGTGAATCCAATTTTAAAGGTACTAAGAGTCTGTTGTTTTTGCCCACTAACTGAGAAGTTTAATTTCTGGTTATTTATCATAAGGCCCTAGGCCAATGTTTTCTGAGAGACTCCAGTTTCAAGAATCAGGCTTTGTTTGACTGTGGGCATGGAAAATACAAATGTGGTTGTGGGGAGAACTCTTAACAGGAGATAATCATAAAAAAATAAAATGGACAGTTCTTAGATTTCATGTGATTACATTACATGTAAAATCAATGATGATTAGAAGATAAATAGTTAACTGGGGAAATTTGTTTTGCAAATTTCTCTGATTAAAGATAGGATGTCTAAGATATATAAGGATTCAATACAAATATGTAAAAATAAAAGCCTTTCTCCAATATATAAACAAAGGATATGAATGAGCAGTTTTCAAATGAAGAAATGCAAGCTATCCATAATTATATGAATAAATGCTCCAAATCAATAATAACAAAAATATAAGTAAAAGAACCCTGAGGTTCTGTCTCATAGCCATCAGGCTGGAAAAGAAGTCAAGAGATAAAAATGGCAATTGTTGGAGGGACTGTGGAAGGAGAAGCACACTAATGCACACTAGAGCTATGAATTGATCCAACCATTCTGGAAAGCAATTTGGAACTATACTCTAAAAGTCACTAAACTGTAAATATCCCTTGACTCAATAACACCACTACAAGACACATACAAGGAGGCCCAAAGCAGAAGGCAAGAACTCAAATGTACCAAAATATTTATAACAGCACTTTTGGGGTAACAAAGGATTTGAAACAAAGAGGGTGTTCATCAATCTGAGAGTGGCTGAACAAATTTTGATCTATGAATGTAATGGGACATTATTGCATTGTATGAAATAACAAATGTGATAAATTCAGAGAAACCTGAGAGGACTTATATGATGTCACAGAGAGTGAAATGAGCATACAAACAGGTCAATTTTGTTACTAACATGTTGAATTCTGTACACATTTTAAAACATATATGTGATATGTGATAGAAGTTGGTTTCATATTCAAACCACTTTTTTGCTCTTTGTGTACTAAAATTTTCATGTTGGTTGATGACTAAATTTAAGGTAAAAAAGAAAAATTTGTTCAGAAAAAGAGAGCAAAACAGTTCAAAAGTCTTGCCTTCTAAAGCACCTTTTTGTACTTAACTTTTTGTATTATTTAAAGTTCTTTTAACCAGTTCAGAAGTTACATAGATGCGTCAATTATCCTGAAAACCTGATCAGCTAATGAGAATTGTTTCTGAGGATTCCATGCAAATTCTCTAAGTTTTTTTGGCCAAGTTTCCACTGTACCATTGAGGAAGCAAGGATTAAATACTAAAAGAATATCATTATGCACAGTTGGTCATGCCTTAAGATGAATTTCTTATTCATATCACTAGGATGCCTTGCCTTGCAAAAGAGATGTAATCCTAAAAAGTTTTGTATAAATAAATTCTTTTTTAAAAAATAATTCTATTTAAAATGTATTAAGTTTGCTCACTATTTCCAAAAGCTTTAATGTGAATCCTTTTGTAAACCCAAGAATTCTCTCAACATATAAATAATAAATCCTATGTCACTGGAAATCTCTAAGCAGAGACTGGAGAACCACTGTAAATGGGATCCCATGCATTAGGCAATTCAACTTGGAGATCCTAGCATTATCTAGTTCATAATACAATGACCAACCATGTTGCAAAGAACCAATCCTAGAGTATGCTAATCATTTCCTGACATAGAGATGATGGGCTCAAGGAACAGAAATGAAACATGGTGGGTGGGGGGCAGGTTTTGGACATGGCCAATGTGGGGAAAATTTTTTTTTGCTTAATTATGTATATTTGTTACAAAGATTTTATTTTATTTTATTTATTTTTCCAGTGGGAGGAGAGTAGTGAGTTTGAGAGAAAGAAAATACATTTTTGTTCATTGGAAAAATGTAAAAAATTTTAATGAACTAATGAATTCTTTTAGAGTTCTTCCCTAAAAGAGGCAAGATAGAGCTGCATAGAGGGGTTTTTTTTGTTTTCTACCAAATTTTTCCTCAGCAGCTTTAACTTAGAGGAAGCTGTTATAAATGAGGAAGAAAATTAACCAGATGTCTATTTTTAGAGCAAATTATATTACTGTGGTGTTCTATTTGTGAATCAAACAAGTAAAAGAAATTAGAAGTTCAATTTCTTAAATCCTTAGGAATTCGTGTTGAAATAGCTAAAGCGCAGACAGATGGAACCTACATCTGGAGGCAATGTAGTGTGCATTGTAAAGGGAAGAATGTTGATTTTGTTCTCAGGAGGGCCTAGGTTCAAATCCTAGGACTATTATCTGAGTGACTTTTGGCAATTCACTTGACCTTGTTGGAAATGAAAATATTGTACTCAATAGATTTTGAGGTCCCTTCTAATTCCATATTATGACCTTTCTGAGCCTTATTTTCCTCATTTGTAAAATGAGGTCAGACTAAATGACCTCTGAGGTCTCTTCCAGTTCTAAATGTATGCTCTAGCCTCCCTATCATTCCTTTTCCCTCTTCTCTTCCCCACTAGCTGACCTCACACATAGAATAAGAAGTCATAGCACGGTTGGGGGAAGGAGATTCTGCAGCAGTTGCTTCTCTTGCCTGAGAATGTCTTTGCTCTGGTGGGATTAAGTCAGGCTCCTGACACTCTTTTCATGGGACTTTTCTTGAGACACACAAGTCCAATGACCAACAATTTGAATTACCAGGCTATAAATACAGCAGCCATTCCATAAGTATGCAGCCATAGGAGAAGAAGAATCAAGGTGTGGAAGTAACTGATTACAATGGAAGATGTCAAAGGGGTGTTGAGGTGAGGGAGGAGGAAGTGGGGGAGGCAGAAATATAATTCAGTAAATATGATTATTTTTTGAGCCTTAGAAAAGGCTGGAACTTTTTGTGCAAAAGATGGAATTTTACTGTCTCTTTCTCCCCCCCCCCCCACCCCGTGCAATTCCAATACCAGGAAGGAAAGTTGGCATCATAGAGTTAGCAGAATAAGAGCTTTTCCTGGCAACAACCATTCCCAATTGTGTGCATTAACTTTCCATAGATCAGGAGTATCCAAGTTTTTTCCAATAGTGGAACTTGACCATAAAAAGCTACTATGGGAGCAGGGAAGACCAAGACATAAACTCAGAAGAAAACAATGTTTACAAATAACTACAACCAAAGCCTCAAAGAAAAATGCTAACTTGAACCAAGCCCAGCAAGAATTCCTGGAAGAGTTAAACAGATAAGTGTGGTAGAGGGAAAAGTAGGAAAAGAAATGAGTAATGTGAGAAAATTATGAAAAGAGAATTAATGACTTGGTAAAAGAGGCACAAAAAATGCTGAAAAAATAACACCTTAGAAAACAGAATTGGCCTAATTGGGAAAGAAGGTACAAAAATTTACTGAAGAAAGAAAACTCCTTAAAAAGCAGAACTGGCCAAATGGGGGAAGAGTTACAAAATTTCACTGAAGAAAACAATTCCTTAAAAATTAGAATTGGGCAAGTTGGAAGCTAATGGCTGCATGAGACATCAGGAAACAATGAAGTCAAAAGAATGAAAAATTAGAGGAAAATGTGAAATATCTCATAAGAAAAACAACTGACTTGGAAAATAGATCAAAAGGTAGATGATTTTAGGATTATTGGATTAACTGAAAGCCATATGAATAGGCAGTTTTCAGAAGAAGACATCAAAGTTCTCTATAGTCATATGAAAAAAATGCTGTAAATCACTGTTGATTGGAGAAATGCAAACTAAAGCAACTAACTTATTGCAGTCATTGTACATTGTTCTGAGATGACAAATGATGGAAGGGATGAGAGAAAATAAATGTACTAATGAACTGTTGGTAGAGTTAGGAACTGATTCAACCATTCAACTATGCCTAAAGGACTACTAAACTGTGCACACCCTTTGATCCAGCAATACCACTGTCTATACCCCAAAGAAAAAGGAAAAGGAATTATATGTACAAAAATCTTTATAGCAACTCTTTTTGTGGTGGCAAAGGCTTAGAAACTGAGGAGGTGTCCATCAGTTGGGGAATGGCTGAACAAGTTGTAGCATATAATTGTGGTTGAGTACTGTTGTGCTATAAGAAATGACAAGGGGTATGATTTCAGAAAAACATGGAAAGTCCTATATAAACTAGTGCAAAGTGAAGTGAGCAGAACCAGGTGATCATTGTACACAGTCACAGTGGTTTTGTAATGATGATCAACTGTGACAGACTTAGCTACTCTGATCAATACAGTGATCCAAGGAAATTCCAAAGGACTCATGATTAAAAATCCCACCCACCTCCAGAGGAAGAACTGATGAACTCTGAGTCCAAATTGAAGCATAGTTTTCTCACTTTCTTTTTCTTGCTTTTTTTGGTGCAATGTGGCTAATATGTTTTGCATGATTTCACATGTATAATTGATATATTGCCTGCTTACTCAGTGGATGGGGGATGGGCAAGAGAGAGGGAAAGAATTTGGAATTCAAAATTTTCTTTTAAATTTTAAGAATAAATCAGTAATAATTTTGAAAGAGATACAATAAATAAAAATAAAAAAGAATTTAGAGTCCATGAAATCCAATGTTGCCCCTTCCCATTTTGCAGATACATAAACCCTCTGAGACACCTTGCCAAGTGTCACCTAACCAGGAAGTGTCTCAGTCAAGATATGAAGCTAGCTCTTCCTGACTCTAAGTCCAAGGCCCTACCCATGGTGCCATGCTGTATTAGAAATTGTCTCATTTGAAAAATAACAAGGTTGGATGATATAGTGTGTCATAACAGAAAAAGGCTTAGAGTTAGGATACATGAGTTGGAGTGGAGCTGACACTTCCTAAATATATAATGGTAGGGAAGTCCCTCAGTACCTCCAAGCCTTCTCTCCTCCTCTGTTGTTTTGTTTATTTGTTTGTGTTTTAAGAAAAAACAAAAGGAAAATAATGATTCTACCACCTACCACAGAGACTTTGTTCTAAGGAAAGCATCTTGAAAATATGTAAATGCTAAATAAATACTGTCTATTTATATCTAGTCTTATCCTCTTTCCATATATGCAATATTAGCTAGTTAAGTAAAAATGTTTTGCTAAAAAAGAAAAAATCTCAGACAGGCCACACCTTGGGGTGAGATGGGTTGAGTGTTGGTCACCCAAGCCAGAGATTACTGTAAAATGAAGGACTGAAATTTGCCTGCCTTTCTCAGACTATGAAATCAGGAATAGCCTGTACTCCTTTGTGAGGTCTCCCGAGGGCAAACATATGGGTTCCCACCACCCAAGCAGCCATTACACACTGCATTACTATTTGTGAGGTCCCACAGAATAAAATAGCTCCCTGTTTGTTCCACAATTAATAATTTCTCTACCTTCATCACTGCCCCACCTTTTAGCTTCCTTTTTTGTATTGTCTTCCTCCACTAGAATGCATCCTCCTTGAGAATGAGGACTATCTTTGTTTCTGCTTATATTTGTATTACCACCACTTGGTACTGTGCCTGGCACACAGTAGTGATTAATAAATGCTTGTTGACCGACTAATATAGGGTAAGGGAATTCCTTCTGGCATTACATTGGGAAGAGGGAGAAAATTTCAAACTGACAACCTTGATAGGAAGATCTCTAAGGATATTTTTTAGTTCTGTCTTATAGAACAAATACATTGAAATAGATTGTGTTCCACTGAATGATTCCTGCATCCACAAATACTGGTTTGACATTCTCTGCAGTAATTATGCAGGGGGAAGGTACATTGATTCCAGAAAACATCTTGAATCGGATCATGTCTATTTTTTCTTGCCATGATGAGATCTTGCTGCGAGACTATAACTCCAGTACTAACACAGTTTTATGGAAATCTACCAGCAAATATTCAAAGAGGACCTATTCTTAATACTTTTATTAGACTAATGAAATGAAATATACATGTTCCATATAGTGAAATTTCATGCATCAAGATGGATCATACATAATCCAGAACACTGGATTAGGAATCAGGATTCCCGGGTGCCAATTTCAGACTCTGCCACTAACTAGTTTGGTAATCTTTGTCAATTCAATTCATTTTAATTTAACAAATATTTCTTAAGTCCATATTGTGTGCCAAGCACTAGGTGAGGCACCCAGATTGCTATAAAATGTAGATAACGTGAGATTCCTGTCCTCATGAAAATGAGTCTCTAGGAAGAGAACATAACACAACGTTATAATATAGAACAATATATAATGACTGCAATAAATTAGTGCGAACAAAGTGCTCCATGAGGTTCAAAGGAAGAAAGATTATTAATGACTAGGGGAATCAGGACATGCTTTATGGAAGAAGTGGCTTTTGAGCTGGGACTTGAAGGTTAAGGAGGATTTCGAGAGACTAAGATTGGAGGAAGATTCCACATATGGAGAAGATATGAGTAAAGGTCTGTGGAAGCACAGAACATGCGCACGGATTGGTAAATAGGCCAATCTGTCTGAAGCATGTTGAGGAGAGTAGGGTGAGATGTAATAATAATAACAGTAATAGTAATAATAGTATTTATATAGCACTTTAAGGTTTGCAAAGCACTTTACATGTGCTATCTCATTTTGGTCCTCACTGCAATCCTATCAAGTAGGCACTATTATTATCCCCATTTTACAAATGAGGAAATTGAGGATCATGATAGGTAAGTGACTTGCCCAAGGTCATAAAACTAATAAGTGTTTGAGGAAGAATTTGAACCCGTGTCTTTCTGACCCCACCCTAGACACATTGGTGTTAAATTGTAGAGGGCCTTCAATGACAAGTTGAACTTTATTCGGCAGACCACAGAGAGCCCCTGCAGAGTTTTGAGAAGAGAAGTTATATGACCAGATGTGTTCATAAGGAAGTTCAATCTGGCAAGTGTATAGAAGATTGATTGAAGGGTAGAGGGGGTGGAGGTAGGAGGACCAGTCAGTATACTACTTGTAAAAGCAGGCATAGTAAGGGTCTGTGCTGACACAGTGGTAGTAAGAAGAGAGAGCAAGGGATAGATGCAACAGATATTGTGTAGATAGAATCAGCACACTTGGCGGCTGATTATATCTGAGAGACAACAGAAAGGGAAGGATCAAGTCACTACCTCTTTGGGTCTCGGTTTCCTCATCTGTAAGGGAAGAGGGCTTACCTAGAATACTGATTAGTCACTTCCAGTTCTAAGGTTCCATGAACATTTGATTCTTATTTAACTATTATGAAACTTCATTTGTAGGTCAAATTATATACTCTAAAACTAAGAATAAAAAGAGTTTTATCTATGTTGTCATCAAAGACAATCAATGCTCAGGGTTGCTAGGATAATTCAAATTTCCCAGAATGAGAGCCATCTCCCAAATTATAACTGGACTAAAGATATGAACTGGCAGTTTCCAAGAGACAAAAATCCAAGCTCTTAGTAATCATATGAGAATGTTCCTCATCACTAATAATTAGTGAAATACAGATTAAAGCAATGCTGATTATTCTACCTCGTATTCATCATATTGGCAAAGCTAATTTTTTAAAATTACAAATGCTGGAGGAGATGTGGAAAGACAGGCACATTTATGCACTGTTGGCGGAGCTGAGAATCGGTCCAACTGTTCTGCAAAGCAATTTGGAATTATGCCCCAAAAGTTAGTAAACACTGTATGTCCTTTGACCTATTAATACCACTACTGGGACTACACCCTTAAAGAGATTTTTTTTGAGTGGAAGAGGGGGTCCTAAAGACACACACAAAAAAAATTCTTTTTGTGATGGCTAAAAACTAGAAACTAAGGGGGAGTCCATTAGTTGGAGAATGAACAAATTATGGTATATGAAAATAATGGAACACTATCATGTTAAAACAAGAGCAGCTAGGTGGCACAAAGGATAGAATACTGGGCCTGGAGTCAGGAAGACCTGAGTTCAAATTCAGCCTCAGACACTTACTAGCTGTGTGACCCTGGGCAACTCACTTAACACTGTTTGCCTCAGTTTCCTCATCTGTAAAATGAGCCAGAGAAGGAAATAGCAAACCACTCTAGTCTCTTTGCCAAGAAAACCCCAAATGGGGTTACACAGAGTTGGACATGGCTGAAATGACTGAACAACAACAATCATATTATAAGAAATTAAAAAAGAGATGATTTCGGAAAGTCCTGGGAAGACTTGTATGAACTGATACAGAGTAAAGTGAGCAGAGTTGAGAGAACAATTTGTACTATAATATTAATATTGTTTTTAAATTAACAATATCAAAAGACTGAAGAACTCTGATCAATTAAATACTCAAGCATAATTCCAGAGGACTGTTGGAGAAGAATGCTGCCAATCTCATGACAGAGATGATGAATTAATATGCAGAATGAGTAGCATATTTTTTGTATTTGACCAACGTATGAATTTCTTTGGCTTGACTAATTCTTATGTGATACAAGGGTTCTGTATTTCCGCTAGATGACACAGTGGATAGTGCTGGACCTGGAGTTAGGAAGACCCAAATTCAAATTCAACCTCAGACACTTACTAGCTGTGTGACCCTGAATGAGTCACTTAACCTGTTTGCCTCAGTTTCCTCATCTGTAAAATGAGGATAATAATGGCACCTACATCCCAGGGTTGTTGTGAGGATCAAATGAGATAATAATTATAAAGCACTTGGCACAGTGCCTGACACATAGTAAGCACTATATAAGTATTAGACATTGTTGTTGTCATTACTATCATTATTATTATTATTATTCAGGTTTTTTTAGAGAATCAAGGAGGTATAGAGGGGAGCAAATAAACACTTGATAATTGAACAAAAAAATTTAAGAAAAAATGGTTTGTGAGGAACAGTGATCAACTGACTTCATTAAGGATGGGTCATGCCACCTTAACCTTATTTCTTTCCTTGACAGGCTGATGGATTAGGAAAACACTGTTAATATAATTCTTAGATTTCAGCCAAACATTTAACAAGGTCTCTCATGTTATGCTTGCAATTAAAATGGGGAGATACAGTCTAGATAAAATACAGGCAAGATAAGATAAAAATGTGTTTCTCATTCTGCATATTAGTCCACTGTCTCTCTGTTACAAGATAGGCAGCAATCTTCTCTCTTCTCCAATAGTCCTCCGGAATTTTGAGTATTTCACTGAAACAAGTTCATCAGTCTTTGGAAATTGTTAGGTGGACTTAGAATCGGTTGAATGACCAGACATAAGGAAAAATCATTAATGAATTGATATCAACTTGGAGGCAGGTCTCTATTTGAACAGTCTAAGAATCTACCCTTGGCCCTATACTGCTCAACGTGTTTTATCAATGACTTGGATGAAAGTACAGAGGGCAGGCTTGTCAGATTTGCAGATGATGTGAAGTTTGAAGGGATAGACAACAATAGATGACAGATTCTGTTTCCCAAAAGATCCTGACAGCCTAGAATGATACATTACATAAAACAGGAGGATATTTAATAGGTTTGAATGTAAAGTTTTACACTTGGTTTCTAACAGTTTCATAAATGCAGAATTGGGAATGTGAGGTTAGACAAAAATTCCTGCCATTTCCCTGGCTGGGATGTTCTCATTTGATATTCAAGCTGTCCTTAAAGAACGAGTTTCAAATTCTCTTTTCTCTAATAAACATACTTCTCACCTTACTCCTCACTTCACTCTGTCCTCCACGCTTTAGTATTTGTATGTATTGTGAGTCTCAATTTCCTCATATGTAAAATGAGAGGGTAAAAATTCTACATTTGCATTAATTGAACAAAACCTGAGATGTGCCCAGAGCTCCATCAGGTGTCAGGGGGAACACAGAAGCACTGAAAGACATTTCTTGTCCCCAGGGAACTTGTCATCCACAGTGAGTTATAACAATCTGATCATTTGGGAAATAAGACAACCATGTAAGAGTAAAAATCCTCCATTCCAGTTATTTTCATGTAGATACAAAAGCTAGTTTTCTGTAGGACAAAGGATCTGGGTTCAAATTCCAGCTCTGCCAATTAGTTGCTGTATAATCTTGGACAAGTCTATTTACCTCATTGGCTCACAGTTTTCTCAGCTATAAATTGATTTCTAAGGTCCCTTCTACCTCTAAGTTCTGTGATCCTGGGAACAGAGAATTTGGAAGGTGATGTCCAACCCCAACAATCTAAGGGTATTCAACCTTTGGACAAAGACACAAAGATACTTTTTTTTACAGTCTTCTTACTTTTATTCCCTCCGTGGATATTCTATAATCTTTTTTGTTATTAAATTTTATTTTTAATTATGGCATAAAACAAGCATTTTCATAACATATTACAATAAAAAAAATTATTTCACATGAAACTGCAAATCTACTATGTATAACTTGCTATTCCTTTCAATATAGAACAAAATTATCATGTGAATTTCTTTTTTTTTTCCTTCCCTCTCACTCCCCATCCTAGAGATGGCAACCATTAGACACAAATAGGTGTGTAGGTGTGTGTGTGTGTGTGGGTGTGTGTGTAAATTAATCTATATATACTTCTATTTATCAGTTCCTTTTCTGGAAGCAGATAGAATCTTTCTTCATATGTCCTTTATAGCTAAATTTGGGTATTTATAATAGTAAAAAATAACTTATTCATTCAAAGTCATTCGTAAAACAATATTTCTGTTACTGTAGACAATGTTCTCTTTTTTCATTATCATCCACCAAAGTGTTCAATGCAATAGGCACTTAGTGCTAGATGGATAAATGAACAAATATCTAATATCCTCTTCTCAAGGCTAAGGCTCATCTTTGTAACATCAGATGTTTGGGCTCTAATCAGAGATAGCCTCAGACTTTGTGGGGCACAAGGTAAAGGTAGGTCAGAAGCATCTAGACCCAGGAGAGAGGTGTCCATGGTAGGAGAATAGAATGCTGTGTTAGCATTTTGGAGGATAAGGAAAGACCAGGCCACAAAGGTCAATTAGCAATTGTCCTTTCTGGCTGGGCCAAAAGGCCTGAATTGGTTTCTGTCTGCATGACTCCTCTGAAGACAAGGTTAGCTCAAGGATCTCCCTGGATTTAAATCAACATAAGGAAAATCTTATTCCTCCTACATTGAAAAAATCCTCTCTGGGGGTTCACTTTCTCAAGCCTAAATGCAAACCTTTAGGGTCTCTCATGAGACCCTGAAATCAAAAGAGTATACAAGCCAAGCTCCCTCAAAAATTCAGTCATAATGTAATAAACTCTGCTATAAATTCACTGTCCACACACAAGGGCGCAACCCACAAATCTGGCAACTAGGTAGAGGCACATGGGGGAAGGGTCAGGGATGACTGTACCCTGGCCAGGGCCCCAGGAGGACCTGGGGTGGGGGAAGAAGACAACAAAAATGGGGCAGATGACTTCATCTCTGTGGGTATCATCTTTCTCCACTGTAAAATGAGGAAGTTGAATTCAATCTCAAAGGTCCTGTGATCACATTTGTGCTTCTTGGAAGAAAGCTCCAGGGATGGCAGACATTCTTGAAGCATTTAGTGGTGGGCAGAGGGGCAGGCATCACCTCAGTAGTGACTGATTCTTCCTCCACTTTGGAAAGAAAGTCAGACAAGAGAATCAGAAATATAATAAAGCCTCATGTGACTTGAAATTGCTTCTGAATCCCACCATTGATTGGCATATCATCCCTGGAGTGAAGGCAGGGGTACACTGTGGCCCAATAAGCCTTTTTGTTGTCTGACCTGCAGTTTGAACTCATCCACAAAGCCATTTTTTTTAGACACATGGAAATACACTGTGCCACTCTGGATCAACAAAGTGTGACATGTGTTTGAAAAATAGGGACAGCCACTCCTAAACAGAGACAGTTGGCGTGTAGGCAAATCCCCTATAAGCATTTTCCATGCCAGGAAACCTGCATATGCTGGGAAGCTGACACGTTGGTGCTGGCCTTATAGCAGTATTGTAGGAAAGCAGCTCAGCTAAATCTGTCCCAAGCTTTCCTCCCCACTGCCGAATGGGACTCGTCCGGACACTGGAGAGACTTGTTGAAAACCACTTTGGACAAAGGAAAGAGGCATGCGCTGTATAGTCTGGCAAACAAGAAAAATCAAATGAGAACCTTTTCCCCGTGTCTTTATTGGAATGATGAATTCACTTCAAGTCACACAATAAGAAGAGGGGAAGTCTGAAATCTGACCTACATTAAAAACAATGAGGCATTAAAACCCCTTTGTACAGAAAGAGTTCTCTATAGTGAAGCTATTTCTGTGTTCTGCCAGATGGTTCACAAAAATGGCTCTTTGCTGATCTGATTACAGCAAATTTTCCAATACAACAAATGCTTTCTCAGCTCCTTCTCCACTGCCACTCTCTGTATTAAAGATCCTGCTTATGTGCCGATTGGTCAGTTGGCACAGAGGAGAGGTGATTTTTTTCTCCTTTCTTAGTTCTTCAGTTCTATCACCAAAGTACAGTTTTCCTTTAACTCTTTGCAGCTCTTCTGGCCTTTAATATCTTAGCTAAGCCTGCTAGGAAAATCACAACTGGCAACTACACCACCCACCACACATGCAAAAGACACAAGAAGGTTCAAGGCTTCATATACGATCCTCTTTTTTATCTTCTGCTGTGGATAATAGCTGTAACAACAATAATAACAATAATAGCTAACATATTTAAGATTTGTAAATGCTTTATAAAAATTATTTTATTTTATCCTCGCAACAACCCTGGGAGGTAAGTGCTATTAGTATCCCCATTTACAGATGAGGAAACTGAGGCTGACAGGTAAAGTGACTTGCCCAGGATGACATAGCTAACACGTGTCTAAAGCTGGATTTTTAACTCAGGTTTTCCTGATTCCAGTGCTCTATCCCCTGCACCAACTAGATGCCTCTGTATATGGAAATGTTCTTTGCATATACACCTACACAAATGGGAATATGTGCATGTGTGTAAGTTCAAAATTTTAATTTTCTTTAAAAGACCCAAGGGTTTGAAGGAAGAATATAAGCTCCGATTCAGAAACTGTTTTCATTTTTCTCTTTGTACATCCCTCCCAGTGCCTTGTATGTGGTAGGTAATTAACAAGTATCTCTTGATTTGGATTATTCAATAAAAATGAAGGGAGAAATCTATCTTTGTGGTAAGAGGAGAAAGTCTATGGAGTTTTTTCCATAGATCATAAAATACTGGAGCTAGAAGAGACTTTAGATATCCTCTAATTCTGGGGTTCCTAAGCTCTTTTCTGTCCGACCCCTCCGGCAGTCTAGTAAAGCCTCTGGACGCCTCCTATAAATGTTTTTTTTTTAATAAGTGAAGGAAATACTAACTTTCAACTGGAGTTTAGTGAAGTTGCAGACTAATTTTTTTCCCATCTAAATCCTATCGTTTCTCCTGCTAACTGAGAGAGACAGAACTGGGAAATAATTATTTTAGCATTGTATTCATTTGACAAACCAATATGGGATGGTAGATATAGAGACTCACTGTCAAGAAGATCCATGTCCTAACCTCATCTCTCACATATCTTGGCTGTGTGACCCTGGAAAAGCCAGTTAACATCTTGGTGCCCCAGACAAATCTTTAAGGCTTTAAATTGCAGAGAAGATTAGGATCTACATTAGCAGAGGAAATTTCTGATTAAGAGCTCCCCACTCTTAGGAAATCACAGGCCCAGTGCAAAAAAAAAAAAAAAAAAGGAAGCTCATATACCTTACAGCACTTTGTTCTCTTACCTAATTCTATTTTTATAGCTGTTTGCTTGTTTTCTTTCTCCTTCATTGGAAATTCCTTAAGAGTGAAGACTATCACTTCTCTTTCATCTAGTGTACAGTAGATATTCAATAAATGTTTTCTAGATGAAGAAATAAATGTTTACATCTCTAGATAAGTCAATCAGCATTTCTTAAGCTTCGAATATGTGCCAGGGGCTGTGCTAATGAAAGGCAAAAATAGTTCTTTCCCTTACAGAGCTCACAGGGGAGACAAAATACAAACAACTATGCATAACAATATATACGGGATAACTTGGGGGGACATTAAAGGGAAGCCACTAGCATTACAGGGTGCCTGGGAAAGGCTTCTTGTGGAAAGTGGGATTTTTACCTGTGACTCAAAGGAATCCAGCAAGGCCAAGAGGCAGAGACAAAGAGGGAGAGCATTTCAGTCATGGTAGAAAGCCAGTGAAAAGGTCTGAAGTCAGAGGAGTCTCTCATGTAAAAGCAGCAGGCGGCCAGTGGTGGTGAATTGTAGAGTACAGAAGTGATAACTACTTCTTCTATCCATCCACTAGACGATCATTAGCTAAAATACCAAGAACCACTAAAGCATCACCTTGAAATATTTATTTCATTATTTCATTTGTTGTAATACAGGAAGATTCTTGGCTATCAGACCATCTCAAGTTAACTAGGAAATTGTATTCCCCAAATGGCAAAGGCATCATCATCCATGCTTAGGAAAAGAGGAAATAACCACTTCAATGCCATATTGATATAAAACCTCAAAGCCCCAAAGGGGAGGATGGGGAGCAAGAAATAGATAGGTGAGAAGGATGAGAAATCAGCGTTTCCCAAATGAGCATGAACAGAAAGAAGTCAACATGTTAACTTTCCATCTTTTCAAGGGCTTAAGAGAGCTACAAGAAAGATGAATAAATAATTTTATATCATATAATTAATTAATTGCAAAGACAAACATACATGCATACTACTCAGGAGAACTCTTTGAAAGTCTTAAATTATTTGAATAACATGTTTTCATAGAATCTTAGTACTAGAAGGGACCTCAGAAGGAATCCCTATTATAAAAGTAAGATCTCAGACTGAAAGAACCTCAGGGCCTTCTAATACAATTCCTTCGTTTTACAGATAAGGAAAATGAGGCTCAGGGAGATTGAGTAGCAAATGTCAGGGAAGATATTTGAACCCAAGCCATCTGACCCCAGAGCCAGTTGGGTTTTTTTTTCCCACTGTGCAATACTACCTCTCTATTCATCAATTGGTCATTGAGCTCCTGTTTGAAGACCTTCTTTGACAGAGGAACTAACCATCTCCTAAGGTAGGTCGTTCTACTTCTGGTCAACTGTAATTGTTAAGAATGTTTTCCTAACATCAAGACTAAATTTGTCTTTTTGTAACCTCCATTCACTATTCCTGGTCTTGCCCTATGGAGTCAAATAGAGTATCTCACCCCTCTTCCACATGCCAGTCTTTCAAACACTTAAAGACAAAAATTGTCTCCACCCCCGAGTCTTCTCTATGTTAAAAATTCCGATTTCCTTCCATCTAGCTTTATACGATATGGAATTAAGGCCCTTCACCTTCCTAGTTACCTTTCTCTGAATGCTCTCCATTTTATTGATTTCCTTCATAAACTGAACTGAATATAATATTATAGATCTCCTCTAACCAAAGCAGAGTATAGAGACCATCACTTCCTCATTCCTGGAAGCAATACTTCTTTGATGCAAAAGCTCAAGATCTCATTGGTTCTTTTAGCTTCTATATCACTCTGCTAAGTCATATTGAGCTTTCAGTGCACTGGGACTTCCATATTTTTGTCACACAAATGACTGTGTAAGCATGCCTCCCCTATCCTGTACCTGTGATGGCATACCTGTTCCTACATGGGTTATCTCATGTTTTGTTTTGTTGTCTCAGGCAAGTAGGAGAAGTACATAATTTATATTCAGAAAACCATATTAATAAATATAGAGAATTTACACATCAAAGGAGTGCTGTAGTATCCTAAAAGGCTCTGTGGGAGCCTATATCCTTATTCCAGCAATAATGCCAGTGCTCAAAACATTTCAGAGTCAGCCTCTGAACCAAACAGCAAAGTTTCATCACTTTTTAGCCGTGGCTCATACATAGAAACATGAATATGTAATACATATATTTAGTCAGGTACACATTTATACCTACTATATATATATATATATCAGGCACTATGCTAAGCACTGGAAATACAGAGAGAGATGTAAGATAGTCCCTACCTTCAAGGAGCTTACAATTTAATGGGGGAAGGCAACACATAAAAACAAGCTGAGAAGTAGGAGGGAGATGTTACTAAGGGGAAGAGAGGTATGCAGCTAGAGTGGAAAATTATCTGAGGAGGTGTGAATTCCAGAGTTGATTTTATCCTGCAGGGTGTTCTGGAGATTAATAAAGTCCAGGAGGGCAGTCAGTTGGGAAATGATAAGATGCATGCTGTGGGTGCCCTCCTTAAATGGTGGGAGAAGCTCTCAGAATTGATATCATCTTGCAGGATGGTAAGTTTTTGGAAATCATGAAGTCCAGGAGAGCAGCCAGGTAGAAAATGATGTGAGTATTTAGATATATACAATTAATTTCAGCCTCAATTAATTCATTCTCAATTATGAGGAAGTTAGGTGTTACAATAGCTAGTATTGGACTTGGTATTAAAGAGACTTGAGTTTGAATCATGCCTCAAAAATTTATTTACTTTGTGACCCTAAGCAAGTTACTTAACTGCTCTGAGCCTCAGTTTCCTCATCTATCAAATTGGGATAATAATGCACCTACCTCATAAAGTTCTGGTGAGAATCAAATGAAATAATCTATGTAAAATGCTTTGCAAACCTTAAAGTGCTATATTAGTAGTAGTAGTGATGGTAGTGGTGGCGGCGGTGGTGGTGGTGGTGGTAGTAGTAGTAATTATCTTGATTTATGAAGGAAACACTCCATTAAAGCTCTCCTCTGGTATCTCATTGTGACAAGCAAGTGACCCCAAGTTTCTTGAAAGCTGTAGCAGGAAAGCATATGCTCTGGCAGGTTCTATGAAGCTGGATAGACTTCAAGAATGGACCCAGAAACAGATTCTATGTCAGTTGTCTGAGGACCATCCAGGTTCAGGGAGGTTTATCAGCAGAAGGCTGGCCATCTGGTGACAAAGCTTTCCAGGTCAAAACAATTCATGAAATAGTCAAGTAAGGTGTTGAACAGAGAGGATTTGCATAGGTAGAAGGAGTAGCTATATAAATGAGATCATGGATTCCATTCAACGAGCATTTATTAAGCTCCTACTTTTCATGAGATACTGTGCTAGGTAGGAATACAAAAACAAGAATGAAACAACCCTAGCCCTCAAAGAGTTTATGTTCTACTTGTAAATCAACATACCTCTATTGAAGTAAAATATAAGATAGGAACTGAGGGGTCAAAACAACAACAACAACAGCTAGCACTTATATACTGCTTTAAGGTTTGCATACTTTATTTTATCCTCACAATGACCTGGGAGGTGGATGCTATTATTATCCCCATTTTATAGATGAGGAAACTGAGGAGGCAAAGGCTAAATTACTTGCCCAGGATCACACAACTAGTTCTGAAGTCAGATTTGAACCCAGGTCTTCCTGACTCCTAGTCCTACACTTTATTTACTGTGCCACCTAGCTGCATCTAAAAAGAAAAAACAGTCAAAGTATAATGGCAATATTTGAGGAGGGAGGCAGGAAGTAAGAGGTGGGGAGTGAGGGAGAGAAAAAGAAGGAGAGTTAGAGGAGGGAGAGGGAGAGGGAAAGAAGGAGGGAGGGAAAATGAATAATGGTAATAGCTGGGATGATCAGGGCTGAAGGATCAGGACAACTGAGGAAAGATAAAGAATTTGTCAGGGAGAGGTAAGGAAGGAGTGAATTCCAGGTATAGGAAATGGATTGTGTTCCTGTAGTTGTAAAATGCCATGTCAAACCCAGGGAACAGTTCATCATCCAGTTTGGATGAAATAACAATAATTCATATCTGTGTGAATTTCAATGTTTGCAAAGCAGCTTTCTCACAGCAAACCTATAAGGAAGCTAGCACGTGGATTATTATCCCCATTGTACAGATGAAAAAACTGACTTCCTGAGAGCAACTTTCCCGTGATGACACAGTCTTAAGTATCTGATATGAGAGTCAAACCCAGGTCTCCTGATTTTAAATCCAGCACTCCATCCATTCACCATGATTCCTCCATGAAGAGGAATCATGTGAAATAAGGCTAGAAAGGCAGGCTGGGGGCAAATTGTAAAGAGCCTTAAATGCCAGGCTGTGAAGTTTTAATTTTTTTTCCTAGAAGAAATGGGGTGCCACTTAAGGTTTTTCAGCAGAGGAGAGATACACCATCATAACTGAAGTGTTGAAGTAAGTTTAAGTACAGGGAGACTGCAAGCATATGTAATCAAAAAATTATTTTGATTTGGCTTTGGGATATGTTATATTTACATTAGAATATGGATGTTTGGGGAATTCACTTCAGATAAAATAATGAAGTTACCTTGCAAAGACCCATCCTGGAGAAACTGGGAAGCTATCCACAGTTGCCCCATCTTTCCCTTGCTTCTTGGCTCTTCCTCCCTGCTATTCTTTTCATGCTGAGAATAGATCGAGCTTCCCTTTCTCAAACCTTGGAACAAGGAAAGTGGCTAAGTGTCTCTCAAAGGGCCTTCTTGCTCATCTATAGTTACGTGCACTGCCTACGAAACATGAAATTAAGCAGAATGCTCTAAGAGCTGTCAGGCAACTTGAAAGTAAGATGTGCCACCGATAATACACCCAGTCATCATTGAGAGTTGAGGGTATCACTTAATATGTGGGCTGTTTTCCTCAAATGCATCATTTTTGCCAGCTGCCCACAAACTAAGTTTCTTTAAAGGTTATTTGCAATGCTCTTTGCATTTAATCTAGTAATTTGTATTCTAACAGACAAGTAAATTGTACATAATGGAGAATGATTATTTCAGGCCCAATCCTCTTTTTCTATTCTACAATGTTTGCAATACAGACCAAATCTGGTCAGATTTTCAATTTACCAGGATGATATCTTATCCAATTAGCTTGTAGCAAGTACATGTATATATATGTGTGTGTGTGTGTGTGTGCATATACTAGACCAAATCTAGTCAGATTTTCAATTTACCAGGTTATCTTGTCCAATCAGTTTGGAGCAAATAAATATATACATTATATATATATATATATTATATATATATATATATATATATATATATATATATATATATATATATATATTTTTGATTTATTTATAGACACACATATACAATATGCACATATGTGTTATTTATATGTATACTTATGTATATGTTTATGCATATACACGTGTGTACATATAAACCTATATCTGTATACTTTGGTGACGCTGCGATTTGGTTGCATACGTATGTATTGGATTTTGTTGTATACATGTATGAGATTTGGTTGCATATATACGTATGCTTTATTGATGCTAAGATTTGGTGTAACTAAATCTCAGCATCAACAAAACACCAAACTCTTTCCCATTCTGCTTTTCTCTCTCAAACCAGAGGTAGGTGGAAGAAAAAAAAAAAACATGAACTTCTGAGATGCTTCAGGTATCTCTTAAACTTGAGGGGGTATTGAAGGCCAATTGATGAAGTCGACACTCTCCTCAAATGATAGTGAGCCTCTCTCCAACCGATCAGCAATCATATACCTGAACCGACTGCTTCTGCCTCTGGTTTATTCAAAAAGCTTTGACAGAGCTGCTTTTGACCCTGCCCGATTTTTTCCCCTAATCTTCATTACTCAGTCTTTTAAACTTTAGTCTCCTGTCTTCTATACTTTTCAGTGGCTTACATCAGAATGTGATGGCATTCAGTGACTTATCTTTCACTTAAAAGGGGAACTTGAACCATTTTTAATCATTCCTCAATCCTTAAATAGTCATATGATTTCTTTTTTTTTTTTGAGTTTTAACTTTTTAAGTCTTAAAATAGCTTTGTGCAAATGTCCTAAGGAATCATAATGCCCTGTGGCTCTAAATTCTCAATATGATCTACCATTTCATATTTTGTCCTTGAAACAGTTTCTTTGTATCCATATTTTCCCAGCTTTTATAAAATTGTTTTTCTCTGCACCCTTCAAACCATCAACTTATTCACATACAAGTGAGGTATCATCCTACATCTTTTGCAAGGTGATACGTCTTTATATTTATGCCACAGTTCATTTTCTCTCCAAAACTGCTCAAATTTCATCTTAAAACTATATAGTACATACATTTTAATAGTTCTTATTAAACCAAAGTTATTTTCCTACTCCTTTCAAGCAACAAAACATGTATCTATGATAGAAGTGATATATCAGTTGATATAATTCCTTCTCTTTACCCATTCTACCCCTTTTACCATTAAACTTCTCCTTATGAAAAGGGCAGTACCCTAAAGAGATAGTACCTTATATACCCACATTATCTCCTCACAACATTCTTGGAAAGTTGTTACTACAGATAGTATGTCTATTTTAAATGAGGAAGCTGAGGCTTAGAAAACTTAAGCAATTTGCCCATGGCCACATAATTTGTACCAGAAGCACAATCAAATTCAGGTGTCCCCCACCTCCAAATCCAGTGCTCTCTCCACTATACCAGACTGTTTCTTAATGGCTCTAGTCTCCATTAGATTGCGCTCAGAGTCTCTTTAGCATTTAGCTTTTGTATTCATAACCACAGAGTTTGGTGCAGTGCTTTTTTCATTCATTCTCTAGCAAACCTCCCTTTAATAGATCCTTTTCTCTGTCAGTACAAATTCCCTTCAGCTACTACTCCAAATTCTACAGTCCTTTTTAAACGACCTGCCTCCAAAGTCAACCAAAGTTCTTTCAATCTGCCCACTATAGCTCCTCCAACCTAGATCAAATGAGCGTTCTTTCAACTCAACGTCTCTCAGTAGCTTCCTTTTCATTGCTTATCCTTGCCCCACTCATGTCCATCCACATATGATCAACTGCCCATAAATCATGAGCTTTTCATTTCTAAAAGCCGTTCATCTCTTGTCTATAGGAGGAAAATCATAGTTAGAATCCAATATGTCAAAGACATAATCAATTTCATGTAGGAACTTTCTCCGCTTACTTCATTTTTTAAAAACTTTTGCTTTTCCTTAGTTTTAAAAAGTTGTCTGAGGCTCAGAGAGGTTAAATAAATTGCCCATAGTCATATCGTTGGTAAATGTCAAAGAAAGGATTTGAACCGAGATTTTTCTGACTGCAAGTTGAGTATTTTATCCAATATACCAGGTTGCCTCTCTACAATAGAATAAACAATATCAATTGGAAAATGGGGTATTTCTATTCACAAAGATAAATGTAACCTTGGACAAATGTAACCCCACTGGACCTATTTCCTCATCAGTAAAATGAGGATGTTAGATTAGATGACTTCTGAGGTCCCTTCCTCATCAAGATCTGTGATCCTATAATCCCAGAACCTCAAAGGGTATAAACTTTAGTGGATGGGAAAGAGAACAGGTGAGGAAATAAATTGGTTTAAAAAAATGAGTCCTAAGTAGGTAGAGTGAGTGTGAGTGATTGGAGATGTGGGGTTGCCAGAACAGCCATAAGGAGAGAAAAACAAACTGGAAACATTTCAGGAGTTTGAAAACATGGTATGGTTCTAGCCCACCATTAATGAAATTCTGTGACAGTTTGGATGCCACTAGCTTACGGATTCTGGCACCCCTAGCCAGAATTCAAAATATGCTACCCAAAATCAAAAGAGGTTGGAGGCAGCTCTAGTTGCTAGTAAAAGGCATTCCTTATATAATCTCAGAATGATAGACATCACACAAGACCAGCTCCAAGAACTCAAATGGACTAATCTTCTTCCTCACAGAGTTTGCTCTAGGCAGGGATACCAAGCCTCTACATCTCCCAAAGAGAGAAGGGTAAGAATATTCAGCCTTAGAGATCTGTGCAACAGTAAAAAGAAGACAAACCAATGAGTGTAAAGAGAGGCAACCTTTGTGTTTCTGTAAACGAAGTCCAAGGTCAATTTAACCAACATCTGCTCCACTAACTTGCACCTGTCGCTTGTTATTTATCTAAAAAATAAAGAATGTGTAATTCCCTCTAGGAATCTGATAATCCTTATTACCCTGCAGTAGAATTGTAACTATCACAGGCCAAATGGGGCTTTAGCTAAAGGTGTCAGCATCCAGAGGTCCTTGCTTCCTACCCAGGAAGATGGACTTCCTCCCCATGGCATACATTATCACACCCCACTTTGTGGTCTTTGGTCAGTTTTTGCTACCTTTGCTACCCACTCCCTAATAGACTGCTGTCCATGCTACTCCAATCTAACATTTTTTGTCCCAAATGAAAGAATTCCTAATTGAGGTTCTTCCCCCCAAGAGACAGTAACAGAGACAAGTCTTATCCACACTTATTCAAGTAGAATTAGCCACATGTTCAGATTTAAAGAGAACTGACAAATTCAGCACAAGAGCTAGATTCTTTCTTTGTGTTTCCAAGAGAAGGAATTTAATTCTTAAGTCAATAGAGGCAACCATCCATTGCTAATAAGTTAAGGGAAATTCTCAAGTTTGCAATTTTCAGTGGACAATGGCAGGAGCTATGTGATAACCAGAAAAGGCATTAATTCAGGAGCATGTTTGTATTTTAGTCACTTTACTAAGGTCCCTGAAATGCAGGCATGATGCAGAACTGCTAGGATGACAAGACAAGAATGTGACTGTTCATCCTTGTCGGAGGAGAGGGGGAAAGAGGGGAAGGGAAACAGACTGATCTCCAAAAATGACCTAAATGTCAATAGAGCCAAAATACCCTCCAATCTCATTTAAGGGATGCTTTTAAATGCAAAAAATCTTGGTAAGAGGATCACTTACATGAGACAGAAGCAATTAAGAGAAGCATGTGAGAGAATCATCTTTTCTTAAAAAATTAGACTTTTCAAGTTTTCCAGCCTTAACATTTCAAGACATAGCACATCATATACCATCCAAGAATAAAACTTCTAATCCAGTCCCAGCCACCTAGTCCTCACAGTCAAGAATCCTGGCATGCTAATGGTGGGGGCAGGGGAGGGGTGCCTAGAGATCATCCAGTGCCCTCCAGATAGAGATGAGAGAACTGAGGCCCAGATAAGTAAAGTAATTTTGGCCACAAAGTCAGGAATGGAGCCAAGGTCATCTGACTCCAGACCCAGTGGCCTTACCAGTAGACTCCATATGTCTACATTATTTTGACATTTTGTTATCATTGTACGTATCTAATGGACAGGTTTTTATGGGAGGAATTATGCGTTGACTTGAAGAGTAAGCCTGGCTGTTTTCTTAGCATGCACTGAAAATATGCTTTCCTTTTCTTTAAGGCTCACAAATGAGTCATGACATCATTGAAAGAGCACCAGACATGAAGTCCAGAGATCCTGGACATAGTAACTGTGATCTGTAAGGTCCCTTTCCACTCTGAAATTGTTGTGCAAGAACATATGTCATAATACATACATTTTTCCATATCTGTTCTCATCCAAAATGTGTTCAGATGTGGGCATTAAGGAAAACAATCTGAACTGTTACTTTGTGTGACTCCTTACTCAGGGCAGCTAGGTGGCCCAGTGGATAGAGCACTAGGCTTAGAATCAGGAAGATTCATCCTACCGAGTTTAAATCCAACCTCAGACACTTACAAGCTGTGTGACCCTGGGCAAGTCACTTAACCCTGTTTGCCTCAGTTTCCTCATCTGTAAAATGAGCTGGAGAAGGAAATGGATGGCAAACCCCAAAAGGTGTGGCAAAGAGTCAGACAGGACTGAAACGACTGAGCCAGCAACAATCACTCCTTACAGTATACCCTCCCCAAATGTTCCACAATTTTATATCTCATTCTTCATTTGTACCATGCTCCCATCCCTATTCAAGGACACATATAGTGGGAAAAACACCATACATGATGTCAGAAGAACTATCTTTGTGTCCTGGTTCTGTCACTTACTGCTAGTTGTATAACTTTGGGTAAATCACTTATATATAATTTATATGCTTTTTATATTTATATATCACTTATAAATCATTTATATATCCCCTTCTATACATCAGTTTCTTCACCTGTACAAGGGGAATAATAACACTTGAACCACCTACTTTCAGTGTTGTTGGGAGTATCAAATGAGATAATATATATAAAGTGTTTTGTAAACTATGTTAGCTGTAATCATTATTATTAGGAAGATCAAATAACATGATACAAAAGTGCTTTGCAACAATAATGTAAATGACAACATACTTCTGTAGCACTTTAAGGCTTACAAAAGCACTCTTCTCATAATAATTCAGTGAGATAGGCATAAAGCACTATGTCACTGTTAACTTATTACTCTCTCCTTACTCTTCCACTCTCTATGCCTCCTTTCTCCTCTTCTTTGCTCAGCAAGAAGAATATTTAGTTGGTAAATTACAGCCCTTATATTTCTGCTTTCTAGGGAAATTTTGTGACTGGTCAGCTTGGTATTCTCTATCATGGCCAGAGCAATCTCTTCTCTGATTTTCCCAACCTTCCTTCCAACTCTCTTGCCTTCCTCACAACCTGAGTAGTTCTTCTGACCCCCATTTTCCCCTCCAGGTTGACTCCGTTGTATCCTGCAGTGACAAGACTGGAACCCAAATGCTTTACTTACGCACTATTTTTATGAAAGAAGCAAAGAGTAAGAATTGTTGTACAACTTGCCAAAGGCCACACAGCTCATCTCTCGACAAGCTGGAAATGTAATATATGTCCCCAGACTTCTAGTGAAGTGTTTCATGCTGACTGGCCTCCATGATAGGAAAGCATTCCTTCCTTATTTCTGCCTCTTAGATTCTCTGATTTCCTTCAAGGCTCAGCTCAAACACCATAAAGCTTTTTTCTGAGCCCCCTGTGCCCTGAGTGTGTGACTCTTCTATTTTATATATACCTATGTGTCAGGGGTTTTTAACCTAGGGTCCAGGGACTCCCAAAAGGTCTATGGATAGATTTCAGGGAGTCTGTAAACTTGTATGGGGGAAAAATTGTAACTATTTTTCATTAACCTCTAATGAAAATTTAGCATTTCCTTCAGTTATTAATTTTTTAGGAAAAATATTCTGAGAAATGGTCCATAGGTTTCACTAGACTGCCAAAAGTGTCCGTGAGACATGCAAAAAGGTTAACAATTTCTGTTGTATATGGGCATATTGTTTCCATCAGATAGATAGTAAGCTTCTTGATGGCAGTAATTGTTTCACTTTTATCTGGGTATCCCCAAGGCCTTGTACAGTCCCTGCCATTTAGGGAGCTCTTATTTTTTGTTTGTTGATTGACTGATTTCTTGCAGATTATTCTGCTCTAGATTATAAAGTGAAAATAGAGGTGAAAATAAGATAACTTCTTACGTTAAATTCTTTATGATTTTATCAGTGTAAGCATTTAGATCACAGCCCTTCAATCAACCAATCCCTCAGTAATCCTGGGGGTGGTTCATGAGTTATCACATCTGCAAAAAGGCACCACCTAATGACCGACCTTCTGGACTCAGAAAAGCCAGTCCTCAAATGAAAGACATAACATCCATTGCCAGACCCATACTCAAAACCTTCCCAGTCTCTCCAGAGGCTGAATGCTGCTGACATAAGTTTTGAGAACCCAGGACCACCTCTGTACCATAATGATACCATGACTGACCTCAGTGTGGAGGTTCAGATAGTGGGGACAATGAGGAAAATCAACATCATGAACCAGCTTCTTGACAAGAGGAAATGATACTACTGTCCTTCCAAATGACAATGCCCACAATAAAATCAACACAATTTCCCTTGAATTAAGGTTTACCACTGGGTCTGGCATCTCAGGCCTAGGCTTCTTCAATTTTTTTTGTAACATGGATGCCTTTGACAATTCTTAAAAGCCTATGGACTACTATCAGAATAATGTTTTTAAATACATACAATAAAATATTTAGAATTATAAGTCATCATACTGAAACACAATTATCAAAATATTTAAGTTCAGGGACCTGACAATAAGAACCACTATCCTGTAATATATATAAGGGTTGGTCAATAACTAAGGTGAATTTAAAACAGAACATCAAAATATTCTACTTCAAAAATGAGAACAAAAATGTGGCCAACTTTACATTGCAGAAAATATGGCTACGGCATAGTCATAGGATCACAGCATTCAGGGATAGGAGGGATGTTAGAGAACAGCTAGTCTAACCCCCTCATTTATAGATGAAGATACTGAGTCCAGAGAAATTAAGTAAATTGCCCAGTGTCACACAAGTGGTAATTATTGGACCTGGGTTCCCAGGTCCTCTGATTGCAAATCCAGGGCTTATCCCATTATACCACATTGCCTTCTCAGAGATAGTAGTAAGGTATCTGCAATATTTCTGGGAAAAAATAAAAGGATATCTATGAAAAATTAAAATTCACCTGACTTACCAACTCCCCCTCATATGTGTTCCATTTTAAAACCCTTGTGATTGGGTTTACAACCTCAGAAAAGACTGGGAGACTCCTTTCTACCTAATAATAACCGCCTTAATATGGGATTATTGTCATTCCCAAAAGGACCCTGCTTCCTGCAGACAATCTATCTTCCTGAAGCAGCCATAATGGTCTCTGATGCAGATCCCTTTTTAGCATCCTATTGATTTGCAAGCACCCAGCCAGTCACCACACAACTAGTGATATGTGTAATAAAAGCTGAAATAGACATGCTGCTGGCCACCCATCACAAGCACCATTTTTGGAAATGTTAACAGCTCTGCTGACCCATAGGAATTAAAAGCCATCTTCCAAGTCTTACACGTCCTCTTGGATCATGGACTTCATGATGAAAGTCTTTTAAAGGACACTTTTTTTCCAGTTTGAGAGCACACACATTTTAGGAGACACTCGCTATAACATATATTACATATCAGCAATATTTTTTAGACAACAGATAAAGAGGGTTTCAGAAGGGATGTGGTGAGGAAGGGTAAAAACGTTGCAGGGTGAATTTGGCAACCATGGTTTATCCACTTACTATAGAGTGTGCTATAGGTATATGGGAACAGAATCTGAGATCCAGAGCTGGACAGCACCTTTTAAAATGATCTAGCCCAGCCTCATTTTACAAATGAGGAAATAGAGGCTCAGAGAATAGGAGTGATTTGCCCAAGGCCTTACACCTAGCTAGTGACAGCAATGAGATTTGAATTTAGGAACCTGAATCATAATCCAGTAAGATAGGGCTAAAAAGATAGCATAGTGACATATTTTAGATAACTTTACATGCTGGACTACAGAGTTTGTACTTAATCTAGAAGGCAAGTCAATAAATGAAAACCCTATACAAACTAGGTGAATTACAAAGTGATCAATGGCATTTGATGATAATTCTGTATTACCCGGGCTATACTCAAAACTTTTCCCAATACAACCAATCAGAGCTTGTACTCTACTAGGATAGCCTTTGAGAACCCAAGGTCAATAAGGCATTGGAGAAGGATATTAGTAGAGGAAAATGAAATTTCATAGGATTAGATAATAAAGTCCCACTTAAGATCCAAAAAAATCAAATTCACAAATATAAGATGGAGGATGGGTGGCTAGATAGCAACTGATCTAGAAGTTTTAGTGGATACAAGCTCAGTGTGAATCAGCAATGTAACATGGAAGCCATGAAAGCTATAGCTACTCTAGGCTGTATTCAGAGTGCATGTTGTCTCTGAGGTACCACCTCACACCTACCAGATTGACTAGGATGACAAAAAAGAAAAATGACAAATGTGGGAGGGGATGTGGGAAGACTGAGACATTAAAGCACTGTTGCTGGAGTTGTGAATTGATCCAACCATTCAGCATAGAGCAATTTGGAACTATGACCAAAAGGCTATAAAATCATGATCCAGCAATACCACTACTAGGTCTGTATCCTAAAAAGATTTTTTAAAAAAGAAAAAAGACCTATATGTACAAAAATATTTATAGCAGCCGTTTTTGTGGTGGCAAAGAATTGAAATTGAGGGGATGCCCATCAATTGAGAAAGCACTGAATAAGTTGTGGTATATTATTTTGATGTAATACTATTGTGCTATAAGAAACGACAAGCAGGATACTTTCAGAAAAACCTGAAATGACTTACATGAACTGATTCAAAGTGAAGTGAGCAGAAACAGAACACTGTACACAGTAACAGCAATATTATACAATGACCAACTGTGAATGACTTAGCTCTTCTCAGCAATACAATAATCTACGACAATTCCGAAAAAACTTAGGATGAAAAATGCTATCCACTTCCAGAGAAAGAATTCGTGGAGTCTGAGTGCAGAACAAAGAATACTTTTATTTTTATTTTATTTTTCTTGGGTTTGGAGTTTTTTGGTTTGGGTTTGTTTTTGTTTTTGTTTTTGTTTTTTGGTCTGTGTTTTGATTTATAATGTGACTAATGTAGAAATATGTTTTACATGATTGCACATATATAACAATTTGCTTGCCTTCTCAATGAGAGATGAGGTAAAGGAGGGAGGGAAAGAATTTGGAACTAAAAATAATTTTAAATAGATGTTAAAAATTGTTTTTACATGTAATTGGAAAAAATAAAGTATTAAAGGAACAGAGTACATGTTGTCCAGAACTAGTCCTGTTCTAATCTACCCTGGTCAGACCACATCTGGTGTATTGTATTCAGTTCTAGGATACCACATTTTAGAGATGACATTGCCAGGCTGGAAGGCTTCCGAAACAGGGCAACTCATATGGAGAATAGCTCCAAGGTCATGCTATACAATGAACAATTGAAAGCTCTCAGGCTGTTTAGCCTAGAGAAGAAGAAACTTAAGGAAGACTTGATGGCTGCCTTCAAGTCTTTGAAGGGTTATCTCATGGAAGAGAGAATAGACTTATTCTACTTGGTCCCGAGGAATAAAACTAGGAGCCATAGATAGAAGATGCAGAGAGTCACATTTAGGCTTGATTTTTAAAAAAACTTTCAAAACAATTAAGTAGAATGAACTGCCTGGTGAAGATTCTTTCTCCCTGGAGAGTTTCAAGTAAATTTAGATGACCATTTGTCATGTACCTTGTTAAGAGAAGGGTTGAACTGGAGGTCCCTTAAAACTAGTCTATGACTCTGATTCATTTTACAAAAGAACTCAAGGTAAAGTTCATTCACATAGTGAGTTCCTCTAGTATGCATCAGTCTGCCCTCTGCACAACTGCCAAAGGGATATTCCTAAAGCATGAGTCACAATATGTCCCTTTGTTCCTCGATAAGCTCCGATGTGAATGACAAATTCTTTCTGTCATTTAAAGCCCTTCACAACATGGATTCAGTCAACTTTTCCAGATTTATTACACATTATTCCCCTTTGTGCAATCCATATTCCATCCAAACTAGCTTATTTGCTGTTCTCTTCACACATTCCCTTTCCCATCCCCGGTTGTCCCTCACACCTGGAATGTATTCCCTCTTAACTCTGCTTCCTAGTTTCCTTGAAAGCTTAGCACCAAGGCCATCTCTTGCATGAATACTTATCTGAAACCCCACCCTCATCTGTAGATCTTTTACCCTCAAAACTATCCGTATTTTCTTTTTACATATTTTATATTTATATGTGTATGTGTTCTTTTCCCCAGTAGAATGTAAGCTCTTTGAGACCAGGAACTGTTTCACGCTTATCTGTGTATTCTCAGTGCTAAACACAATGTCTGGCACATAGTAGGCATTTAATAAATGCTTGATTGGTTCAATTATGATTCTATTTTTAAAACCTGATTTAAAAATAATTTTAGGAACATATTTATAACAAAGAGTGAAGTCAATTTCTACATGTGAAATATAAAGTCGATCATCATTTGTGAATTCTCCTATTCACTAAAATATACTTGTAACTCTAAAATTAATACTCATTGTATTTTTTAGGTCATTCGCAAACACGCCACAGAGAGGCTAAAAATTTGAGTCACCCAACACACTTTCCCAGCTGAAGTTGAACAAGGCAATGATCTGCCTGCTTGTTTCAGCTCTCATACTGTAAACAAGTGTTCTTTTTGTGGTCTATTTAGTGCCATGTTTTTCTTATTTTTGTGCTTTCTGAAGGTGATTTTGCTGTTTAAAATGGCCCCTAAGCATAGTGCTGAAGTGCTGTCTAGTGGTCCTAAATACACAAAGGCTGTGGTGGGCCTTGCAGAAAAAATAAACGTGTTAGATGAGCTTCATTCAGGCATGAATTATAGTGCTGTTGGCCATAAGATCAATGTTAATGAATCAACAATATGGTACATCCAGGAAAAGGAAAAGGAAATTTGCCAATCTATAGGTAAAGCTGCTCTAGAAAGCACTAAAGTAAATGTAACCAGAGGCTCACAGGAACTCAATCCTGTCTTTCTCCTAGGAGCAATGGTTCAGTATTTGCTAATTTGGTGTTTGCAGCAGCTTTCCACCATTGAAGGAAATACTCCCATCAACAATACCAGAATTCCATTCAGGTACTGAAGCATATATTAAACTGTAGTGCTTTGGTGAGTAAATGTGATTTTCTGAACAAAGAAAGAGGAGAAAGAGAGAGAAAAGGAAAAGGGGAAGGAAAGAAAGGCAACAAAGTAAAGAGGGAGAAATGCATACAAGAGATTCAATAAATACTTGCTGAATGAATGAAAGGAGAGAAAAAAAAAGAAGAAAGGAGGAAGGAAGGCCCACTGAGACTCAAAATATCTCAATAGGGAATGTACCAAGAAAGGCACAAAGTCATCATTCAATTTTTCTCTTCTAATGTAAAATATTTGTTCAAATTAAGAACTATGTTACCTCTTTCTTTTGATATCATTAAGAATAAATGAGTATCTGAGTGAAGTGAGCAGAACCAGGAGAGAACATTGTACACAGTAATAGCAACATTGTGTAATCATCAACTATGATAGACTTGGCTCTTCTCAACAATACAATGATCCAAGACACTTCCAAAAGACTCATGATGGAAAATGTTATCCACATCCAGAAAAAGAATTATAGAGTCTGAATGCAGATTGAAGCATACTATTTTCACTTTTGGGTTGGTTTTTTTGTTTGTTTGTTTCATGGTTTTTCCCTTCTGTTCCATTTCTTCTTTTACAACATGACTAATGTGGAAATATGTTTAACATGATTGCATACATACTCATTGCTCATCATCTTGGGGAGGGAGGAGGGGAGGGAGAAAAATTGGGAATTCAAAATCTTATAAAAAATGAATGTTGAAAACAAAAAAAATTAAGATGAGATTGTCAGTAAAAAAAATAATAATAATAAATGGCATCAACTATTCTGAAGAGTTTGTATTTCCTCTTAATAGCTTCCATTGGCATACAGTTTTAAAGTTTGCAAAACACTTTATATGCATTATCTCATTTGATCCTTATAACAACCCCATGAGGTAGTGATACAGTTATTATTATTCTGATTTTACAGATGAGGAACCAGAAAGTCAGAGGGATTAAGTAACTTACTTATAATCATATAGCTAGTAAATACCAGCATTTGGGTCCAAACCCAAGTCTCCTGTGTCTCTATTCTTGCTACCATGTTACCTAAGGACAACATGTACTTACTACTACTAATCTATCCTCCATAAAACCTTTATGAATATGATTTGAACAGAAGCATATTGAAAACAATTTATGTACGTATGTGTGAGTGATTTGGGTCCAACAGGTGGCACCAGCCTTGATACCAAACTATAAGGTCAGAGCCTTCTCTACAACTTAGAGATTGGCCTCTTGCATTAAGTCAAGTGACTTGGCCAGGACTATACCACCCATATGTGTCAGAAGCAGGATTTAAACTCAGGTCTTCCTAGCTTCAAGCCAGCTCACTATCTACTGTGCAATATTAGCTTTCTTAGGCAGATCTAAAATCTGGTGTGGGCTAAAGCCAGCTCCAAACAGCTCTTCTATTGTTAAATTTTCAGTGAGTATATTTATACCTCAGAAATCAGCACATCACAAATTAGGACTTGATTTATCATTTTATTGATTGTTTGGACTTAAGAAAATAATGGGGGGCAGCTAGGTGGCTCAGTGGATAGAGCACCAGCCCTGAAGTCAGGAGGACCTGAGTTCAAATCCAGCCTCAGACCAAACACTTGACACTTACTAGCTGTGTGACCTTAGGCAAGTCACTTAACCCCAATTGCCTAAAAATAAAAAATAAAAATAAAAATAATGAAGAAGATGCTAATAATACAGATTAAATTCAAAAGTAAAAGTACATGGGGGGAGCAGTTGTTAAATACAAAATAATTAAGAATACAGTTTCTTATTTCAATCAATTTGTATGTCTGTGTATCTTTCATAACCATGGTATTTCACCAATAAAAGATCTCCTTTAAAGAAGAAATAATCTTACCTCTAAGGATGGGGAAGATGGGGAAGAGGCAGAGAGGCACTAATAGCTGGGGAGAATCAGAAAAGGCCTCTTTGTAGTAGATGACCTTTCAGAGAGCTTGAAAGAGGAACCAGGGATTCTAAGAGGTTGAGGTAAATTGGGAATACATTCCAGGCTTGCAAAATAGCAGATGGGAGATATAATGTTATATATAAGGAACAACAAAAATGCCCGCTTAGCTGGAATACTCTTTGTATGAGAGGGAGAAAATATGTAATAAGCCTGGAAATGGAGGCTAGAGTCAGATTACAATGAGCTTTAAATGACAAATAAAAGAGTTTCTATTTGATCACAGAGGTAATAGAGAAATAATTTTCCATTTTACTTTTTTTAGGTTCTTCTTTATTTCAATGTCAATTTTTCAGCAAGAGCTATTGTTTAGGTATAACTTGCTCTCCATATACATAGTACTTAGAAATTTCTTTTAAACCCTTACTGATATTAATAACAGCTTCAGTTCACAAATGTCCCAGGCACAGGGTCTCCAGAGTTGTTTGCTTAAAAAGCTGGTGTCCCTTACAAAGAAGAGAATTAAATTCAGATCTACAAACTTTTTTTAACGCTAACTATATAAAACCACTTCTGAATCAAAAGATCTAGTTAAGATAGTTCCTGCCCTCAGAAGACTTACAGTCTAGTAGGGGGATGAGGGTATGCATAAATAATCCTATTATTAAAATAATGCTTATCATAGTTCTTTTATGGTGGCAAAGAATTGAAAATAAGAAATTACCAATCAATTGGGGAATGACTAAACAATTTGTGGTATATGAACATGATAGAATACCATTGTGCTATGAGAAATGATAAAGGGAATAGTTTTCAGAGAAACCTAGGAAGACTTGTATGAACTGATGCAGACTGAAGTGAGCAGAACCAGGAGAACAATTTATACAGTAATAACAATATTATAAAGACAAATAACTTTGAAAGACTTTAAATGTAATGACCAATCATAATTCCAGAGGATTCATGATGAAACATGCCACCCACCTCCTGACAGAGAGATGATTGATTAGAGTGCAGAGAGAGACATAATATTTTTACATGCCCAATGGAGGAATTTGTTTTGCTTCACTGTATGCATTTGTAACAGTGATTTTATTTTTCACTTTTTCTCAATGCAGGAGAGCAAGGACAAAGGTTAGAGGAAGGAAAGGCAGATATCTGTTGATGGAAAAGAGTAAATTTTAGTGTAAACAACAAAAAATACAAATAACATATAAACGTTATGTAAGAGAGTTGCCAGAAAAAAAATGTTATGTGTGAGATGAGTAGGGAAGTGTTATCAGTAATAGGGCACATACAGGGGGGCTTCATTGTGAATAAAATTAAAATAAGGTTTTTGAATAGAGGTTTAAATTGGTTTCATTACATCCCTACTATCTGCTGCAGCTAGTAGTATATTGCCCCTTCAGAAAAGAAACAATCTTCTCACCTCCAGGTCTGCAAAACATTCTAGGTTCTTGGTGCCAGTGAGAGGCATTGCTACCTAAATGGAAAGAGTCACTATAATGATGAAGAATAATGCAACTTAAACTGAATAAGAACAGCTCTATAACAAATAAAGTCTATTAGAGAGTCAGGTTCGGAATATGAAATAATAAGACCTTTTGAAAAAGCAGGAAGCAATATAAATTTATGAAGATGACCTAACATGATTTTTTATTGGCAAAATACCATGACACTAAGAAAGAGAAAAAAAAAAACAAAACAAAATCAATAGAAATAATTAAGAGACCACATTCTTCCAAAACAGCAGCAAATTTCTCAGCTCTCTCTGAATGCCAACAGCAGCATCTCCTCAGAACCAAACAATTGCCTGCAAATAATCCCACGTGAGTTTTGGACTGGTCCTAAGATCTTGGTCTATCTTACTGACAAATTGAAAGACTTTGCTTCTCATTCTTAAATCTCCAGTATGTTATCTGGCTTATACATAGATTACCTAAATGAATGTATATATGCATGTATGTATACACATATATACATATATCTGTATATACATACGTATATGTATATATACACACACACAGAGAAAGACCACCTAAATGTGTATAAATGATATATATATATATATACATTACACATACATATAATATCCACATGTATATGTACAGATATATCTATATATGTGCACATATATATATATACACATATAACTTGATATTGGTGTAGCTTTAATTCCCACAATAAAAGAAAGCCTTTTATCTCTATTATAACTTTCTAAATTATTGTTATTATTACCATTCTTGTTCTAATGTAGCCATTCATGATGAAACCATTACCACTAAGTACTTCAAGCACGTAACAAAAGAAAAGTTGACTGCTGATAGGTACAGACAATAAAAACAATTATAAATTTTAAGCAATCAATGAGAATTTATTCAGTATCTGTTGCATATCCAAAGCTTAAAACATGGCCCCTTCCCCAAAAAAGCTTGCATTCCAGCTGGGTAATAGAATTATCATACATAAAACCATTGAAAAAGAATTAAACATTAATCTGCATGTGGTGCTAAAAAGTACATTGGGAGTTTAGGAAAGGGAAAGATCATTAAGGGGTAGAAAAGCTTACAAAGGTTTAATAGAAGGGGGTAGATATTGAACTGGGACTTGAAAAATGAGTAGAATTTGGAAAAATGGAGAGTAAGTAGGAAGCATTCTAGATAAAAGAGAAACATCACGAACATTTAAGGTAGAGAGGCAGAAATTACCATGGTGTGTATTGAGGAAAGAAAATAGACCTGTCCCATCTGACTGGGACACAAGTAAGTATAAAGAAACAATAATGAGCAGATATGGTGAGAAGAGGGAAGGGAAGATCTCAGATGTCAAACAGAGAAGTCTGGACATCATCCATCAGGCAACTGGGAACCATTGTAAGTGACATGATAAGAACTGTGTTTTAGAAAGATTGGTCTCTCACTGATAGGCAGAATGTAGGTAAGGCAAGAGAGTCTGGAGGTATGTAAAACAACAAGAAGGCTGTCGCAGCAATTCAGATAGAAAATAGTAAGGATGCTGTCTAGAAGTATCTAGAAGAAGAAATAGAGAGAAAAGAATAAATCTGAGACTCATTTTGAAGGGAGAAATGGGTCTTAATGATAAATGACATAGAATCAAAGAGTGAGAAGGAAGAGCCCTAGGGGCAGCTAAGCAGCACAGTAGTTAGAGCTCCAGCCTTGAAGTCAGGAGGACCTGAGTTCAAATCTGGTCTCAGACACACAACACTTACTAGCTGTGTGACCGATTGCCTAGCAAAAAACAAAAATAAAAATAAAAAAATAAAAAGAAGGAAGAGCCCAAAAGCCAAAGGTGGCTTCAAGGTTTCTATTTCAATTCAACCTGATTCACAAAGTATTAAATATCTACTGTGTGTAAAACATTGTGCTGAATATTGGAGGAGGAACAAAATTTACAGAAAATTGGACCCTGCACTAATGAAGGTTACAGTGTAATAGGGGGAGAGACATACATAGATTATAGTACAAAATAATACATGAAAAATACATTGTTGTTGTTGTTGTTGTTTAATCATTTCAGTCATGTTTGATTCTCTGTGACCCCATTTGGAATTTTCTTGGCAAAGAATTGGAGTGGTTTGTGATTTCCTTTTCCAGCTCATTTTCAGATGAGGAAACTGAGGTAGATGGGGTTAAGTGACTTGCCCAGGGTTTACACAGCTAATAAGTATTTAAGGCAAAATCTGAACTGAGGTCCTCCTGACTCCAGAGCCAGTGGTCTATCCACTGAGCAAAACAAAGTGTTATGTGAAAGCCAAGGGGAAGAGGTACTCATTAACTGAAGGTGATAAATAGCATTTGAGTAGTGCTTTAAAAGGTTGGGAAGAAATTGAACAGTCTAACAGGAGAAAGAAAGGAAATTTGAACTACTGTAAAAGGACAATGTGAACAAAAGCAGCAATGTAGGAAAGTATGAGAATACATTTGGGGGACAGAGAGCACACTATTTGCTGCTGTTCAGCCTTCATTCTCAAAGAAGACCAATGACATCAGGAGGTTGATGTCTTGACTTGCAAGTGAATTGGATTAGAGTGAGGCAGAGCTTTGCAAAGTCGCACTCACAGCCTCACTCACAGAGTAGTACACTAGATTAACTAAAATAGAGCATATATGGTAGAGAGTTGTAAGAGATAAAACTAGAAAGGGTGGTACCCAATTACAGGAGCCTTAAATGCCAGGCAAAGGCATTTGAATTTTACTTAGTAGGTAATGTGGATTCATTGAAAAATTTTGAGCAGAAAAGCAGCATAACCATGTCTATGCATAAAAATGGGAGGAATGATGGATTTGGAGGTGGGAGAGAGAAGTGAATGGAAGTAATAAGAAAAACTATTAGGAGGTTATTATAATAGTTCAAATAGAGAGTAACTGTAGTCCAAGGTACTAGAATGAACAGCACTGAAGTAATATAAGTGGAAAGATTTACCACTTGTGACTTCAGTGTTGCTAAGGTTATATACTAGCAATCAGTGCTTAAATGTCAGAGAAGAATTCAAATTCTACTCCTCAGAAAAGCCTGAGGTTTTAGAAGATAACATGGCTATACTGTGGTTGAGCAACAATAACAGATGCACAAACCCTGGCTAAATGATCAGAAATTCTGCTGTTGGATAAAACATAATTCAGATGAACTTGCTCCTATGTGTTACTGTGTCTGTGCCGTGAAAAGAGTCAATCATTTATTGTAAGTTTTTCTTCCTCTCATCTAAGAGTAATGAAAATTAGCTCAATAGGGCAGTTTTAGTTTACTTCTAACTGAATTAACTTATTTGAAATCTAAATTAGTCCATATCAAGGAGAGGAATTCCATAACTAAGGTAGAGATAATGGAAACTACCTTCTAAGCTTAAGGAAATAAAAATTACATTCCTGCCTGTGCTGTTTGTCCTTCCTTTACGAGAAGGGCCCATGACATCATGGAGTGATGTCTTGACTTGCTGTGAAATGGATTTAAATGAGGTAGAGTTACGCAAAGTAGTCAGCCTCACTCTGTCTTCCAGAGTCACTGAAGTCCAGTGGCAAGATAAAAGTCAGCACGACTGGCAATGGTCCAGATGCAGGAGATGACCTTGGTGTCTTCAAGGTCTGATCAAGCTCTAAGCACTCCACAGTGCCTGCTTCAGCCACCTTCATGGCTGTTGTAATGAATTGTTCTCATCCACCCATTATGCCAGAAGTCTTCACATGGTTAGGGTAGACATCCTCCTAACTCACTTATGGGTTTGAGTCTTGTCGGTTACCCTCCAACTGGTTAGCTGATTTGCCTAGAGTTTTAACAGGGCATGGCCTCTGTGCGTGCTTCAGCTTCTTGGAGTCACAGGTGAGATTTCGGTGGCAGGTAGACACTAAAGGTAGATGAGCAGCCCTGAAAAAGGCTCAGCAAGCCCTCACACCAGAGATGCTAGTCCTCCTTGAATTCCCCATACACCCTTAACTATTTTGGTTAAGGGGCATAAATTTGGCTAGTTAGAGCAAAATTTATCATTACAGTAAAATATTCTCTGTTTGGTTTCATTGTTAGTTTAAGCCACTAAATTCCTAGGGGTGATGGATGATATTTGCAACTCTGGTCTCTTATCTTCGCTTCCTTTCCTTTTCTCTAAGTAGCCTCAGGTGTGAAAATACACTGATCCAGAACCCAATTTCTTTATCTTTATTTTGTCTAAATCTTCTAGCCGCAATCTACAGATTAAGGTTTCAAATTGGTAGGATAAATACACGGGAAAGAAGATATTTAAGTGAATTATTACAACACTGATGTGCATTGATGAGAAATTAGCTGCCATGTTTTCTATTTTGTTTTCTTATAAGCTAGCATCCTGTGGTCACATTACAGACTATTAACCTCTCTGTTATCCATACTGTTTGCCGCTCATAATCTCTTTTTCTCAGCCACTTACCTACATACCCATTCCTACCCACCCAACTCCAACAGAGGCAGTATAGTAGGGTATTCTGAAAGCCTTCTGAATTTGGGATGGTTGTGCCTTAGTTTAAATTTTGGCTATATTTAATATCTAGATCAGGGTGGAGAACCTGCAGCCTCAAGGCCACATGTGGCCCTCTAGGTCCTCAGGTGCTGCCCTTTGACTGAATCCAAACTTCACAGAATAAAGCTCCTGAGTAAAAGGATTTGTTCTGTAAAACTTGGACTCAAGGGGGCAGCTAGATGGCGCAGTGAATAGAGCTCTGGCCATGGAGTCAGGAGGACCTAAGTTCAAATCCGACCTCAGACACTTGACACTTACTAGCTATGTGACCCTGGGCAAGTCACTTAACCCCGACTGCCGCACCAAAAAGAAAAAGAAAACTTGTACTCAGTCAAAAGGCTGCACCCAAGAACATAGAATGCCATGTGGCTTCAAGGCCACAGGTTCCCTATCCCTGATCTAGGTGACTTTGGCCAAGCTAATTAACCTCTCTACCCCTCACTTACCTCAGATGTAATAATAATGACAACTGACATTTGTGTCGTGCTCTAAAGTTTACCACACACTTTATATACATTTTCTCATTTGAGCTCCATTATCATTTCATAGATGAGGATACTGAGACTCAGGGTGCTTACCATCATGACACAGTAAGTGTCAGAAAAGGGATCTGAAGTCGTTTCCTGTCTCCAAATCCTACATTCTAAACACTGCGCGATGCAGCCACTGTACTCTACCACCATTCAACAGTCCAATGGCAGGGCTTGAAATCACCTATACAATAGAAAATACTTTTTCCACTCGTATACTCACCTATCAAGCAACAATACCTTCTTACTTCTCAATTAGCCTGTGCAGTATACCCATATAAGTTCATGCACGTGGATTTGTATGTCTAGATATACATGTCCAAGTGTGTCTATGCGTGTGTAGGATTAGACCAAGCCAGGACAATTACAATCTTGCTTTGTGTCCTTTGGCGTATTGCGTAGGTCGTAGAGAGGGAGAGCATTAATTGTTTCTCACTGTCAGGTATGTAACCCCTGAAGGAACTACTACATTTCTATTCCAAAACGGTATTTAGGTTACTGTGGGTTTGTTACTCTAACAAGGTTGTCTCCCCTATGGTGACTAACAATTAAGTGTCAATACTAGTGGAACTGAAGGATCAGTCTCTGACTCACTGTCCCATACTAAAAAGAGAGAGAGACAGAGAGAGAGACAGAGACAGAAAGACAGAGACAGAGAGACAGAGAGAAACAGAGAGAGACAGACAGACAGAGAGAGAGAGAGAGAGAGAGAGAGAGAGAGAGAGAGAGAGAGAGAGAGAGAAAATGGAAAGAGTAGGAGAGAAAATCAGGAAAGACTGATTTTAAATCAACATGTTATTAATGGGAAAACTAGCATAATATTGATTATATTCAAATAAATACCTGTAGACTATTTAATTTGAGGCAGTTCAAATTGTTAGGAAGATCTTCCTTAAAATAAGCTAAAATATGCTTCCTTGTAACTTTTTTCCATTTACCCTAGTTCCATCCTCTATACTGCTAAATCCAAGTAACCATGTTAATTTATATTATCCTTTGGGTTCTAATGTAATCACTTAGAGCAAAACATATAAACATGTTTAGGAAGGAAATATATTTTTATTTGATTAACCATCATAAGGAATATAATTTCTCTTAATAATTATTAAACAAATTTATATGGAGGACCAGAGGTTGCAAACCTTGGAAACTAAGCTCTGAGGGAGTCAGAGACGAAGCTTCTGCCAATTTGAGGCTAAGGGTCATTACCCTTGCTGAAAAAAGCACTGAAATACTCCAGCTGAAAAAGCGAGTGATGCTACTCCATTGAGCCAGAGGATGAAGGTGGTAAAGACTACAGTGCAGACCCAAGAATCCAAGGGATCAACACATCCTGCAGAGACAATGCATCCTAAGAAGACTGCAACAGCTGAGTGATCTCTTTGGCCTAGCCCAGGCAATCACAGCCTAGCAGCCTTTTAACCTTTTATAGCACATTCTACCAGCAGCAACCCAGTAGCAAAGGGACCTGGCCAGCCCAGTCTGGTAGCAACCCAGCTGCCGAGCCAAGACCGACCTGGCCCTGACAACCAAAAGCAGTCAAGCCCAAATAAGCAAGGAGTTAGCTCCGTAGCCAAGTGACTTATTTGACTCAACCTGATATGAGATTGACTCAGAGAGCTGAGATGCCATGCCTTTGAAGCAACCAACCCAGCCACATGAATTTTATAAGAACCTCAAAGTGAAAGAAAGGACATTGAGACTGCAGTTCCAGAGTTTTCCGCCTTGTTGGCTGTGTCTATCCCCTACATTTGTGCCTCACTGTCACTGTATTTTAAGATCATGTCTACTCTTCATCTCCCCATGTATTCTATGGGTATTTGAGGGATAGTACACCCCAGATTCTACAGGAAATGTTTTATAATTATTGTTCTTATTACATCATATGAGCAAATGCCTTTGTTAAAGAAAAAAAATGACATGGGCTAAATCCTATTTTAAGGAAATTTCCATATAGTGAAAACTCTTTCAAAACCGCAACCAACGGCCCATTTATTTCAAAGAATAGTCAATCCAACATTCAAGAAGGACCAAACAATTAGAAATGAATAGTCTCATTATAACAATTCAACTTGTAGCTAATTTCTCCGGTACTCTAGAAGTCTCTTTTTACTTCTGAATCTGATTCCACAAATTATCTGTACTCAGAGTTTGCACTGATTTATCAGGGTATCTCCTATGAGGTATGAAAGCAAAAGACCTGCTATAATACCTTTCATAGCAGCATTCTAACATGAATAAATCATAATTTTATTTGCACCTCTATCCAACATCATCGCCCAGAGGTCCCAGATTCTAACACTCGCTAAGAACCTTCTGATCTAACTTGGGAACAAATTCTTATTGATAATATTTCTATTCAATAACATATATTATTAAAGTATTTAACTTACACTAACCTTTTCAGGTAAGACTTCACCTAAGAAATCTTTCTTTGGCATACTTTCATGCATTTCAGTACTGACCTGTCCTAATTCCCATATTGGGGGCAGCTAGGTGGCACAATGTGTAGAGTGCCAGGCCTGGAGTCAGGAAGACCTGAGTTCAAATCTGAACTGTGACACTTCCTAGCTGTGTGATCCTGGGCAAGTCACTTAACCCTGTTTGCCTCAGTTTCCTTATCTGTAAAATGAGATGGAAACGGAAATGGCAAACCACTCCAATATCTTTGCCAAGAAAACTGCAAAAAGGGTCACAAAGAGTTAGACATGACTGAAAAACAATTAAACCACAACAATTCCCACCCTGGGTAAACTTTAGAAATCAAGATTTTTCTTAGAGTATCCTTTAAACCCATAGAATTAGCCCCACTGGAATTAGGACGAGCCCTTGGTAGTTTTATTTCTACAAATTTAAGTAAGATAATATTCTAGTAACTATTGTCCCAGCCTCTGGTCTCTCATCTCTTCTGTCCAGCTTTTACATAGCTGCCAAAATGATCTTCTTTATGCACAAACCTTACTATATCACTCTTCTGCTCAAAAAGGCAAACTCCTTGGCTTGGCGTTTAAGGCTTTCCACAGTCTGGCTCAATGTACCTTTCCAGCCTCATTTCACATCACTTCCCTTCAAGAACTCTATAGGTTACTACAGATTTCTGTAAACTCAATATTCTCATGTTTAACATAATCCCATTCACATAGCAAGCACTTAAGAAATGTTTATTGATTGATTAATTTTCCATTTCTGTTTATCTATATGCATAGGCTTCCCCCATCCATATATTGCACTTTCTCCCCTTCTGTGCCTGTTGAAATCTTAATCTTCCTTCAAGGCTTACTTCAGGTTCTGTTTTCTCAGTGATACTTTCCCTGGTTCTGTCAGCTGAAATTTTTTTCCTCAAATTATCCTTGACCATTTTTTCCTGAATATCTACTTTATCTTTGTCATATCCTATTTTGCATAATAATCATCTGTATATACGATATTTCTCTGTGAGTAGAAGAAAAGTTCTCGGAGGGCAGGGACTGTGACATTTTTCATTTTGGTAATCCAAGTTCAGTACCAGTTCAAAGACCTATACTCTAAAAGGGAGGCAAGAGAGTCAACCAAATAGGCCACAGAAATGTGTACATAGGAATTACATCATTATAAAGTGCATTGTGAGAGGCAGAATTACTGAGTGAATTCAGAGGAGTTTTTTTTAAACTATCTACAATTTTGACTTCTAGATTCTTATTAATTGTTTTTAAATGTTATTTTAAAACATATATGCAGCATTTTCAAAGGTAATGAGTATTGGTTTCCCAAATGACTAAGTTCTTTAGAGCTGTATCAGCATTCCAATAAATCTCTAATTTCCTTGTAATATTGACACGACATGTAAACAGCCTGCTCCTTTTTTACTTCTCCTCTCTTTTTTAAATATACACTCATAAAAAGTGAATACTAAACTAGAAAGTTTGTTTAAAAAGTCTAAGATATTGTTTTTGAAGACTGATGAGTAATGAAAGATTTTTTCAAACAATGCAACAAAATGAAATACATGCATAGTAGCTTCTTTTCTATCTTCTTACCACCTAGGAAAAACAGGTAACAGCTACAAATTACATTAGTATAATTTCTACTAGCAAAGAATGCACACACTTCAGAATCTTTCTTTGACTAGCTAGAAAAAGATAAATTGATCTTTAAAGATCACAGTGTTAGGTTAAATGGATCTTTCTTTAACCTTAAAATGAAGACAGTGACCATAAATCTCTCTAGATTTGTAGCTTTGACACTATCCCCAAAACAACAAACCAAAGAAAAACAATGTCCAACAGGCAGAGGGAACCATAGCAATTATATATACTAGGAGCCTGACAGCGATGGCTGTATTTTTGGTGATGATGAACATTTCTATTTGTTCAAATAAAATACAATAGCCAAATAACTTTAGATATTAATTCCTCCCTGCTATTCAGTGTCCATTTTCTGTCATTGCAATTAAAATGTAGTACATAAGGAGGTAAAAGACAGTACTTTCACCCATTTCATTCCCTGCCAGTGTCTATCTTCACCTGAAGAAAGTGTCACTATAGTAACAAAATAGCCAGATCCACAAGCCAAATCAACCTTTACTCTCATGTTGCCAAGCACAGAAACACAGAATCAGAGAACTGCAGGGGGCCCAAAGAGGTCATAAATTCCATCCCCTGCCTCTGATTAGGCTTGACCTAAACCCAACAGAAGTAGAAATATTGTGTTCCTAGAGATTATTGAAGAAGGCTATTTGACAGCCTCATTCAGTAAACCCTTCTAGTATTTGTCAATCTTTACTGCTTTGATTTCTTTATATTTTACTTAATTCCCTGCAGCAACAGTTTTTGTGAGAATAGAAGGCTGACAAAATAATACTGTTAATCTTAAACCTATTATTAAATTCCCTACTAGTCTTCTTTAAATAATCCTAATCCCCCCAGTTTTATAATTCTTTATTCCAACCCTATGTTGCTCGCCTCTGGATTCTTCTAAAGCAGAGGTTCTTAACCTTTTTGGGGGTCATGGCTCCTTTGATAGTCTCATGAAACTTAGGGACACCTCAGAATGTTTTCAATGCATAAAATACATAGGATTACAAAGGAAACCAACTATACTAAAATAGTTATCAAAATCTTGTTTAAGACAAATTTCAAGGACCCAGGTTAAGGACCCTTACTAAAATTATCTAAATCACTAATCATGTTCTAAATTTTCAAATTGGACACCATACTCTAAAGAGGTCCTGACCAGTGCAGCTGGCTTGATTTTTGTGAAACTGAACACAGTCCACAATTTAATTGAATTAAGATCACCAGTTTCACTTGACATAAACTTCAAAGTAGATATAAAAAGGGAATGCCTCTCAGATACATTGGACCTAGAGTATATCTAAATTCAACCACCTACAAGCTATTTAGTGCTTCATTAAATATTTTACCATTTTTCCTGATTGATTAGGGTTTTTTTCCCAAACCTTTCCCAACTTTGACAGTTTTCTTTCCAGGGGGGTTGGGGGAAGGTTAGAGGTGTGATGGGGAACAAGAATAGCACCACCTATCACAAATCTAATCAATAAAACTGTTGCAGCAGCATAGCCACTATATCTTAAAATTCTAAACTTCCATTCTTTTATTCCTTCCAAAAGGAAGTTGCAAAGTATGTTGAAGAACACCGTTTTCACCCTGAGCGCTATTTAACAGATTATAAAAGTGAAATACAGAGTGATGCCCAAGATTTACAAAATTCTCATAGTATTAACTCTCTGGCAGAGACTAGTCTTCTTCTTCAGTGATGGTCCCATAAGACCTCCAAATAATATTTTAGTAGGTTTGGGGTGGTAGTACCCCATAATGCTTAGGTATCATAAATATATTTGCAAATATTATTTAAAATAGGAATCATTTTTTTAATTGGGTATATAATACTCAATAACAATTATGACACATTTATGGAGGGCTTTTAAAGATTATGGTGTGTTTTTTTCATAATAACCCTATAAAATAAGTAGTGCAAATATCATTAACACCATTTTCATATGAGGAAACTAAGGTTAAGCGACTTGCCAATGGTCACCCAGCAAGTGTGAGTCAGGATTCAAATACAGGTCTCAGTTTCAAGTCCAGTGGTCTTTCTACTATATTATTTATTTTTTAAAATGGATCATCATTAGCAAGTGCTGTTTACCTTTTAATTTTGTTTCATTTGCTTATTGGAGATATGTGTTTTTAATATTAGTATTTTTTTCTAATGCAAAAATGGAGAGCTTTTTTGTTCTACTGTCTTCTTACATATTCTCCCCCCCCCATTCAGTGCCATTAAGCCATTTTTATTTACCACTTGTCAAGACAAAAGAGGGAAAAAAATTCATTTGGGGGCCAACAGATAATACCTTTCCTGAAGTAAAATTAGTCTCCATTTAACATTTAGCAATCCTCTAAAGCTGAGATTGGTATTGAGTAGTCTACTTTCTCCCTAGGTTCCTCTGTAAGAGTTTTTGTTTGTTTGTTTGGGGGTTTTTTGTTTATGGTACATACAACAATCTCTTGTTTCTTAGAGGCAAACCAATACAATATAGAGCTGATAAAGCATTTTTCTGAGAATTATCCTGGAAAATTCGAATTTGAAGGCACCAGATAAACAAAAGCAAACTGAAATTGTCAAGGCAAAGATAAGCAAAACCTTAAACCAGCCTCTATTATAAACAGCTGAGGAATCAAAGCACTGATTACCTACAAAGCCGGCTGAATATTCGAGACGGGTAAGTGAAAGCCAAGAATTGCGAGCTTCGAAAAAGCAACTAAGTTAGCCTGGCAAGAAAGAGGTTAAAGGTCATGGGGCCCCAGTCTAGGTAGGATGTTCTCATTATGTGTTCTCAAAAGCAGACAGCATAGATGAGACACTTACCTTTTTGAATGAGGTCATCCAGGTCTTGGTCAAATCCCTGCCTGTGGCATTTCCTCCAGAGTCCCATGTTGGTGGAGTTGTACTGACGGTTGCACTCGTCCATAGCGCTCAAGGCAAACAGCTGCCTCCGGTTCCTGGCCCGGAGGAGTTTCCCTTCCCAGCGGTCCAATCTAGACCTACTGGCCCTAAGCGGCAAGTTATTGTTGTTGTTGTAAATGAAGCCTGGATCGACCCGACGGGTAGTAAAGGCTTTGCACCTGTCCCGATGCTTTCTGGCGTCTGTCTCGTACCAATGGTCTGAGCAGATCGCCACGGCCAGCATGCCGAGGGCACAGAGAGCTAAGGAGAGGCCAGTGTAGAGCAGTAACCTTCCAGCAGCCATACCTCAGCTTCACAACAACACCATGGGCATGTTTCACAACAACCTAGTTCTTCAGCCCTAGAACAAAGCAGCCAGCTGAGCCCGAGAGATTGCAGCTGAGTGCCCTGCTCAACCGAGTCTCCCCACCTAGACGTCCACGGTTTGAAACAACATACGAAGCACCGAGGCTTCTGGGAGAATCTAAAAAGTTCTAACCCCACGAAAATCTAGGGGGTTAATTGGCATCTCCTGTAGCTTAAAGCATCTAAAGGTGTCAGAAGCGCCCTCCACGTCTCTCAGAAAAGGATTCCCCACTTAAAACAGCGGGGTTGCTCAGCTCAAGACCACCTTTGCGCAGAGTCGACCTTCTTCCTTTCTGCTTCTTTTCTTCCCAGAAGGAAAATAATAAAAGTTCTTTCTGATTAAACTGGAGCTCCTTGACTTTCTTTGTGCAGTGTACCAATGGAATCGATCTACCTCTCTTTATAAGTGTGGTAATTTAAATAGATAAGGGATACTGGGCCACTTTACAATAATCAGGTGAACTGTAGCATCGCTGGTCAGTGCCTAGAAATCTCCCGATTCCAACCGACCAATTGTCCTAGGTTTACAAACCGGCTCTGATCTGTTTTTCCTTTTAGGTAGATCACCTTTCCCTTTTGCAACCAGTGCTTGTGGTCAGGCAATGCAGCGCAGGAAAAGGTTTCTCGCTTCAGTCTCGGGCTAAAAAAATCTGTCTCCTTCAGCAAGAAAGGGACTTCACCTTCCCTCCTATAGGCTTTACTCAGAAGCAGGCTTCATGTAGGTTTTCAGCCCCTGACAACCTTTGTTTCCTAGCTCCTCTGCTTTCTTTCTCTTGCCTTGCCATTCAGGCGACTCGTTTTGTTGTCGGCGCTGTCAACCAGGCAACCTAATTGGACGATTCCTTTCCCTGGATTAGATGAAACTCCGTAGCAGCAGGAGAACGAGGAGAGATCGGCTCTGACTGGGGCTGGAGTCCAGCTGGAGACAGGCTGCAAAGAACTAAGAAGCTGCTTCAGCACCATGGACAGAACGCTCTGCCCAGAGGCACCCAGAGCCCTAGGGAGAAAACCTCCGGCTTCATACCGTTGACATCCTCGCCCTGCTTTGCTTCCCGGATGTAAATCGGTCAGTCGCCTCCCAATCTGATTTTTCAACAGTGCTTTATTTCATCTGGCAACCAAACAGCCTCTGAAACGTGCTTCCCATATGCAAGGAAAATGCAGGTACAAAGGCTGAGGGGGGAAAAACCCCAAAGTAATGTCTTCCACCCCCAACACGCATACATACACACATGCACACACCCTGACACCTCAAAATAAATAAGTCCCTCAAAAAACCAATGCCTGGAGCACTATAGAGGAGGGGGAAAGACACGCAGTCTGCCTAACAGTTGTCAATGGCTCTCATATTGCACCATTTCCCTTACATGCACTAACAGCACTCCCACAAAGGAGCCGAGATGCCAAGATCTCTCTCTGCCTCAACAGCTCCACTCGAATAATATCCCAGCATCAGCAGTTATATTCAGGGTGTTTTTTTTTTCCCTTTGGTGGTCGTTGTGGTGAGGGGGTGGGGGATAGGGAAGGGTGGACTGTTGGTTATTCAATTTCCCCTCCCTTCTTTCAGTAGCGATAGCCTCACTACCTCGCGGGCACCATCAGAGACCTGGAGAAACCGAAGAGAAGCCGACGTCCAGGACTCTCTGGAAATCTCATCTCCCCGTTCTGAACCTTGAAATAAAGGGACGTTTTCTGAGCTCCCGGGTACCTGAGGATGTTTCCTTGTTCAAACGCTGAGAGCTGCAGCCTTGGCTAAAGCCCACAGACGGAGAATACAGAGCACTGAGCCAAAAGCTAGTGATGTCATCCGTGCAACGTGAGACTCATTTCTTATTTTTCTAGCCTCCTTAAAGATAAACTGCACCATTTTACCGGCAGACGATGTCTAAGGCTTACTCTTTGAACAGGCAAGTCAACGGTGTGTATGTATGTATGTGCTTAACCACATACATATTTATGCACAGATACATATGTGTTCTTTGTAATGTGTTTACTGCACATACTGTTATAAATTTAGGAATAGTCCCTGAATCTCATATTCCTATGCTTATAAAAATGGTAAAATCCCTCAGATCGTGCACACAGTTCTTTAAATATATGTATGTGTGTATATATATTTATACATATGTATATATGTGCTTAACGAGGAGCTGATATTCAAAAGGACTTTCAGCTCATATGCAAAACTGGAATTTTTTTTCTTCTAGCCACAGTTCTTCATTGGTGGTATCTCAGTTTGAAGGGGGCTTTTTGTTTTCACAGGAAAAGCCACATACTCTGCCTTCCTGGCTGCAGGCATTTCCATCATTGAGCTGTATGGCTTTCTGGGGGCTTATTAACAGTTAGCCCCATTTCGGCACAAACAGATCATTAGAAATTCCCTACCGCCCAACCCACCTCCACTCCTCTGAATGTGTGTGAGAAAGACAGAGAGAAAGAAATAGACAGATAAACAGAAAGAGACAAAGTGAATTCTGATGTATATAGGATGAGGGATGAAGCATTTAATGGGAATGCTTTTTAGTAGTTACTCTGAAAATATCTGGAGGAAAAAATTGGAAGGAAGGAGGATTAATAAAATATTTGGAGGTGATTTTTTTTATATGTAGGGGGTCAACTGGTCTTAAGATGTGTGCTTATCTATAGAGACCTGTAGAAAATGATGCATGACTAATAAGTGGCCAGCAAAGCCTGACATGAAGGGTGCCCAAGAGGATGGGCACCCATCCTGAACAAATTCATTAAAAGAAGCTGCTTGCATTGTCTCCTCTGAGACCTCACCACAGATGTTGCCAACATCATCTCTGTGTCTTATAGTCTTGGATTTGTTTTGTTTTATTTTTATTCAAAAGCCTTATTTGTTATGTTCATCCCCCACCCTTTAAGGCCAACTCTATGAACATTTCAAGAAAGTGTCAGGTTAATAGACTGCTGCAAGACCAAGGCTGCAGAATAAGAGAAGAGCTTTCTGAGGGATAAGAATGTTCAGTGTTTTGCTTTGCCCTCCAGGGTTTTTGAACCAAAATGAGCGCCTCTCCACCATGTTCTTTTTGTCCTTCCTCTCCCTTCCTCCTTCTTGCATTTTAAAAATAAATGAAATAAGGGTTTCAGTGCCATCTAGTGGCGGAGGGGAGTTTTTCCACTCCCCTTCTCAGGATCCTGAGATAATGTGATTTGCAGAGCGGTGGGCAGTGGCCTGAATTTGCCCCAGCTGTCCTTATGCTATTTGGCTGGAAAAGTAGGTGGGCAGCCTGGTGTCATTTTCCGACTCGGGACCACAAGATCCAGAGGCATAGTGAAGTGATAACATGGGTTATCAGTGTCCAGTCTGTTCCCTTCCTCCTAGTCCCCAAGGATTCTCAGGAAAAAATCATGAATAAGTAAATAATAACAATGCAAATTTCTGAACCAATTTTCTCCCAAGGACCTCAGAACATTTTTCCATGTGTAATCTCATTTATCTACTTAGAATTCTTATATTTGATAGGCAAAAGGAGACACTGAGAGATGACATACACAAGGTTACACAATAAACTAAATACAAGGACTAGAACCCTAGTCTTATCTATTCCCTCTAGACCAGGTAATATATGGAATATATGACACAAATGGCACCTGAGGAAGTCCTTGTGGTAATTTACCAATACCCACTTTTCTCTTTTAACTCCAACTTTCCTTCCTCCTTAACTTATTCACTCCATGTTTTTTTTTCTTCCTTTTTACCTTCTCTTCCTGCCTTGGGCCTCAACCTATTAGCTGTATAGACTTTTGCTGACAGAGATGACCCTTCTCAAAGCCATAAGTGGTATTTTTCCCATAGATCAAGTTGGGAAAGGAGGGCTCACTTTGAAATTGCCAGGACATTAGGAAGTTTCTTTACTGGTACATAAAAATCACTGCTAGTAAAGAGAGGAATTTAGGGAGAGTGAGGATCTGAGGAACATCTGTCAGAGAGAGAAAGCCTATCTTTGGATAGTACGACTCTCATCCTCTAATACATTTCTTAATCTGGGGCAAAATCCCAATGGTCCTTCCCTAGTTATAGATCTGCTCCTGCTGTCAGGATGACTATATTACCTTCATTAAGTGAGTTACTATTCTCTTCCTCCTTATATCAATGGATCTCCATGATCTCAATAAGCTCCCTTGTATCAATAACGTATGTCATGACTCTGCCCACTCACCTCTACTTTTAACCATTTGATTTTTCTATCCTTTCTATTTCCACTGATGCTATACACAATTTCTCATTTCTAATACTCACCACTGGACAAGAAATTCCTAACTAGTCTCTATGTCTCTAGGATCTTCCCCATCTATACCATTGCCAGATTAATTTTTCTGAAAACACTGATTTTATCATGGCTTTCCTTTGCTCAAAAACCTTAAATAACTTTACAATGCTCACTGAATAGAAATCCAAACTCCTTAATGTGACATTCAAGGCCCTCCAAAAAAATCTGGTCCTGGCCAATTTTTCCACACTCATTATATGACTTCAGATTTAGAGCTAGAAGAAGCCTTAGAAGTCATCTTGTCCAACCTTTCCTTTTACCAGGAACCTTCAGGTGAGAGAAGATAAAGAGCTTCATGTCAGGGTCTTTCCCCGACACAAATTTTCTGTAGCCAGGCTGGTCTACTAGCCATGCTTTAACATACATCATTCATGGTCCCATCTTTTCACTCCTGCTTAAATACATTAAAACATATTGCAATGATCATTTCATTCCTTCACTCAAAAAAAAACCGTTAGCAGTTTTGCCTACTGAATAAAATGTAAGCCATTGGTCCTGGCTTTCAAGGCCTCCCACAATATGACTCCAACCTATGTGTCCAACTTTATCTCATATAATTCATTTTCACATGTTCTACATTCTACCACATTGGACTACTCTCCATCCTTAATTCTCATCCTGCTATCTCCCATTTTTATGCCTTTGTTCATATCATTCCCTACAATAACATAAGTATATTATATATTTAGGTATAATAATATATAATAAAGTAAAATGGCATGCTCTGTTTCTTGAAGTCTCTCAACCTTCCCTGGCCCCTTTCTCCCCTTTACTCTTACTCCTAATCTAGGTAAATGTGGACTCTCCCTACTCAAATATTTTTTAGCACTTTGCCTGAACCTTTCTTATGTTCTTATCTTGTTTTCCCTTATACCTTAATTATTTTTGCATATGTCCTCTACTCATTGGACTGTAGACTCCTTCAGACCAGGATTTGCATTATATGTTTCCTTACATCACCAGGGTCTAGCACACTACTTTGTATATAGTAAGGGCTTAATCAATGTTTGTTAAATTGACAGTTTTATTATAGCATTGACAGGAAAGCCACAAAACTATTAAGAACAACAAAAGTTTATTATGATATTTCATTTTCCACGTATCTCAACTTAAAGGAGAGTTCCAATTGAAAACATTCACTCAAAAATAAAGAATCTCTTTTTTAAAAGCAGCTGACACTCAAAATGAAAAATTATCTTCCTTAGAAAGAATTCTGCTTCTCAATACTTTGGTCTGTATTTTTTGACTCATACTTTCTGACTTTTCAAAGGAAAAAATGACTATGATTTCTCCAGTGTCCCTCTATTTCCACTTAATATTTTGTTCACCTGAAAATCTCAAATCCTGTGTGACATTTGTGAGGAAATTTTACCCTCTCTTCATTGGAGTTGTCTGTATTTCCATATAAGTATCACTGACTATCACTGTGTGACCTTGAGCAAGTCCAATCAATAAGCACTATTAAGCTCCTACTATTGTGCTAGTTCTGGGGATACAAAGAAAGACAAAAAAAACAGTCCCTGCCCTCAAAGAGCTCACAATCTGATTGGGGAGACAACATGCAAACAACTATGAACAAAAAAGACACATAAAGAATAAGTTGTTGTTGTTGTTGTTTGTCCTTCTTTCTCAAAGAAGACCATGACATCAGAAAGGTGATGCCATGACTTTCAAATGAATTGGATTTAAGTGAGGCAGACCTGTGCAAGGTCCCCAGGATGCAGTGCCCTGCCCTGGATGCAGTGGAAGACCTTGGCCCTTTTAAGCTAAGGTCTTCAACAGGTCTCAGTTTGACTGAGGCAACACCCATTCAGAATAAGAAATACAGACTTGAATGAAGCCAGGGAAGCCTGGAAGGAAAAATGAAAGAGCATGGTAGGCATAGGACCTATGGGAAAAAGAATGGGGAGAGAGGAATAAGCATTTATATAACTCCTACTATATGCCAGGCACTGTGCTAAGCATTTTACAAACATTATCTCAATTGATTCTTACAACAACCCTATAAGGTAGGTACTATTATTATCCACCATCTTACAGATGAGGAAACTAAAGCAAACCAAAGTTAAGTGACTTGCTCAAGGTCACACTCTGTGTGTGTGTGTGTGTGTGTGTGTGTGTGTGTATGGTTGAACTGAATTTGAATTCAGGTCTTCCTGGTTCCAAGCCCTGTGCTCTGTCCACTGTGGCACCTAGCTGCCTCAGGCCATTTAGACAACCAATGAAAGGCGCAGTCGGGAAATGTAGTATCATATTTGAAGAATATCAAGGAATCCAGTGTCAAGTAAATGGATAGCAAGAAGCCTGGAAAGGTAGGAAGGGGCGGGTTTTAAAAAGCTTTACAATCCAAATAGACTTTATATTTGATTCCTGCAAGTAATAGGGAGCTAGTGGAGTTTTTGAATGGGGACATGTTAGGAAGATAACTTGGATAGCTGAATGGAAGAAGGACTAGAGTAGGGAGAGACTTGAGGCAGGGAGACCAAGCAGCAGAAATTGCAATAGTCCAGGTGTGAATGAGGTAATAAGGGCCTGCACCAGGGGGGTGGTCGTTTTGGCCTCATGGTCTCATTTTCATCACCTGTAAGCAGAAGAGGTCATACTAAATTACTTCTTAAGGTCTCCTTAAGCTCTAAATTTTTATGAATTATTCTACAAAGGTAACCTCAACTTGTTGTAAAGAAGCAAAGATATTGCGCAACAAATGTTTTAGGGGAAAAAAAATTTTAAGTACAAGGCCTTGAATGATAAATAGATAATGGATAGGCAGAGTTATAAACCCAAGTCAAGTAGGTGGGAACATCAAAAGGGTGGGTTTCCTCTTTAGATCAAGAGGAGGGCACAATAACAGGAACAAGAAGGAGGAGGGCATGAATGAAAGGGGGAAATTATCAATGAAATGAGGAGGAGAAATAGTGTGGGCTGAGTGAAACCAAGGTGAGTGGACAGAATCCATTAGGCTAGTTCAGATGAAAGAAAGAGAGAAGAAAAGAATAGCCAAAATACATTTAAGAGAGAGGACAGAACATTTAGAGGGTGTGCAGAATCAGGATATAGAGAAGACAGTGATGAGAATAGAGTATTTACATCTAAGTTAGCTTATAGGCTGAGAAATGGACCTGTAATTTCAATGGTATAGGAGAATTCCCAGATGTGCAAACACCTTCCACCAGTACATGTGATCATCTTATCTGCAACTTAGAGTTTAGAAAGCTATCTAAGGGGGGCAGCTAGGTGGTTCAGTGGATAGAGTACCAACCCTGTAGTCAGGAGGACCTGAGTTCAAATCTGCCTCAGACACTTGACACTTACTGGCTGTGTGACCCTTGGCAGGTCACTTAACCCCATTACTTAGGGAAAAAAACTACCTAAGGCATGAAGATATTAAGAGACTTGGAAAGGGGCATGTATTATAGCATGTGTCAGAGGTGGGACTTGAAGCCAAATCTCTCTGGCTTTCAAGTCTGTTCTCAATCCGTGCTACCTCTGAATTTACATATGATCTAAAAATTGTAATTCATGACATCCTCCGTCCTTTTGCCATTCAGCCACCTCACTGCAAAGTGGAAGGGGATGGCAAAAAATTAAGAAACATTTAAAACTTTTGTTTTATGAGTTGTCATGGCCAAAGAATTAGTCACTAAATGTCCAGCCTACCTGTGGTAAGCCTTCCGCCCTCTGCTAACCTGGTCCTTGGAAAGCAGAACCATACTCAAAGCCTTTCTAACACAGAATAATCTGTCAAAGATTATGCTCCCCTAACATAGACTCCTAAAATTGAGGTTTCCCTCAGTGCTATGATGAGGCATTGAAGTATGACATTATTGAATTTGGGGTGGGGAAGGCATCATGGAGAGGTAGAAGGAGCACTGTGTTCGTGCATCATTTCTATTACCAACGTGGTCTTAGGCAAGTCATTTAAACTCCTGGTATGTCTCAGAATCACAGGATTTTACATTTGCAAGATATCAAAAGTGCCTAGAAAGTGCTTCAACCAGCAAATACCTGATTTCCTTACAAAGCAGAGATACATCAGCCTAAGTCAATTCCAGTTTAGAATATAAACCTATTTTATAAAGCCTTACATGGAAGGATGGTTAAAGATTATGGAGCAGCGTCACCTCATAAAACAGCAAAAAGCAGTGGAAGGAAAAATAAATTTAAAAAAAAAGTTCAGAGATAACAGACTAAGCCAAATGATCCCAAGGGCATTTAAGGATAAAGTGGAATGAAGACAACAAACAAGCAAAAATTTGAAGAGGTTTTACAAAAGCAGTAAAGATTTCTATGACAAACTCATCTCCATCATTGACAGAGCTATCACATTTAAACCCTAACATAATAGTCCCAAATGTGCTGCCTAAGGAAACAGAAATGCCATGAAAGAAAATAAAGATGGAAAGAAGAGCTGAAGAAGATGGAACATACAAAGAGGAAGTTGATGCTAGATGTGACATGATTTTGAAGTTATTGAGAGATTGATTCTTAAGATATCTCAGAGGAAGATGCTGAATGCTTTGGGGGAAAAAATCATAGACTTAATTACTCCAATATTCCATTGGATCTATGATCTCATCCATGTAAACGCTCCCTTTAGGGATACAGATCATAGCCTGTCTCTGCTCACCTATCTTACGTGACTCTTGCCCATGTCTTCCTGTATGTTGGCCAAGAGGCCACCCAATGTGCTTAGGGCACCTTTTCCTTTCCTCTCATTCTCTTTACACTGTTTGGATATCTATGAAGAATATGAGCCAACGATAGGTTATCCATCATGTAACTGACCCTTTTTTTCTAGACATACATTTCTATGATGGCATCTTTTATACTGTTTCTCTTCTATAATTACTCATTTATAATATATTACAGCCTGATCATGCCTACCATACATTTCTCTGTTGTATTTTAGATGATTTTCAACTTTGATTTTCAGAGATTATAATAACCCATGACCCACAGCCATACAATATTATTAGAAAAATATTACTGTTTTTTAAAATGTACCTTTGTTTCAGTAAAAAACTTGAGGTCACTATAAGAACTTTACAGTTTCACAAAGGCAACCCAGCCCACTCTCCTCCTTCTCTTCAATTCTGGGCCCAGCTTGCTGTCTGTTAGCAACATCTATACAAGATACATGTACTTTTGTTTGAGCTCTATGTATCATCCATAGTCTGACTTCATATCATAGTCTGAACAATAGGCACTCTTCATTGACTTGGCTTTTCCTGTGAAGGTAGTTATGACAAACTCTTTTGCTTTATTATTATTTAGGAAGCCCTTTGATGTTCTGTGGCTCCATGTAATTGACACAGTATCATTCAAAAACAAGAGGTTCTGGAGAACCTCAATAGAGAGGTCTCTCTTCTATTTAGACATGCTTCATGATAATAACAAATACCACTTGCAAGCATTAATAATCAGAAGGCCATCAAGAAATATTATTTTCATTGTTTCCTTTTTTAAGGAATCATGTTTAATTTTGATAGATGCTTAGAAGACATCTTGTTAGAGGAAAGCCTTCAAGGTTGTGTTTTCTCTACCAGACCAATACTATGTATGTGTGCATATAGTCAATAAACAAACAGTCTGGTACAGAATACCTTTCGCAAATATCTGTCTGTTCTCATTTCATATCTTCATCAAAAATACCCTTGATACATGTTTAGACTCCTGTCATAAAAAATTTATAGGAATAGGAAAGTAGGCATATGGGTTGTTGGTTATTAATATTCACTCAGTCACCTTGTTAAAAAATAATAAGATCCCAGATATCTCTCCTTTCACACACCTTAAGAATAGTTATCAGGGCAGCTAGGTGGTACAGTGGATAGAGATCTGGCCTTGGAGTCAGGAGGACCTGAGTTCAAATCCGACCTCAGACCCTTGACACTTACTAGCTGTGTGACCCTAGGCAAGTCACTTAACCCCGATTGCCTCACCAAAAAGAAAAAAACATAATCCTAAGAATAATTATCTTAATATACTCAAAACTGTGTTGGTTCCAGCCTCCTCCATCTATGTTAGTCTAGTCCAGCTGCATTTCCCATATTTGTTTCGTTCCATGTCATTTCCACTTTCTCTAATTCAATACATCCAAAGCTGTGATGTTAGAGTCCAAATGTGGTGATTTCATTTTCCTTGGTGGAGAAAAAGTTCGTTATAAAAAGTGTTCATAGATCTTTTCCGTTTTTCATCTATCCATTGTCCCTTCCTTCCATTTTCATTCTTAAATGCCCTTGAGATTATGGGGTTTAGTTAAGCATGTCTCTGAGATTTCTTCAAACTTGTTTTTTCATTGATTCTTCCTCTTTTAGAGGTTGTGTTGCTCATGATCTTCCACCATCTCTTTTTCTGCAAAACTTTACAAACAAGTTTACATTTAAAATTGGTGTTGACTTTGGCTGCTAAGCCTCTCTGCTTAGTAAGGAACTGAGTATTAACTGAGGTTTCTTTTAGGTTTCTTTTGGTCTCATTGTTGGCAGTGTTGTTTATTTATCTGTAATTTTGGCCTGTATCTGTGATTTTATTGGTGCAAGACATTCCTTCCAAGATAAAAACGTGAAACATAGAGAGCTGCCTAGCACTATGCATCTTACTATCCATTATCAATGGCTATCCAAGATATGTGTACTTATGTTTGAGCTCTATGTATCATCTATAGTTTGACTCACAAAGCTAGTTCAGGGGGGACATGGAGCCAAGATAGCGAAGTAAAAGCAGTGACTTGCTTGAGCTCTCCCCCAAACCCCTCTAAATACCTGTAAAAAAATGGCTCTAAACAAATTCTAAAGCAACAGAATCCACAAAAAGAGAGAATGAAACAAACGTCCAGCCCAAAACAACCTGGATGGGTGATTGGAAAGGTCTATCACACCAGGCAGGGAGAGGAACACAGTTCAGCTTGGGCATACAGGTAAAACAGGCCTCAGCAAAGCTAGAGCAGGCCTCAGAGGATTGAATCATGGGCCAGCTGTGGCAGTTTCCAGACTTCTCAACCCACAAACACCAAAGAGAACTTAGAAGGTCAGTAGGAAAACTCTGTGACTGCAGTGAGATAGAAGCTCTGTCCCAGCTCCTGGCACAGCCCTGGGGCAGTGGCTGCTTCCTGAGCTTCCAGCCCACAGACTGAGGGAGAATTGAGTGCCTGATCAGAGGGGGACTGCAGGGATCTCTTTGTTGGTGCTGAGGCAAGGTTCTCTTGCTTTGCCTGTGCTTGGATCTGGGTTACAGTTCTGGGTGGTAGTCCTGGGGCAAGGAAGAGTGCTGGCATGGTGGAGCTTGTAGTGGCAGTGCAGAGCGAATCCTCCTCATGGTTCCAAGGCAGAAAAGAATATTTGTGGTCACTTATATACCAGAGCACAGGCCAGGAAAGGAGCAAACACCTTGCCCTTGATCATACCACTTTGGAAGAACTGAAAATTTACAGGTCCCTAGAAGTATCTCTGAAAACAGCTGTACAAAACCCTTGAAGCTTGGGACAGTACATTCTCCACACTGGAAGCAGACTCCTACCTTAACAAAGAGTTTATAACTCAAGTAATTGGCTAGGATCATGAGCAAACTGTGCAAAAAAGTCAGACAATAGAATCTTTCTTTGTTAACAAAGAAGATCTAAACATACAACCAGAAGAAGACAACAAAGTCAAAGCTCCTACATCAAGAGCCTCCAAGAAAAATATGAATCAGTCCCAGGTTATGGAAGGGCTCAAAAAGGATCTTGAGAACAAAGTAAGAGAAGTAGAGGAAAAACTGGGAACACAAATGAGAGTGATGCAAAAAAAATCATGAAAAACAAGTCAACAGCTTGCTAAAGGAGACCCAAAAAAATACTGAAGAAAATAACACCTTTAAAATAGCCTAACCCAAATGGCAAAAGAGATCCAAAAAGCCAATGAGGAGAAGAATGCTTTAAAAAGCAGAATTGCCCAAATGGAAAAGGAAGTCCAAAATCTCACTGAAGAAAACACTTCCTTAAAATTAGAATGGAGCAATTGGAAGTTAGTGACTTTATGAGAAATCAAGACATTGTAAAACAAATCCAAAAGAATGAAAAATTAAAAAACAATGTGAAATATATCATTGGAAAAACAACTGACCTGGAAAATAGATCCAGGAGAGAGAATTTAAAAATTATTGGACTATCTGAAAGCCATGATCAAAAAAAGAGCCTAGACATCATCTTTCAAGAAATTACCAAGGAAAACTACCCTGATATTTTAGAACCAGAAGGTAAAATAGAAATTGAAAGAATTCACCAATCACCTCCTGAAAGAGATCCCCAAAGGAAAACTCCTAGGAATATTGTGGCCAAATTCAAGAGTCCCCAGGTCAAGGAGAAAATATTGCAAGCAGCCAGAATGAAACAATTCAAGTATTGTGGAAACACAATCAGGATAACACAAGATTTAGCAGCTTCTACAGTAAGGGACCAGAGGGCTTGGAATATGATATTCCAGAGGTCAAAGGAGATAGGATTACAACCAAGAATCACCTACCCAGCAAAATTGAGTATAATCCTTCAGGGAAAAAAATGGATATTCAGTGAAATAGAGGACTTTCAAGCATTCTTGATGAAAAGACCAAAGCTGAATAGAAAATTTGACTTTCAAATTTGAGACTCAAGAGAAACATGAAGAGGTAAACAGGAAAGAGAAATCATAAGGGACTTGTTAAGGTTGAACTGTTTATATTCCTGCATGGAAAATGATATTTGTAACTCATGAGACCATTGTCGGTGTTAGTATAGTTGAAGGAAAAAAAATTTTATATATATGTATAGATAGATAGATAGATAGATAGATAGATAGATAGATAGATAGAGGGCACAGAGTGAGTTGAAGATGAAGGGGTAATATCTGGAGAATAACATTAAGGAGTGAGAGAGGATTATAGTGGGAGAAGGAGAAAGGAGAGGTAGAATGGGGTAAATTATCTCATATAAAACAGACAAGAAAAGGCTTTTACAGTGGAGGGGAAGTAGGGGAAGGTGAGAGGGAATGAGTGAATCTTATTCTCATCATGTTTGGCTTAAGGAGGGAATAACATACACACTCACTTGGGTATGGAAATCTATCTTACCCTACAGGAAAATGGGGGGAAGGGGATAAGAGGGCAGGGGGATGATAGAGAGGAGGTCAGACTGGGGGAGGGGGTAATCAAAAGCAAACACTTCTCAGGAGGGACAGGGTCAAAACAAAAACTAGAATAAATGGGAGGTGGGATAGGATTAAGGGAAATATACTTAGTTTTTCACAACATGACCACTATGGAAGTGTTTTGCATGACTACACATGTATAACCAGTATCGAGTTGCTTGCCTTTTCAATGAGGGTGGGAGAAAATTTGTAACCCAAAGTTTTAAAAACACACATTAAAAAAATTGTTTTCACGTGAAAAAAAAAAACCTTACGATCTCCTGAAAAAAAAATTTGGATTCAAAACTCAGAAAAAGAAAAAAGAAATGGGAAGGGAAGGGAAGGGAAGGGAAGGGAAGGGAAGGGAAGGGAAGGGAAGGGAAGGGAAGGGAAGGGAAGGGAAGGGAAGGGAAGGGAAGGAAGGGAAGGGAAGGGAAGGGAAGGGAAGGGAAGGGAAGGGAAGGGAAGGGAAGGGAAGGGAAGAAGGATGTTAAAAATTATTATATTAAAAACATATTAAAAACACATTAAAAACACTTACTGGTTTTCACATAAGCTTAATCACAACCTTTCAAAATAAACCAGGAAACATCTGAAAGTTAAAAAAAATGTTTATTGAATTGAATTGAAGTCATGGAAGATTTCATCATTCCCAAGAAGTCCACTAATTTCTTAGTACTGATATTTGAAATATTTTATGGTATTTTTCATTCATTTTCTGCAGAAACTAAAAGACATTTTGAAGCCAATAGGACTGATAGCTTTTCATGTTATTTTTCACTCATTCTCTGGGGGAAAATAAAAAACATTACTAAAAAAAATACAATATCCCACTGTGCATATTATCTGATGATTAGAAAAAGTACTTGATTTGTGAGAGAAACAGACCTCCACAAAACTCTCCTCCAACAATGTGTTTCCTATGCACATGGCAAAATCCTAAAAGATTCCTTGAAAGATGTAAAAATAGAAATAACTTTTACAGTGAGCCTTTTATTGTAAATATCAAGTCAGGCATAAGATGTGAAGATCTATACTTGCCAAAGATGTTTGTCATCATCATGGAGTCATCTAGAGCAGAGTCCAAATGTGAGGTGACACACTCATTCTCACACCTGGGGCCCTCAGAAAAACTCCTCTAGCTTCAAGGCTTTCTGTAAGTCTATATCTACTTAAAACCACAGCTCACAAGCCTCCATCCATAGGTTTACTTCTACTAGTCTGTTACCCAGAAAAAACAATTACTTCAAAGCAAAGTTATTTAATGAAATAGAACAAGAAGAAAAGTTACAATAGAATATTTTCCCTATAACCTGGAGCACACTTTCCTACAAATATATACATATACACACCATCAGTGGAAAGAGTGGACATACCTAGAGAACATGTTTGGAGGGGCATACATTTAATGACTATGTCTAACAAGTCCACATGCATGGTGAATGTACAAATGAGGAACACATGACTGAGAGAATAAGCATGAAAGAGAAACACAACAGGATCCAATGTGGCAATGACACATATGGAGAGAGCAAATACATCATAAACACATCAGTGTCAGCAAAGTGCAGAATGAACTACCTTTGGGAAATTGACCAATGACTTTAGGAATATTTTTATTTTGTTTTTTCTCAATTATGTGTAAAAACAATTTTGACATTCATTTTTTATAATTTTTGAGTTCCAAATTCCCTCTCTCCTTCCCCTCTGCCCTCCTTGAAAAGGCAAGCACTTTGATATAGATTAAACAACTGCAGTCATGCAAAATATATTTCTATATTTGCCATGTTACAAAAGAGAACACAAATGAGAGAAAGAGAAAGAAAGAGAAAGAAAGTCTTTAAAGTGTGCTCTGATCTACATTCTTTCTCTGGAGATGGATAGCATTTTTCATCACATCATTCTGCCCATTGACTAGAATCCCAGCGCTGCTGCTTAAAAGCTGTGTGACCTTGGACATTTAACCTGTCTGGGCCTCAATTTCCTTATCTCTAAAAAAATAAAGTGATTTTAGATAGCCTCTAAGGTCTTTTCTAGGATTAAGCCCATGATCCTATGACCCCAAGCTTCTCCTTGAAATAAAGGCTCATTTTTAAGCATAAAATAATCAATTAAAATTGGTAAAGGACATCTTGAGGCAGGCACTATAAGCTAATAATAGAGAAAAATAGACCATGCTGTGAATTAGCACAATGGAGTAAAGAGAAGAGACTTGAAAATCCTACTCTTCACAAAAAAAAATGTTAAAGGGTGAAAAATAAAGTTAACAAGGAAAAGATCAATAAGACAAACAAGAGTAGCAAATTTAGAACAATGAAGAAACTCATCAAAACAAAGAGAATGGTAGATTTGGACCACCAAAAAAAAATAGAAGCAGAAGAGAAATTAATTGAACAAAATAAAAAGACAATAAATTAGAAGCACACATGAGACCTCAATAAGCCAGTGGAACCAAGCTTGAAAATAAGATGCAAAAAGATATTCTAGGAATTAGTGGTCTTAGTCTTTTGTCTCAGTCTCCACCAGCAAAGGGATGTTCTTGAACACATTTCTCCCTGCATTCTCTGCCACCAGCAACATTGCCTCTTCTGAAAGATCTACACCATAGGTGGGGAACCTGCAGCCTCAAGGCCCTCAAGTACGGCTCTTTGACTGAATCCAAACTTCACAGAACAAATCCCCTTAATAAAAGAATTTGCTTTGTAAAATTTGGACTCAGTCAAAAGGCCACACCCAAGGACGTAGAAGGTCACATATGACCTCAAGGCTGCAGGTCCCCCACCCCTGATCTATACCCCTTAGCCCCTACTCATGCACCTCCCACTATGGTGAAGCTCAAGAAGACTGCTAAAAATCAATGTAAGCCAAAGAAAATGGTTCCTTCCCTCAGTGAGACAGAAGACAGTGAAGATGAGGACACATCAGAAGATGAAGAGGAAAGCAGTGGAGAAGGGTTGTAGTCTCTTAGAAGAAGGTCAAGAAGGTTGTGGCTATATCAGCAAAGGCAGTATCACCAGTCAAAAAAGTCATTGTTGCCACCACACCTGCCAAGAAAGCAGTTATAATTTCTGGTAAGAAGGCAGCTATGGCTCCTGCCAAGAAAGTGACTATTCCAATTAAAGTTGCCATCACACCAGGCAAGAAGAGAGCCACTCCAGCTAAAGCAGCAGCCACCCCAGCTAAAGTAGCAGTCCCCACATCCCTCAACCAAAGGGACAAAAACTGGAAGAATGCCAAGAAAGAGGACAGTGAATCTGAACAGAACAGTGAAAATGAAGAGGATGAAGAATTTGAGCCACCCATAGGCACAAAAACAGGAGCTGCTCCAGCCGAACAAGATTCTGAAGATGAGGAAGAAGATGACAGTGATGAAGATAAAGAAGATGAGGATGACTCTGAAGAAGCTAAGGATACCACATCTTCCAAAAGGAAGGCTGCTTTTGTGAAAGCTATTCCTCAGAAAGCTGGGAAAGCCAAGGAATCAGAGGAGGATGGAAGCAGGAAGATGAAGATGAGGAGGAGGAAAATAGGTAGGAGAAAGAAGTGCCCATCAAAGAAGCACCAGGGAAGAGGAAAAAAGAAATGGGCAAATAGAAAACTTCCAAAACCAAGAAACAGAAATTGGAAGCTGAAGCATCTACAAATTTCAATATATTTTTTGGTAATCTGAACTTCAATAAAATCACTTCTAAGCTAAAATTAAAAAAAAAACTGGCATCACAGACTTCTTTGCAAAAATAAAAAATAAATAAAAAGGACCTTGTAGTTGTGGATGTCCACATTGGTGCCACCAGGAAGTTTGGCTATGTGGAATTTGAATCAGCTGAAGACATGGAAAAGGCTCTGGAACTCAACAGCTCCAAAGTCCTTGGCTGTGAAATGAAACTGGAAGAGGCAAAAGTAAACAAAAAAGATCAAGCTACAAGGACAATCTTTAGCAAGAATCTGCCTTATAAAGTAAGTCAGGAGGAGCTCAAGGAAGTGTCTGAAGATGCTATTGAGATGAGACTGATCTGGGGCAGCTAGGTGATGCAGTAGGTAGAGCTCCAGCCTTGGAGTCAGGAGAACCTAAGTTCAAATCCGATCTCAGAGCAGACACTTGACACTTTTGAGCTGTGTGACCCCAGGCAAGTCACTTAACCCCAATTGCCTCACTAAAAAAAACCAAAAGTTTCAGAGATGAGACTGATCTGCACCAATGATGGGTCACGTAAATGAATTGTCTGCATTGAATATAAGACAGAAGCAGATGTGAACAAATCCTTGGAAGAGAAACGGGGAGCCAAGGTTGATGGCTGGGTGCTCATCTGTACTACACAGGGAAGAAGGGTCAAGGACAAGAAAATTCAAGAAGTAGGAAGAATGATTTGTGGAGTAGGAGCAACAGCAAGTCTCCAATCCAAAGACCTTGCCTACAGCATCCCTGAAGAAGATCTCCAGGAAGTCTTTAAGTAGGCAACATTGATCAGCTTGACCAAGGCCAACCTAAAGGATGTGCATTCATTGAATTTGCTTCTGTAGAAGATGCAAAAAAAACTTCGAATTCTTACAATATAGAAAAAATTGAAGGCAGAGTGATTAGGTTGGAGTTAAAGAGATAGAAGACAACTAACATAGCATAAAGGAGCAAGTCCTACAAAACTCTGTCAAAAGTCTATCAGAACACTGGCCCTGAAGTCAGGAGGACCTGAGCTGAAATCCAGCCTCAGACCAAACACTTCACACTTACTAGCTGTGTGACCCTGGGCAAGTCACTTAACCCTAATTGCCAAAAAAAAAGTCTATGAGAAGATACGACAGAAGAAACACTGGAAGATTTATTTATTTATTTTGCTTAACTGTCTTTATTTTTACTGTTGTTATGAGGGACTATGAATATGGAAGAGATATTATGAAGTATTATTACTGTAAAAATGTATTAATAAAACATAAATAAAATAGAATATTGCCACTCTAGAGCAAGGTTTCATAACACTTTTAATGTTAAGGACCACTGTAGCAGTCTGGGGAAGCCTAGAGTTCTAATGAACCCTTCTCAGGATAATCTTTTTAAATGTATAAACTAAAATACAGAAGATTAAAAAGGAAATCAATAATATTGAAAAACTGATAATTTTTTTAAAGGTCATAGATACCATATTAAGAACCCTATTCTAGAGTGCAATCTTTTATTAAAATTAATTAATTTATTTATTTTTAATTTTCAACATTCACTGCCACAAGATTTTGAGTCCCAATTTTTTAAACTTTGAGTTCCAAATTCTCTCACTTCCTCCCTCCCCACCCATCCTCACTGAGAAGGCAAGCAACTCAATATAGGTTATACATGTGTAGTCATGCAAAACACTTCCATAATAGTCATGTTGTAAAAAACTAATTATATTTTCCTTCATCCTCTCCCACCCCCTATTTATTCTATTCTCTCCTTTGATCATGTCCCTCCTGAAAAATGTTTGCTTCTGATTACCCTCTCCCCCAATCTGCCCTCCCTTCTATCATCCCCCCCTCTCTTATCTCCTTCCCCATTTTCCTGTATGGTAAGATAGATTTCCATACCCAATTGAGTGTGTATGTTATTCCCTCCTTAAGCCAAATCCAACGAGACTAAGATTCATTCATTTCCTCTCACCTCCACCCACTTCCTCTCCATTGTAAAAGCTTTTTCTTGTCTGTTCTATGTGAAATAATTTACCCCATTCTACCTCTCCCTTTCCCCTTCTCTCAGTACAATCCTCTCTTACCTCTTAATTTTATTTTTTAGATAGCATCCTTTTATATTCAATTCACCCTGTGCCCTCTGTCTATATATATATATGTATGTATAGACAGTATGTGTGTATATATATATATGTATAATATATATATATAATATACACACACACACACACACACACATTCCCTCCAACCACCATAATACTGAGAAAGGTCTCATGAGTCACAAATATCATTTTCCATGTAGTAATGTAAACAGTTCAACTTTAACAAGTCCCTTATGATTTCTCTTTCCTGTTTACCTTTTCATACGTCTCTTGAGTCTTGTATTTGAAAGTCAAATTTTCTATTCAGCTCTGGTCTTTTCATCAAGAATACTTGAAAGTCCTCTATTTCACTGAATATCCCTTTTTTCCCCTAACGGATTATACTCACTTTTTCTGGGTAGGTGATTCTTGGTTTTAATTCTAGATCCTCTGATTCTGGAATATCATATTCCAAGCCCTCCAGTCCTTCAATGTAGAAGCTGCCAAAACTTGTGTTATCCTGATTGTGTTTCCACAATACTTGAACTGTTTCTCTCTGGCTGCTTGCAATATTTTCTCCTTGACCTGGGGACTCTTGAATTTGGCCACAATATTCCTAGGAGTTTTCCTTTGGGGATCTCTTTCAGGAGGTGATTGGTGAATTCTTTCGATTTCTATTTTACCCTCCGGTTCTAGAATGTCAGGGCAGTTTTCCTTGATAATTTCTTGAAAGATGATGTCTAGGTTCTTTTTTTTGATCTTGGCTTTCAGGTAGTCCAACAATTTTTAAATTATCTCTTCCTGGATCTATTTTCCAGGTCAGTTGTTTTTCCAATGAGATATTTCACATTATTTTCTATTTTTTTTTAATTCTTTTGGTTTTGTTTTATTGTTTCTTGATTTCTCATAAAATCATTAGCTTCCATTTGCTCCATTCTAGATTTTAAGGATTTTTTTTTAAGGAGGAAGGTGTTCATTATGATTCTCACAAGAAGCAGTTGCTCTACTCACAAAGAGCAGGTATACTATACAGGAGCAAGAACAGGCTTTTTATAATGGTGAGTTAGTCCTATTCCTCCCATCAGAATCTGGATTGGTCCAGATTCTTCCAGGTTACAACTCTTCTTTATACTTCCCTAATATGTACTCAATATGTTTCCTTTTCCCTCCCCCCATGAGCCTTATTGAGCAAGTGCAGTATTGAGGGAAAGGGAATTATTTTCTTCAATAAGCTTTTAGACCCCTTTAGCAAGCTGTTGACTTGTTTTTCATGATTTTCTTGTATCACTCTCATTTCTCAAGGGGCTGATCAGAGGGGAATTGCAGGTATCTCTTTGCTGGTGCTAAGGCAGGATTCTCTTGCTTTGTCAGTCCTTGGATCGGGGTCACAGTCCTGGGTGGTAGTCTTAGGGTGAGGAGGAGCACTAGCATAGCAGAGTTCATGGCAGCATTGCAGAGAGAATCCTCCTCACAGTTCCAAGGCAGAAAAGAGTGCTTGTGGTCACTGAGACCAGAGCACAGGCTAGGAAAGGAGTAACACCTCTCCTTTGATCGTACCACCTTGGAAGAACTGAAAATTTACAGGTCCCTAGAAGTATCTCTGAAAACAGTTACACAAAACCCCTGAAGCTTGGGACAGCACATTCTCCACATTGGAAACAGACTCCTATCTTAACAAAGAGTTTAAAAGTCAAGTAATTGGCTGGGAACACGAGCAAATGGGGAAAAAAAATCAGACCATAGAATCTTACTTTGGTGACAAAGAAGATCAAAACATACAATCAGAAGACAAGATAGTCAAAGCTCCTACATCCAAAGCCACTAAGAAAAATATGAATTGGTCTCAGGCCATGGAAGAGTTCAAAAAGGATTTTGAAAAGCAAGTAAGAGAAGTAGAGGATGTAAAAGCATGGTTGGATTAGCAAATGCACTACTGGAGGGAAGAGCCATGTCAAAGATTCTTGTGTTTATGTGTATGTATACACATGCATTTATACATACAGATATAGATATAGACATACAAATACATATAAAATGTATATGTGTTTACATATAAGCAAGAGATCTTGCTCAAATCACAATGGCTTCAGGGGTAGAGAATTTAGTAGGTTGGGAAGCTGGGTAACAAGATGGCTCAAGACTGTTGAGGTGATTGTGATTTCCGCTGCAGTAGGGAGCTTCAACCAGGGTGGAGGCAGGGATAGATATGAAGCCTTAAGTGGCAACAGGACAAGCTCCTAGGCAGTTCCTATTCTTCCTGACCTATTCTCTAAAGTATGACATTCAGGATTGTTGTTTCATTGTGTTTATCTGGAAGATGTAAGTAAGTCGGCAGTAGTATATAAATAGTATAAAAAGGCAATTAGGCGGTACAGTGGCTAGAAAGCTGGATCTAGAGTCAGGAAGGTCTGAGTTCAAATCTGGACACAGACCCTTACTAGCTATGTCACCCTGGGCAAGTTATTTAACACCATTTGCCTCAGTTTCCTCACCTATAAAATGGAGATACTAACAGTACCCACCTCTTAGGGTTGTTCTGAGGATTAAATGAAATCATATTTGTAAAACACTTTGCAAATTTTAATGTGCTATATAAATGCTAGTTATATATACAGTTCATTCACAATTCAGGATCTTTATTCGTAAATCTGGAACATCTGTGGTATGTACTTACACTCAGATATATACACTTTAACACACACAGACATCTTCCCTCAGTAAGTAATAACATTTACACATACAATTCATAAATCTAGAACATCTATAATATAGTACTTAAACTCAGGTACATACACTCTAACACTCACAGATATCATAAATCTATAAATAATAATACCCATAATAATACATAGGCAACATGGTACAGATGATATACCCATATGCACAAAGACATACAGTTAAATTCTACAAATACTTATTAAATGTCTAATTTCACAAAGCATTGTGTTAAGTGATAAGGATACCAAAGACAAAAACTAAACAAGCCCTGCCCTCAATAGTTTCTATTCTACCAGGTGTATGCAACATGCACACAGAGAAGTAAATACAAGAGCTTTAGCTACTGGGGAATCAAGCTAGAATTCATACAGGATAGCACAAATAAATACATATTTAAATATTAACACTCAAAAAAAGTAGAACAGATTGACATATGACATTAGATCATCTTACTCAGATACTCAGCCTCTCTGGACTTTAGTTTCCTCACCTATAAAACGAAGGTTGGGAATAGGTAGTCTCTCTCTTATATTGCTAAAGTTCTCTGCTTTTATGACTTTAAAAAGTGAGTGGTTTGTAACTAGAAAAGATAATGAGTGAATAGATAAATAAAAGAAGGTAGATTCTAGGTGAGAGAGGACGATGAGATGGGTAAGAGAGCGTGAGTGGGCAAGAGAGCAGTCAGTGATGTAACCACCAGATTCTGTTACAATATTTAATATTGGACATAGTATTACAATTTGGTAAAAGTATAGATTACAGAGCAAACGTTCATCATTCCCCTTGTGCCCTACTTGGCTGAAATGCACGCATAAATATCAAGACAGCCTGAATGCATTGACAAAGAACTTTTATTGATTTAGAAAATTTGCTTTTCCCTCTGCTCCTATTTCCCAGAAGGGATATGACCTTCATTAGCTTTTTTGGTAGTAACCCCTTCATTTGAGGTAGGACTCCTCAGACCCATAGCCAGAGTCCTTAGCCACTCCCCATTCACATACCACTCCCTTCTGATTATAGAAAATGTGATGGTCTGTCCCTTATGTATTTTCCCACCCAGTTTTACTGCACACATGTACACACACACACACACACACACACACATACACACACACACACCCCTCTAGATATAAAACCCTATAATTTGAGAGCAGCGTAAGGTTCCTATGTATTACACAAAGCCAGTTCAAACCAGTAAGATTGCACAGACCAGAGATATGAAAATATTTTATAACACAGAATTCTTGCTTTTCCTTTTCTATAGCCTTATATGGTGTTACTAATATCTTTATCATTTTCAGGAATCAGAACCTTGATTCCCAGGAGGTCTCCATGTTCTAGCCCTTGCTTCTAACCTAGATTTAGGGTTCCCATAGTTGTAAGTTGAAGACTTATATATAAAAGGTCATCTAGTCCAACACCCTCATTTTATACTGTCCTTGAGGAAACTGACACCCAGAGAGGCCATTTGAGTTATCCAATATCAAGTTAATCTCTCTTACACCGAATGTTTCGCTAAGTTTTCCCTGAATTGTCAGGGGCCTCCTAATAATTTTTCTTCCGTAGCAATAATTGAATTTAGTTCACCAAAGTAGTCATTTTGTCTTCCACCCTAGTTATTTTTCATTAAAAACTGGCAACTGTTATGTTAGAGAAGACGTGGAGGAAATCAGAATGGTTTCAAAACCATTCTGTTCTTTTAAAAACCGAACTGATTTTCTATAGTACTTTTCAAACACTAGAATCACTTGGGGCTTATGCCTCTCATCTCTGACCCTTTGCTCAGGCTATCACTAATGACAAGAGTAGTTTCTCTGCTCTACTTCACTAAATTAGAGGCAGGTAAGTGGAACAGGGCATAAAGTGCTGTACCTGCAGTCAGGCAGATCTGAGTTCAAATCCTACCACAGACATTTACTAGATGTGGAACCTTGGACAAGTTACTTAGCCTTTCTCAGCCTCAATTTTCTCCTCCGTACAATGCAGAATAATAGCACCTGCCTCCTGGGGTTGCTGTGAGGATCAAATGATATGACATATATAAGGCACTTCAAAAACAAAGTTATATAAATGCTTTTTTTTATTATTATCATTATCATCATTATAATTAGACCAAGTTGCTTCCATCCATGAAGGCATTACTGTAACTTCAGTTTCCGTAGGAAGTCTTCCCTAAAGAGACATCATAGCCAGGTCTAGATGTGGAGTCAAAAGACTGGAATTTAAGCCTTTGCTTCATCACTTATTAGTTCCATGAACACAAGCAAGCCATGTCCCCCCTTCCTAGTTCATCTACAGCACAATACAAAATGTGGATAACGCTGCTTTCACTACTTCCTTCATGGGGTCATAGTAAATAAAGTACTTCATAAACTTTAAGCTGCTAAATAAATCTGAATTCTTGTTATTAGACTTAACAGTAACTAATTCAGTTATCCTCACTAACCTCTTTACACAACCATTAAAACAAAATCCAAGTCTGCCCGGTTTATTCTTGTATACAGACATAGCCCATGGCCCAGAACCGTACTCTAGGTTTACATAACAGAACTTTAGGCTTGTGAGGGGGAGCAGGCTTTTCCCAAATCAGCTCTTTTTTGATCATACTTCCTAACATAAGGTCTCCCTTGGGAGCATCAGAATGTAGCTCTATTGTAGATCTTTATAGAAATGAAGAGACTCTCAACTCTCATACAAGCACGCACAATAACAATACAATGAATACAAGGAAAGGCCTTATTTCACCCCCAAATGAATGTAAAACACAAAGGACTTGTGTGGAGCCCCATAAACAGTCAACACTACTCTTCTTCCTCCCCAGCCCGTAAAAGGAGAAAGCATTTTGTGTAGAGAATAGAGCCCTTTCCCACCTGTGAATCCTTCCAGGCTTTGAGTACTACCAAGTGTTGAAGCCCCCTCCCTAAATGAGGAAAGCACTTGGGAGTCACTACAGAATCAATCCCTTTTCCACACATAATTCAAGCACTAATCAAGGGCAAGATTCCTATTTTCTCCTCCACATCTTGACTTCGTCCCTTGTTTCTTCTTGGCTCCATATCTTGCTTGTCCTACAATTCTTTTCCTTACTCCCAATCTCAGCATTTATGATGAACTCCTCTGCAGAAGGGCTGGTCCAGGAATTCCTTTGCTTGTCCAAGGATTCTTGCATTGTTTCACATTGCTATCTCTATAGCCAAATGATTCCCTGGTGAGTTACAGATGCATAGATTTCCATCCATAGAACTGAATCTGAGTGTCTGTAGTCCTTCTCTTACATAAGTCTGTCAGCTCTGGTTCTCTCCATTCTTTCCACCTGTGTGTTTGCTCTATAAAGGCCACATCCAAGGGTACAACTCAAATAAACATCAGTCATGGCTCAATCGATCATCCTCAGTGTGATATCAATGGGATAATAAGTACCCAGGATAAGGGTACTCTTCATACTCTATCAGAATATAAAATTAAAGTCCCAAATATGGCATAAATGGGGATGTTTGTACATTATATAAGGAAACACCTTCAAAAAGGCACCAACTCTGCCAACCTTGATTGGGTCACTCATGATTAGACTCTCTGTATATATGTAATGCAGCTGTGGAGGGGTGTCTCAATAGATGTTGCCTGCTATAGCCTCTAAGAAACGTTTCCACTGTGACTGACATTACTGGGATATTTCAGACATAGCTTCAGTGCTTCCACACATTTGCACTGAACTTCTGTTATTTTTGCTGGAGCAGTGAAAGAGGAGAAAGCAGTGGGAAAATTAATGTCCACATGCAATCAGAACGGGGCAGCTGGTGGTACAGTGGATAGAGTGCTGAGCCCAGAGTCAGGAAGACTTCTCTTCTTTAGTTCAAATCTGGCCTTAGAAACTTATTAGCTTTGTGACCCTGGCCAAGTCACTTAACCCTGTTTGCCTCAGTTTCCTCATCTGTAAAATGAGCTGGAAAAGAAAATGGCAAACCAGTCCAATATCTTTGCCAAGAAAACCCCAAATGGGGTCATGAAGAGTCAGACACGACTGAACAAACCAAACTCAAATCAACCAATCAGCACACTTTGGTCTTGTTTTGTCAACATTAAGGATGCTATTCTTCTCCTTCTCTTGGACTCTTCACAACCCTCAAAAATACTCATCTCTCTATGCCAGAAAGCTTCAGCCATAACACTTTGTCCTTTGGTGGAAAACTCAAATTAGGACCCTTCCAGCAAAAGCTGTAATTTCCAGAACCAAGGAGGAAGAAGCAGAAAGGACAGACTGAGGTATTGTTCATCTAGTACCTATGATATACAAAAGCCCCATCCATGAGTGACTAGGTTGTCTTCCCTCTCCTGCTGTAAGGAAAACAAGTCTAATGAAGGCAACAAGCCTTCTGATGTCCTCTCTATCAGCTCATTGGGAGTCCAATGAGCAATGAGACTGGACCCCACCCTAAGTGGAAAGGGAGAAGAACTTTGACCTGGTGAGGTGATGGTACCTGATGCAATTTTTAAGGATCTATGTGATATATATTTTTGCTACCAACATCTGATGTTTGAAATTATCATGTTTTCATAAACAAATTAAGCTTGTATTATAATATTAAATTAAATTAAATGATTTATTAAAGGTGGATCTAAAAGGAAAAAGTTCACAGGTCACTGGAAACAAAGGAGAATATCTTGAATCTGAGCTCAGAGCAGCTAGGGTCACTTGACACATTCCTTGTTACATAGGAGCACAGATCTAGAGCTGAAAGGGACCTCAAATGCTATTTGTCCAACCCCCTCACCTTACAGATAAGGTAAGTCCCACAAACTACTAAGTGATTTACATTAGGTCCCACAAATAGTGAGTAAAGTCAGGTCAACAAGCATTTATTAAGCAGCAACTATGAGCTAGGCACTGAGCTAAGCAATTGAAATACAAAATAAGGCAAGACAGACCCTGCCCTCATCGAGCTCATTAATGATGGAGAAAACATGCAAGCAACTATGTATAAACAATATATATATATGATAAATTCGAGATAATCTCAAAGGGAAGGCACTTAAGTTAAGGAGGACAGGGAAATGCTTCTTGCTGAAAGAGAGATTTTAGCTGAGACTTGGAAGAAGCCAGGGAAGCCAGGAGGTGGAAATTCAATTCCATTCAATAAACATTTATTAAGTACCCTCTATGTGCCAGGCAGCTAGTGTCATAGTGGATAAGAGTCCCAGGCCTGGGTTCAGGAAAACTTATCTTCCCGAGTTCAGATCTGGCCTCATACACTTACTAGCTGTGTGACCCTGGGCAAGTCACTTAATGCTGTTTACTTCACTCCATTATCTCTGTCAAGAAAACATCAAATGGGAGTCACAAAGAATCTGGCACAACTGAAAATTATTTAACAACAACAAATGTGCCAGGAACTGTGTTAAGTGCCTGGGATACAAAAACAAAAACAATCCCTGCCCTCAAGGAATTTACAATCTAAAGAGGGAAGGAGGGAGAGCATTGTTGATATGGCAGACAGCCAGTGAAAATTCCCAGTCAAGAAACAAGAGTGTCTTGTTCAAGAAACAGCAAGAAGGCCAGTGTCAGTCACTAGGTGGTAGAGTACATGAAGGTGATAAAGTATTAGGAGGCTGGAAAGGTGAGGTCTATTATGCAAGTTTTTAAAAGCCAAACAGAGGATTTTATATGTGGTCTTAGAAGTCATAGGAGGGTGACATGAACAGACTTCTGCTTTAGAAGATCAATTTGACAGCTGAGTGGAGTGAGGAGAGACCCGAGGCAAGGGGACCAACCAGATAGATATTTTGATAGTCCAGGAATGAGGTGATGAAGGCCTACACCAAGGTGGTGGCAATGTTAAAAGGATGGCCATTTGGCTGTCTCTTGTAAACCAAAGAGGTATCATGGCAGCCTACTGATGCTTATATGCCCTTGGTAGAATGGGTGTTCCTGACAGACGGCAATCAACTCTAATTGGTTAACAATTAATGAGAAAAATGAATATTATAATAAGAGGTGGCCCAATTTTAATAAGGGGCTGAGGGGAGGAGGAAGACATGACTTTGATTGTGTCACTCTTACTCCCAGATCTCCCCTAGCCCCAGGCAATCTAGACAAAGGATCTACTCCCCCACTCAAGCCTGAGTAAAACACCACTAGCTTCTCCAATTAGGTGGGGTCTGAACAAGATTGAGGAGAATGTTAAATCCAATCTCATTATCAGCCCTATTCTTCAGGGGTTGATTTAACCTAGAAGAGAATGAGGAAATAGGCAGGGAAAAAAATCCTGAATCTCTCCCATAGTAATTGGTTATTAATATAAGAGAAACAATCATTTCTCTCAATCAATTGAAAAAAAAATCTGATATTATATACAATGTTCCCAACTTGTAGACCCTTCCCAAATCCATCCCACACTAATCTCTGCAAAGGTCTTGGGGTTAAGTGTCTTCTCAAGTATCTCTTTGGAGTCAAACTAGTTCTCTATAATGTTGTAACATTTATTTTCTATTAGTTATCTTTTAAAATCTGTAAAACACTTAAAATTGTAAAGCACTATATATTTTGATCAATATTTCTCTTATTTCAACCCTCTAATGTAGAAAACTCACTTAAACCTTGCTCGTTTGGCAACCACGCTTTTGAACTAAAAGGCTGACAAAAGATTAGTATGGATTCAAATTTGTATAGTACCGGCAGTGGCAGAATTCCAAAGGTATTCATTGGTATGATCTCATGATTTAAAATTCTAAAAGAAAAGTTCATGAAATTGTGAAGACATAAAAAGGATCCATTCAATGAAGAAGAAGATGGGAGCAACTAAACATAAATGTGATTTATCATTGTTAGGCATAGCTATCATTAGCATTTCAAAAAAGTATCCAAGTAGCCATAAAGGTATTTTAAACTGTCAGAGGAGACACCTGGGCAAAGTGCTCTAAAACTTTGAGGAAGCAGTTAACATTGTCAGCCCAGAGTGTCGCTCAAGGACTAAACAAGAAATGAACATTACAATCCTATCACAAGGCAGCTTAGGTGATATAGTGGTGGACCTTATGCAGATTATAGTTGTGTCCCAAGGGCAAGTGACTTAACCTGCCAATGTCCCAATTTTCTTAGGTTAAGAAATATATACATGCTAGCTATTATTATCAGTTCTAGCTCTGCCAGTAACATTGTGATTTACAAACAAGTAGTTCAACCTCCCTCAAACTCAGTTTCCTCATCTGAGTAACATCATGCCTATCAGGTTCTCTGAATATTATGGTAAGCTACAGAAAGTATTATACATACAGAAAAATGTGTATTAGATAATACTGGTGCCAGGTCATGCTCACTGAAACAAAACAATCACAAAATAGGAAAGAGGATGAATAGATGGAAGGAAGGAGACTCTGAGAAAAAAAATAGGTAAAGAAAAGTAGGAGAGGATTCAGAGCCTTTGGCCTGGAGGCCACCTGTGACCCTCTAGGTCCTCAAGTTCAGCCCTTTGAATCCAAACCACAGAAAAAATCCTCTTAATAAAAGGATTATTTTGTGTTAATCTGTGAAGTTTGGATTCAGTCAAAGGGCTGAACTTGAGGACCTAGAAGGCTATAGGTGGCTTCCAGACCACAGATTCCCCAACCCTGACAGTAACCCTAATACTTAATTTTTTTTATGAACAAAAATCTGTTTTCTCTCCTCTCCATAAAAAAAGAAAAGAAAAACAAAACCCTTGTAAGAAATAAGTACAATCAAGCAAAACAACTTTCGCTATCAGCCCCTTCAAAAGGTGCGAACCTCTCTATTTTATAGAGAAAAAACTGAGGCCCAGAGAGGTTGTGGCTTTCCCAAGGTCACCCAAATAGTCATTAGAAAAGCTCAAGCCCCAAGCCCTCAGATTCCAAATCCACTCCCCTTCGCACTATTCCTGACGGACAAGAGGAGGTGAAGGTCTGAGCGGGGTCTGCAGCCAGGGACCACAAGCTGTTCATCGCTGTCACGCTTCTCTCCCGTGCTCATTTGCTTCTCTCGGCCATCCGCCCTTCCCGTTGGTGCTGGAACCTCCCAGGCACCGATTTCATTGGTTCCCACGCTGTCCCCAGCCGGTGACTGAGGATGGATGTTGCTGGGGCCCGAAAAGCGGGGGGAGGGAGAGGAACCGAAACTCACTGCAACGTAAGGAAGCGTTTAATAAGCACTTTGGACGGCGGTGATGACGAGGGCGATGATGATGCTGGAGAGTGCCCGAGGGAGCTTGGCTGGGCCGGGGGATTGAGAAAGGAGAGGAGGCGTTACCAGGAGCTGAATCAACAACCTCTGGAGCAGGGGGGCAGGGCAGGGGGCGGAGCGGAGATGGGGGAACTCTGAGGAGACCTTAGGAGCCAGTCACTTGACTTCTCCGTGCCTCAGTTTCCGAAAGTGTTAAAGGAGATTAATAACCTCGGAATGTGAGATCTACCAAAGGTGCCTGCTTCACAGGGCTGTTGTGAGAGTCAAATGAGCGCAAAGCGCTTTGGAAATATCAAAGCGCTACGTTTACTATTCTCATTGATGATGCTGATGCTGATGGAAATGCAGCTGCTGAAGACAGAAATAAGGAAAGGGGGGAGAGTGCTACTGCGACCCAGAAAAGGGCCACTACTTCGACTCTTCACAAAGGGCTGTGGAAACAGCCCCCAGCCCCGGCGTAACCGCACCCTAGGCTGTGCAACCCAAGCTTTGGAGATCCGGGAGCTCAGACTCTGGTCCAGTTTTATCGCAGGCGCTGAGTCCAGCCCTCCGAGACCTCTAGGCGTCGCAGGACGGCTATCCGGGCTTTTTGCCAGCGTCCCTTCTAGCTCGCCAGCTTCTGTCTTCCGCTTTTCCACTCCTCTTCTCCCGCGCATGCGCAAGCGAAGCCTGACTTGCTCTCGCTCTCGCCCTCGAGGCTGGACGCGTCGCCCTAGGCACTGGTGGGGGGAGATGAGGGAGCCTGATTTCCGGAGGACGTTACGTATATGTGAGGAAGGCCCGGACCTGTTAAATTGGTTAGTGATTTCTTCTGGTGTGTCGGGGTTAGTGGGGTACTGGTGAAATCGGGGGTCTCGTGGGATCGGGGAAGGTTATAAACTGAGGCCCAGCTTCGAGCCCAAGTGTAGAGTCAGGGAGAGAAGGTCCTTCATGTCACACGCCCTAAATGCGCCCAGATTAAAACCAGAACCGGCTGCAACAAGCCGGCCCCGGGGCTGAGCAGGGGCCCACAGACAAGGCCCCGTGTCCGTGGGAAGCAGCGTGGGCCAGTGAAAAGAGCGCCGGGGCGGGAGCTGGGTTCTAATCCCGGGGCCGAAAGCTCTGAACCTGTTTCCTTGGGTGTAAAATGGTAATAACTGACTCCCACGCTCCCAGGGTTGTTAAGAGCAAAAGGCCTGACGTCCCGCATTAGGATAGCAGTCTAACACTTAGGAAACTCAAAAGCCACGCAATAAAACGCCTTCTGTGTGCCAGGTTCGTTGCTGAAGCCCTGGAGATTCAAAGACAAAAACCAGACAGGCCAGGGGGAATAGCAGTTGAAAATCCCAGGCTGTCTGTTCCTGCTTCCTACCCAATCAGTTTGCTTGTTAGCCTGGAGTCTGGAAGACTGGAGTTTAAATCCGGTGCATGACCCTGAGCAAGTTACTTAACTTCTGTTTGCCTCAGTTTCCTCAACTGCAAAGTGGAGATAATAATAGCACCCATTTCCTAGGGTTGTTGTAGAGATCAAATGAGAGTGCCAGGCTATTATTGTTGTTAGCATTATATAAATGTTAGCTATTATTGTTGTCATTCTGAACATGATCAGTTGGGTAATGGAAGAGAAACATAATTAGGAAATTAAATCTTAAGAAAGCGCATATATCCATATATATGTAAAAGGCAAAAGGACTCGACGTGTGTGTGTGTGTGTGTGTGTGTGTGTGTGTGTGTGTGTGTCCGTGTCCGTGTGTGTGTCCGTCCGTCCGTCCCTGTCCATGTGTCCCTCCCATTGAGGATCTTCTGTGAAGGAGGTGGGCATCTTTTCTCCAAACTGTCTTAGTGCTTGGACCACTTGCTCAGGTATGAGAGGCCAGAACTGAACCCAGTTCATCCTGACTCTAAGAGTAGCTTTCTATCCACCATACTAAGCTGTCATATAAAACAATACAAAATAAAATATAATTCAACACCACAGCTATTTGCTGAGCACCACCTATGTACAAGGCACTGTGCTAGGCTTTGGGGATACAAAGGCAAAAAATGTACCAGCCCCCACATAATTTACATTCTACTGGTAGGGAGCAACATGTATATAATTGGTACAATTACAAGTGTGTAATATAAAGTGACTTCAGGAAGGAAAGCATTAATAACTGGGGAAGGGAGAAGGAGGAGAAAGAGATTAGGAAAAGCCTTGGGTAGGAGGAGATAACTAAGTTGTGCTTTGAAAAAAGTTAGAGATTCTACGAGGTGGAGGGGAGAAGAACTGATTACAGACATGAGGAGGCCACTTAAGCAAAGTCAGACTAACAACTAACAGCTGTGGGGCCATTTTGATTGACAGTGTTTGCGGGAGAGTAATGTGAAATGAATCTAGAAAGGTAAGTGAGAGTCAGATTGTGGAGAGATTTCAGTGCCAAGCTAAGGATTTTGTGTATTATCTAAGAAGTAATAGAAAGCTCTTGAAGATTTCTGATAAGGACATGCTGACATCAGTGTGGCAGTTATGTGAAGGACGGGTTGTAGAGGGAAGAATATGGAGGCAAGGAGAATAAATTGGGCTATGATTTAGGGGTTGTTCATACTGCTGCTCCCCAAAAGGGATAATTTGAGAGCAAGTGTTTTTAGGGTTGTCCCTATTTTAAAATAAAGAAACAAAGCATGGAATGGGAATCTCATATATTAACTGTCCTTAGTTTTTCTATTACTCAGTAAAATTGGTTAATCATTATCAGTTATAAAAGAAAAAATTCTCTTCAGATTATGTATCTATGCCAGAATATACTTCTTATCTCTGTCACTTGGAGCATGGCTTGTAAATTATGTTAATTGCCTCAGTACAATAGATTGAATATGAAGTAAAGTCAAAGATACTGGACTTTCTTAAGCTTAACAAAAAATAGAATAATAACTTTGTTTTCTTTAGAGAATATCATCTTCAAATAGTGTTTGTCTTGCTTGATACAGAGACCTAGCACCATGTATTTTTGAATACTTTAAAAATATTTTCTTAATAGCTTTCCAAAATCCACGTTTTTGTTCAGAAGTATAAAATAAGAATCTCTTTAATTAGGCACTGTAATCATCATATACTAGGTGCAAAGTTTAAACAAAGGCAATTGTGTACTTTAGCCAATGAGCCACAGTCCCTTCACTCTGCTGCTTTCCCCTCCTTCCCCTTATCTTCAATTCCCTTTTCATTGACTCAATCCATCAGTGCTAGGTTCTAGAAGGATAGAGACAAAAATGGAATAGCCCCTGGCCTTAAGGAGCTTACTTATATTTGATGAAAGAAACAACATATATACATATACATAGTTATAAAACATTTACCAAATAAATACAAGGTAATTTGTGGGGGTGGGGATGGAGGGAGAGTCTCTAGTAGCTGGGGGGAAATCAAGAAAGGCCCCATGGGGGCAGCTAGGTGTCATAGTGGATAGAGCTCTGGCCCTGGACTCAGGAGGACCTGAGTTCAAATCCAGCCTCAGACATTAACACTTAACTAGCTGTGTGACCCTGGGCAAGTCACTTAACCCCAATCGCCCCACTAAAAAAAAAGAAGAATCACCCTCACCTAGGGCAGTTTGAGTTAACTTTATTGATTGACCTAGAACACAGGCTGTTTAGGCAAGAAGACTATAAAGTGATTTTTAGGACTTTAGTGGGGAGCCCCTGAGACCCCTGGGATCCTGCCTGCCCTACCGTTATCTTCCTGGAATGTGTTTACCTGAAGGTATTTGAATATATTTTTATTAAATAGCTTGTTTGAACACTTGGACTTTGAGTGATCCTTTGCAGGAGGCCCAGCCCTTTCATCTTCTGCTTTAAGAATCCTTGTCTTCCTTTAGGGTTTAATTCACTTATCACCTCCACCTTAGCTCTCTGTATGGTACTCCTCTCCTCCCTCTTCAAATTACCTTTATAAGGTATAACGTACCCATCTGGTATATATGAGGTTACATATCTAGAGCTAAAAGATACATCAGAGGTCATTCAGACTAACCCCCTCATTTTATGGATGTGGAAACTCAAGGCCCATATTCCGCTTCCCCAGTATTGCGTAAGCCCCTTATATGTATAGAGTTTGTTCTTTGCACTTAGCAACCATTAAATAGTTATGGAATTAAACCCTCTCAAATACTTTTTTATTATTTTCTGGGTATATAATGTTAATATCTATGTACTTATTTTGGACATGAGGAGTAGTATCTTAGGGAGAAGAACAGTGACTTACAGGTATGTAAAAAAAGATTGATTTACAAGGTTCATCTTATGTTCCAGGCACTGTAGTAGGGAAGAAGGTATGTATCTTTGGGGCATATGAATCTGTGCAAAGAGATGATTGGATATCTGCCATGGGGGAGGAAATGGAACAAAAACATGTGAAGTACAGAACCATTCTCCCAGCTTGTGATAGAGTCTTAAATTTTATTCAGGTCAGTAGTTTCTAACTCAAATGCATTTTTTTCAGGGAAGGTTTGTTAGAAACGTTGACTAGCCCATTTAAACACATAATATACTAAAATACTATACATTCATAAAGAAAAAATTAGAAAACTATTGCATTATTATAAAGGCATTACACAAAACACTAATAATAAATTGAACAACATATTGGATTTCGGGGGAGTGTAATTTATCTTTAATGCTAGTGCTTGCAGAAAAAAGTTTTAATTGGTACAATGAAAATAATGCTGGATTTGGAGGCAGATAACTTGCTTTTGAGTTCTGACTGCCGTTTAATAATATCTGTGTGTCCTTGGACAAATCACCTAACACCCCTGAGTCTCAGCTTTATCATCTGTAAAGAATGAAGAGATTGGACCGTGTCGCTTCTGTTGTCCTTTCTGCCCCTAAATCTACGATTCTGCACATTAGAGGAGACAGTTGCAAAGGTAGAAGGAAATGTGGGGAGATTCTAGGCACTTTCAAGAGCTTTAAAGGTTGATGACACTGGCTTCTTATGGTCATTAAAATTATGACTTTTTTGACACTTACTAGCTGTGTGACCCTGGACAAGTCACTTAACCCCAATTGCCTCGCCAAAAAAAAAAAGATAAAACTTTTCTTTGCTAAAGGCAATCACAAGCATTGCTTTTATACTTAATTGGTTGCTTTTTGGCTCGTAAACGGAACAGAGAAGTAGAAAGATTTCCCCTAGGAGGACCAGAGTTGTAAGAGCAGAGAATGGAAAAAATGGAGTAGGTTGTGTGTACATATAAGAAAGATTATATAAGATACAATTAAATTAGCTGTGAGTGGTGCAAAAGGAAAATAGAGAAATAGCTATATGTGATCCCTCTGAACTAGGAAGGAAAGAGATAAGATTTAATGGGAGGCAAGTTTCCCGTACTGACCATGAGATGGCTCTGTTAAATCAGTATAGTTTCAGAGAAGCCTGAACTCTGAAGTGTAGGGGATAAGGAGGGATCAGAGGCAGCGAATTTAGTCAGCTTTGAGATACGTACAGACCTTTCTAAAGTCTTGTATTTGACTCAGAGAGGGCTTATACTATTAGTGAGCCTCAGATGGGTTGTACAAGATTCCCCTAGTTTAAATCCTGCTTTCCGTCGTTCTGAAATGATTTTGAAGTTTTCTGGCACTTAATGTACAGGTAACAGCCTGGGGAGATTTTTTTGTTGCTGTAGTAACTTTTTTTCTTTCCTCTTTGGTTTTCAGGGGCTGGGTGTTTTCCTTTCGGTTCTGGGTCGGTTTTGTTGTTGTTCTTTCATTTTTCCTGTTTTGAGGACAGTCCATCCCTAGTTGGGCAGAGGACCATCTCCAAGCCAGTGTAGTGAAACACTGGCTCAAAGTATTCCATATTATCAACACTGTGGCAGGCGAATTAACATATTGCAGATATTTCTCAGTTTCCTACTAAAATTTCACATCATCTAGCTATACTTATGCCAAGAATATCTAACTCCTTTTGCCAGTTTTTGATCTGTTGTAGAATGTCAGTTCTAGTGGCAGGTAACTTGCATCTATCTGGTGTCTGTCCTGCTGTATGTCGTAATGTAATTTAGTATTTGGGTTTTTTAGCTACTTCATCAAAATGTTAAAAGAATTATTTTCTTTCTGAAATACAGAGGTCTTTGGAGATGTTAACATGTAAAGTGTTACCGTTTTAGTATTGTGCTTATTCAGTCGTTTGCAACTCTTCATGACCCCATTTGGGGTTTTCTTGGCAAAGATGGAGTGGTTTGCCATTTCCTTCTCCTGCTCATTTTATACATGAGCAGCTCAGGCAAACAGGGTTAAATGACTTGCCCAGGGACAGACCTCTAGTAAGTGTCTGAGGACAGATTTGAACTCAGGTCTTCCTGACTCCAGGCCCAGCACTCTTATCTACTGCACCACCTAGCTGCCCTATTTTAGAATAGTGAAGGTTATTATAGGACAAAAGCAAAATATAGAGTGGAAATGAATCAAATCAGAATTCAGAGAATGAATAGTCATCGTTTGGGAAATCTTTTATTTAAGGAGGGTTTTTTTTTTCATGATTCTTTTAGAGCGAGTTGACTAAAAAGCTGCAGGACCACTACCACCCTAACCCGTGTATCCACCAACCCCTTCCTCAGATTAATTTCAACCCCAAATAACTCAGGCCGAATTCAGTTTTGTAACCTAGAGGCTGAATAACCTCATAATTCATTAGCACTTTTCAGAGCCTTTTGTAATCCTCTGGGAAGAACAGTGTTCAAAGGACTGATAATAAAGACTACAGTATAATTATTTTTCTGTGAAGATTGAACCTTTAGATGTCAGTCAGCATATTTATTTTGCAGATTGCTTACGTTGGTGTTTTCTGAAGATACATTAGTGTTAATTGTGACCCTGGTAATCTGTTTCCCCATTCTCCTTACCAAGCAAGCTTACTTTAAAAAAAAAAAAAGATAATTTGAATGTACTAAATGCTTATTTAAGCACAACCTAGTTAATTGGCCCCCCCCAAAAAAAAAAAGTACGGCAAGGCAGTAACAGATAACATTTTAATTATATCAGTCCCATGTACAGAAAACATAAACCATAAATACAAAGTATTGTGCAAAGGAATCAGTTGTATTGGATCACAAATGTTTCTCAATTCCTAGCACAATAAAATCTCTGCCAATTTGCATGATTCACCATGACTCATCTTTTTCTTCCTAAATGTTTATTGGACAGTCCTAGAGTATTTCATACTAACATGTTTATCATTCTTTTTCCATTTGTGTAGGAATTGTCTTTACTGGCTCTCTCTCTCTCAAGATGTCATCCCTTTCAGAATATGCCACGCGAATGGCTCGCCTGAGTGCTCGAATATTTGGAGAAGTTGCTAGCCCCACCGATTCCAAGTCCATGAAAGTAGTGAAGTTGTTTAGTGAGCAGCCTTTGGCTAAAAGGAAGGAGACTTATGACTGGTATCCCCCTCACAACACCTATTTTGCTCTCATGAGGAAACTCCGTTTCTTTGGTCTTTACAGGTAATGAAGAAACAGAAACTAGAGATGGTGAGAGAATTTCTGATAGATGAGAATATATGCAAGATGCCTAAAAATCTTTCTATCCTTTAGGGCACTTATCTTTGTGTTTACATGCTTTTAAAGATAAAATTGAAAGAAAGTGAAAGACTTCTTCAAAACATATATGGCTTGCAAACTTTGAAAATCAAACCAGTTTGGTGTGTATGTGTGCTTGTTGGAAGACATATTTGAATATTCAGGTGCCTGAAAACTGGCTAAAATTGTGCAGTAGATACTTATAGTTAGACATCCACACTATTAATGAGTCCTGAATGATGCTGGAAAAAACAGGTACAAATACCATGCAAAGAAATAGCAGAAATGTTAATGTATTCAATGATGCTATAGCAGGACAACAGCTTCAACTCAATAATGACTTCTTGCCCCAGCCTCTGATCTGCCTATTAGGTGTGGGAACCTCTTTCATTCTTATAGTAGTGCTTTCCCTGGCACTATAATTTCTACTCACCCTGTTTAGACAGTTTAATTATCTTTGTACCATTTTTAATGAATTATTTTGTTCTAATTAAGCTGCAAGCTGCCTTTAAGGGTTATGTTTACATTTAAATGTAATGGAATCTTATACCTGTTTGTTCATTGGAGAGAAAGAGAGAGAGAGAACCTATTGGAAAAGGAAAATGGGGCTCAGGCACTCTAGAGGAAAGGTAGGATCAGTTATCTTTAATTTTAGAACTCTTATGTTAGCATTTTTTAAATTGACATGCTATTTTTGCTAATGCATTAGAATTAATAAGAGAATATATTTGCCTCTTAGGATAGCTAAACACTAACATATTAGTATAAAATAACTTTGTTCCCTCATGCAGTATTATATGTTATTGTTATATCTATTATTTTCATGTTGCTTTTCCACAGAATATTTTTAACCTGAGGCAAACCACTCATTAGACTTTGGGTATGTCTCTCTTTGTTGACAGTTGGTTTTTGCCTAGTGACTGCAAATTTATTTTAATCATAGTTTTAACAAAATTAAAAGGCAGATCTGCTGAAAAAACAATCATAATATAAATGAAAAGTCACAAATTTTTTGATTATCTGTGCCACTGTGTCCCACCGTTACTTTGGATAACTTGCATTCGTTTATATCTTGTCCACTGGGAGGAGAAATGTGTTTAAAATCTAGTAACTATACAGAGAAGCTAAATCATTCTCTTATGTTTAATTTGAAATTATGATGTAATCTCATGCAAGTTGTAAAAAATAAGTGAACCCAGTTATTTAGGATATTGACAAACCAAAGCCAATGAGATTTAAAGAAGAAGCTGTAAGGTTCTTTTCAGTAGATAAACCTGATTTTAAAATATGCAGAGCCAGTCCGTTTTAACCCATATGGATGCTAGAGGGAGTTTTTGTTATAGCCTTCAAAGTAAAAATTAAAATGAGTGCCTTTAGATCAAGATTGGAGGTGGATATCTATACCATAAGAAAGTAGATGAGGTAGAGAGAAACAACAATGTTCAATTATTCCACCTCAGCAGGCAGCTTGTTTTGAGAGCTGCTACCTAGGAAACAGGAAAGGAAGTAACCTTCTCTCTAGCATACCCTTTTAAGAATACTGAAGTGGGCTGCAGAAAAATGTTGGGAAACTTTTTTTTTTTCAGGTCTACAATAGGATGAAGTGCTGAAGGTTTTTGCAATTTAACTTGCTTAGAGGATAAACTCTTATCTTCATGATAGCCTAACATAGCACTCTTCTAGACAGAAGGATTCTAATTTATATTTTATTTTTTAGTATGTGCCTTTGCCTTTTGGTTGTGTTGACACAAATATTAGTTACTAATAATATTTTAATTTTAAAACTCTCGATGAAGTTAGATGTCAGAAAATCTTAGAAGTATATAGTGAATGACATAATAATTTACATATGTGGAATACAACAGAAAAGGAGGAAGTGAGGGAGGGAAAGGCTTCAGAGTGGCCAGGATAGATGAATATATCATAAAGTCCATATATTAAAATGCATGTACTTCATAAGAAAAAGCCTTAGACCCTTGCCTACATCTGTGGACTCTTATTTTACATACAGTCCTTAAAATGTGGTTATTTTATTTCTAAGCTCACAACAGATTAGAATCAGCAAATTAGAAGGGAGGAGAGAAGCTGCTGTAGTTAAACATATTAACAAGAGTGAGATCCAACTGCTAGGAGCCTGATAGCAAGAAGAGAAACAGAAAAACTATAAAAAGTAGACAATTCTAAAAATATCATCTGGTACCTTTTAGTAGGGGGGAGTTGGACCTTATTCCCAGCATCACTATATAATAGTACATTACAATACTTTATGTTCATAATGATGACTGTCATTAAGAAAGGGTTAAATTATGTTTGGTACCCTCTGCTTTATAAGTTAGGAAAGCATATAAGATTAAAATAAAAAAATGGTTAAAATAAACAAGTTTTGAGGCTGACTTTTTTTGTTAGGATTAAATATGAATACTATTCCTAGAAAGTATAATAAATATAGATTATTATCATTTGCAAAAGAGTTTTAGTTCTGCTTTAATACATATCCTAACAACATTTCTTGGACCCTTGTTTTTTTAGCTAAAATACAGGCAGACTTCCACTTTACACACACTCAATTAACAAGTGATCTACACTGACGAACAAGCCTTGGAACCTGATACCTTCGGCACTAGAGTTCCTTCCCACCACTGACACCCTTTCCTGCCCATGTCCTCCTTTGTAGCCTGGAACTCTCGTGGTTTAGAACTCTTACCTTAGCTTTTTTTAGTTTGATATGTCATTGAGATACAAAAACAATATACTCTTTCGCCTGAGCCATTTCCTGATGGTTCCCTCCACCAAAGTTGCTGTGGTAGCTGTGGGAGCCCCTGTACATTTTCTTCCCTATTTTCTTGCTATTTGATTTTCCTTTCAGAAAATTCCCAGCTTCTAGAGAGCCTCTAGATTCTGCCTTCATTTCCTTAATTGACTTTTGGCCTTACACAGGATTTCAGGGGTCAAGGGGGATTTGCTGTCCAGAGCTACTGTTATGGACTTCAGGTATATCATTAAAATAGACTCATAAACTAGCCTCAAAGCTTAGCCACAGTTTACATCACTGTTTCTATGGGAACAGGCACTCTGAATTTCAAACAGCCCACTTACAAAGGAACTTTTAAAATGTAACCTATTCATAAGTTGGGGACTGCTTTGTGTTTTCCATAAACCTAGTTGGGCCTGTTCCCTTGAAAATGTCAAATATTGATAACCATGATCATCAGATTTATACGTCACTTTAAGGTTTGCAGATCATATTACATGTGTTCACTTATTTGAACCCTACAGGAATCACCAAAGAGAACATTACTTTTTGAATGTGCTTTACCATTTTCAGTTACATTTAGCTGATTAGTCATTCTCTTTTTCTCGACTCAGAGATGAACATCAAGATTTTAAGGAAGAGCAAAGGCGGCTAAAGAAGCTTCGTGGAAAAGGCAAACCAAAGAAAGGAGAAGGGAAAAGATCAGCTGCAAAGAAATAGTGTTGGACCAGTCTTTGGACCAATCAGTGACTCAGATGAGAAAGAAGTACACGTGCTTGTTATTTTTATACTCTCAATAGTAATGCAGCTTCCCTGAATTGATGGCTATTAGCCCAAGAATCATCCCTCTTACCTCATCACTCATCATGCTGAATTAGGATTGGATTCTTGAATATATTTTGGTCCTTGAAAGTTATTTTGGCCTTGATAATTGTGTGAATATGTCATCTGTTGTCTTCTGAAATCAATTATTAATATGTAAGTATTTACTAATTTTCTAGCAAAAAAAAAATCCTCACTAAATTGGCATTATGTGGTTGCTTCTTTCACCAAACTGACCACTAATTCTCTGCATCCATATTTTTTTCCTTCCCTACACACTCTTTTTACTTAGCCAGACTTACTCCATCCACCTAGCAGCCCATTTCATTCACCCACTTTCTTCACTCTCCTTTGAACCATACAGCAGTTAACCTGTCTGTCTACAAGCACTTTTGAGTTATCTGGCAAGATATTTGTGTGTCCTTGGGAAGGAAGGGAGGGAGGACTTATTAAGCATCTGTTGGGAGATAGGTGCTATTATTATCCTCATTTTAGAAAGTTGAGAAAACTGAAGCAAACAGTTTAAATGACTTGTCCAAGGTCAAACAGCAAGGAAGTATCTATGGCTGGATTTGAATCCAGGTCTTCCTCACTCCAGGCCCACAGTTTTATCTACTTCACCACCTAGGTGCCCTAAAAGACATAACTGGGGAATGAATGAGCATGCATGGTGAGAATTATATTTATTGAAGTGGTGGTATACATACATACATATTTATCTATATGTATGTGTGTGTGTATATATATGTGTACACACACACACACACACACACACACACACACACACACACATATATACACAAAGAGAAAGAGAGCTGGGTGACTATTAACAGTATAGTATTTTTCCAGTGGGTCCTAAATTAAATTGTAAGAGCTATTCTAACCTTGCTTCTATCTCTCCTAGAACTACTGAAATACTCTGATGCGGTTTTCATACAACATTGGTCCTGGGATATTTCTGGTTTTTTCTAACACACATACATCTTTACTTTTGTTTTGATGGGGAGAGTGAGGAAAAAAATGAATTTGTACACAGTTGCTACAGTTCCCCAAACTAGCATTGATTTAAATCAACATTCTAGAAAGTGGCGATAGGATTTTTGAGACAGAGGAACCCTTCAAAAAATCTCCTAGCCCAGCCCCTTTTACATATGAGGAAACTGAGGTCCTGAAAGGTTGTCTATCCAGTATCACTCAGCTAGTCAGTCACAGAATAAGAACTTAAATCCAGGTTTCTTGACTTCCAGTCCTATGCTTTGTCCTCTGTAGTTTGCTGTTAGTATTTAGGAATAATTCTAAATCTACTATTGACTTTAAGCTTATTCCTGGTTCAGTGGGAATCCTGTTTGTCATGTTAGAACAAATCTTTTAGAGAAACATTATATAGATGTTATCACTAAGATCCAAATTGTAGACCATGTGAAGAAAGACAGCTTCCTTGAAGGGGTGGTTGTTTATTTTGGGACTGTCCTCTCCGAATAGCACAAGGCTTTATACCCTAATGTAATTTGAGTCAAATACGTTTTTTTAAATGTGTCAGAAGACACAGGGACATAATTTGAACATATAAGGGTCCTAGGCAGTAAGAAGGAATGGTCTAATTAACTTAGGGTTAAGTGTCTAAAATGTAGCTGATCCCAGTGATTTAAAGGTGACAAGCAGATTTAGCTGGGAGATGGGCCTTCAGCCTGGACCAAGTTGAAGTAAAAAGGTACTGTTGAATATTGTGCTCTCCAGTAAGAAAGAAGTGAACAGCATGAAGAAAGCAGCAAATTAGGAAGAGGAGGAAAAAGTATACAATTTCAAAACAGCATTTTGAAAATGATAAGCTACAGGGGCAGCTAGGTGGCGCAATGGATAGAGAACTGGCCCTGGAGTCAGGAGGATCTGAGTTCAAATATGGCCTCAGACATTTGACACTTACTAGCTATATGACTCTGGGCAAGTCATTTAACCCCATTGCCTAGCAAGATACAAAAAAAAAAAAGACAAGCTACAAAGATTCAAAGTTAGAGAAGATTGGCTTGCTCAGACAAGAGGCCAAAAAGGGAATCATTGTGTAGGGCAGCTAATAGCGAGCCCTAGAAGGGACTGAACTTTTTTTTAAACCCTGAATGGCCAGCAAGCAATCATGGCAGTAGCAGGCTTGCTGTGAAAGGGAAGCAGTAGCTACAGCAATGGAGGCCTGTACTGTGGAAGGATTAATTTAGTATTTAAAACTGATATTTGCTGAGCACCTGAACATAAAAGATTGATAGTAAATGTTCCTTAGCAGGGAAGAACTATGTCCTAAGGCCATTGTGTAAGAAGAAAATCCACAGTAGTCACAGTACAATTTGTAGAAATAAGATTCACTGAGAGGAAACGTGAGAGAGTAAATACTGGATCCACACTTGGTCTCATGGTTCCAACTATAGACATCAGTTGTTAAAAGGATCTTAGGCACCTAATCCAACTCTTGGCACATCCCATGTAGGAAACATAGACTATACTGTTGACAACCCAGGGCCATAACTACCTTGGGAAATTTGAGGATATTGTACCATTTTCCAATTCCTGGTTCCCAGCAGGAAAACACCTATGCTGATTACTTGTTTTTAGGTCTCCCTTAGTACAAAATTCCTGAATAGAGCACTCTGGTGCACCACTCCATCAGTAATTCAGTTCAGCAAGCCTTTACCTACTATGTGCCAGGTGGTAAAATACAAAATGAAAAACGGCCCCTGCTTCTAAGGAAGCTACATTCTTCTGGGGGATACAACAGTAAACATGTAAGATAATTTGAAGAAGAGAACACTAACTAGACAGCCCTGGAAAGACATCCCTAGGAAGTAGCCTCAGTGATGAACCTTGATCCAAACAAGAGGAATAAGTCTCAGGAGAGAGTTTATTTTTAAGTACACAAGCATTTATTAAGCACTCAATATGTGTCAGGTAATGGGATAAGCACAGTTTGAGATACCAGTGAGACATCCACGAGAAGAATGGTTAGGCATATAAATCTAAAGCTCAGGAGAGAGGTCAGAGAAAGAGTTATGAATTTGGGAATCATACACATAAGTAATCATTGAAGTTGTCGAAGCAGATGAAGTCAGCAAGGAAGTGCCTGGCACATAGTAGGGACTTAATGACTATTGACTGACAGAAGGCCAAGAACAGATCTGTAGTTAATGCTCGAATCAAGGGATTTTTCTCTGAAAGTTCTTAAGGATGAGCAATATATCTTTGCATTAGCACTTCATATACTTCCACGTAACATTTGAACATACAACTCTTTGTAATTATTGGTGTGGTTTAAAAATAGATTTGTATCAAATGATGCCAGATCATATTAGCTTCACAAAAAAAGCCCCGTCCTAGTCACGGGTACCTCTGACAACTTAATTTGCATTTGTTTGTCTGTGTCTTCCCTTATTCACTATTACCTTTCATTGTCCCTTAACCATTGGCTTTCAGTTAAATTTAGGTAATTTTTAAGGGGGAACAGCCCAAATAACACATTTCACTACCCTGGCTTCATATGAAATTCTGTTTGCTTTTGAAAAAACTGAAATCACATCTCAGTATCTATTGGAGCACATTCTGAAAAAAAAAATAGAGATTATTTCTTGACTTGCCTTAATGATAATTTTGTGTTTTAAGAAGTGGAAGAAGCAGCAAGGTTAATTCTATCCTAGATCTAATTCTCACCAACAAGTGAGAATTGGTTTGTTGGCGTGGAAACCCCTTTGGAAGAAAATTATATTCTTTAGTATTTGTGATAGAGAAGAGGGAAGATAGTAATAGTCCGTTGTAAACTATAGGTTTTTGAAGAGTAGATTTTAAAGGGTTCAGAGGAAGGCAATGTAGGAATCCATTGATAGAAATTCTATGAGGGAAGTAAGACTGGAGGAATAGTTGGGAAGCTCTCAAGAATGAGGTTCTGAAGATACAAGAAAAAAATTCTAATGAAGAGGGAAAGGGAAGCTGTTAGAAATGAAAGGGGACACACGGGAAACTCACCAACCAGCTTGAATTTTCAAAAGATGTGCAGATGATGGAAGCAAGGAAAACACATGGAATTTCAGAGTTAGAAAGAACCTCACTTATTTATTACAACCCACACTTTAAAAATTCCCCAAACAATTGGTACTATTGGTACCCCTACTCTGCTTTCAGCCGTTTTTCGGAATCTGGCCAATAATTCTTACCAGAGCTGGGAGAAAATCTAAATTCTAGCTTTAGGCCAACTAAATTACATTTATAGACTGCTCTAGTGAAAGCTCAAAGATACTTGTGCTTTCTACCAGTGTTTCAACATGTTCCCTCTATCTGGTTGGGTTGGTTTGTTAGGGGGAGAGAAATCCCACTAATCTCAGTGCATTCTAATGTTATGCTTTCTAACTTCCCTGTACTTAAACCAGTAACCTTGGAATCTTACAACAAATAGGCTACCAATGTGTCTAATTCTCTTCAGTTTATTCCTACCTAATCATTACATGTCTTCATGGTAGCCAGAAGATTAATCAGCCTTCTACTTAACCCACATTAGCCAGCCTCTCCTATTTGAATGAAAGCATTCATATAGCTTCTAGAAGCCCAAGGAGGAAGAAGTAAACTTTTTTTTAAAAGATAATGGTATACCTACTTGGAGAATATTGTTTTGGCTTTGTAGCACAGGAGGGCTGCAGAGCAAGGGAAGAAAAGTTCTGGATACTCTTCTAGTGTACCTTTTATTACTGCTTTTAAATGAAATACATTTACTTTTCTTAAGGATGAAAAACATCAACTAAACAGTAATACATTCTAGAAGACTGAGATAACAAGGAAACAAAAGAATGAAGCTTTCAGTAGTGAAATAAATGGAAAAACAATGAAACATTCAAGAACACCAAAATTAGAACAAGCATTCTAGAGTATTGACTCAAAAAAGGCCTCATGAAACAACAAAAGTGAAAAAAACAGTAGAATGGCTAGCTGGAGGAAATCAAAGAATTTAGAAACAAAGCGATCTGGAGATTGTCTAGTTCAATTTCTTATTTCACCTATGAGAAAACTGAGGCCTAAACTCAAATGGCAGAACTATGAACAGAATCCAGGTCTCATACTTCTAGCCTGGTATGTTCTTTCCATGACTACATACTGCCTCAATTGGTTTGAACTCTGAGAAGATCCCAACCACAATTCAGCCCTTTCTAAGCCCCAACTTAGGACCTTTCTGATAAGATCGGCTAGAGCATGGTTGAGTAGCAATCAGAACCTGTCTTAAAAGTAAAAGTTGAAGGTAAAAGTACATAGATTTTGTGGCCTTTCAAAGTTATTATTTGTTGTTCTTGCTACTTCCAAATTTTAAGGATTGATCTGATATCCAAAGCCCAGAAAGGAAGGTCTGGCAATGCCATTGGAAATAAGGCAAGTATAAATTTATTCATAAGTCTTACAGCTTCAACCCCTATAATTAAGTTAAAGCATGTCTCTTCTATATTTAGGATGGGTTACAATCTCAATGTCCAGAACTATCATCAACTTTAAGCACGCCCTCCAGCTACCCTTAGCCCCACTTTCTTACCTTTTTTTTTTTAAGGCAACTGGGGTTAAGTGACTTGCCCAGGGTCACACAGCTAGTATCAAGTGTTTGGTCTGAGGCCGGATTTGGACTCAGGTCCTCCTGACTTCTGAGCCAGTGCTCTATCCACTGCGCCACTTAGCTGCCCCTAGTTTCTTACCTTCTAATGCCCAAATGAACAACCCTTTTGCTCTGATTTTACAAAGCCCAGTAGGTTGCTGAGCCATTTGCCATGGCAAGGAAGTGAAGAGATGGAGGTGTTGGTTTGTGACAGGATATTAGGAAATAGTATTTTACTTCTTGAAGGAACCATTGGCTGAGCAGGGGCCACCATCTGGATTAGGCAAGGAGCACAGAAGGCTACTTGTTCAACAATACCTCCCACACATATATTCTACCAATTAAAGATTTATTTGGGTTAAAATCCCCCTTTTTTTTAATGAAAATAATCCCAGAGAAAGATAAGCCAGTCCTTCACCCCGAGATGTCTATTACTTTGATCAGATTAACCCTTAGCAGACACAGCTGCAATGAATGAATAACCTGCAGCTTCATCAGGATCATGGTTGGGTTAGGCAACAGTGCCCAGAAGAGTAAGAAATCTATGAAGTTTATGGCTACGATGGACGTGGCATCCATGACCTTAGTATGCTGTGAGTACTGAGAATGTTACCAGTGTGGTAACAAAGACACTGTGAAATGATGGATCCAGAAAAGCTATGGCTGGGCAAGAAGTGTAATGTAAAGGGCAGCCCCAAAACGTACCAGGAATCTGGAGGACAGGACTGAGCCAGGGTTTATGCCAGTCTGCGGTTCCAGGAAAGATTATGCTTCAACAACCAGGAAAATAGCAATTCTAGATGTCAAAGGACAAATGTCCATAAAGGCCAGAAAATGTCAGAAACAAGGAAATCTCCAGGAACTAAAAGGTAGTATGGTTAGAACAGGCAGGAGTTACTAGTAACAAGAAGACTGGTATGCAGGCAAATATTTTCCATGCCAGAAGGTTTTTTTTAATATAATCTCTGATAGGGCAGAAATCAATCCTGGGAAGTATTCTTCACTGCAGCTATATATTATACACACCTGGCAGATCCTCATACAACTACTATGATATTTCAACTCACCATACCCAGAAGATGTTGAAACTAATTTCTGCTTTAACACAGGTCCCAGAGTTCAGAGAGGATAAATGCCTCACCTATTATAACATAACTGACTTAAAGAGATGTGAACTAAGTTGTTGGGGGGTTTTTCCCAACAATATCATACTGTCTTTCATAGGGAAGATTGCATAAGTCAGTAGAGAAAATAATTTCTCTGAGGGAGTGACTGTACAGAAGGAAAAGCAGAAGGCCAGAGACTGAGCCTTGGGAGACATCTGGGGGATGAGGGTGGGAGTTAAGAAGAGGATGATGCCCAATTACTGTCAATGGAGATGCAGGAAGGGTACCAAAATAATGTCACAATTCAATAATGTCACAAAAGCCAAGGAAGAAGGAACTTTTTGAGAAAGAGGGGCTGAGAGGCCATGGGGAAAGTATTTGGATTTGGCTAGAAAGAGGTCACTGGTAAACTTGGCAAGAATAGTTTCAGTAGAAACTTTGTAAAATTAATAAAAGTAAATGGTAGTATCTGAATAGAAAGAATTCATGGGACTGATAACCCAAGATTCAATACTGACAGAAATAACATACCAAGGCACAATAATTCAAGATCCCAAGATTCTCAAGGAAATTAAGTGACAACCAGAGAAACTAAAATAAAATTTGTGTAAAATTAATGAACACAAGCTCACCCCGGAATTTTCTGTCCCGAAAAATGACAAGAGGTGGCTATTCAAAAAGCATTTAGACAGACATGTACTTCAAGAAGTCTTTGATCAAGTTGACCAAAAAAAAGAGAAGTGACATATCTCAAATCGAAATAAACCAATTCCTCACAAAATGTGAAAACCTACAAATTTAGCCAACCTATATCACTGAATGTTGTATAAGGATGTTTCAGATAAACAAAGGGAAATTTAAAAGAGTAAAAGGAAGGAAAGCAGGGTAATCCCGAGACAAAGATTCTTACTTTGATGAAGGGGAAATCCAAGCTAAGGAAATCTACTAGTATAAGACAGGAATTTTGTTTGGAATGGTTTTGTTACATTTAGCTTATTTAATTGCAATAAGAATTTTAAAAGTCTGTATTCTCTTCTGATAAATTTAGTGACAATCCCCCAAAATAACAAAGACAAATTTTAACTATCATAATATTAATTGTAAATGGGCTGAATTCTCAAAATCAATAAAATGATGGGGTAGGAGGAGAAAAAATCAGATTAAATAATAGAACCCAACAATATTCTGTTTAAAGGAAACTTAATCTAGAAAGATGCAAATTGATTCAAACTGAAAAGGTGGTCTCGAACTAAATATTGTATGGCCAAATCACCAAAAGTGGGAGTGGAACTGATGATTTGCAGAAAGTTAAATACAAACTAACAAGTGTTTAAAAGAGAGAGAAATAAAGACATTATGTTAAACTAAAAGAAGATATTTACAATAAGTGTATACTTGAACTTGAAAGATCTGTGATTTCTTCAGAGTGGGTAGCCCTCTACCAATGTATATTGAAACCCTTCTTTGATTTAGTACATGGTCTTCAAGAGTTGCTATGGCCTGAAATTTTATCACCCTGCTGGTAACCTAGTGATAAGCCTCTCCAATTTAGCTAGGTTGATCCTCAGACAAAAGACATTCAAGACATTACCAAGTACATTCAAAATAAGAGTACATCAATTTTAAATATATACGCACCTAATAATTCATTAAACTGAGAGGGAAAGCTCACACATTTGAAAGGTGAAACATATCAAAAATCATAATACAGGGGAATTTCATTGCCTTTGGAGAAAATAACAAAGGTGAATAAAGAATTAAGCAAAGTAAGTCTGATAGACATGTGGGGAGAATTCAATGGAAAAAGGAAAAACATACATTCTTTTCAAGCACACATGCAATTTACATAAAATTTGACCATGTATGCTATATAGAAAATGAAATATAAGTGAATATAGAAAAGCAATAAAGTTAGCAAATAATGATTGAATGAGCAAAAAGTTATAAGGCCATATGAAAACTTTTAAAATTGTTTCTTAAACAATGCCTATGTGAAAGGAGAAATTAGAAAAACAGATGACTTGCATCAAAGATCATGGTAATACATTATTATATATCAAGAATCCATGTGATTCAGGGCAGCTAGGTGGCACAGTGGATAGAGCACCGGCCCTGAAGTCAGGAGGACCTGAGGTCAAATCCAGCCTCAAACCCAACACTTGACACTTACTAGCTGTGTGACCTTGGGCAAGTCACTTAACCCCAATTGCCTAAAAGCCAAAAAAAAAGAATCCATGTGATTCAATGAAAGCAAGATTCAGCAGCAAATTGATAATACTAAATGTTTGGATCAATAAGCAGGAGCAAGAAAAAAACTAATGAGATGAGTCTCTACATATAATAGGCTAAAAAAAGAACAAAATTGTATACAACAGAAAAAAGTAAAAAGAGAAATAGCTAAGAACAGAGCAGAAATTAATATCATTAAAGAAAAAAATAATTTAAAAAATAAATCCAAGAGTTGAGGTTTTAAGTATAAAAATATTGATAAAATTAGAAAATTTAAAAGAATAAACCCAAATCACAGAAATGAAAAAGACCATGAGGAAAAAAAATCAAGAAAATTTTAGGATCATAGACTTGGGATTAGAAGGGACTTCAATGGTCATCTAATCTAACACAATCATTTTTTAAATTAGGAAACCAAGATTCATAGAGGTTAAGTAATTCACTCAATGTCACATAGATAATAATAACAATAAACAATCTATAACTGCTAGTGGGACTCCCTGCACTCCAGGTCTCTCCCCACTTCAATCCAGCCTCCATTCAGCCACTAAAATGATTTTCCCAAAACACAGGTCTGATTATGTCACTAGCCTACTAAATAAACTTCAGTGATGTCCTATTGCCTCCAAGAAACATATACAAAGTGCTCTGTTTGGCATTCAGAGCCCTTCATCCCAGTCCTATCTGTCCAATCTTACATTTTACTCCCTGCCAGTAGTCTTCAATCTAGTGACACCGGCCTCCTGGCTATATCAAAAACAAGACACTCCATCTCTTGGCTTAGGGTATTTTATCTGGCTGTCCTCCAGGCCTGAATGTTCTACCTCTCTGCTCAGACTACTGACCTCCCTGGCTTCCATTAAGTCCCAACCAAAATACCACATTCTATAGGAAATACTTAATTCCAGTGCTTTCCTTCTTTTAATTATTTCCTATTTATCCTTTATGTAGCTTGCTTTGTGTATATTTGTTTGCATGCTTTCTCCCCCATTAGATTGTCAGCTGCCTGGGCGCAGGGACTGTCTTTTGTCTCTTTTGCCCAGCACTTAGTATGATGCCTGGCACATAATAACAGTTTAACAAATGTTTATTGATCAATTGGTTGATTGAATCTATGCAATATTAACAAATCACAGGGCTCATCACCCTAATATAGATATAAGGTTAGCATTTCCTCACTTAAAAATAAGACAATCCATACATTTTTAGGCATATGATAAACAGATCAAAAACCTATAGAAATGCTTTGGAATGATAGACATTTTTGAAAGAACAATAATAAGGGCAATTATAAGCAAATGTCATTGAATTTGTTGAATTTAACTGAATGTCATGTTTACTTCTGGATAGAGCCTATAAAATAACTAAGATCCAAGAAAAAAACAAAAGACCTTCCATAGGTGACAACAGCTTCATGAATTCAACCAATAGTATGTTGACAAAGAAACATTAAACAAATGACTGTTATGTGGGTTTGTTTGGTAGTCCCACCAGCAGGTTATAGATTGTTTATTGGTATTATAATCTATGTGACATTGGGTAAGTTACTTAACTTCTATGAATCTTGGTTTCCTAATTTAAAAAATGATCGTGTTAGATTAGATGACCATTGAAGTCCATTCTAATCCCAAATCTGTGATCCTAAAATTTTCTTGATTTCTTTTGTCCTCATGGTCTTTTTCATTTTTATGATCTGGATTTATTCTTTTTAATTTCCTGTGATGGTAGTTCAAGATGCAGTCATTGCCACCAGAAATTACAAGAGCATTATCTTTAAGAAGCAGGGACTTAGTGATTAACGTAAAATTATGGAAGGAAATGGTAGGAACGGTTAACCCATCGTTGCAGACTATAAAAATTTAGCACCTACCAAATACCTAGCGAAACATTCCAAAGTGGCTAGAATTGTATATCAGAAGCACAATAACTTTCAGGAACTGACAGATAACAATCCCTCATCCTTCAAATATGGATGCCAAAATATCCTAGAGAATGCAAACAATAAACTATACTGGAACCAGACACACTATGTCATTCTTCAGTTTTCCATGAAACTTCTCCCAGGACTGTTTCTACATAAACTCCATTAAAAAGGATGAGAACATATTAATGATGATGATGACAATGATGACAACGACAATGATGATGATGATGACAATAGCCCAAACTATCCTTGAGAATCAACAAACTGCTGGAATCAAAGTATTATCACAGACTAAAACTGTTGCCCATAATTGTCCAGTCATAACATTGATCCATAATAATTTAAGCACAAAATTTTAAAAATTATTACAGAGCCATCAGTGTCCTTTTATTGTTCTTTTCATTTATACCATTTAGTTGATGTGTTTTTTATTCTCCTTATTCCGCTTACTTCACTCTTTTTTTAAAACTTCAGTTTTATTTTATTTTCAGGTCTGCATGCCTCCCACCTCCATCTCCCTAATAGAGAAAGAAAAAAAAGTCAAAACCCATTACAAACACGTACAGTCAGGTAAAATAAATTCCTGCATTGGATATATATGTGTGTGTGTGTGTGTGTGTGTGTGTATGTATGTATGTATGTGGGTATATATGTACATATTCCTCAGTCTGTGCTTGGAGTCTATCACCTACTTCTTTCTAGGGATGGTTAACATGTTTCATCACACGTGTGTATATATGTATATATATAGGAGATATAGGGATGTGTGCATATCTATGTATACATACATGTACATGCACATATACTTTATATATATGTATATAGAAGCAGCTAGGTAGTTCTTTGGATAGAGCACTAGGCCTGGGGTCAGGAAGACCCGAGTTCAAATGTGGCCTCAGACACTTACTAGCTATGTGACTCTGGGCAAATCATTGAACTTCTGTTTGTCTTAATCTACTTGAGAAGGAAATGGCAAACCACTCCTGTGTCTTTGCCAAGAAAACCCCATGGACAGTATGGCTCATGGGGTAATGAAGAGTGAGAAATAACTGAACAACAACAATAATGTGTGTGTGTGTGTATGTGTGTGTGTGTGTGTGTGTGTCTGTGTGTCTGTGTGAATCCACTAGTAGTCCATCACTTAACTCTGGAGGTGGGTAGCATGTTTCATCATAAATCCTCTGTAATTGTGGTTGGCTATTGTTTTGATCAGAGTTCTGAAGTCTTTCATTGTTGTTTGTCTTTACAATATTACTGTTAATGTATAAGCTGTTCTCCTGGCTTGGCTTACTTTACTTTGCATTGGTTCATAGAAGTCTTCCTAGGTTTCTTTAAAACCATCCTCTTTGTTTCTTACAGCACAATAGTATTCCATCACATTTATATACCATAAATTGTTCATACATCTCCCAGGCAATAAGCACCTTCTCAGTTTCCAATTCTTTGCCACAAGAAAAAGATCTGCTAGAAATGTTTTTGTACGTGAGAAAAAAACATTTTAATAGTTGTCAACATACTCATTATCTCTAAACTACATGGAATGAAAAACATTCAAAATACAGAGAATTAGCAAAAGAAATCAAAACCATGTGAGAATATGTTACCATGCACATTATCCCCATCATCCTGTCCTCTTCTGGAGCTTTCTCAATGATATTTTCAGTGAGCTTTCAGAAGATAAGCTTATATTCTAGTACTTCTTTTCAATTATAAAAAGCAGTCATTTCATTCACTTGTTCCATATCAACTTCAGTGAGAAGGTCCCTGTGGTGGGTCTCTTCCACCATGATAGTGATCCCTTTGATAAGTATACAGCTATTTGTTTTATACTTTCCCTGATGTTTATTATCAAAAGATCATTGAATTGGATTTCTGTTGTTAAATCTTCCAAAGAATCTTGAATAGTTTTGATATGGGGATGGGAGACTCATATTTGTAAAAGAGCCTAAGAGAAGGCATTTTGTTCTACTGAATGAAAAGGTTTTCCATAATCAATAAACCAGGGGTGGGGAACCTGTAGCCTCGAGGCCACATGTGGCTCTCTAGGTCCTCAAGTGTGGCCCTTTGACTGAATCCAAACTTCATAGGATTTATTTTGTAAAACTTGGGTCAAAAGGCCATACCCAACCACCTAGAAGGCCACAGGTTCCCCATCCCTGCAATAAATAAGTCCAATGGGATCTTATATTCTCCATATCTTTCATATAATTGTAGTATGACCCATTGTTAAATATTATTTGCAAAAGTCTTCTCGTTTCCTACTAAAACCCAATTGAGGTGTAATTCTTCAATTCAGGTACAGAAAAATTACTCATAATGATTTTGTATAGATGGGAGAATAGGCATATAGTAATTATTAATTTTCTCTCTTTTCTGTATTAATAAGGTCTGAGATGTTGAAGGTGAGGATGATGAAATCCTCTAGACAATCCTGTCTGTGGATGGCATTGTGCCAATTGCATCAAACCCTGGAATACTGCATAATATCCTGGAAAGAAGTTTGGTTCATACAACCACACAAGAAAGAACAAGTGGATGAAGAATGGCTGTAGCGTAGTTTTTGAAATGCATTTGGTTGGACATGCTTTAGAATTTGTCTATAAATATGTACATCTATCACAGACAAATACAGGTGTACAATGAATTGGGTTCACTGTTAAAGAGAAGAAATAGAATGTGTTGAATTGCCTTCAGGAAATTGGAAAACTATTTTACTAAACTCAAGCTTTCCCACAAAAGCAAAAGTCCATCTTTTTGATACTAACATTCTACTGGTGTAGCTATATGGCAAAAAAAGACATGGGATGCAATTGCCTCTGAAGAATTAAAACTGAGAATCACAGGAGGCAAAGAAGAGGCATGTAGTGTGTATAAGCAGACTGCAACATATAACCAATAAAGAACTCCAAAAAATAGAAATAAAAGGCATCATCAAAGAATTGTACAATAAGAAGAGGAGATGGGTTGGTCATGTGGCAAGAATGAGGACTGACAGTCAGATAAACAGAATATTCTACTACTACTACTCCAACAATATCAGCACATTGAATAGAGTGACAAATTTAGGTGAGGACATATATAAGAATCACACAGGTTGGATAGGCATGGATGTGTTGCAATCTAAATTATTGGGAGAAATTTCTGAATACATGAGATCACATACCATTTCATTACATGCTTTTCAATAAATCTACAGAAGTTGAGCTTATATTCCAATACTATTATTCAATTACAAAAGGCAGATGTTTTATCTACCTGTGCAACAGTCTGAAGAATGTTAAACATAAAATAATAGCAGAATAGAGACTTGTCCTAGGGCACTTTCTATATGAATTCCATCAAAAGATGAGAATGAGATAACAGACAATTTGATTTAGTATATGTTTTTTATCAGAAATTATTACAGACAACTCTATCCTTATAGACTTAAATATCTAAAAGAAATGAAAGATTACTTCAGAAAAATACAGAATTCCAAATTTAACAAAACAAAATATTTATATAACCTACGTAGACTTAAAAGAGCTATCTTGCAAAAGACACCATGCATAGATTCAAAAGTGAATTCTATTAAATATTTAAAGAACAAATAATGCTGATATCATATACAGTAATCCCTTTCACATCACCGGGAGTAGGGACACAGTACTCCCATGATCTGGAAAATCCAAGTAAAATTTTTTGGCTCTATGGTAAAGTGCCAGAGAAGAAGTCTGAATTTTTTCTTTTTCTTTTATGGGGTGTTTTACAGAACCTTGTTGTAAAATTTGGGTTAAGTATTTGATTATAGGCTCTGTGTTATCTTCTGGCCTTTGTGTGCAAAACTCCCAAAAAATTCCTGTTTAATTTCTTATGTTGACCCATAATATATCAAAACCACAATGGGGAAAGTGGCAATGTGGAAGGGATAACTATAGTCTGTTTAAAAGATAAGGCTACCCAATTCCAATTATGAAGCTACTATGATATTGATCCGTATACTTGACAAAGGTAAAATTAAAAGAAAATTATAGACTAGTTATCATCAGTAAGCATTGATGCAAATATATTTAATAAAATACTTGCCAATAAGATACGGCAAATAGTAGATATAGAAAACTATCCATAATGACCAAGTAGGACAGTTAATATAACTAGGAATATAATCAATACAATAAATCATATCAATAAGAGAAAAAATACAGGCCTTATTATATCAGCTGAGTAGGGAAAGCTTTTGACAAAATATAATATTCCTTTATATTTAGAAACATTTTATCATATAGAAATAGATTAGTCTTTCCTAAATATGATTTTTAAAGTATGTAGTCAAAACAGTGACCTAATATCATATACAAAAGAGAAAGCATTGTCATGCATCTCACAGTGTTATTCTGAGGCTCAAATTAGATCAGATATACAAACTGCTTTGCACACTTTCAAGTACTAGATACTTGTATATTGTTATTGCCCCAAATAGATGTAAAATACAATTGTCATTTTTGCCACTGCTATTTGACATAGCCTTAGACATCCTAGCAAGAATAATAAGATGGGCATGAAAGAACAATAAAAGTTAAGAACACTGGCAAAGCAGCCAAAATATCTATATGTATAAATGGTTCAACTGCAAATCTAGAAAATGCAAGTCAAGTCAACAGCAACAACAATATATTGACATAAAAAACGACTGGCAAAGTAGCAGGGTATAGAACAAACTCACTAAAATAACTGGCATTTCTATACAGCAAGGAGAATTGAGGGAAATATATATCAAAAAATACCCTTTAACATAATGACAAAATTCATCAAATATTTGAGAATTAAATTATCAAGAAATGTATAAAAAGACAATAACAATAAAAAGATAATAACAAAAATCAAATAAGAACCAAACAGACAGATAATCATCTGCTCATAGTTAGGTTGAGGAAATATAATAAAAATATATTTTCCAAACTTATTTATATATTTAATGCACACCAGTCAAGATATCAATAGGTTAATTCATAGAATTGGATATAACAAAATTTATAAAGAAAATTTGATTACCAAGAATATCAAGAAAAATAATTTTTAAAACAGGAACTGATGAAGGGATACTTGCCCTACCATATGCCATAAAAATTATTACTGGGGGGGGGAATTGAAAATTAGAGAAGCCAGAAATTAAACTATATCTATTAGACACATACACACACACGAGGTTAATATTTGGCAAACCTAGGTCTCAAAAACACTAGAGATCAGAATTATTTAATAAAAATTTTAAGGAAATTGGATAAATTGGTTTGGATTCATTCTTTATAATAAATACTATATTAGTGATCTAATTTTTTAATAATTTAAAATGGAAAAAAATGAAGATAGCATATTTGTCTTCTAGGCAAAACATTTTATCAATAAAACAAATGAAAAAAATTGGAAACAATGGATTCTGCAGGTGGAAAAAAGCAGTATTTTTTTTAAAATTCTGAACTTTAAAAACATTAATTAAAACTATCATTTCCATCTAAATTGTAGAACAGGAGAGAATTGTACATGAAATAGCAAATCTCTACTATATAGAAAAAAGTACTTGTAAAATAAAATAAGTGAATGTATGAAGGAATTTCACCAGTAAGAGAACATTAAGTGTGGGAACTTCTTCCACTAATGCAGATCTCAACTTGTCTCTAATTATTCACTAGTTATATCTTGTTTTTTTAAGGTGGTTGGGGTTAAGTGACTTGTCCAGGGTCACACAGCTAATAAGTGTCAAGTGTTTGGTCTGAGACTGGATTTGAACTCAGGTACCCCTGACTTCAGGGCCGGTGCTCTATTCACTAAGCCACCTAGCTGCCCCACCGCTAGTTATATCTTAAGGAGTTGCTTAAAGCACAAAGAGTTTAATTGATTTGCCCAGGGTAACACAGCAAATTTCAGAAGTAGGATCCAGGTATTCCTCACTTCAGGCCCAGGAAGTCACTATGCTACACACCTCTTGGGAATGAATATTTATAGTAAATAAACCAGAAAAAAAGCCTGAAACCTAGCATAGATTTATAAAACTAATAAATACTTCCCAATGAGAAATAGTCAAAGGACATATAGACAATTTTTGAAGGCAAGGAAAATATTGATATTTAATAACCACATTAAAAAGATGCTAAAATTCCCTGTTAGGTAAGTGCAAGTCAAAGCCTTAAGTTTCCATTTCCACCTACTATCACTTTGGTTTATTTATTTATTTTATTTTGCCCAGATGTATGATTTCATAGACGGAGGGAATTCTTCATGAGGAATCCCCTCAATCAGTGTAGATCAGCAACTGCTCTGTAACTCATAACCAGAGAGGAGCATTGATTGGTTAGGTGGCTTGCCAGAGTTACACAGCCATCATGAGAACAGCAACAGTGCCCTTCACTCCGTGTTCATCCATTATCCTCCATCCTTGTCATGTGACCAGGCGATCTTTCAATCATATGTGTTTGGTAACATCCTTGTTTGTAGCGTCTTGCTGCCTGTTTATGCTCAACATGCAGCTCTCCGTTAATTATACTTTCGGTGTTCCTCAACTTCAGTTCTTCTGAAAGGATGGTGTTCCATGATGCTCCACCATACTACATCACCAGAATATTCGTATTAAAGGGAGGGACTTTGTTTCAGGAGAAAGACTGGAGTCGTTAAAATAACTTTGCAGTTTCCCAAAGTTAATACAGCTCGATCTTCCTTTCCTGTTCGATTTTAGACTCCATGTATTGTCTATTTGAAGTGTTGGTACAGGATATTAATGTAAAGGAATATTACGGTGCCATAGGCAACAATAGATATGAAAGGTACTGGGAAATATAGAAAGACCTGCACAAGGTAATGTAGAACAAAACCAGCAGAACCAAAATGGAGGGAGGGAGGAATATTGCTTATTTTATATGTTTATATGATTATTTTTGTTGGACATTATCAGATATAATTTCTTTAAATAACATATTAGAGATAGGATAGTAGCTTATAAGAGATAAAGTATTATACAATTTAGGAACAAATTTCCAGCACTGGCTATCCACAGTATTGAAAGGGAGGGGGAAGAAAAGAGGAATGGAGGAAGGTAATAAAGAAGGGAGGGAGGCAGGAAGAGATAGAAAAGGAGGTTCTTCTTTACTGGAGCTCTTCAAACACATGCTTGATGACCACTTGTTGCACTAGAGAAGGGTGGGAAACCTGTGGCCTTAAAGCTACATGTGGCCTTCTAGGTCCTTGGTGGGGCCTTTTAACTGAGTCCAAGTTTTACAGAACAAATCCTTTTATTAAGGGGATTTGTTCTGTGAAGTTTGGATTCAGTCAAAGGGCTGCACTTGAGGACCTAGAGGGCTACATGTGGCCTTGAGGTCACAGGTTCCCTACCCCTGCACAAAAGGTTCTTTTTTTCGGGTATGTAAAATGAGGAGGTAGGAGGTAGAGAATTTCAGCCATATGGCCTCTCAATTTCCATCCAGCTCTGTGGTAGTTAAGGGGTTCATATAAGATTTTATTGCTTGTCTTATGTGTTTATTTGATTATTTTTGTTAGACATTATCAGATACAATAACTTTTAAAATAACATATTAAAGATAGAATAGTAGCTTATAAGAGATAAAGCATTGTATAATTTGGGGACAAATTTCCAGCACTGGCTATCCTCAATATTGAAAGTTTTCAAGGCACCAGAAGGGTTTAATGTTGCACAGCTTTGTTTCCGAATTCAAAGATATGGGAATCTACTAATGATCCTTTGTAGCTTATGTAACAAAGGAAATCATTTACAAATGAACACAGTGTCAATTCCTATTCAAGTATACAAAAGACCTGTATAACTCCAGGTTTCTGAGAAACTCTTTCAGCTGAATAGCCTAAGACCACTGGGCAAAAGTCCCTGAGAAATTAATCCAATCAGTAGAATAGGTTAGGTGCACAGTACAGGGTAGTAAATGACCATGGCAATCTAGTGTTTGATAAACCCAAAGATCCAAGCTTTTGGGACAAGAACTCACTATTCGACAAAAACTGCTGAATAAACTGGAAAACAGTTTGGCAGAAACCAGATATAGACCAAAATCTCACACCGTAAAGCAAGTTAAGATCAAAATGGGTACATGATTTAGTCATAAAGCGTGATGCCATAAACAGATTAGGGCAGCATGGAATACCTGTCACATTTATGGATAAGGGAAGAATTTATGACCAAACAAGAGATAGAGAGTATTACAAGATGTAAAATGATGATTTTGAGTATATTAAATTTTAAAATTTTTAACAAAACTAATTTATCTAACAAAACCAATGCAGACAAGATTCTAAGGAAAGCAGAAGTCGGGATGGGGGGATTTTTTACAGCAAGTGTCTCTGATAAAGACCTCATTTCTCAAATATAGAGAATTGAGTCAAACTTATAAGAATACAAGTCATTCCCCCAATTGATATTAAGGATAGCAAAGGAATTTTGAATTGATATCAAAGAATATGAACAGGTACTTTTCAGTTGAAGTCAAAGCTATCAAGAGTCATATAAAAATGCTCTAAGTCATTGTTCTTTATCTTTTGTTTTTGAAGAGGGCCATGCATGATGATGTCATGACTTATGGGAGAATTGAATTTAAGTGAGGCAGAATTGCACAAAGTTGTCAGCCTGAGTCTCTCTTCTACAGTCATTAAAATCCGGTGGCAAGATAAAAGTTAAAATGACTGTCAACAGCCGGGATGTAGTGGATGACCTGGCTGTCTTCAATGTCTGACCAAGCTCTAAGCACTCCACAACACCTGCTTTAGCTGCCTTCATGGCCATTGGAATGAATTGTTCTCATCTGCACATTCTGCTGGGGAAAGTCTTCACATGCTTGGGGTAGACATCCCTCTAAGTCACTGATGGGTTTGTGGCTGGTTGGTTACCCTTAACCTGGTTTAGCCCTTCTGCTGAGATAGTTTACTGGGGTGTGGCAGCTTCTTAAAACCATCGATGAGAGTTGACAACAAAGTAGATGAGCATCCCTGAAAAGGGCTCAGCAAGCCCTCAGACCAGAGGTGCTAGTCCTCCTTGAACACTCCATAAACCCCTCTAAATCACTGCTGATTAGAGAAATACAAATTATAAACAATTCTGAGGTACTCATACCTATCAGATTGGCTAATATGACAGAAAAGGAAAATGATAAATTTTGGAGAGGATGTGAGAAAATTGGGATACTAATACACTGTTGGTGGAGTTGTGAACTGATCCAACTATTCTGGCGATCAATTTGGAAATATACCCAAAGGGCTATAAATGTGTGCAATCCTTTTTTGCATTTTCTTTTACACTTTGATCAAGCAATGCCACTACTAGGCCTGTATCTCAAAGAGATAAAAAAGAAAAAAAGAAAAGGAACTATTTGCACAAAGATATTTATAGCAGCTCTTTTTGTAGTGACAAAGAATTGGAAACTGTAGGGATGCCCATCAATTGAAGAATGGCTGAACAAGTTGAAGTATATAATTGTAATGGGATAGTATTGTGTTGTAAGAAATGACAATCAGGGGGCAGCTAGGTGGTGCAGTGGATAGAGCACTGGCCCTGAAGTCAGGAGTACCTGAGTTCAAATACAACCTCAGACCAAACACTTGACACTTACTAGCTGTGTGACCCTGGGCAAGTCACTTAACCCCAACTGCCTAAAAACAAACAAACAAAAAAAGAAATGACAATCAGGATGACTTCAGAAAAACCTAGAAAGAGTACATGAACTGATGCCAAGTGAGATGAGCAGAACCAGAACATGTACAATATAGCAAACTATAGCGAACTACTACAGTATCTACAGTACACAGTAACAGCAATATTGTACAATGATCAACTGTGAATGACTTAGCTATTCTCAGCAATACAATGATCTAAGACAATTCTGAGGGACTTATATCGAACAATGCTATCTGCCTCCAGAGAAAGAGTTGAATGCAGATTGAAGTATACTATATTTCACTTTTTTCAGTTTTTTTCTGGGCTGTGTTTTCTTTCACAACATGACTAATAGAGAAATATGTTTTGCATGATTGCACATGTATAATTTATATCAAATTGCTTGCCATCTCAAGAAGGGAGTTGGAGAGGGAGGGAGAGAATTTGGAACTCAGTTTTTTTTAATGAATGTTAAAGTGTTATTAAACTACTTATACCCTGTGACCCAGCAATACTACTACTAGGTCTACTTCCAAAGATGATTAGGGAAAAAGAAAAAGAACCTAAATGTTCTAAAATGTTCATAGCAGCTCTGTTTGTGGTGGCAAAGAACTGGAAATTGCAGGGTTTCCATAAATTGGGGAATGGCTGAACAAGTTGTTTGTATGATTATGATGGAATACTAGTGTGCTATAAGAAATGATGAGCTCAGTGATCTTAGAAAAACATGGAAAGACTTGCACAAAGTAATGAAGAGCAAAATGAGCTGAGCCAAAAGAACATTGTATACAATAACAGCAATACTGTTTTAAGAACAACTTTAAGTGAATAAGTTATTTTGACTATTAACAAAATACCCAAATTAACTATAAAGGACACATGAAGAAAGATGTTATCTGCATCCAGAGAAAGAACTAATAAATAGAAGTATGTATAGAATAATTTTACATATGTATATTGCCTATTTGTGTCTAATGGTGGCCATTTCTTAGGGTGGGGAGTCGGGGAAGGAATAAAAAAAGGAAAAAAATTTACATAACTTTATTGTATGTTTAAAAGGAATAGCAAGTTGTACATAGTAGATTTTACAGTTTCATGTGCAATCATCTTTTTAAAAATTATACTTGTTATGAAAATGCTTGTTTTATTCCATAAATTAAAAATAAAATAATTTTAAAATAAGTGTTTAAATTGTTTTTATATGTAAATGGGGGGAAATAAAATATTACTTTTAAAAAGTAATCCAAAATACACTTCAAGTAAATGGCTACATACATAAAACATATACACATAAAAACTTGCAAATAATTATGGGAAACTTTGTAAAGTCAGTGCAGTACTCCAGACTAAGAATAAACATTGAGATGATATACCAGTCTTGATTGGTAAAGAACATGTTATTTGTTGAGTCATTTTTCAGTCATATATGACTCTTTGTGACCCCTTTTGGGGTTTTCCTGGCAAAGATACTGGAGTGGTTTGCCATTTCCTTCTCCAGCTCATTTTACAGATGAGGAAACTGAGGCAAATAGGGTGAAATGACTTGCCCAGGGTCACACAGCTAATAAATATCTGAGGCAAGATTTTAACTCAGGAAGATGAGTCTTCCTGACTTCAGGTCTGACATTCTATCCAATGCACCACCTAGCTGCCCAATTTAAAAAAAAAAAACTTTTTCCTTGCCTTTTTAAATCTATAACTTTGTAGGGTTTTTTACATGAGTGATTTTCAAATATACTGCTATACACACCAATCAAAATCTTCCTTGTAATGAAACAAAACAAAAAATAATCAAAACCAATTGAAAAAAGCAACCCATGTATATGTAACCAGTAGGTGGTGGTGTTGGGCAAGGTGGGCTACACAGATAAAGAACTAGTCCCTCTCTGTTATGGCTGGGACCTTTGGAATGTACACATGTTCACTCTTTCCCAGCTCCTCCCTTAACTGGCTGCAGGAGCATGAATTTCTCTTAAAAGCTACCTCCACTCTGCCCCTCACCAATGAAAGATCAATTCAAGAGAAAAAGGTCAATGAGGAAGGTGAACTTGCCTGAGACTACTGGGGGGGGGGCGGGGGACAGAGGAGAATATTTGATTGCTTATGCCACCTGAGTTTATTTACTTATGGCCTAAGTCATGTTATAATCTATTCAACTGTTAATGAGCTTATGAGTTATTAATAAATAATCAAGACCCATAAATGATATCATTCATATGGCTCAAGTCTCCACCAGGTTGTGGGAAGAATCCATTTCCTATCATCCCAGCCAATCCAAACAAAGCATCTGTTCTTTGCACCCACCACTTATCAATATCACAAGTCATTCACTGGTTCTCTTCATTGTAGCCTCCCTGTTTACAATTAAGAACAGATATAAACCATATAGAAGTTATGAGTAGTCATAATTTCATGTGCATAGTAATACAGATTTTAAGTGCTATGCAAATGAGAAATTATGAACAACTTTAAAAGCATAAAAATCTTGGAGTAGATATCTGCCAACTTAAGGTAGAGCAGGGAAGCAGAACAAGAGTTAAAGTACTTCACTAGCTTTCCTCATATCTCCATTTCAGTCCTTTCCAACCACATCCCTCTTATCTTCTTATGGTGTTTGAATAGATGGAGATGACAAACTGGGAGCAAGTTCAGTTTGCCTCAACAGTTTCATTTCACATAACCAAACTCCTGGAGCATCTCTCTCTCTCTCTCTCTCTCTCTCTCTCTCTCTCTCTCTCTCTCTCTCTCTCTCTCTCCCCTCTTCCTTCCTCTCTTTCTCTAGTAATCTACCACTGTGCCAGCGCTGCTATATTTTCTCTCTTTCTGGTATTAAAAAAATAATTTTTACCCAAATTTTCCCACATTTAGACTCTACTTCCCAAGCATTCACAATCCATCCCCTCCAGGTGAGAGGAACTTAAATCATCTATTGGAAATATAACCTCCAGAAGTCATACAGCCTGATCTCATCTCCTTTCCCTGCCAACAAGGAAATTGGTCTGACTACCTGGTTACGTGTGACAACATACACAACATTCTGTAACCATGGTCCCCTACTCCTCTACCAAGAGGAAGGATGTTTATTTGTTGCATCCTCTGTTCTCTGGAACCAATACGCTTCATTACAATTAATCTGAATTCAACTGCCTTTTACTGTTGGTTTTTTATATCATTATAATAACTGTGTGTACTATTTTTTTGGTTCTGCTTCCTTTGCAGGCATTAGTTCATACTAGTCTTCCTATTTTTCACTGAGTTCTTCACGTTTGTTGTTTATATACAATAATATTCCATTACGATCATCTACCATTTTAGCCATTCTCCAGTTGAGTAGCATCCATCTGGTGTCTAGTTTTTTGCTCCCATGGATTCTAGTCCAATATTTCCCTTGACAACAGAATGATGTAAGCTGTCGCTAAACTCTGCTACCTGGGTACTACATTATCTAGTGATGCACAGAGAAACAGAAAACTAAATTATAAAGGTCACTATGTTCTTTGGAAGACAGGCAAAATTTCATGCCAATGTGGTATCCAGTTGCAAGACAAATTGATTCTGCAGAGTACTGGTCACCTGGAAAAAGGAAATGTGGACCCCATACTATAAACTAATACTTGTTTATTTGTGATATTGGCTTATAAAGGGCAGAGACCTTATTTTTTTATGGTTTATAATCTATACCATATCTGGAGCCCATACAGGCAGCTTTATGGCTCTCTAAGTTTCCCTATTATATGTACCTTTTTCTGTCCTCAAAACTTCCTTGTTTCTCTTACCTCCTTTTTTCTTCATTTGTTTGCCTTGGTTTTTTCCCTTCCTCTTTCTCTGCTTTTACCTTTATAAGCAGCTACTCACCTATCCTGGGCAGCTAGGTGGTACAATGGATAGAGTGCAGGGCCTAAAATCAAGAAGACTTATCTTCTTGAGTTCAAATCTAGCCTCAGATACTTACTAGCTGTGTGACCCTGGGCAAGTCACTTAATCCTGTTTGCCTTAGTTTCCCCTTCTGTACCATGAGATGAAAAAGGAAAAGGCAGACCATTCCAGTACCTTTCCCAAGAAAACCCTTTAGGGAGTCATGAGTCAGACACAACTGAAAAATTCACTGAACAGCAACTCACCTACCCTGGAGCTTAACACAGCTATTGGCTTATTCACAAAGCCTAGCACATATTGACTAGATTGCTGGGTTAACATCTTAAAGGCGGTAATACAGTGAAAAGAACATTGGCTCTAGAGTCAGAATCCCTGGGTTCAGATCCTATTTCTGACACTTGCTCTATGTGTGGCCTCCTGGATCTCAGTTTTCTTTTCTGAACAATAAAGATGTTGGACTAGATGGGCTCTGATCCTTTCCAGCTCTAGATCTATGGTCTTATGTTAGGGAATTAACTGAAGCAATAGAAGGTAAGAATGAAAGGATAAAGCAACTGGGGCCCAAGCAAAGGCAGCAACAAGCAACCAAAAATATGGAGAGGGGCTTCCCTAATGGAGGCTGGAATTGCATTGCAGAAGTCTAGCCCAGACCCTTTCCAAAACCTGAATATCTTCTATAACATCCGCAAGAAGCAGTCATCCAGCCTCCATCCAAAGAATCCCCATGACTGGGAACTCACTTCTGCTAAAAAGCAGCCCATTCTATTTTTGAATGGCTCGAATGATTCAGGAAGTTTTGCCTTATGTGAAGAAAAGTCTTCCTCCCTAAAGCTTTCACCTAGTCGTCTTAGTTGTAATACGTGGGACAAAGCACAAAAAATCTAACCCCCCCCACAACATAACAACTTTTCAAATATATGAAGACAGATATGTGTCTTATCCTCCTCCCTCTCTCTCTTATACACACACACACACACACACACATGCTGACCACACACAATTTTTTCAAATAACCTTTATAAGACAGGAATGCAGTTAAATTGGTCAATTATCCTTCAAAAATGCGACTCCTGGAACCAAATGGAGTAGTCCAGATACAAATATCACTTCTCTCAATCCCCTTGTCAATTCCCCTTCCAAAATGTGTGGTACCTAGAACTAAATGGAATAGTCTAGACATGGATTTACCCATAGAACACCAGGAATATCACTTCCCTTAATCTGGACATTATGAATCCTAAAAGTGAATTCCTCTGCTGAAGTCCTATTCCAATGCCTTGGCTTAAAGGTGATGTTGGGCTTTCAAAGTCTATGCTAGCTGAGTATAGACTCCCATAGCTCTTATCAAATTGGAAAGGCTTTGAGTTTAAGAATAGGTTTAGCTAACTAGGCTCATATATTTAAAAATAGAAAAGATCTTTCAGTCATCTAGCCTACCCCCTTCATTTTACAGTTGAGGAAACCGAGGTGCACAGAGGTTGAACTGATTTGTCCAAAGTCACACAGGAATTAGGTGGCAGTAAATTCAGGCCCTCTGGCTCCAAATACAGCATTTTTTCTGCTGTATCACACTACCTCTTATATCTGGTCATGCACTAGGCTGTATCTTTTGGCAGAAAGGCCCAACGAATGAAATTGTCTAGTAAGAGGTTATGATCTGCATTAGCCAAAGGATGAAATCTGATGGAATCACAGGTATTTTGAGGTACTGAACTAAGACCACATTAATTTTCTTGATTAACACATTGCAAACTCATATTGAGCTTGTGGTCCACTAGCACCCCTAGTGGTTGTCATATGACTGCTTTCTAGTTGTGTCTGCCTCTAAGCTATATTTGCATAGCAAACTGTTTTTAACTCAAGCAAAGGACTTCACTTTTATTCACGTTCATCTTCTGAGATTTATGAAATTTCATCTTGTTCCATACAAGTATTATTACTCTGATGCATCATAGTATCATGGAGGTGACCCTGGGCTCCCAAGGGCTAATGCCAGTAGAGTAAAACTCTGTCAGGTTCCATTAAAAAGCTTTAACTACAGTTCTGAGAACAGACTGTTTTTTGTCCATGGAACAGCCTCGCTAAATACAGAGTGGTTTGTCACCAAGACATTAGCCGTTAGGTGATGAATTCTTTGGCCATAAGGTCCCATGAAACAGGCAGACATAAAATGTCCCTCAGTGCTGTACAGACTCTTTCTGCTTTTGTGGTGGCAGTGATGGGGTGGCAGAAAAGGGGGTAGAGAGTACTAAGGATTACACAGATTTTAGACTATCTGCAAACATTAATATGTTGACCCTGAATTTGAAACCATTGTCCAATGACCAAGTTGGTACATTACTAAAGGAAATAAACTACATTTATAATGACATTCTAGGTATATGGAAGACATAAAGATAGATGGAAGAGTGGCTCACAGGGTCTCCTCAGAGAGGCAAATAAGAGAGTTGGTTTTATTATGTGCTCCAAGGTCATAAGAAGCATAATGGGCTTTTTGGTCATTTCTTATTGTACTGCTTAAGCAAACAGATAATCATGAAGATAATTGCAACTTATATGCCAATATTTGCTGTAAACAAGGAAAGAGTGGTGAAAATGTATGAAGAATTTTACAAAATCCTATAATCCATTATATGCTCCTATGCAAAGGTATACTGGTACAAACGTTGGCAAAGGGGATGATGCAAAAAATGTTGAAAATTATGGTTTTGGATTAAGAAATGAAAGAGACCAAAGATTTATGGAAGCCTTTTGTCAGTATATGATGAATGAACTTTCTTCAAAAAGGGGACGAGAAGGGAACTGGACATGGTAAGAATCAAACAGCACTAACAAATGAAATTTAATATATCTAAAGAAACAACTGGTTACCATTATGGGAGTTATTTCTGTGTCTATGTACAGTCAAGTCACCTACTATTCAGAACAAAGGTCAAAATCCATTCCAAATTAGAAGGATAAAGACAAGAAGGCACTATATATAATTATAAAAGGTCCATATCTATTCAGACAAGCTAGTGACTCTGAAAAGTGAGTTGTAGATAAAAATAAAGACTGACTCTGATGATTGCCATTTCTTTTTTGTTTGTTTGGTTTTTAGGCAGTTGGGGTTAAGTGACTTGCCCAGGGTCACACAGCTAGTAAATGTCAAGTGTTTGGTCTGAGGCCAGATTGGAACTCAGGTCCTCCTGACTTCAGGGCCAGTGCTCTACCCACTGCACCACCTAGCTGCCCCATGATTGCCATTTCTTAAAGAAATTTAAACAATGTAAAACAGTTACTATAACTATGAGGTCAAGAGAGCCCAGAAACCATCTCAACTAGCAAAGACTTGATCTCTTTCCCAAGTGGAGAGAGAAAGCAACCAAAGGCAGCAAAAGTGTAGAGTTCAGGCTCATTTTACTATGGAAGAGAATGACAGAAAATTAGAAACACAACCGTCTCATAAAACAATAATAACCTTGGTCAGTGACTGTCTACTTATCCACATTAATAAAGTACAGAGTAGGAAGACATGCTCCCCAAAATTTTCCCCCGTTCTCACAGAGAATTTCCTACGCAAAGTCCAGATAGAAGGGGAATTTCCTGTATATGGTTACTTTCTCCAGACACTGCTTTTACAAATAGCATTGTGCTGAAGGACTGTGTCAAACCCTGGAACTCAGAAGATTCCCAGTGAGGCCCTGACACTTACAACTTATGTGACCTTGGGTAAATTGCTTAACCTCAGTTTCTTCATCTGGAAAAAGGGGGGGGTTGGAATAGATGGCCTCGAAAATCCCTTACAGCCCTAGATATATGATCTAATGATCATCACTTAATCTCATCTAGAAGACCTGAGTTCAGATATGGCTTCAAATATTTGCTAGCTGTGTGGTGCTGGACAAGTCACTTAACTTCTATCTGTCTCAGTTTCCTAAATTGTAAAATGGGGATCATGATAACACCTACCTCCTAGGGTTGTTGTGAGGATAAAGTAAGATATTTTTCCAGCACTTAGCACAGTGCCTGGAACAAAGTAGACACTTAATAAGTGCTCATTTCCTTCTTTCCTTCCTTTCTTTCTTCCTTCCTTCCTGCAAGGATGATAGTTCTCTTAACAATAATAGGGAAATTTGAGAGTATTGGGTTTTGGGGAAGAGATGTTCTGTTTCAAATATATCAAGTTTGAGATGTCTATAAAACATTCAGTTTGAAGTTTCCTATAGGTAGTCAGTGATTGAGATTGGAACTCAGAAGAAAAACTAGAGAGAAGATAGATAGATAGATAGATAGATAGATAGATAGATAGATAGATAGATAGATAGATAGACAGATATTAGATAGATGATGGATAGATAAAGGAATCATATGCCTGGAAATAATACTTTAACCGATAGAAGTCGATGAGATCATTGGGTTAGAGACAGAAAAGAGAAAAAGAGAAGAAGATCCGAGACAGAGCTTTGAATACAGACATGAATACTACAGAGCAGATCATTGATATGATGAGATTATATGTGTTGGAGGAGAACCAAGACAAAGTAATATCATTAAAAGCCATTGAAAAGAAAGGGTCCAAAATAAGAATTTGGTCAATGTTTCAATTGCTTTAGAGAGGTCAGAAAGGATGAGGATTGAGAAAAGGCCATTGGCTCTGGCAATTAAGAGATATTTGGTAACTTTGGAGAGGACAGTTTCAGCTGAATAATGATGATGTCAGAAACCAGACTGCAGAGGGTTTACAAGTGAGTGAGCGGAGAAGAAATGGACCTTTTGCAAGGAATTTAGCTAAGGGATAGTAGTGTTTAGAGGGTTTTTTAAGTATAAAGGAAACTGAGGCAAGTAGATGGTGCAGTGGATAGAGCACCAGCCTTGGATTTAGGAAGACCTGAATTCAAATTTGGCCTCAGACACTTGACACTTACTAGCTATGTGACCCTGGGCAAGTTACTTCATCCCATTGCCTTGCAAAAAAAAAAAAGGGATAAGGGAAACTTAGGCAAGTTCATAAGAAGCAGGAGAGAAACCAATAAAAAGGGAAAGAATCAAGATTAGAGAAAGGGTAGGAATGATGGTGGGAGTAATCTGATAGAGAAAATAAAAGGAGGGGTTAGGATCAAGGAATACGTATAGAAGAACTGGCATTGACAAAAAGAAGGACCACTTTATCAGAAACCATAATAAAGGAGGAGATAGGAGGGTATAATCTCAGGGGGATGTGAGATGAAGACAAGAGAAGAAAGACCTCACAGTGATTTTTTTTTCAGTGATCAGTGGAGGTAAGGTCCTCACCTGAGAGAATGGGGTGTGGAAATACTGTGGGAAGCTTGAGAAGAGAAGAAAAGATTGGGAACAGCCATTGTGGTGTGTGGGATACAGAATCAATTAGGAAGGAGCAGAAGGATTGTCATGCTACAATGAGGGCCTAGTTTAAGATTAGATAACATAAATTTGTAGTGGATCTAGTCAGCACAGTTTTGTGACTTCCTCTATTTCCATTAGCAGCACAAGAGTAAGAGCAAAGGAGGTGGATAGTAGGGGTAATCCAGGGTTGGAGTTCAGTAAAGCGTGGGAGGACAAGAGAATGAGGGGCTCAAGAATAGAAGATTATATAAAGTTCATATGGCTTACAAGGTTCACAAGGTTGAGATTAAGAAAGGGAGAAAGTGTAGCCAGATGCTTGAGAAAATAGCGAAGGCTTAAGAGACTGGTGGTCGCAGTGAGTATGAAGAATGAGTTTTAAAAGATTATTATTAGATTAAGCATTTGGGAGTTCTTAAATGTAGGAGAAAATATCTGTAGGTGATGGCAAGATCAAATAGAAAAGTATCACTATGTATAGATGAAGTAAAGTAGAAGAATAGTTAATGTTAATTGAAGAGCTAGGAAGTTAGAGTATTTGGGGAAACATCAACATATATGAGTGTAGGAGATGGAGTGGAGAGGAACATGTAGAATCTGGCATTGAACTCATTGAGAATGAGGGGAAAATATCTTGGAAATAGGTAGATAATAGCCACTAGTCCAGATTGGATGATAAATTTGGATAGAGTGAAACTCAGATGAGGAGAGGTTGATGATTAATGGTGGTAGAAAAAGAATGTGGAAATGATAATAAGGGGTAAGGAGTATTCCCACTCCACTGGGAATAGTTAGAAAGGAGTGGGTTTTGCGACAAAGTGCAAGCAACTGGAAACGCAGTGAGATACAGTGTCTTCCAGGGAAAACCATGTCTTAATGAATTTCAAAAAGATGTAAGGACTCTGAGAGGAAAAGTCTAAAATGAAAATAAGTTTCTTAATTATTGTGTAGGAGTTCCAAAGAACACAGTAGAACAGGAGGGCAGATTTGTGACAGTACATTGGTGACATAGGGTTAATGTAGATAGAAAGAAGAGAAGATAAGGATTGGGAAAGTGATTTTATTCATTGGCAGTCAGGAGTTTGGTATCATGTGGAAGGGGAGAGGGCTGGAAATAGGCCAATCCCTGGGGAAGGAGTCCAGGTTTAGTATTAGTGGATGGAAGGAGCTCTGCTGATGAAGGCAGATGATTTGAAAGTCCAAGGTCTCTTTATGACCCTAGGCCTCAATATTTCACCAAAGACCTCAGCTTCCCTGGGGGCAGCAGTCTGAAGTTTTCTGTCCCAAGCATCTGGAAACTCTGCCTCTTCAGCTTAATCAGATCCTGAAAGTGTTGTGAACCAGAGGCATCTGGAAGCTCAGGCTCCTCGCAGGTAGCCTTGCTACGTACCAGGGTCACTTAGAAGCCCAATCTCACCACCAGGTCCTGTGTCCAGAAGCTGGTGGTAGTGACAGTCCTGTTAAACTTTGCCCTGATCACTTCATGTCTAGAACATCAGATTGTTATGGATGCCATATTTTTAAAAGGACAATAACAAGCTATAGCTTCTAATTTTAATGAATTCTTGCTCACTAGGTGCCAAGTTTGGTTGCTGTCCTACGCTGCTAAAAAGAGTTTTAAGTCCTGTCTCTACAGTTCAGTGCCTGGAGACAAAGCTCTGTTTGACCTGGCCTGGTCTCTGCTTTGAGAGCTTTTGATGCACAGAATTTAACTACAAGGTGGATTAGAACACTTTTGGAACCTGGCCTGGTTAATTGAGCACACCCTCAATTGCCCCTTGCTCAATATTACTTCAAAATTGTCTGTTTCTCTGCGCTGTGACAGGTGAACCTCCTGTTGGTAGCCCGTTGTTTGAACATGGTAAATACTTCTGATTTGCTTTTCCCTAGAGTTCCCTTTGCCATCAGACACTTTTGGGACATATTTTGTGTAGGTTTAAAATTCATGGAGGTAGCTAAATGCTTCATTACTGTCTCTTGGATTATCTTGGATTTCAATTCTCTATTAATCATTTTTGTTCTCTATTTCCTAACCTGAAGATCACAGGAGAATGTCTTGTTTTTCTGGGGAAAAGAAAATCTAGAGAGTATTATAAAAGAGATGATTGCTGGACATCTAGGAAAGGAAATGGGGATCACAATGAGTCAGCATGACTTGATGGAGCAAAAAGTAAGTGGCCATTTTGGGGGGATTTTTGTTTAGGCATAGGTTTGACTAGATAATCTCTGAGGCCACTTTCATCTCAGAAATTCTGTGATACTGAGAATTCACTGTCTGCTGGGTTAGGGTATAGAGAAGCAGGGGGAGGGAAAAGGCTAAAGGAAGGGTCCTGGGAGACACAAAAATGGACATAATGGACATAATGGACATAAAACAGAGTGGAATAGTGGGAAAAGCATTGGGTTTGGAGTCAGAGGACCTGAGTTTTAATTCTGCCTCTGTCATTTTATAGCTGTGGCTTTAGGAAGAATAATTTCACCTCTTTAGACCTTTATATGCTCATCCATAAAATGAGAGGCTTGGAATAGATGATCTCTAGGTCTCTTTCAGTTCTAAATCTGTGATCCTATTATTTCAGTAGGCAGATATTGCTCCCATGATTAAAGGAGATGTTCCATTGCAAGCACTGAAGATGATATGGCACTGATATGAAGGGACAGCACTGTTTACTGAGTCTTATTAGGTCACTAGGCCAGACCATTTATGGGGAAATGGGGAGAACCATGGCTCACAAAGCACTATAAATACACAATTGCCCTAGAATCCTCTTCTGGGTTCTGTCTTGTTCCTCTATCATCTATTTGCTGCAGACTGAAAATTCCTTTCCATGAATTGGTCTATTAGAATATGATAGCCCATTGCTCCTGAATTACTAAAATTTTTGAGGGTGACACCTTCAATCAATTCTATTTAATGAACATTTATTAAGCATCTACTATGACATACAGCACTGTGCTAGGTCCTAGAATTATAAAGATAACTATCACCCAGACTTGCTCTTCATCTAATGGGGGGAATGTCATGTATGTCAATAACTAGGAAGCATGGGAACCAAGGGAGTTGCATCATGATTTGTAGAACAAGCATTGGATTTTAAGTCAGAAAATTTAGGTTTGATTCCTAGCTGTTCTACTTGCTATTTGTAGGGCCTTAAGCAAATTTCTTGGGGCCTCATTTTCCTCATTGGTAGATGAAGGAAAAGTGGGTGAACAGATGATCCTTCCAATCCCTTCAGGTTCTAAATCCTATGGTTAAATGCAATGGAGGGAATAAAGGAGTATTCTATGACACATTTGAGGAGATGATCACTTTCAGGATTTAGGGCTTGGGCTGCAATGACATGAAAGGATTCGTAAAAGAGATGTCCCAGCACTGAACCCTTATAGCTCTTCTACAGCTTTCCATACTCAGCCCTTCAAAAAGCTCCCTGCTCACTGTCTTCAATTTTTTCCCCTAACATACCTATTGACAGGTAGAACTTTAGGTAGTTTAATGGCAGGAATTTGTGGAGCTGGCTGCAGCAAGGGAAATACCTAGGTATCTTAGTTACTAGGGGAGGAATATAAAATCAAAAGCTTATGAATTTTCAGGTTAACAACATAATTCAATGAGCATTTATGTGCCAGGTACTGTGTTAGGTGCTGGGGATACAAAAGTGAAAGAGAGGGTTCCTGCCCATAAGGAACTTATATTTTACTGAAGAAAAACAACATATTCACAGATAGGTAAATTAAAATGTACACATTCAATTTTATTTTACCTGGACTTGTGATTTCATCAATTTAGGGAAATCCTAGTAAAGAACCACCTTTATCAAGAGGTAAATTGGCAACTTCTCTGCAACTTTTCATCATAGAGTTTCCTGGTCACTGAGAGATGTTCAACTTGCCCAGCATCATAGTCAACATTTAGTCATAGTTTTCCTGACTCTAAGACCAGCTCCCTATCCACTTCAACAACTGGCCTTTCACACAATCAAAGCAAAGTCATTGTATTTAAGGGTAAAATATTAAAACCTGGGTGGATCAAGAAAGGGCTCTTGTAGTGGGTCACTCTAGAGCTGAGGCTACACAGGGTTGCATAGGTAGAGAAGTCCTTGAAAGCACTCAGGCAGAGCCAAAGAAAAGGTGTTAACAATCAAGAGGAAAAGATGTAAATTAACCAAATAATTGTGATTTTCATTTCTCCCCACACCCCCACTCCCAAACCACATTCTTCCATAGCAAGTCCCTCACATCCTGTCTCCTACCTAATGTTTGTACTGGTGTGTTGGCTAACTTCAATATTCATATAGGACAACAAAAACTCTCCTGTTGTGGCTATGAGACTTCATAGAGTTTTCTGCAATAACATGTGTGATGATCTTTAGCAATCACTGCAATTAGGGGGTTGCCAAACTGGAAGTATCACTTTGCAAAAGAAAAAAAATACCAGAAATTCAGAACCAACTACTCTCTGGAAGGAAAATGGTTGTAATTAACTCTACTTTAGATGGCAAGATATTTCTTCAAGTAATTCTAAACAGGTTCTGTTTCGTTTTTATGCCAATTCCAGTTTCCATCACATGCTCTAAGAGAGTCAGGTGGCACACCAGTGGCATCTCCCAGTGGAATCTCTGGTGTTTGCTGTTGACCTTTAGGACAAATAGCTAGGCTGGTTTGTATTAGGACATAGACCCCTTTACGATTGGACAGATGACTTTTCAAGTAGGTAACTTCTCAAGTTTCACTATGAGAACCAATTTTCTCAAGTGGAATTTAATTACTACCCTTAAATTAGCAAAACATTTACAGTGAGGACTTAATATCACCGTCACTTGTGAGGGTCACTGGATTTTTTGGATGAGCTGACTTCCACTGAATGACAGATTACCACCCAATGATCTAAACAAGGTTTACCTAACTATCACCTCTCAGCTTCTATGGCCAAAATGTATTTATCTTCTAGTTTATAAGGTAAAATATTGTTTCAGTGTTTAGATAGCACTCTTTGAGGTCTCTTTTACAAGGAGAGACTGATACATCAAGGTCAACTTTATGAGTACACCCACAAAGAGAAACAGAAAAATTGAGACAATTATATAGATATTTTTAAATGACCCTACAACAACCTTGCTTTGATATTATCTCAAATTGATATTACCTCTAAAAATTTCTAATATTTTAATGTGCCCTATTTTAACAAAGGGGAAAAATTAGCACAGGTGAGGAATAGCTGAGCAAATTATAGTATCTGAATGTAATAGAATATTATTGTACAGTAAGAGATGATAACAAGGATGGTTTGAAAGAAACCTAGGAAGACTTGTATAAACCAAGGCAGAATGAAATGAGAAAAACCAGGAGAACCATTCATACAACTATAACACTGTAAACAAAAAAAAAATATCTATCATTTATGTAGCACTTTAAGGTTTTCAAAGTGCCAGTATCTGAGGCAGAATTGGAACTCAGGTCTTCTTGTCTCCAAGTCCTATATTCTAGTCTAGCCACTGTGCCTCGAAAATAATCTTGAAAGACTTAAGAACTCTGATCAGTGCAATGGCCAACCGAAAGTCCAGAAGGGGGATGATGAAGTAAACTACCCACCTCCTTATTGAGAGGTGATAGGGTAAACATGGAAAACAAGACACACATTATTGGACACTACCAATGTGTGGATTTATTTTACTTGATTATGTTTATTTAGTAGAAGAGTTTTGTTTTGTTTTGTTTTTCAACTGAAGGTAGTGTGCAATAGCACTGTTACAAAATAAAGGTAAACAAAGAAGGAGGGTCATTGAAACATTTAAAAGAAAATAAAAAGAGAACAGAAGGAACTTCAGAATGGGATACAGACAAGGAGGATGGGTTTGAAATTGTTTTTACGTGTAACTGGGGAAAAACAAATACTAAAAAATTTTTATTATATATATCTTTAAAAAATAAAGCTGTATATAATACATATTTTCAGTTTCACATGTAATCCATTTTTCTGCTCTATTTTGTATGTAGAAACACTCAGGTTTTTGGTGTTTGTCAGGCAGAGAATTTAAAAGAAAGCAAATTTTAAAAGGGGGAAAATAAATGATGAAAGGGATGAATTCAAAGAAATTTGGGAAGACCTGTATGAACTATTGCTGAGTAAAGTCAAAAGAACCAGGAGAATGATTTATACAATGACTATAACATTGTAAAGAAAAACAACTTTAAAAGACTTAAGAACTATGACTAATTATGACTAACCATGGTTCCAGATGATGAAGCACGCTACACATCTCCTGACAGAGTAGTGCTGGCTTAGAGATGCAGAACGAAAAATACACTTTCTGACATGGCCAATTTGTGGATTTGTTTTGCTTCATCTTGCCTCTTTGTTAAAAGGGAGAGGTTTTTTGTGATTGGGGCAAATTGGGGTGCGGTGAGGGGTTAGTGATCGTGACAGGGGGAAGGAGGGAGGAAAAAAGGAAGGAAAGAAAGAAAGGAAGAAAGAAACAAAAAAAAAAGGAGGGAGGAAGAAAGAAAAACATTAAAGAACAGCACCCCATCTGGATTCTCCCTCTCAAATCTACTTATACTGGCAATCAGGTCCCCATAGGGCAGAAGACTATTTATTCCCTCAGAGCTCTAGGGGTAACCCTGAAATGTAGATTCTAATACTTTCATTCCTAAGTCCCAATCCAATGTGATCCTCCAATATCAATTAACCAGTTACATAATTAGCTTTTTTAATTTAAATTTTTAATTTTAATTATCAAGCATTTTTTCCTCCTCACCTTCCCTTAATGAGAAAAGAAAAAGAAAACGTGTAACAAATATGCAAGTCAAGAGAAAAAATATCTATATTGGCCAGGTCTAAAAATGAACATAGTGCTTACATTAGCACATAGACTTTTTGACTTGACTTACTCATTCTGCATCACCCCTCCATCAGCAAGTTGGCAGCATTCTTCATCATCAGTTCTGTGGAATTATAGTTTGCTACTACATTGATCAGCATTCTTACATCCTTCAAAATTGTCCATTTTTACGATGTTGCTATAGTATAAATTGCTCTCCTGGTTTCTGCTCACTTTGTTTGCATGAGTTCATGTAAGTCTTTTTCATCATTTCCTTAGAGCACAATGGTATTCCATTATATTCATATGTCATAATTTGCTCATCCCTTCCACAATGGATGGGTACCCCTTTAGTTTCCAATTATTTGTGACCACAAAAGAGCTACATTGAATTTTTTTTATAGATGGATCCTTTTCCTCTTTATTTGATATCTCTGGGCTATAGGTCTAGCAGTAGTATCACTGAGCATGCACAATTCAGTAACTTTTGGGGCATAGTTTCAAATTGCTTTCAGATTGGCTGTAACAATCCACAGCTTCACCAGCAGCGTATTAATACACCTGTTTTCCCATAGCTCCACCAACAGTTGTAATTTTCCTCACTGGCCATTTTTACTAAGCTTATGATGTGAAATAGAATTTCAACATTGTTTTAATGTGCATTTTTCTAATTGTTAGCAATTTGGAGAATTCCTTTTTTCTTTTTTTTTTTGTTGGGCAATACGGGTTAAGTGACTCCTCCAGGGTCACACAGCTAGTAAATGTTACATGTCTGAGGGCACATTTGAACTCAGGTCTTCCTGAATCCAGGGCCGGTGCTCTATCTACTGCACCACCTAGCTTCCCCTAGAATTCTTTTTCAATAAGCAACAGATAGCTTAGATTTCATCCTTTAAGAACTACCTGTTCATATACCTGACCACTTATCAATTGAAGAAAGGCTGTTTGTCTCATAAATTTGAATCAATTCCTTATATAGCTTAGAAATGAGACTTTTAGCAGAGAAATTTGCTGCAGACTTTTTCCCAGTTAGCTGTTTCCTTTGTAATCTTAACTGCATTTTATCTTCTGTGATCCTCTTTATCACTTATTTGATCATGAACTATTCTCATATTCATATATCCAAAAGGTAATTTCTTTTTTGCTCCTCTCATCTGTGTATGCTGTGCCCTTTTATGTGTAGCTTATATTCATTTGGAGCTTATCTTAGTGAGCTGTTGATCTAAACCCAATTTCTGCCAGACTGCTGTCAAGATTTTCCAGTATTGTTTCTCAAATGATGAATTCTTATCAAGGTATCTAGGTATTTAAGTTTGTTGAACACTAAGCTATTAGGCTCATTTGCATCTGTACATTGTATGCCTAATCTGTTCTACTGATTGGACTCAATTTTTTAACCTCTACCAAATTGTTTTGATGATTACTGCTTTGCAATATATTTTGAGGTCTGGTACTACTAGGCTCCCTTCTTTCACTTTTTTTTTCATTATTTCCCTTGAGATTCTTGATTTTTTTGTTCTTCCATATAAATTTAATTATTATTTTTCCTAGCTCTATAAAGTAATCCTTTGGTAATTTGATTGGTATGGAACTGAATAAATAACTGTCGTATTGTCATTTCTATTACATTGGCTCAGCCTACTCCAAGAGATTAGGATTCTTCCAATTATTTAACCCTGTTTTTATTTGTAGAGTGTTTTGCAATTATATTTATATAGATCCTGAATGTATCTTGATAGTTAAACCCCCAAGTATTTTATACATTCTGTGGTTGTTTCAAATGGAATTTTTTTTATCTCTTCTTCCCAAGTTCTGTTGGTAATAGACAGAAAATTCATGTGGTTTTATTTTATATCCTGAAATTTTGCTGAAGTTATTGTTTCAATTAATTTTAAGGTTTTCTAAGTACACCATTATATTGTCTAGAAAAAGTGATCATTTTGTTTCTTCTTTGTCTATGCTCACTCCTTCAATTTATTTTTTCTTGCCTTATTTCTACAGCTAGCATTTGTAGTATTACATTAAATAGTTGTAGTGACAGTGGACATCCTTGCTTTACCCTTGATCTTATTTGAAAGGCCTCTAGTTTACCCTCTCTCTAGATAATCTTGGCTCTTCATTTGGGGTATACACTTTTTTTTACCACATTAAGAATTATTATATAAGAATTATTATAATTGTTAAGAATAAATAATCTATTTATTCCTATATTTTATGGAGTTTTTTAATAGAAATTAGCATTGTATCTTATCAAAAGCTTTTTCTGTTTACTAATGTACTCATATATTTTTTGTTGTTCTTGTAAGTAATATGATTGATTATATTTATAGTTTTCCTAATATTGAACCAAACATGTATTTCTGGCATAAATCCAACCTAGTCATAGTGTATAATCCTTGTGATACATTGCTACAGCCCCTTTACTGATATTTCGTTTTAAATTTTTGCATCAGTATTCATTAGGGATACTACACTATACTTTTCTTTCTCTGTTTCAACTCTCCCTGGTTTAGATATATCATAGAAGGAATTTGCAAATAGTTTATCTAATGTTGTAATTGATTATTCTTTGAATATTCAATAGAATTTGCTGTAAATAAATCTGCTTGCAAGGTTTATTTCCTCACCCTACCCCCATCCTCTTTGGAAGTTTATTTACGATTTGTTCCATTTCTTTTTCCAAGATGAAGTTGTTTTAAGTTGTCTATGCCTTGTTCTGTTAATCTGAGTATTTTATATTTTTCTAAATGTTCATCCATTTCATTTAAGTTGTCAATACAACAATGGTGGCACATAGTTGGGCAAAATAGTTTCTACTAATATTTTTCATTTCTTCTTCACTTTCATAAATTCTTTTTCATTTTTGATACTAGTTATTTGGTTTTCCTTTTTAAAAAAAAACCAATGGTTTATCTGTTTTGTTGTTTGTTTTAATAAAAATCAGCTCCTGATTTTTATTCATTAGTTCAATGCTTTTTGCTTTTAATTTATTAATCTTCATTTCACTTTCTCTCTTCTCACTCTCTTCTTAATTCTTCATAATCTGTCTTCTGAACTTATCATTACACCAAAATATTCTCTCTAAAATTACCAAATCCAATGGCCTTTTCTCAGTCTTCATTCTGTTTGACCTCTCTGTGCACTTTAACACTGTTGATCACCCACTCCTTGATACTCTTCTTTCTCTAAGTTTTCAGGACATCTCACTCTTCTGGTTCTCTTTCTTCTCAATCTCCTTTGCTAGATCCTTATCCAGATCATGAGCTTTAATTGTCAGTGTCCCTTAAGGTTCTGTCCTAGGCTCTCTTCTCTTCTCCCTCTATACTTCTTCACTTGGTGATCTCATCAGCTCCCATGAATCATCTCTATGCTGATGATTCTCAAATCTACTCCTGACCTTCAATCTTGTATCTCCAATGGCTTTCAGACATCTCAAACAGGATGTATGATAGACATCTAAAACTACACATGTCCAGAACAGAACTCATTATCTCCCCCCACACATTACTGTAAAGGGCAACCCCATCCTCCCAATGTGCCTCTTTCTCAGACAGACCCACATCACTTTACACCTTGACTATTGAGATAGCCTGCTGGTGGTTCTGCCTGCTTCCTCATTTCAATCCGTTCTCCATTCAGCCACCAAAGTGATTTTCCCAAAGTACAGACCTGACCATGTCACTTCCCTACTCAAAAATATCCAGTGGCTGTGTACAACTTCCAGGATCAAGTATAAAATCTTCTGTTTGGTGTTCAAAGCACTTCATAATACACTTTACTCTCTGTCACACACTCTTCAATCCAACAACGCTGGCCTCCTGGCTGCTCCATGAAGAAGATACTCCATCTCTCAGCTCTGGGCATTTTCTCTGACTGTCCCCCATACCTGAAATACTCTCCCTTCTCAACTTTACCAACTGACTTCCCTGAATTCCTATAAGTCCCAACTAAAATCCTGTCTTTTACAGGAAGCCTTTCTAATCCCCTCTTAATTCCAGTGCCTTTCCTCTGTTAGTTATTTCCTATTTATCTTATATGCAGCTTGCTTTGTCTATATTTGTTTGCATGTTGTTTTTCCCATTAGATTGTAAGCTCCTTGAGTGAAGGGACTGTCTTTGCCTTGTTTTATATCTTCAGCATTTAACACAGTACCTGGCACACAATAGGCTCTTAGTAAATGTTCATTGATTGACTGAGCTTTGATTTTCATTCTGCCTCTGCTCTACTTGGCATGTCACAGTAATCCTCTTCACTTGAAGGCTGCTAGGAAAGAAAGTAAGAGATACAGAGGCTTGGTGAGCCTGCTTTTGGGCATGTGTAATAAAGAAGTCCCACCCCCTGCTTTGGAGCATGTGCAAGTATCTTCTGACTGTTTCTTGTTGGCAAACTGCATGGTGATGAAGAGTCTTTTAATTGAATACTGAGCTTCAACTGAGCCAAATTCTACTTGACATTGGTTTTACCAGATTGCAAGGACCTCTGTTCCATTGCAGCCTTCCCTCTTGCCTAGGTCAGAGTGGGTACACACACAGGTATCATTATAATAAGGAGGAGCCTTCTCAGCCATTTGCAAATAAAGTGTTTTTAGAAGCTGCATTAAAACACTTTCAAGCCTGCAAGGAGTCACTTTAGAGGACTGAAACAGTTACTAGAATATTTGCCTAGAGGCTAAATGGTTTGGGTTTTGGTTTTTTGCAGGGGTTTTTTGTTTGTTTTTTGGTTTTTTTTTTCAGCTTCCAAAGCTGCATCATTTTTAATTGGTTAATAACTTGGGTACTGACAAAATCTGGTTCAATACCACGAATTTGTAGAACATTTTCAAAGGTTGTTTTTTTTTCTTCTCTCATATTATTTAATCACTATAATAACAATGCAGCAGCAATTTTAATATAGTGTATTCCAAAGGAACACATGCTGGCTTTGGAATCAAAGACCTGGCTTTGAATTTCAGCTCTGCTACTGACTACCTGTTTGATCCTGAGCAAGTCTTCCCCTCTCTCGAATATCATGGAAAGCATGGGTATCTTGTGGGGTTTTTTCCTTCTTCTCCTTAAAACAGTTGCTTGTCTAGCAGAACTAACTTGCCTCAAGTTCACCATTTATCTTAGGAGCAGAGATGCTTATTCTTATTTCTATTATTTCCTGGGTGAGATAGAGTTTTAGAAAGAATTTTAAAAAAAAATAATTTGGCAAGGTTTTGTGAGCTAAAGGGAAATAATAGTGACTAATGCTTATTCTTTACAAAATGCAGAAGAAATGAAGAAATGATACCACATCTGGATGGCAGGACTGCTATAATATAAATCCTAAGAATATAAAGACTAATATCTGTAAAGTGCTTTGCAAACCTTAAAGTGCTACATAAATGTTTGTTATTATTATTACTACTACTATTCCTTTAGTCAAAGCTCCTAGATTTGAATAGACTAACTTGGAAATTGCAATTATTTGATCAGGGCAGACCTGAAATTCATCTTTTCATTGTATATAAAGAAAGAATGTGCTAAGTAAATTAATAGTTTATATAAGAATGTAAGAGTCAGCATGCCCATAGTAGATAGAAAGTTGGCCATGGAGTCAGGTAGATATGGATTTAAGCCCTGCCTCTGACACAAATCACTTTACCTCTTAATGTACCAACCAACTTTCTAAGATTATAGGTTGAAAAACAATTGCTGAAATGCACTGGGAGGTCTTTCCTATTTATACTAATGAAATCAAAGGTCTATGTATACAAAACCTTGCTGGAGGCACCTAAGTGCATACCCATATATATACACAGTAATTACAAATCATTCTTATCTGATGGTTAGACCTATTCTTACAGTAATCTTTACCTGGGAACTTTTCATTAGCCTAGTTCTAGTTATTCTATGTACTGGAAAGTACTGTCATTCAGAGTTTTCACAAATACCAGCTGATCTTTCCCTCAGTTTGTCTGAAATTATTAGATATTCACCGTGCTTTTTTTTTTACTTTTCAGGTTGTTCCTCCTATTGCATATGTTATTGTGATCATGAAATGTTCTTGCAGCAACTGAGCACCTCAGAAAATGTGCTGCCTAATAATTTATCAAGAAAAACAAGTCAAGCACATATAACATAGATAAGAAGACCTCAAAAAGATGGCTACATTTTTGAAAGTTATTCTGAAAGGAGAAGGGGAAGTAATGGTAATAATTATCTCTCTTAAAGACTTTTATTTTCCATTCTCAATAACCTCCAACTTTACCCTTAAAGAGTCATAACTGACACAAAAATGTGTTTTGGAAATCTTGGGACAGCCAGCATTCTGTCCAACCACCTGCCAATGACGTTGACCTTAACTTTATCTTGGCTCACTTTCCGGATGTTTTCCGAGGCCAGTCAGTGTTGACTCCATTCTCATGCTGTTATCACTTCATTCACCTTGCTCCCACAAATGCTAAGGAGATTAGGGCCTCTTCTTATTTACCCAGGTGGCTATTGAAATGCAAGTTTCTGTCTCAGAGGAATAGAATCTTCAAGTAATCTTTTTTTTTTTTGCCTTTTTTGCCTTTGGGGGGGGCGGTGAGGCAATCGGTGACTTGCCCAGGGTCACACAGCTAGTAAGTAAGTGTCAAGTGTCTGAGGTCACATTTGAACTCAGGACCTCTTAATTCCTGGACTGGTACTCTATCCACTGGGCCACCTAGCGGCCCCTTCAAGTAATTTTTGATAAGGTTTTTTTTTTCCCTCTCTACATTCAAATCCTTAGCTAGATTGTATTCATTAACAAGAAGTTGTATAATAAATTCTCACTGCTTATCAAACTTATCAAAATCACAGAGCACTCAGGCTTTCGGAGTCTACAATTCTTCTGTAAGCCAGCAAAATCTTCAGTAGAGGGCAGCTAGGTGGTGCAGTGGATAGAGCACTGACCCTGGAGTCAGAAGCACCTCAGTTCAAATCCAGTCTCAGACCAGATACTTGACATTTACTAGCTGTGTGACTCTGGGCAAGTCACTTAACCCCACTCGCCTTGCTAAAAAAAAAAATCTTCAGTAGAGATAATATTTAGCTGATTTTCATATATACTCTATATAAACACTTCTGCGGGTTGGAGGAGGAAGGGAATAAAAATCTCAAAAGCTCCTTGACTATTTAATAATATGATAAAAAATATAGTTTTATTGCTCCTCATATAAAGAAGTTTGAAGCCATCTCTGATTGGGATTGCTAAGTGGTTAGAACTTCCTGGAGTCCTAAGTTCAAATCTAGCCCCAGACACTTACTAGTTATATGACCCTAGTCAAGTCACTCATCCTCTGTCTGCCTTAGTTTCCTCAATTTGCTGTTCCAAATCCCATCATCCTAGTGCCAGGCCACGTTGATGACCTAGAAGCACCAGTAAACCTCAAGAAAGCATCAGAAACATGCATCAGAAGGGGAGAAATAAAAATTGAGTTTCTCTTGGCATTCTTGCCATTGTGATTCAGCCTGTGGCTCTTAATACAATAATTTTAAAAAGAAGACCTAAAATGAACAACTTCAGGCTAACTTTATTAGTCTAGTTACATTGATGGAATACAATCACAATCATACCCACATTAAAAATGATGTTGTTGTTTGTCTTTGTTCTCAGAGAGTACCAATGACAATGATGACCCTTCTTATTGACATAATGGAATATTAAGAGTATAAAATAAAGCAAACCAGGATCACTGCACTAGAGGTTCATGTCTTTTCCTATCCTCTTCAGTCTTCAAGTACTCCAAATACTCTTATTCACATTCTTATTCACTATTCACTATTCTCTGAGCTTTTACAATACTTGCCTTTTGCACCCATGGTAAAATGCAGTTTTAATTTCTGCTTAAAATCCTTGTGGAAAGAGACAAGTCCCTTCTCTAATGTAAAGCATTTTATTTCTGAAAAAAAAAGCCTGTTAGCCAAAATTAATAAGAGAAGACTTCCAGGTCACATGACTAACAAGATTGAAGACTATGCATTTTCTCCAATCCTCATGACCTCTCCAAACTATCCCAGAAAAGAATTATGCACAAGATATAAAATAAATTGTAACTGTTGTCACAAGTTAAGACACCACAAATCTTACTGAGGTAACAACCTGATGAATTAGCAGCAGAGAAGGCCAGTTTCTAATATACTCAGCATCCCCTCTCCCACTAGCCCCTATTCTCTGGTAGGGTAGTACAATGAAACTCACTGGCTTGTGCTCTGTGATCCACTCAGCAATTCCCTTGTTGCAGGCTGAGGGGTTGAGAGGTTGTGACCCCTCAAAGACCGGAGTACAGGACGGGTCGTCTGGAATGAATTCACAGACTCAAGCATTCTTTAATTCAAGGTGGCAAAGATTTATTGTTACACTTTTCAGCGGGCAAGGATTCTTAAAGGATCCTGCAACCTTAGAGAGGTACAATTAAAGTTTATATAGGATAAAATACAATAAAACATGTGCCAAATATGCTAACTAGGGGATTCAGGGTGGGATTAGGGAGTGGTTAAGGAGTGGTCAGTTCTTAAAAGAACATGCACTTCTTGTACCTACTGTGTAGGCATTTTACCCAGAGTTCATTAGGAAAAGCCCACAAGGGTGGCCATGTGGAAGTCTGGTTTTAGGCCTGCTACATCACTAATCAACCAGAGTTCAGGGTAACTGAGAGTTGTCCAGTCTGCCACCAATCAATATCTTGTTTGACAAGATAGATGTAGGGAGTATACATATGTCTTAAGTCTAGAATACAATTAATGAGGAGCCCAGGATGTAGATAATAAGGTAGGGTGGTAGGATAGTATAGTAGTGGGTAAGAATGTCTTTATGACCCAGTGCAAAGCCAGTTTAAACTAATAAATCCTTCAGGTGCTGTTTGGAACTGCACCAGGGAGAGAGATAAGGGTCTTGCTGGGGCCCACTCACATGTGATTGCTAAGCACAGGGTCCTTGGGCTGGGGAGAAACTGTCAGGGACAGTGTTTCTGAGGCTAGGGAGAAACTGGGGTCCAAGTACAAGCACCCAAACACAAGCACCCCGTCATCCTTGCTGCTGCTGCAGTCTCAGCAAGAACTCTCCTCTGCCCCTGGCTTCACTCCATCATTCTATGGCAACAAACAATAGAAATCAATGTGCCCACTCTCCCCCATAGAAACATACCCTTGTGGAGGACATGGAGGTACAGGAAGTCAGGAAGTTTCCTCTCCCTTGGATGACAGTTCCTACATTGCAACAGTACTAATCCAGAAAACTAAAAAAGAGAAATGAGGCAAGGTGCCAGTGAAAGGAATGCTGTCCCAGCGGTCCCCTGATCCATTGGGATGCCAGCTGGCATTCAGCTAAGACTAGTTCTGTCCCTTAATAAATCACTTGAGGCAAAGACTCAGGCGGGTTAAAAGTGAATTCCTAAGCTTAGGAGGAAACCCAAACATCTTTGAGGTCCAACCCTCAGGGAACTACTATGAAAAGGGAAGGAGTCAGAAAATGAACAATAAAGGAGTATAAGGACAAAAGACTGAAATTATCAAAAATTTCAGGAAGAAGAAAGTTCATTTTAAAACCTTAAGCATTAGCAAATAAGTCAACAGGGAAGATATTAATAACAGAAGGGAATATGGACTCCAGGACATCTAGTTAAGTTCAAATGTCTCTGAATAAATATTGCCCCAAAAAGGGGAAATGATTCAACATATGATGAGGCAGAGGATCCTGTGGTGTCCCAGGAGATCATGGAACTACAGCAGGATTTTCCTGAATGGTTTAAGAGGGAAATGGGAATTGTGAGAGCAGAATTTGTGGCCTACACAGCAGAAATAACCAGCAAAGTAGGAAAACTTGAATCCATAGCAATGACTCTCCAAAGGGAAGATAACTGACTGGGAATGCAAATACATAGAAGTAAAGTACAATATGAAAGAGAAGCAAGAAGTCATCATGCTAAAATAGCACATGATCTCTGTACCAGCCAAACATAATGATCTGAAATGCAGAATATATAGAGATAATTTAGTGATCATATGTCTCCCATAAGAACACAAGTAAAAAATCCTGACCACCATAATGTTATAAATAATATATCTGCCTAGACCTTGTAAACCCAGAAAACAAAGTACCAAGTGAAAGAATCCACAGACTGATGAATCAAAAAACTAAATGTCTAGAATGCACAGGAAGGGAAAAGAATTAATAAAAAGACTGAGAGAAAGAAATCCTTTTTAGTAAAAAGCACAAAAAACTAAAAATAAAACAAGGAAATAAAGGAGAATTTTACTTAACTAGTTAATGAGAGAAAAAAGGAAGGGACAAATTTGATAAATAGATAAAAGAAATAAAAATAACTAAAAAACAAGACTCTAAAATTAAGGAAAGGGGTCACCAAAAAAGGAGAGGCATAGGGCTTGAGGGCAAGGGGAAGAGAGATGGTTCATATATTTTCAGACTTTTTTTACATATTGATGTTTTTGTTATTTTTTTCTTTCTTACTCTTATTTTTTTATTTAAAAAATATTATTTGCTATTTGGATAATCCTCTAGAAAAGGAAAGTGGAGAAATTCTGTTGATATAAAAAAGTTATCAATAAAAACTTATATTAGAGAAGTAAAACTAATAAACCAACAATTGATAATTAAAACCTTCTCTAAGGAAGAAACCATTATTCATCTCAGTAACCCCCACAGTACATAGCTCAGTATCTTGCACATAGTGACACTCAAATTTTTTCTGAATTAATTAATGAGATATAAATCAAAATATTCAAGTTCAAATGAGATATAAAACAAGAAAACAAATAGGTTGGTATGTAGACAAGAACCTTCTAATTGTGAAAAAGACAGTCCCAGGTTTTTATGCAGGCTGTCATAATTACATTATATAATTTATTCATTCATTCATCCATAAATCATTTATTAGGTGCTTATTTTTCAGGTGATAAGGAAGAAAAAGGCAGGAACAGGGAACCATAGGGGAAAAAAACTTCTTTTTCTGTTCTCCCCTCAATTAACCAATTAATCAATCAGAAAGTATTTACTAAATGTATAAAGGGTGTTGTAGTACCAACCTGACTTGGGCCAGTCTGATGTGATGGTTCATATTTGGGATTGGAATGAAATTAAACACTCAAAGACCATCTAAAAGTTGACAAAAGATCTACTTAGCTATAGCATGGAAAGAAAGGACATTCAGCAAGAATACAGCACTGATTCTGTCCAGTTGAGCTGCCCTACCTCTTTGTTGGTATAGGTGGCTCCTGACTCCTCCTGTGCTGGCCTTTTATACAAGGGCCACTAAGAAGCAATGCCAATAGCATTAGCCTTAATCCCTGGGCCAGTTAAGGCCTCAAAGGCTGTTTGAATACCTTTTAAGGAAAAATTACCTGAGCTCAGGTAGGATAGCGCTTTGGTATATTGCTCCTAACACAGAGGGTACAAAAAAAAAAAGGGAAAAATCCTTGCCTTCAAGGAACTTACAATCTGGCCAAAGGAATCAACATATGTGTGTGAGGTAAATAGAGAGATATCTACATATGTTTTTTAAATATATTTACAATATATTTTGCATATAAATGTATATGTTTGTATACACATATTTTGTTTACATGCATATATTTATAATTCTATGTTCATATCCCCACATGTACACATGTACATTATACATGTATATGCATATATATATGCAAAATTGATACAAGATAATTTTGAGGGGAAGACATTTAGCCATTGGGAGTGGGTAGGTCAAAAAAACTTCATACTGAGGGTAGTCCTCAAGCTGAGTCTAGGGAAAATACCAAGAGGTCTACTGGGTGGAGGGGAGAGGGAGTGGATTCCTAGTATTGGGGACAGCTGGCACAAAGGCAAGGAGACTGGAGATAGAAGGCCCTGTGTGGGGGGCAATAACAAATAAGGTTTGGCTAGACCTTACAGTGCTTGTAAGGGAGTAATACGAACTAAGGTTGGAAAGGTAGGCTTAAGCCAAGTGGCAAAGGGCTCTAAATTCCAGAGAAGTTTATATTTAATTTCAGAAGTAATAGGAAGCCAAAAGAGTTTATCTATTAGGGGAATGTGATGGTTAGATCTGTGTTTTAGGAAAATCACTTTGTCAGCTATGATGGATGGATTGGGGGGAGGGAAAAGGGGGAAGAGGCAAGTCGGAGAAACCAGTCAGCAAGCTACTGAAATTGTCTACTCGAGAAGGCATGAAGACCTGAATGGCAGTAGCTGTGTGATGGAAAGGAAGCAGATGCAGAAGATATTTTGGAGGCATAAACAATAATAATTCCCAAATGGCTTAATATACGGAGTGAGTGAGGAAGGAGTCAAAGTTTCAAGGTTGCTAAATTGAGTACCCGGAAGTATGTTGACAGAAATAAAATAGAGAAAATTGGGGGGCGAGTTGGGGGGGGAACAATGACAAGGAGATGATGAATTCTGTTTTGGAAATGTCAACCTTGGGATGCCTATGGAACATCTAATTTAAAATGTCTGATAAGCAATTTATGATGCAGGACCAGGACTCAGGAAAGAGACTATAGTTAAATGTATAGATCTGAGAGTCATAAACATAGAGGTGATAATTAAATTTATGTGAGCTGATGAGGTTAGTTTAAAAAAAAAAGAGTGTATAGAGAGAGAACAGGGCCTAGGACAGATCCCTGGGACACACTCCCAGTTAGAGAGCATAACACGGATGAAGATTCAGCAAAGGATACTAATAAAGAGTGATCAGATGGAGAACAGTGTCACAAAAACCACAGAGGAGAGGGTGGTGAACAGTGTCAAATGCTGCAGAGGCCAAGGAGGATGAAGATTGAGAAAAGGCCATTGGATTTGGCAATGAAGAGATTACTGCTAAATTAAGAAAGAACCGTTTCAGTTGAGCGATGAGGAGGGAAGCTAGATTGCAAGGGCTGAGAAGTAAGTGGAAGGAGACAAGGGAGTGGGAAAAGGAACACACACAGCTTTTTCCAGGAGTTCAGCAAATAAAGGAAAGGCAAAAATGAGATAACTTGTGTAAATTATGTTGCAAACCTGAAAGCACCATATAAAAGTTATTATTGATGTTGTTGTTAGAGAGACCTATGGAGCCTGGCAAGGTTTGTTTTTTGTCTTTTTTAAGTATGAGGAGAGAGACTGAAGGTTAGGGAGAAAAGGAAATGATTATGGGAGCAATCTGTAGAAGAAGATGGTAGGGGATGCAATCAGGAGTACATAAAGTTGCACCAAGGGTTAGCCTTGTTGAAGAAAACAGACACCTCTTTATCACAGCTAGAATAAAGAAGGAGAAAATAGAGAATCATGTCAAAGGATTGTGAGATGAAAAGGGAAGAAATCAAGGTTAATGGCAAACATTCTTATTTTCTGAGAAAAGTATAAAGCAGTTGTGAGGATGGGAGGAGGGAGTAGTGTGGGAGACATAAGGACTAGACAGTGTCTTCCTCATGCTAGCTAAGACAGAATGAGAGAAAGGTTTAGAAAACAAACAAAAAAATTGCCATTTGTGTACCTAGAGTCAGGAAGACCTGAGTTCAAATCTCACCTCAAATATCTACTAGTTGCTTGACCCTGGGCAAGGTCACTTAACCTCTAACTCAGTTTCCTCATTTATAAAATGGGGATAACAATAGCATCTACCTCCCAGAGTTGTTGTGAGGATCAAATGAGATATTTATAAAGCTCTTTGTAAAACTTAAGGTGCTATATAAATGCTAAGTATTATTAAATTAACAATTAAGTCTCTCAAGAAAAGGAAGAAATCAAGGGATTTTGACTTTAAACTGGCCTAAAGTCCTAAAGTCATGAATACACCCAAGACAAAAGCTCAAGGAATGCTGAAAGAAGTAGAGTCACAAAATTTAGAGCTACGGAGAATCAATCATCACCAGGTCCACTAGTCCCATTTTATGGGTGAAGAAAATTAATGACTTGACCAAAGTTACCCACCTGCTTAGTGGTAGAAGAGGATTACAACCCAGAGAGTCAGTATAATATAGCAGAAAGAGATGGATGTGTAATCAGAAGACCTAGTTTCAAATCCTAGCCCTGATACCTACTGTGTCTCTTAAAATTCAGTTTCCTATAAAATTACAGTGAGGTGTGGGGGGGGAACCTAGATTACTTCTAAGTACTCTTTCAACTCTAAAACTATGGTCTGACTAAATTTAGCACTTTTTTCACTATATTTTTTTTGCAAAGAAACCGATTTATCCAAATCATACCAAAACTGAAATCAAAGAAAGTATACATAGGAGAATATATACTAGACAATAAAGAATAAAGGAGCTTTCCCACTGGGAGCAAGATAACTCAGCTCAACCAAGAGAGGAAGTCCTGGATCTTACCAAAGAGGAAATTCCCCGTAGTCTCTAGTATAGCAAGCTGGGAATACTGACGTGGTAGAGACTTCCAGTTCCCCTCATATCTACCTACCCAGAGTTTCCTTCAGCCTCTTGAAGTAGGGTTGGCCTCTTCTATCTTCTCTCTTGAAGCTGGAAGATAGAACCATCTAAAACGACTCAACTCTCAAAGAAGACTTGAAGCTTAAAAAATCCCAAATGGAACTGCTGTTTCAGTAATCCTGAAGGGAGATTTGAAGGGGACTGGTGAAGGGGAGAACTCTCTTGCTTCTCACCAACTCCATCCTGCCCTTCACACAGGGCAGGGCCTTCATCTTCACCTGTTCAGCTTAAACCTTGGGATAAAACCAAAGCTTTTTGGCATTTATTGATAGTAATTAGCACTTCAGATGGGTATGGAATAAATTCAATTCAACATGCATCTATTATACACCTACTATGTGCAGGGTAATCATGCCAGGCACTAAGGGAATACAAAGATAAAAAAGATATACTGTAATATAATATAGCCAGGTTCCTCTCAACACAACCCTGAGAGTTGCACCCAGGTTCAAGGCATGCTTCGACTTAGCATTTGATCAAAATCACAACTATGAGATCCAATCTCATACTTTTCTTTATCAGACCAAACCAGAAGACACATTAATTCAAAGCAAAAAATATTTAATTAAACTGAACAGTGAACTAAAAACAAAACAAAATGAACCACAACCAAAAAAAAGATGCATTCTTTCCTATTCACCCAGCAGTACACTTTCCCACACATGACCATGCCACTGGTGGGAGAAAGAATATGTTGTGGGAGAGGTAACCTACATAGTTCAAATATTTTTTGTAAATAGTATTTTATTTTTTCCAATTACATGTAAAGATGGATTTCAAAATCCATTTTTTGTAATATTTTGAGTTCCAAATTTTTCTCCCTCCCTCCCTCCCTTCCCTTCTTCCCCAAGACAGCAAGCAATCTGATATAGGTTATACATATGCAATCACGATAAATATATCTCCACATTAGTCACATTGTGAACAAAGAGTCAGAGCAAAAGGGGAAAACCACCAATAAAAAACCAACATCAACAAAGTGAAAATAGCATGCTTTGATCTGCATTCGGACTCCATGGTTCTTTCTCTGGATATGAATATCATTTTCCATCATGAGTCTTTTGGAATTCTTGGATCATTGTATTGCTGAAAATAGCTAAGTCAATAATAGTTGACCATTGCACAATTTTGCTGTTAGTGTACAATGTTCTCCTGGTTTTGCTCACTTCGCTCAGCATCAATTCAGTAAGTCTTCCCAGGTTTTTCTGATATCTGCCTGCTCATCATTTCTTAAAGCACAATAGTATTCCATTATATTCATATACCACAACTTACTCGGCCATTCCCCAATTGATGGGAATTCCCTCAATTTCCAATTCTTTGCCACCACAGAAAGAGCGGCTATAAATATCTTTGTACATGTAGGTCCTTTTCTTTATGATCTCTTTGGGATACAGACCTAATAGCGGTATTGCTGGATCAAAGGGTATGCACAGTTTTATAGCCTTTTGTGCATAGTTCCAAATTGCTCTCCAGAATGACTGGATCAGTTCACAACTCCACCAATAATGAATTAGTGTGCCAATTTTCCCATATCTTCTCCAACGTTTATCATTTTCCTTTTTTGTCATATTAGCCAATCTGATAGGTGTGAGGAAGTACCTCAGAGCTGTTTTAATCTGCATTTCTCTAATCAATTGTTATTTAGAGCATTTGTCATATGACTATAGTTTTAATTTCTTTATCTGAAAACTTCCTGTTCATATCCTTCGATCATTTTATCAACTGGAGAATGACTCAATTCTCTACATATTTGAGAAATAAGGCCTTTATGAGAAACACTGGACCTAAAAATTGTTTCCCATCTTTCCTCTTTCCTTCTCTCTTGGTTACATTGGTTTTGATAGCTCAAATAATTTATAATCCTAGAGTTGCATCCCAAGCAGAATACCCTTCTACCTCTGAAGCCACCACTTGTTGCTTTCTTGAAGAACTGCACGTGTCATCTAATATCCCACTGGATTCTGAGCTGCTGATGTCTGAGCTGCTGATGCTTACTAAAGCATCTTGGCTACATTCTCCACTCTGCTGCCATCTATCTGCAGTTTCTCCAGAGGAGAGTGCTCACAGCTATAAAATAGCCTTCGGGCTTTTAAGTCCTTTTATGAGTATCACTGGTAGCCTCTGGGATATTTTAGCTCTTTTGTGAATTAAATCTACAACTACATTCAACCGAGTCTCTTAGTTAAAATCTATCTTCTGAATTGCTTTCAACATTCCCTTTCAAAACCTCCCCCAGGCCTCCTGCTATTAAGGCTGAAGTGAATTAAAGTTATTTCACCTTGCATTATGCCCCAGGCAGTCAACACTGGAGTCATGCAGATTAACTAGGAGGTTCACTTAGCAAGACTGTAAGGAGCAGTGGGCAGAAATGGCAACCTTGGTACTTACTTCTTTTAATTTTATACTTGCATCATTGCTTTTCCTATATAAAATTAAGCATGATGAGGGCAAGGAATGAAAGGTGTTATATTACCTGAGGGATGGAGGAAGAGGCAATTGCCAGGAGCTGAGGGTGAACAGGTGGGAAAAGTCCAGTGGATTTGGGGTGGAGATGACATGATTCAGCACAATAACCTGCTCTAGACATCAAGATAGTGACATTTGAGGCTATTCAGAGGCCAAAACCTAGAAATCTACAAAGGTCCAAGTAATTTAGACTGCAGGACGTGGTCTACATCTGAACACCGCAGATCCAGATCCAGAGCAGGTCCATGCAGGGCAAAATCAGGAATCATGAGAGACTGACAACTGACAGTTTTCCAGAAATTCCTAAAAAGTCACAGTATCAATGAATATGTCTGGCTGGCTGGCACTGGTGCTCCTAGGAGCACATTAGTGACACAGTTTTGAGACCACTGTGAGATTAACTTCTTCCCTTAACTGTACTGACTCTTAACTTTATACTTCCTTTGGTGAGAAGGGAGCCCTGGCTTGGGCCATAGATGCATGGTGGTATAATTGTACTTGCTCTAGGCAAAGCTTCTGGCAGTTCAGAGAGTGGAGAGTAACTATTCTCTTTCCTTTTCTTTTCCTTTGCTTCCCCAGTTTTTGTTGTTGTTTTTTTTTTAAGCAAGGCGATTGGGGTTAAGTGACTTGCCCAGGGTCACACAACTAGTAAGTGTCAAGTGTTTGGTCTGAGGTCAGATTTGAACTCAGGTCCACCTGACTTCAGGGCTGGTGCTTTATCCACTGTGCCACCTAGCTGCCCCCTGCTTTCCCTTTTCCTTTCCTTTCTCTTTCCTTTTCCCTTTCCCTTCCCTTCCCTTCCCTTTCCCCCTTCTCTTTCCTTTTCTTTCCTTTTATTCCTTTCCTTTTCCTTTCCTTCTCTTTTCTTTCCTTCTCTTCTTCCTTTTCCTTCCTTTCCCTTTCCTTTCCTTTTACTTTTTCTTTGTTTCTTCTTTTCTTGCTCTTTCTTTCCCCTCAACTTTGCAAAACCAGCCAACAAAACCTTAATACAGCTGGGAAGAAAGAGAAATGAATGATACCCAGGGCCGAGAAATTCACAATTACCTCTTCTGGCTTCTAGGGGTTTTGTCTCATGGGGTCTGAGAAAAGTGGGCCCTGCCAGTTACCTCAGCTAACACCTAGGATACACAGGGTTGCAAGGGTACTTATTCCTATTGAGCAGGTCCATAAGATTCCCAAAGTCACCAGAATAATTTTGGGGACCTGAAATACCTGGGAGCTGGGAAGTTTAAACTTAAAGGTCTGGAACGAGTTAGGTTGATCACTGGGGAATACTGAGAGAGTTGGTAAGAAATGAGACTGAGGGTGGAAAGGGACTAAATTTGTCCATGAAACCAGATGGGCTGGTCTTCTAGCAGACCCTACTTTGGAAGTGTAACTGGATGAGTAACGAATGACAGGGTGATTAGTGTATGGCATTTACGCAAAGTCATACCATCCTTTGGTAGTGCTTGGGGCACAGGTAGTGGGAATGGGCCAGGTATGATTCCTTAAGTTGCATAGCCCTCCCCATTTTAAGTGTTGTGCTATTGATGGAAAGGCACGGAGACCTACCAATGGATTAATGAGCATTCATTAAGCACCCATTACATATCAGGCACTATGTTAGGTACTGAAGGATACACGTTTTTGTTACAAGGGAAGTCTTATTATTTTGTTACAAGGGTAGGGGAAGGTAAGGAGCATATTCAGAAATATATGTGATGCAAAATGAGATATAAAAACAAAAGGCATCAATTTTTAAATAAATAAAAATAATGAAAGATGGAAAGAAGGAGGAAGGGAGGGAAGGAGAAAGAAATCTCTGAGTTCCTAGAGAGCCCTTGTATATCATTTAGGAGGGGTTGTTCCCTCCCCTTCCCCAGCAACAAAGCATAGTAGAAAGAGGGCTAGATTTGGGGCCAGTTCACCTGGGTTCAAATCCAATTTCTATTACTTACCACTCGTGTGGTTTTGGACAAGTCACAACCTATTTGAGCTTCAGTTTCTTGACCTATAAAATTTGAAGACTGGACTATTCAAAGGCAGTATTATTGTATCTCTGAATGAATGAATAAATGAATAAGCATTTAGTGAGCACGTACTATATGCTGGGTACTGTACTAGGTGATAGGGATACAAGTACAAGAATGAAATAGACTCTGTCCTCAAAAAGTTTACTTACATTCCAAGAGGGGGAATACAATCTATGTAGGGGAGTAGGGTATAAGGGAATCACATTATTGCCCTTCCAAGGCAAAAGATCACTAGAAGGCCATCCTTCCTGGAACTATCCTTGAAGGAACAACCAGGTGACATATCACACTCGTCAGCCAATTTAGCACCCTCCTTTGGCGACATTCAGGTTCTAGGTGAGTGCTTGGTGTTGGGCTCCTGGGAGCAGCATCTGACTAAGGCTCACAAACGAAGTACAGAGACATCACACTGAGGGAGTTTAGACAGGAAGATTCATTCCCAATTGGGCAAGTAACGATAGGCTTCAGGGAGGGAATGGTATTTCCAATGGTCCTTGAAGAGTGGGAAGAATTTTAAACCAAAAGGGCTGATTCCCCAGACGATGGCTGTGGGGACTTAGATGGAAACAAGGCTGGTGGCCTAGGCAGATGCTACTATCTCCAGGCCTCTTGGGTTGTCTCCATTCAATTCTTAGGGGAGGAGGCAGTCAAGATGGTAGTAGTATTTTGACTTGCCTATCACATGACACCTCTTATCTTAGGGCTGGTCTAGATATTTGGGGTTCACTCATTTGAGGTACAAAAACTGTGACTGTAGGTGGGGTTGGTTTCTGGGTAGCTGTGCCAGTGAATGCTCATGCTATAGGAACCAAACTCAATCAGTCAGTCGATAAGCATTTATTAAGCACCTACTGTGTTCCAGGCACTATAATAAGTGCTAGGGACACAATAATAGGTAAAAGACAATCCTTGCCCTCAAGGAGCCCACAATTAGTGGGGGAGATAGCAAGCAAATAGATATGTACAAACAAGCTATATACAGCATAAAAAAGAAATAATGAGCATAAGGAAGGCACTAGTATTAAGAGGATTTGGGACAGATTTCCGGTAGAAGATTTTAGTCCGGATATTAGATTGAGATTTTAGTTGGGACTTGAAGGAAACCAGGGAAGTTAGGAGGCAGAAATTCAGAGTGAGTATATTCTTCTCATGGGGGTCATCCAGAAAAAAATGACCAGCACTAAGAGACAGAGTATCTTCTTCATGGAACAGCCAGAAGGCCAATGTCACTGGATCAAAGAGTACTTAAAGGGAGCTAAGGTGTAAAAAACTGGAAAAGTAGGGAAGGGCTATGTCATGAAGGGCTTCAAATACCAGAGAGAGGATTTTATATTTGATTCTAGGAGTGATAGGGAGCAAATGGAGTTTATTGAGTAGGAAAGTGAAATGGTCAGATCTGAACTTGAGGAAAATTACTTTGGTGGCTGAATGGGGGATGGATTGGAGCAGGAAGAGACTTGAGGCAGGCAGACCCACCAAGAGGCTACTGCAGTAATCAAGGCACAAGATAATGAGAGCAGAGTGATGGCAGCGTCTGAGGAGAGAAGAGGGCATATCCCAGAGATGATGTAAAGGGGAAATTGACACGTCTTGATAACAGATTGGATGTGGAAGGTGAGAGAGGAGTTAAGGATGACACCTAGATTTTGAACCTAGGGAACTGGAAGAATGGTGGTGCCCTTTACAGTAATGGGGAAGTCTGAGAAGCAGAATAGGGAAGGTTTAGGGGGAAATATAATGAGTTCAGTTTTGGTCATGTTGAGTTTAAGATGCCTACCAAATATTCATTTTAAGATATCTGAAAAGCAGTTGGAGATAAAACACTGGAGGTCAGCAGAGAGGCTAGGGATAGGTTAGGTAGGACAGGTAGATTTGAGAATCATCAGTATAGAGTTGACAATTAAATCCATGGGAGCCAATGAGATCACCAAGTGAAGTAGTACAGAGGGAGAGGATAAGAGGACCCAGGGCAGAGCCCTATGGAACACTTACAGTTAGTGAGGATCCATCAAAGGAAACTGAGTCTTGCATCTATTCTCTACTCTCTCTGGATCTCTCAGTCTGTCTTAGGGTGGATATATTGGCTTCTTTTTGGGGTCCTTGTACAGAGGTCTAAGTCCAATCCAAGTAACCTGAGCCAATCCAATCATCCTTATCTTCAACAAGAGAAAAATAGATCAGACAAAAATCAGGTCTAGAAGATCTTTTCATCATGAAATGTTAACCTTCACTCTTCATAGGAAAATGTAATCAAAGTCCCTTAGGTTCCTACAACCTCACCAAGTGGATTGGCTCCTTGGATCAATCTTCTACATGTGAGATATATGATTCTATAGGTTCTCCATAGATAAGGTTTGAGAGTGGTTGAACTAATTATGGGATATTCCAAGATTCATAGAAGTAGAGCCAGACAGGATCTTAGAAGTAATCTAGTCTACCCCCCACATTTTACATATGAGAAAACTGAAGTGTAAGGTGTTTAAGACTTGTCCAAGATCACGGGTATTGTCAAAAGTTGGATTCAAATTCAGGTCCTCTGACTCCAGAGCGCTTTCCATTCTACCAACAACTTTTTTTTTCTAAGAAGTCAGGACTCCAGATGGATTCAGAAGGGAACATGGTGAAATGTATTTTTTGTTGATTTGCTTAATTCTACTTTGTTAAAATGTTTAGGATTAATGTGTGATTTTTTTCTTTGTTTTTTGTACTTTTTTGCCTTTGTTAATAATTATAATTTTGTAGAAATCTTTGTAAAAAAAGCCTCCACATGAGGAAGTATTGAGTCCAGGAAAGTACATCCTACTAGCAACTAGGCGGCAAAATCAGCTGCTGACGCCTCTGGTTTCTCACTTGCTTCAGATTTCTTTATTTTCTGTAGCATATGAAAGAAACTATTCAACCTTTGAAAATATTCATATTATACAAGTAAACTAATGTATGAAAGGGCAGAGAAGCTTATCTTAATCTAGATAAAACTCTACTTTTCATGTTGGTGAATATGATTGAAATGAAACATTGGAATAAGCAGAAACGACCAACAATAATAGTTCAGAAACTGAAATGTATTATATGGAGTTCCACTGGGAATAGTTGTATTTACTGAACTGTGTGGGTTTGGAGGATTTTTGTGAAGAGGGAGGCAGCTAGGTGGCACAATAGATGAAGCACTTGGCCTGGAGTCAAAAAGACCTAAATTAAAATCCAGCCTCAGGCACTTACTAGCTTTGTGACCCCACTGGGCAGGTCACTTAACTTCTGTTTACCTCATTTCTTCAACCATAAAATAGGGATGATAATAAGATAAGGATAAAATGAGATATTTATAAAACTCTTAGTACAGTGCCTGGTACATAGTAGGTACTATAAAAATATTAGTTATTATTATTATTTATTAGGTCTACCTCCTGTTTATTTCCTTCTCATGTTTTCTGTATCTGCTTGATATCAAGGCAGACATTATATCCCATAAAACATCAAAAAAAATTTGTAACAATGTTGATTATGGATTTTTAATGAAATAAAGGACTTTCATGCCTTCCTGATGAAAAGACCAGTGTTACACAGAAACTTTGAAGATCCAACACAGGAATTAAGAGAAACATGAAAAGGTAAACACAAACAAGCAATCATAGAGGACTAAACAAGGATAAACTGCTTATATCCTAAAATGGGGAGACAATACATGTGTCCCCTCTGAATCCTATCAGGGGTCCTAGAAGTAGTCTAATTAGAAGGAGGGCCTGGGAGTGGTTCGATTGTCTGTGATCTTAAAAGAAAAATGGAAGAGAGGAGGAACACACGAGTGGAGGAAGGGAAAGGAAGGTAAATTAGTTCACATATCTATATACACAAGGAGGAAGGAGGAGGTGATGACTGATTCACTCTCATCTGAACTGGTCAAAGGAGGGAACAGAATACATTCACACACAGCTGGATACAGAAATAGATTTCACTTATCAGGGAAATTTGAGGGAAAGTGGAAAAGGGAGAAGGAGGAATTAGAGGGAAGGTAGATAAAAGGAGGGATTAATCCTAAGTAAAACAAACTAAGAATGTACAAAAATATTCATGCCTTCTTTTGACATGGCAAAGAACAGAAGTCTGAGAGGGTGCCTATCAGCTGAAAAATGGTTAAACAAGGTCTATAACTTGAATAACTTATAAACTTATATAACACATAAAGGTGATAGAATACTATTGTGATACGATGAAGGAAATGATTTCAGAGAACCCTGAAAAAACATGTATGAGCTGATACAGAATGAAGTGAAAAAAGAATAATTTATTTTAAAAAAAGAGAGAGTAAGAAAAGGAAGCAATTTGTACAATGACAACAATTTTGTAAAGACAAATAACTTTGGGAACTCTAATCAATAAAACAGCCAAACACAATTTCAAAGGACTAATGATCAAACATATTACCCACCTCCTGATAGAAAAGTGAAAGAAATAGAAAGAGTACAGAATGAGACATTTGTGTATGTATATACATATATGTCTCTGTGCATATATACATATATACATATACATGTCTCTGTGCGTGTATGTATGCAGTCTTTTTTTCTTTTGGATATGGCCAATGTAGAAATTTATTTTGCTTGACTATACATGTCTGTAAAGGAGTTTTGTCCTCTTTTCATTCTCAATGGAGAGAAGAAAGGTTTTTACTGATTTTTAAAAACCCAAAATTTAAATTAAAAATAACAATATTAATAGCTTCATCTGTTCTCATTTTTACCATTTTTCCATAAATAGCAAAAATTAAGAGATTCTAGATGCTAGAGTTTGCTTAAAACTCCATTGTTAACAAAATCAGAAAAATATTTAATAAAGCTTTAATTATGGCCTGAATAAACATTCTTAAAACTTAATACATAAAACATGATAATTTGAAGACCAAGTTATATATAACATATTTCATGTTCCTAAGTTAAAAATGTAAATGTGCCCCACAATTTAAGTATTGCTTGTATATTGGCTATCCCCTAATTTTCCATTTTTCACTTTCATCCCACAAATTAGCTTTTTGAAAAATCCATTGCTTCAAAATTAACAAAAAATTTACATCTCTGTCATTATGTTGAGAATAATTGTGTTAATGCAAGGACAAACTAGAAATTTTATAATCATCAACAGATTTCAGTCTGGACATACAAAGAGTAGCAATCTATAAAATAATGACTGATTTTTCATGTGTGAAATGAGTATTTACTTCATAGTAATTTCTCAATAGGCTATATTGTCAACTCCCAATGATTATTCTAGAAGAGTTGATGGGTTTTGCCAGTGATTCGATATATAAGCAGAGCTCTGGGAAATTTTAACTCTAACCCTCTACCCTCAACCGTAGCTGTAAGCTTTCATTATCAAACCCAACAGAGTTTCGAAAATGATGCTACAAGGTTTCCAAAGACTAAAAGTGCACCAACTGTGATATTTCTACTCGAGAAATTATAAGAGACCAGGGAAATAATTTATACAGTAAGAACTTTGTAAAGGCAAACATTGAAAGACTCGCTGATCAATACAATTAACATCCATGACACCAGAGGACAGATGAGTCATGCTACCCACCCTGGGACTGCAGGGGGATAGATGGACCCAAGGTGCAGAATGTGGCTAGTAGGAGTGATGATTACCTAGTACAAAGCAAGTGTAAATGAGGTGTATATTGATGCAAAATAAGCACTTTAGAAATGACAACTACATGGATTTGTTTTGCTTGACTGTTTATGTTATCAAAAAATGAATAAATTTAATAAAAGAGCTTCTAAGGTGTTGTTTTAGAATAAGAGGAAGAAGAAGAGGAAGAAGATGAAAGACTCCAGAGCTATTGAGCCATTTTTGCTGCCCACCCATTGTCCCTTTGATGCAAAGATACCACAACATCTGACTGCCAGAGTTCTGCAATATCTCTGGTTCAAGCGTGCCAGAAAGAATAGGGAAGGACTCAGATGGCAGTGTCAACACTCCCTTCAGTATAGAACCCACTGCATGAGATTCTCCCCAGGGTCAGAAAAGACAGGGAAACACAAATCCAGACATATATGAAAGTCACTCAGGAACTCACATCTGGATCTTTAGCTCTTTCTGACAACACAGTCAGTTATGCCAGTGTGAGGCCTTCATCAGAAACAAGCTCAGAAGTATCAACTTGGTGTGACTTGAACATAGGCTAGCTACAGTGCAGCCTCAGAGGGGAAGAGAGGTATGGTGCCCTTGTCAGAGTTATTGGCAATGACGGCTACCATTCCTGCCCCAGAGATCAATTGTTCTGCCTTCCTGGTTGTTGTAATACCCAGAAGAGGAAGCCATTTCCCTGTGGCTTCTTTCCTCCCATTGTAATGGCCATCATTTGTTTGGGCAGTTTTAATCTGAACTCCCAGACCTTTAACACCTAGCTGTTCTTCACAGTTCCACAATTGCTATCAATTTTTCTATCACGCAAGCTGGAGACCCTATGACCTTGATAATCACTAATATAGCGTAGTACAAACACCACTGACTGTTATCAAGTCAGAGGACTAGGGTTTCAGTCCTGTCTCTGCTACTTAACATCTTCTGTGACCTGAGTAAACCAGTTAAGCTAACAGAGTCTTTTTCCTCATCTGCATGAAAGAAAGGGTCGAATTAGATCAGAGGTATCAAAAACGCTACCCACAACACCAACAACAAGTGTGGCCTGAACCATATTAAAATATAATTGGAAAATATTTAACAAGCTAAATAAAATTACAATAAAACACAGATCGTATTAATATGTATTTTTCTAAGCAATATGCAGTTTGCAGGCATCCTCATGTATAGTTTAGTGACCTCCACTTCTATCTGAGTTTGACACCACTAAAACTCAGACAAGGGCACCAGCCTCTCTTCCCCTGTGAGGCTGAATGTAGCTAAACTATATAAGAATAAATTAGATGATTCCTAGTACCCCTTACTTTTCTAAATCCTACGATCCCATAAGTTATATCCCCACCCTTGCAACCTTCTCCAGTGATCAAAGACAAGATATAATTACATACATACCTTTCACATTTACTTATTTATTGAAAAAAATCTTAAATATTCATAAATAATATCAAGCAAAAAAAATCTGAGATCTGAATCTTAGTTCAACAACAGACAGCAAATGGAGACACTCCATTTAAAATATTTTGCCTATATTTCCCCTTTACTATATAGGAGCATATCCTGTTGCCTGTTTTCAGTGCCTTGATATTTGATCTGGGGAATTTCACAAGACTTTCAACATTAAAAAAGAAAACCTAGGGTTAGCTGTTTACTTAATGTGTTTATTCATTTCAAACTGGTGTCCCTCTCCTTTAGTTAGTTACATATTCTTGAGATAAAAGAGGACAGACCTATAAAACCAAGTTATTATCCAAGCAGCACTGAAATATATGGTCCAGGAAAGTGGGGGAATTTAGCAAAAACAGAGCCTGAGGTCCTTTTCTATTAGCTTTTATTTTGCAGTTAGCATAAAGTAAAGCAGCCTTATTGTAAATTTTTTTGGAGAGCCCACAAATTAAACTTCCAAATTTGAATGGTCCCTGGACTTGGTGACTGGTATACTGGCTGACTCAACAGGGAAAGGACTATGAGGAGCCCACCTGCTTTCCAGTGAATTCCAGCCTGTGTTTTCTTCACTGACTTCTAATACACAAGCATCCAACTGAAAAGAAAGCTCCAACTTCACCTACAGTTTGGCTAGCATAACAGTTCCTACAACTCTACCTTATTTATTAATGATGTCAGTCTAGTCAGAGTGCCTTGATATTTTAGGTCCTTTTGTTATTTCAGGTTCTCTTACCAATGGTAATTTATCTCAAGCACTAAAAAACACTATGAAAGGTTTGCTCCTCAAAACATTTTTCTGGGAAATGCATTTTTAAAAATAAATTTAATAAATTTATTTATTTTCAGTTTTCAATATTTACTTCCACAAGATTTTGAGTTCCAAATTTTTACCCATCTCACCCCTCCCCCCACCCCAAGATGGCATGCATTCTGAATATCCCTTCCCCTAGTCTTCCCTCTCTTCTATCTCTTCCCCCTTCTCTTATCCCCTTCCCCTTCTATTTTCCTGTAGGGCAGGACAGACTTCTGTACCTCTCATTTCCTATATTTCTTATTTCCCAGTAGCATGTGAAAACATTTGTTTTAAACATATGTTTTTAAAACTTTAGGTTTCAAATCTTCTCCCTTCCTCCCTCCCCACCCACCCTCATTGAAAAGGCAAGCAACTCAATATAGGTTATATTGAGTTATGCAAAACACTTCCATAGCAGACATGTTGTGAAAAACTAACTCTATTTTCCTTAATCCTATCCTGCCCTCCCATTTATTCTATTCTTTCTTTTGACCTTGTCCCTCTTCAGAAGTATTTGCTTTTGATTACCCCCTTTCCCAATCTGCCCTCCTCTCTATCATCCCCCTGTTCTCTTGTCCCCTTCTCCCCCTATTTTCCCATAGGGTAAGACAGATTGGGAAATGCATTTTACCTGGTAATAGGAAAGATTCCACTCTCATTTGAAAGAGACATAGTAAATGGAACAATGCAATATTTATTAAATCACCTGGGTTTTATTCCTAGTTCTGCCACCGTTATGGTGTGTGACCCCGGGTGATTATTTAGCTTCTCTGAACCTCAGTTCACACATTTCTAAAATGAAGCATATATACCAGGTATCAAGTAATACATGACAAGGACATTGTGAAGTTATAGAAAGCTTCAAAATGGGCAGAATGACAGAGATACAAACATTACAATACTCAGAGCTCTAACTAGAGCTATTGAGTTCCTTTCTCCTCAATTTGCTAACATCAGCCATAAAGAGCTGTATAATGTCAGCTGTTATTGTTATTATTTATTATCCCTTGGAGTGGTGATTACCTAGTGCAAAGCAAGTGTAGATAGGGTATATATTGGTGTAAGGTAAGCACTTTGCAAGGCTTGTGTGGAAAGTAACATTTAAAAAAACCTCACAAATTCTGAATAATGTTAGGGAAAGGACAGTATGCTTAATGGAAAGACTAAATATTTGAAAAGAAATGCACTTTTATCACTTTCTAGTACAGAGCATATTCCAAACCAAAATATAAATGGATGCCACTAATCTGAGATAAGCTATGAAAAAAAAAGATATTCAAGATAGCTCTCCATTACATAATTGTCACACATGTATCAAAGGCTTTCTCATGACACAAAGGACTTAGGTAAATTTTAGGAAATGATCTCACTCTCTTCCTTCACAGCCTTCATCTAAGAAAACTAGGAAAATAGAAGCATGCTAAGTTTATATACTAAAGCCAATTTTCCACTTGCAGAGATACATTTACAATATATATGAAAAATATTTATTGGAAAGAAAGAAAGAAATATCTTTTACTGAATTATCATTAATCCCAAAGAAGCTTGGAAAATCCCCAGACACACTTGCAATCTCAAATTCTTCCATGGTTCATCTGATTAAGAGTTGGTACCTGAGGAGGTGGTAATTGGCTGTATATCATGGGAAAGAACCAATCAGTGGGGAGTGATGAAACAGAGCTGAAGAGAGACACAGCTACACAACAGGACCTACAACATCTGAATGGAACATAGAACAGCAAAAGTGGAGCAATGGAGCTTTAATAAGTGGAGAGATGCCTGAAAAATAGCACTGGGGCAAAGAGCATTAATATGGAAGAGTGATCTCTGGCCTTCCATCTTGCTGGATCTTCCACCAGGGGAGCAGAATAAGTCATGAAGAATATACAGCTCTTGGAGTGAGGTACTAGAGCAGTAGTGGGGAACCTGTAGCCACATGTGGCCTCGGGGCTACAGGTTCCCCATTCCTGTCTAGAGTCTCCATGAAAGTGGGGAGGAGACTCTTCTGACTCCATATTGGCTTGAAGCAAGCAGCTAGGTGGCACAGTGGATAGAGCACTGGCCCTGGATTCAGGAGGACCTGAGTTCAAATCTGGCTTCAGACACATAACATTTACTAGCTGTGTGACCCTGGGCAAGTCACTTAACCCCACTGCCTAGCCAAAAAACATATTGGTTTGAAGACAGGTCCTTTACTTTAGGAATAAAAATGTTATTTGCTCTGAAGTTTTGTGAGCCTGAGTGATTGTAAGGTGAGCTGGTGACTATACCTGGGGAATTTTCTGAAGTTTCTAGATTTTATCTGTGTGAGGTTCAAACAGATAAATGGAAGGTCCTTTAAAAACTCCTGTGGCCTTCATGTCAAATAGTTCTAATTGGAAAAATCCACAGAAGAAGAGAAAAAAAAAAACAGTGAGAGTGAGCTTTAGCAGAACATTGGAGAGAAAAAGCATTTTTAAACTGGTGATGATAAACACAACTGGATTACAGCCATCCTAACAAGCCAACTTCAGAAGTTGTAATAAAAGAAACACTATCTAGGTGGCATAGAGGATAGTGTACCAGGCCTGGAGTCAGGAAGACTCCTCTTCCTGAGTTCAAATCTGGCCTCAGATACTTACTAGCTATATGACACCGGGCAAGACCTTTAAACCTGTCTGCCTCAGTTTCCTCATCTGTAAAATGATCTGGAAAAGGAAATGGCAAACCACTCCATTATCCTTGCCAAGGAAACCACAAGTAGGGTCATGAAGAGTCAACAACAATAGTGGAAAGATGAGCAAAATTAATCAATACACATTTATTAAGCACCTGCTGTGTGGCAGACACTATGCTAAGCAAAGTTGTAGAAGACATTACTCTAAAAAAATGCCTTGCTGAAAAACTTCCACAACCCAGTTACTAAATGATTGACAGAAATTAGCTCAAAGCATTTTTCTGTCTCTACCCTGTGCTAGATGAACTTACTGGGTTAAGGCTCTTTGAAAGAAGAAATTGAATAGATTAAAAGCAGAGAAGACTTGGCCACAAAGTTTAAAACAATGATAATAGAAAATAAAAGATTTTCCTGTGTTTTCTTGGTTTCGAAGAACAAAAGAAGGAAGCAATATTAGAAGACTGTAACAAGCTGGTAGGATCCATCTCTAGTTGTCCTGATCTATATCTACTAGACCCAGATAACTCCAGAGGAAAAAGTGAGGCTGGAGACTTTGCACAGCTCTCCCTCACTTAAATCCAATTCACCTGCAATTCACTTCACATGGCCTCACCTTTCTGGTGTCATGGTCCTCTTCTAGAACAAAGGACAAACAACAACAACAAGCCAGTTGGCATAAAGCTTCCAAGTAGAAGAAAGATAAGTCCCATTGATAGTGTACACATATAAAATATATCTAAACCTAGACACAAGACTCAAAGGCAAAAATAAGATACAGGACCATCCTTGCAGTAGTAAAAGCAGCAAATCCCATGACTTCAAGATATAGTCCTAGAGACTTTAAGTGAAAGGGCAAAGATGATCATAGATTTAGATCTGGATGGCACTTTAGAGGTTACTGAGTCTGACACGTCATTTTACAGATAAGATAACCAAGGGCCAGAGGGTAATAACAACAACTATAATTAATAATAAAAATTAAAAATAACTAATAACAAATAATAACAACTTACATCCATGCAAGAACAACAGCACTGCTGCTCTCAGTGAATGTAAACTTTAAGGTTGCATGACATTTTACCTATATTTCATTTACTCCTCATAACAGCTGTTGCAAAGTGTTCTATTACGATTATCATTTTACAGATGAGAAAATGGATTAAGAGGAGATCACAGAGCTGGTAAGTGTCCCAGGTAGGATTCAAACCCAGATATTCTTGACTCCAGGTCCAATAATTTATCTACTATACTGCACTGCTTCTCTGAAACAAGTAACAGCATTTCTGTGGACAGAAAATTAAGTATCCTTAGGCCTCTTGTTTACCTCCATGCCACTGCACAAAGGAAAAATATTTTATTGGTGATGGCTCCCAAAGCCACATAAAATAACGAAAACGCAAGGCTTCTAGCCTCATGGCATTTTGCTATAGCAAGGAGGGAGAAAGGAGAAGCAAGGGAGGGAAACAGAAAATGAGAAAAGATACCACCAGTCAAAAGAAACACCAAGTGAATGATTTCCCACCATGTCTTTGCTCACTATGTGATATTTTATGTAATACTTCTTGCTCCTTCTGCCTCTTGGTCATTAGGAAAGCACCCTAAGTAGAGAACTTGATTCAGAGGTTCTGTCTTTTCTTTACAATTGAGAGTTTATTCACATGCTTAAGACTTTCTAGGAATCCACGGTATTGTGCTACGATTGTTATTGCAGGTGGAAGAAGTGGTTTTTTTTTTAATTTTTAGCTTGTTAATGTTTTGGTTCTAAAAATGGGACTACATCCAAAAGCTAGCCAGTACTTTTGTTATGAGAATGGCTGAAGGATTTTTAAAAATCATCTAAAACTATAATGATTAGTCAAAAAAGAAGCTAGAATAGCTAGTTAGAGAAAAATCCTGGCATAGTAATATTACATTAAATATACAGAAACTCATCTAATTAGCTGCTAATACTACTCAATTATAAATGGGTTAGCAAGAGGTGTTGCCAAACTAATTATTTTTAAAAATCCACTTGATATCTAAATCCTTGAAATGGATTCTAAGGAATAGGCTAGATTTGTCCAAAGCAATTTGCATTAACAGATTGTTAGTACTGGCCTCAGTTTATGCTCTCAATACTCAACAAAAGGCATTTACATCTCAAGCCTCTGAAATATTATAAAACCTTAGAGATGTTCACCTGAAAACTGGAGGAGACTTTTAATGTAACAATAAAGATGGCTGAGTCTACCATCAGTGGCTCTAAGCTATAGAGATTCATAGCTTAATTTGCAAATACCTGCCTTCATTATAATCCCCCAGATAGTTGGAGAGTTTGAAGGAGATGTCTACTTTTTACTCATTTAGATACAGCTTACCCAAGACTGGATTCTACTCAAATGTCATCAACTTAGGCTCAATTATGTTATTTGAGAAAGGAATAATTATCATTCTCAGATCATGCCAGTATTTCCTGCAAGCTTTTTTAAAACTACAAAGGATGATAAAGGACTAGATTAGAGGTTTAACAATTAAATTTTGTTATAGGACACAATCTGTATAACACAGAGGAGCAGGGCTGTGCTGCAGCCAGCTCCTACCAGCTCCAGGAGACCTAGCTGTTATTTTCACTGTGAGTGTTTATACTTATTCTCATTGGATTTGGCTTAAGGAGGGAGTAACATACACACTCAATTGGGTTTGGAAATCTATCTTACCCTACAGGAAAATTATGCAGAATAAACTTAAAAGTACGTACATTCCCCTTCGGGTCCCCCAGCCCAGTTTTTAAACATTTACCAGCACACAGCTGTACAGGACAAAAGTTTGTTGAAAGACAGAGTAAAGATGAAGGGAAAGGGCAACTAGGTGATACAGTGGATAGAATGCCAACCCTGCAGTCAGGAGGGCCTGAGTTCAAATCCAGCCTCAGACACTTACTAGCTGTGTGACCCTGGGCAAGTCACTTAACTCTGTTTGCTTCAGTTTCCTCACCTGCAAAGAAATGGCAAACCACTCTAGCATCTTTGCCAAGAAAACCCTAAAAGGGGGTCACAAAGAGTCAGATGTGACTGAACAACAGTAAAGAACAAGGAAATGATTGGTCAGACGTCCTTCTAAAAAACTTAATCCAAATACAGTGTTTCAGCTTAAACTGAACCTCTATTGTCCCCATGAAAAAAATAATACCCTCCACAAAGGAAAAGGTATCCCAGAAGAACTTACAAATCATATTATTCTATAGTCTTAGGCCTATCAGTTATCTGAAGTTGAACATCCCCAAAATTTCATTGTTATAAAACTATCATACCCTTCCCAAATTTTCAAAATTTCTTGATCACAGAAAAAGCAAGCATTGACAATCTTGAGAAGAACAAGACAACAGAATGAGACAAATTCACTGTAAAATATCATGATTTTTGTTTAAAAAGGCAACCTTCACATGAAACACTACTGTGGTTGATAAGCAGTATGGTAGGATACACTAGAACCTTGAAACCTGGTTTCATATCCTGGTTCTGACACTTTCTATCTGTGTGAACCTTGAGAATTCACTTTAGTTCTCTATGTCTCAGTTTCTTCATATGTAAAATGTGGATAACAATACTTGTAGTAAGTGAAGTGCTTTGTAAACTTTAAAGTGCCATAATAATGTGAGCTATTATTGGTTAAAGATAGGGGTCTATAAGATTCTATTTTTGGGATCATTGTCAAATCTAAGCAAGTCTAATATACATGCTTCCACCTATGAGTTTTAGGAAGGACATTAAGATCATGAAATGTATCCAGAGGAGGATGAGCACGAAGGTGAGAGGTCTCAAAGATCACATCATAGAAAGACCGGCCGAAGGTACTGGGTATGGTTAGCATGAGGAAGAGAAGACCTAAGAGGACATGATAGCTGTCTTCAAGTATTTGGAAGGTTGTCTCATAGAAGAGGGGATGAACTTGTTTTACTTGACCCTACAGAGCAGAACTAAGAGAAATGGAAGTAGAAGTTACAGAGAAAGATTTTGGCTCCTCATAAGGAAAAAACTCCCTAATTATTATAGCAACCTAAAAGTGGAATAGGTTTTTTTCAGAAAAGTTGCTTAGAGACCTATATCTTTAAGCACAAGCTGAATGACCACTTGTCAGAATATTTTGTAGGTGAATCTTTTTTAGGTAGAGTGAGGAGTTAAAGTGATGAGAGTTCAACATGGCCACTAATAGAAAATCTAGAGGGATATTCTGGCAGGGGGAAAGAATTTTTTTTAATCCATTCAAATTCACTCCTGAATGTCCTTGAACTTCGTGTTTTTTGTTTGTTTTGTTTTTTAGCAGGGTAGTTCTTCCATGTCTAGTCTGATTTCTTCTCAGATTTATCTAGTTAGTTATTTACTCCTAATATTGTTAATTTGCTATGTTACATATTTATATGATCATCCATTTCATTTAGGCTCTCAAATTTATCATCATATACATTCATGAAGTATTCTGTTACTTGTAGCTAGACAGCCTCACTGGAAGAATAATGATGTTAAAAAGATGGGCCTTTGTTTCAGGAAGAAGTTTGGGGTCATTAAAAGAATTGTGCAATTTTGTGAAGGTAATCCAGCCATTTTCCTCTTCCTTTTTGATTTTGGATCAAAATCATTGCCCATCTACCATGTCTATTGAAGATGTATGTAATAAAGGACCAGCTTGTTTTCTATCCAATTGGATGTCAGTCTGAACAACAGCCATTCATCATCCACTTGATTGTTCCTACATGCATACTTAGGCTTAAATCTTTTCAGAGACTGAAATCATATTTTGGAATCTGCAATGGGGCTTGATGTATAATGTCACTGACAAAAAGGAACATCTGAAGGGTTTTATCACCTCTAAGGAATCCCTCTTCCATTTGGACTCTACATTAGACATCCCCTATGACAGAAGTAAACATTTTTGATGAACTAATGTCTCCTTGTTTTATACCTTGATTGAAATTAAAAATCATAGAGTCATCAAATAAAGTTATCTCTCTTTATATATCTTTTTTAATTTTTTAGAAAAATTATTAATTTATTTTGATTTATCAACATTCACTTCCATAAGCTTTTGGGTTTAAAATTTTTCTCCTCCTCCCTCCCCAAGATGGTGCACATTCTGATATAGGCTATACATATACATTCTTATTAAACATATTTTCACATTAGTGATGTTGTAAGGAAGAATTAGAACCAATAGGAGGAACCATCTTGGTATGTCTTTCAAGGAATCTTATATAACTTTTTAACAAATACATGGAATATGTGTGTGTGTGTGTGTGTGTGTGTGTGTGTGTGTGTGTGTGTGTATGTTGAGAGCCTTTGAAGAAGCATTTTGAGCTATGTCACAGTCTTATGGCTATTTTGTATCTGTATATTGTTCCATGTTGTTTGTTTTTTGGTCGAACCTAGAAAGTTTCTACAAATGCTTTCCTGGAATATAAAGTCCACATCCTTCTATTTTTCTAAATTTTCTAGAATGTCAATAATACTCAGGTTACTATAACTTACCTGTCATCTAAGTCTGTTGCTTGTATCCTTGTGTAGATAGCCATCACTTCCATCTCTTAAAATTTGTAGTTGCTGCCAATATTCAGCCCAAATACTACCCCCAAATGAATCTTTTCCTGATCTTAGCTGCTATTTCACTTCCTTCCATGACTTTTTTTTTCCTATATAATCACATAATAGCTAGCATTGTTCCCTGTCCCCCTCTCCCCAAACCCCCTGGTATGTAAGTATCTTGAGGGCAGAGACTTTCATTTAAGTCTTAGTGCCCTTAGTATATATAGCACAAAGACTGGTAAATAGCAGATATAAATAGCAGGTGCTTAAAGAATGCTTATTGATTGATTGGTTATTATACTTCCAACTACTTAGGATTCTTGTATGTATTTCTTTCTCTTTTCTGTGAATCTAGCTGCAGCAATGGCAGAATCATTCTGTTTCTAGCTATTTCTCTTATTTTTTTACTTCAGTGTTTCTTCATTGTATTATGAGCTTTACCTTCTCACTCATTTTCTCAGTATCTTTCTTTGTTTTATTGATGGTACTTTCTTACAAAGTCATTTTTCCTTTCCTTCTTTTTGTTGATCTTTTAGCATATTTCTAGCTTATGAGGGGCTATCCTATTTGAGTATCATCTAACACTCAGTCATCTTGTTGGAAGTCCTCACTGAAAATACTCTTAGTAAGTGGTTTCTAACATCTGGTCAATTAGACAGTTAATTAAGATTGATTAAACACCTACTATGTGCCAGGCGGTGCCCTAAGTAATTTGCAATTATCATTTCATTTGATCCTCACAAAAACCCTAGGAAGTAGGTGATATTATTATCTCCATTTTATAGTGATGAAACTGACACAAACAGCGGTTGTGTCTTGCCCAGGGTCACCCATCTAATAAGTGTATGAGGTAGGATTTGAACTCAAGTCTTCCTGACTATAGGCCCAGCACTCTATCCACTGTGCCACCTGGCTGCCAAGATAGTTCCTCCTGTCAATAACCTCACAATCTAATTGGGGAGACAAGAAGCAAGCAAATACGTACAAACAAGCTACATGGGGAGGGGCAGAGGAAGGAAATAATTAAGAGATGAAAGATATTAGAATTAAGAGGGATTGGGAAAGACTTCCTGCAGAAAAAATGGGATCTTAAATGGGACTTAAAGGAAGCCAGAGAAGGCAGTAAGCAGAGATGAGGAAGGACAACATTCCGCTCGTGGGAGACAGAAAAAAATGCCTGGAGCCAAGAGATGGAGTATCTTGTTCATGGAACAACAAGGAGGCCAGAGTCACTAGGTTGAAGAGTATATGGCTAGTCAGTCAGTTAATAAACATTTATTAATCGCTCACTATGTGTGAAGGACCTTGATAAGCACTTAGGATAGATAGATAGATAGATAGATAGATAGATAGATAGATAGATAGATAGATAGATAGATAGATAGATAGATATGAAGAAAAACAATCCCTGCCCTCAAGGAGTTTACAATCTAATTAAGGAAGACAACACACAAAGAGAAGCTAAAAGAGGGGGCAGATGTCTGAGAAGGTACCTAATAGAGAAGGAAAATGGATGAGGAGATGGACTAAAAGTCAGAGAAATCCCAAAGTAGAGCATCTATATGAGAAATGAAGATATGTTTTGACCCAGGTTCCCTTCTTAAATGGAGGGTTTCTGAAGTTCATGTTTCCACCCTCCAATCAAACAGACAGAGAATAGTGATGAGATGGAGTGCAAAGGCTAGTGGGATATTGACAGGGAGCAAGGTGTAAGAAGACTGGAAAGGTAGGAGGGCACTGAGTTATGAACAGTTTTGAACACCAAACAAAGGATTTTATAATTTATCCTGAAGGTAATAGGAAGTCATTATTATTGATTAGGAGGGGGTGGGTGATATGGTCAGATCTACACTTTTGGAAAAACACTTGAGTGGTTCAGTGGAGGATGGACTAGAGTAGAAAGACTTGAGGCAAGCAGACACATCAGTAGGCTATTGCAATAATCAAAACATAAGGTGATGAGGACTTGCAGAAGAGCAGTAACATTGTCAAAGGAGGGAAGGGGGTATATTCAAGAGATGTCATAGAAGTGAAATAGATATGCCTTGATAACATATTAGATATGGAAGGTGAGAGATAGTGAGGAGTTGAGGATGACACCTAGGTTGAAAGCCTGAGGGACTGGGAGGATGGAGTTGCCCTCTACAGTAAAAAAGGAAGATAGGAGGGGAGAAGGTGTGTGTGGGGGGGAATAATGAATTTGATTTTGGACATGTCTACTAAATATCCAGATTGAGATGTCTGAAAGGCAGACAGGTTTGAGATTGGTCAGCAGAGAGATCAGGGTAGGATAAGTAGGCTTGACAACTGTCAGCATAGAAATGACAATTAAATCCACGAGAGTAAATGAGATCAATAAGTGAAATAGTATAGAAGAAGAAGAGAAGACAGTTTGGGACAGAACCCAGTGGGTAACTTACAGTTAGAGGGCATAATCTACTGGAGGATCCAACAAAGGAGACTTAGAAACTAAGAAAAAGCATCCAGATAAGTAGAAGAACCAGGAGAGAGCGGTGTCCTGAAAACTCAGAAAGAAGCGAGTATCAAGGAGGAGAGTGTGATCAACAGTGTCAAAAGCTACAGAGAGGTCAAGCAGAATGAGAATTGAGAAAAGGCCATTGGATTCCACAATTAAGTAATTATTGGTTAGAACAATTGCAATGGAATGATGAGGTCTGAAGCCAGATTGTAAGGAGTTAAGAAGAAAGTGAAAGGAAAGAAATTAGAGGCCTTTCTGAGAGGTTTAGCCACAAAAGGAAGAAGATATATAGGTCAATAAATAGTTAGGGACAGAAGCATCAAGTGAAGGTTTTTTAAGGATGTAGGAGATGTGGGCATGTTTGTAGGCAGTAGGGAAGAAGCCAGTAGACAGGAAAAGATTAAAAATAAGTGAGGAAGTGGAGATTACAAAGGAGGGAATCTGCTGGAAAAAACAGGATGTAATAGGACTCTTGAACAAGTAGAGGGGTTAACCTTGGTAAGGAGTACTTGGTACATATTAGGTAAGGCTACTTCATCATGTAAAACAGGGATGAAAGAGTAGAGAGTGGCAGAAGGTACCTGAGTGATAGGAGATGAGAAAGAGGGAGTTCGTGGTGAATGGCCTCCATTTTTTTCTGTAAAATGTGAGGCAAGAATTTTAGCTGAGTGGGGGGAGAAGAAGCTATGGGAGATTTGGGGAGGGAAAAAAATGGTTTTGTAAGAAACTTTGTGGAGAGTGGAAGTGTGAGTTGATAAGAAGAAGGTTTGCCTAACAGCAGTGAGGGCCCAGTTGAAGTTGTTCACCATAAATTTATAATGGATTCAATCAGATCAATTGAGTGATTTTCTCCACCTTCATTGAGCAGCACAGGTGTAGGAGCAAAGACAAGCAGATGGTGGGAGTGATCCAAGGCTGGGCTTGACAGGGTACAACTAATGAAATAAGGGGTGTAGGAACTCAAGATGAAAGTATAAAGGTGAATTAGCTCAAGAGAGAGAAAAGAGGAGAGAGTGGCTAGGGCAGGAGATATGATCTGAGGGAAAAGTGAGAGGTTGAGGGATTGGAGGTCACAGTGTGGATAAAGAGAAAGGTTTGGTAAGGAAAGGCAGAAGGAGAGAAGGGCCAGTAGATTATGGGCAGATAAGGGGAATTCAAAATTCTTGAATGTGGAAATGGTACATTTGTGGGTGATGGCAAGATCAAGGGTATGTCCATCCTTGTGTGTAACTGTGGTAGGGTACAGAAATAAGTCATGGGAAGTGAGTAAGTTGAGAAAATGAGAGGCTTGGGTTTTTGAGGGTCAGTTAATATGTATGTTGAAGTCCCCTAGTATAAGGGAAAGGGTTAGGGAGGTGGAAAACAATGTAAGTCACTGAAAAAATAAGAGTTGATACACCACTGGAGGGATTGAACCATATCCAAATTAACACTCATTACAAATTAAACAGGAAGATATTTTAAAAATGCAACTAAAGGAATGTTACTCTCATAGATTCTCCTTGAATAGGTGAAATTTTAAAAGCTGCCAGAATTAGTGGCATCATGCAACCAAAGTCAAAAAGGCACATCCCATTCCACAGGATGCTTGGTAACCTCCATCTGCAGTGTTACAATGAGCACAAACAGATCACCATAAAGATAAATGTAGCTTATGTGTCAATTTCTGTTAAAGAGAAAGTCTATGCACTATTTGACAAAATCCTCTGAACTAAGTCAACATACCTTGTTATTCATTAATTTCATCAAACAAAGTTCTCTACAAGGGTGAATAGCAAAAACTATACTGGGAAATATGGCTTGAATAAAGAGTTAAGAAGCCAAATGCTTGTATATTATTCAGGAATCTCATACCCATGTATCATAACTACTTTTCTCAAGTAGAAAATTAGAGGGCTTAGATTGAGACAAACAATAAATATCACCAAAAAATCACACTGTCTTAACAAACAGAATAGGACCTGGGTAGCAGTCATTTCACAATCAACTGTCTATGTAGTAAGATCATCAGTTAATAGAGTAAAAGTCAGAATCTGCATCTAATTAGAAGAAAAGATAAAGATGAGATTATAACAGCTCCAAACTAACCTACCTGATAAGGCTCTTGGCTCTGAAAACTGGAAAATACCAAAGGTTAGACACTGCTTCTGTCACCATGTCTTAGAAAAGTTTGTTAGATGAAAGTCACCTAATGAAGAGGCAAAAAAGCCCAGAAACCATATTATCGGGAAGCATTTGCTCTCCTTACTGACCAAAAAGACCTGCCAAGCTAAGAACCATATCAATTTAGACTATAAGCTTACTTGAAAATTTTGTGGAGAAGACTGGAACTGGATAAGCAATATCTCACTAAATACTGAAAAGGGTTTAAGAAGAAAGACATCTAAAAGGAGCTCGTCATAAACACAACTAAGCTAGATCATTCTGAGAATATGTATACATGAAACCGAAAGGAAGATAACAAATAAGCATAAAATAAATCTGTTAGCATTTCTCCAGTGAGTTATTGTCATTAATGACAATAGTGGAACTATTACATTTACCCTCTATAACTTTAGTATTCATTTCCTTATTCAAATACCAAAGAGCCACAGTCAGGCTCATACAAGATTTAGCAGCCACCACTTTAAAGAAGAAAAGATCTTGGAATATGATATTCTAGAAGACAAAAGATCTTGGCTTACAATCAAGAATAACTTACCCAGCAAAATAGAGTATAATACTACAGAAGGAAAAATGGATCTTTAATGAAATGGAAGTCTATCAAGAATTCCTAATTAAAAAACCAGAACTGAGAAGAAAATCTGAAATACAAATATAAGAGTCAAGAGAATTATAAAAAGGGAAACATTAGCAAGTAATCATATTGGCCTAAATAAAGATAAATTATATTCTAATATGGGGGAAGAATACATGTATTTCCTCAGAGCCTTATCATCAGGGGTAATAGAGGGAGTCCAATTAGAGAGAGGGCCAGGAAATAGTTTTGTTATGTTTTGATTATATTAAAGAAGAATACAAAGGGAAGGGAGGGGAAAAGGAGTACATTAGGGAAAGGGGGGAGGCAGAGGAAGGATGGGGAATATTATCTCATGTAACTGAGGTGTGCAAGTAGAAATCAAAAAGGAAGGAGTGGAGAGAGAAGGACAGTCAACACTTGAGCCTCACTCTCATATGAATTGGTCAAAAGAGAGAAGAATACACACAGAGCTGGTCACAGAAATACATTTCACTCAACAAGGAAACAGGAGGGAATGAGGATAAGGGAAAACAGCAAATAAGAAGGAGTGAAGGTCATAGAAGGGATTACCCTTAAGTAAAACAAATTCTTAAAAGGGGGCGGGTGGGAAACAAAGAGAAGGAAAAGTATAAAAGAATGGGATGGTGGGGAATACACAATAGTCATAATTGTGAATGTGAATGGGATGGAGCCATTCATAAAATAGAAGAGGATAGCAGAATGGATTAGAAAACAAAACCCAACAATATGTTGTTTACAAGTAACAAACTTGAAAGAGAAAGATTGACACAAAGTTAAAACAAGAGGCAGTAGCAAAATCTATTATGCTGCAGCTGAAGTGCAAAGGTAGGGAAAGCAATCATGATCTCAGACAATACAACAGCAAAAACAGACCTAGTTAAAAGAGATGAACAGGGAAACTACATTTTGCTGAAAGGTACTTTATGCAATGAATTAATATCAACACTAAATATACCTGTACCAAATAACACAGAATCTAAATTCCTGAAAGAAAAATTAAGTGACTTACAGAGAGAAAAAGACAGTAAAATTATAATAGTGGAGAACCTCAATTTACTCTTCTCAGATCTAGATAAATCTAATTTAGAAAAAAAAAAAAAAGAAATAAAGGACCTGAGTAGAATTTTAGAACTGTTGGATTTGATAGACTTTTGGAGATTATTGAATGGGAATAGAAAAATATACACACAAATTGACCAGGTACTGGGGCACAAAAACCTTACAGATAAATACAGAAAAGCAGAAATGTTAAACTTATCTTTTACAGACCACAATGCAATAAAAATTATATGCAATAAAGGGCCTCTTAAATAAAGATTAAAAACTAACTAGAGACTAAATCACTTAATCTAAAAAAAAGAGTAGATTAAAGAACAAATCATAGAAGCAATCAATAACTTCATTAAAGATAATGATAACAATGAAACAACATATGAAAAATTTGGAAATGCAGCCAAAGCAGTACTTAGGGGAAAATTTGTTATCTCAATTAATTATGTGAGAAAGTGGCAGTAGTACTTAGGAAAATGAAGCTCAGAAAAGGAGCTTGAGCTGAACAAATATATACAGGAGAAATCCATGCTGGAGATGATACAATTTTAAAGACTCTTGGGAATCAATTTTTAAGAGAATTCAAATAGGGGAAGATTCTTCCCAAGTGGAAAATATTATAGACAGTACCTTTACCCCAAAAAAAGGGGACTGGGAAGACATCATGAAGTATCTATCCATATATCTTCCTTATCACTTTGCAATTTTTATGAACATTGTCTGCAAATAGCAAGGATATCCTCAATTATAACATAAGAAGGGAACAGAGATATTTTTGCAAATGATTTTCACATACCTGACTTTGAAGTTTAAAGAACACAAAATCCCATTATCTATTGCTGACTTTAAAGACATATTTGTAGAACAAAGTGTTGTTTTAAAAACTGTCCTCAAAGGTATCTCTCATATGTATATCAAAATCATAAGAGATTTTATGATCCTATATAAACTTGGAAATAATTGTTCTGCCTCAAAAGGGGAATTAAACATGACACTATATATTCCCCAAGAGGTTCAATAGTGTAATGAGGGATGTTCTATGCAAATTCTGAAAAAGAGGAAATCCTTGCTGATGGCAAGATTCTCCAAATATTCCAATCCACCAATAATATTGTGCTTAGTGCATTGAGTCCTGGAATACTGTAAGGATTTCTCAGTGAAATACATAATCTATTTTAAAAGATCAACCTAATTGTCCACTCTGTACAAATCATTGAATTACAATTAATTGGAAAAATAGGTCAATAATTTCAGTGACCCCCCCAAAAAAATAGAAAAGATAGATAGCAGGTATAGTCATAGCATATTATCAATGGCCTCTTATATTCAAGAAATGGCATAAAAGATATCTCCTAGGAAATAATGACATCAAGAAGAAAAAAGAGTGGGTTGTTGATATAGTCAGAGCAAAGGAAAACAGATGGCCTATTCAATTAAACTGATACAATGAGAGGGAGGGGGGTGGAGAGAGAGAGAGAGAGAGAGAGAGAGAGAGAGAGAGAGAGAGAGAGAGAGAGAGAGAACACATTTATTGAGTGCTGTATGATGCCAGGCACTGTACCAAGTGCTAGAGGATACAAATACAAATAAGCAAGGCAGTTCTTGCCCTCTAGGAGTTTATATTCTAACACAAAAAGAGAAACTACAAAAGTGGGGGTGGAGAGAAGTGTAGAAGCTTTATTATGGGCAATAGAAGTCAAAAACTTATCTGTCAGAGACCATAGTCATGAACTATAAAAAAGTCTCTGGAACACCAGGTGGGTACTTCAAGAAGGATTTACAGACAAAGAAGCATATTGGATGAGAAAACATGGAAAGGTAGTAGCCACACTGATGCTATTACAGATCAATAAAAGTGTTGAAGTATTAATCATGATAAAGAATTATTTTGAGAGCATTGCCAGATTCCATTTTCTATTATTTTATTTAATATCTATGAATCAATGTTCATGAATGATGTTGGCCTGTAATTTGTTGTGCACTCTCTTTGCAAGGTTTGGAGAGCAAAATCATATTTGCTTCATAGTTGGGTAGAATGTTGCCATTCTATATGTTTTAAAACAGTTTGTATGACATAAATATTATTTATTCTTTGATAGTTGGAAAGAATTCACCTACAAATTAATATGATACCAATGCCTTTTTATGTGGCAGTTCATTCATTTTCTGCCCAATTCCTTCTTCTAAGGTTGATCTATCTAGGCTATTTCTTGTCTTGTCAATCTGAGTTTTAAATACTTTGTATCATCCCTTTCTTTTAAAGATTTTGTTGGCATGAAGCTGTACAGAATAATTTTTAAAGTTTTCTTAATTTCCTTTCATAAATTGTGATTTTCCTTTTCCCATTTCTAACACTAATAATTTGTTTTTCCTACCTCATTTTATGGATTAATTTCTTGTTAACTGTAGAAATGTTATGATTATTGGCTTGAAACTACTCTTGGTTTTATTCATAAACATAATCATTCTTTGACTTGCTATTTTAATAATTTCTGTTCTTATTTTAACCATCATTTCCACTTTTTCTTTAAGTATATTACTCTTATTTATTTTCTAATTTCCTTGAATACAAACACAATTTATTTAATTGGTCTTTTTCTTTCTTATTGCTGTAGTCCCTCAAGGCTTTATATAATTTGCCCATGGCTACATGATTGTATTTGAAGTAGTTACTGTTTCTATAGTTGTTGTTTAGTCATTTTTCAGTTGTGTCTGACTCTTTGCCCTGATTTGGGGTTTTCTTGACAAAGATACTGGAGTGGTAGTCTGACACCTACTAGTTGTGTGACCCTGGGCAAGTCACTTACCCTCTGTTTGCCTCAGTTTCCTCACATGTAAGATGGGCATAAATAATAGCATCTACCTCCCAGGGGTTGTTGTGGGGATCAAATGAAATAATTATTGTAAAGCATTTAGCACAGTGCCTGGCATATAGCAAGCACTATATAAATGTTAGCTATTAGCTATTATTACCTATTTATGCTAATATATCATACTTTATGCGGAGTTTGCAATCAACTAAAACCCCCAGTTTTTTTCAAATTGCTGTCTAACTACAGTTCTTCCTAATTGTAAATGTGGAGTTGATTTTTTGATCTCAAGTATAAGACTTGGCATTTATCCTGATTAAATGTTATCTTATTACATTTGATAAAAAATATTCTAGCCCATCATTTTTTTGTCTACTATCTAATGTGTTAGTTATCTTGTCAAGCTTTATGATATCTGCAAATCTGATAAGCATACCTTTCTCCAAGTCATGAATAAAAATGTTAATACAGCCATCACAAATCCCTGGGGTGCTTCATTGGAGACTGCTCTTTGGGCCTGGCCATTCCACTAGTCTTGAGTTCACCTACCTGTATATATATCGTTTAGCTCACATACTAACAGGGTCAAGCAAATCAGGACCTCCCTGGGCCTCATCTTCCTTATGTGTAAAATGAATGAACTGGACTAGGTGACCTTTGAGGTTCTTTCCTGCTCTATGATTCTCTGAGAGTTAGGTAGGTCAGTATTGTCAAGGGCTAAACTTTGAAGTTCAAGTCAAGATATTTGTATCATAAGTATGGGAAAGCGCTCTCATGTTTCAATCATATTGTGACTACTGACACCTACTAGCTGTGTGACCCTAGGCAAGTCACTTAACCTGTTTCTGAGAATCAGCTTTCTCATTGGTGAAACAGAGATAATCCTTGTACTATCTAGCTTATGAAGGAAAGTGTTTTATAAACCTTAAATTATAAGATATGAGTCATTACTTTATTTTTATAACATAGGTGACCAAATTACTAATATTCAACAAACATTTGAGTACCTTTGAGATGTTTAAGATGTTAGGTGCTGAAGGAGGTTCAAAATCACATGGTCCTTACATTCAAAAATCTACCATTCTTCATTCATTTCCTGCTTTCTTTCAAATTCCTGGGTTTTAGGCACTGAAAAGGATTTATTTCCTTAATTCAGACAGGAAGTCTAATAATAAAATTCAAAATTGAATTACTTTTCAAGTGGATTTTACCTTTTTTTTCTGAATCTACATTTGGGAAGGCCTCATCTCTCTCCTGAGGTCCTGCATCACCAACTGCTTGATGAATATCCTGCCTGTTACACTCTGTATGACCTTCAGCAAGTAATTAACCTGCCTGGACCCAAGTGTCCTCATCTGTAAAATAAACAAATTGGACTAGATGGTCCGACCTTCCTTCCAACTCTACATCTGATCTCCCCCTGGATGTCATATAGGGCTCTCAAAATTACTATGTCCAGAACAGAATTTATTACCTCTCGTCATCCTCCAAGCTGATCCCATTCTTCATACTTACCTGTTTCTTCTAGTCACCTGGGTTTGAAACCCTCTCAGTGATCTCTGACACTTCACTCTCCTTCATCCCCTCCATGTCATATCCAAACAGCTGCCAAGTCTTTTATAATCAATAGTCCCAACAACGTCTCTGGCAACATCTTTAGCTTCTCCTTTCCACTTCAATAGCCACCACCCTCCTTCAGGTCCTCTTCACCCCTTCTCTTTACTCATATCTTTCCTCTTCAACTCATTTTCTATGCAGCTGCCAAAAGAGTCTTTCTAAAGCATAGGACCATGTTACTCTCTTACTAAAAAAGATTCTTTGGTAGCTTCTTATTGTTTCAAGAATAATTAGGGGCAGCTAGGTATTGCAAAGTATAGAGTGCAGTACATAGAATCAGAAAGATGTGAGTTCAAATCCATCCTCAGACACTGGTTGTGTGACCTTGGACAAGTTACTTAATATCTCTTTGCATCAGTTTCCTCAACTGAAAAATGGGGATAATAACAGCACCTACCTCCCAGGGTTGTTGTGAGGATCAAATGAAATACTTGTAAGGCACCTGGTGCATAGCAGGTGTGCTACATGAATGTTTGTTATTATCATTATTATATGTGAATTCCTCTATTTGGCCTTAAAACTCTTCATAATCTGATTCCAACTTACCTTTTCAGATTTTGATAATGTTATTCCCATCACACAACTAGTTTCAGCCAAACTGGCTTACTTGCTGTTATTCAAATTCAGCATTCCATCTCCCATCATACCTTTGCATACAGCCTGTCTACATCTGGAATGTATTCCTTTACCTTGGCTTTAGACAATCTCTAGCTTGGGCTATTTCCTAGGTTCAGTTCATGTCCCAACTCCCACATTTGGTCCAAAATTCTAACTTGTCCAGGAAGGGATCAAGCTTTCTGGACCATCCTAATTCTAAGTACTACCTCCTTTTTCCAATTATCTTCTATTTACTTTTCTGTTTAAGTTCCCTCGCAAAGGATTTACATAAGCTCCTTAAAGGCCAAGGACTATTACGTTTTTGTCTTTTTATTTCCTAGACCTACCACAGTGCTTTGAACATAGTTGACAATAAATGCTTCCTAAATTGACTTTTTTGAATATATTTTGAATCTAACAGTAGTTTTAAGTTATAATGGTTTCTTCATATCTCTATTCAATGAAGCCAAAACAATGCATAAGAGGTTTCTATCAGAAATATTTTCAGTTTTTGGTAAAGAGCGTCAATTATCTGTAAAATTCTCTAGCTTGGAACACCTCATCCCCTAATGGTGAAGGATAGGTGACCCTGTAGACTATTAACACAATCTGTGTGATAAAGCCTTCTCAAGCCAGGCCTGTGACCTACTTAACAGGTCAAATCTCTTTTACGAAGAACTACAAAATAACACTTGAATTCTTTGGTTGGATTAGGATTTCTTTGTATCCAATATTGCTTGAAATAAATGAGTTGTAAATTGCAGATGGGGCATAATTTTTTTTTTTGCAAATGTTTCGCGTATTCTTATTTGGGCTTCTATGTTGCAAGGAGATTAACCCAGTGACCCGGGAGATGGGACTGTCCCTCCTCGTCCAAAACCCCATCGGTCCATCAGAACCGCATGCCTACACTCTCCGGGAGGGCAGCCGACGGAAAAAAGGAGCAGCTGAAAAGGTAAGGGAGGAGGCAGGGATGCAGCAGCCTCCGATAGCAGGTCGACCCCAGGCTTGGGGGTTGGGGGCGGTGCGCAGACCGAAGTGGGCGTGACCATGGCCTCCCGTGATGACAACGGGAGGAGCTCCCGAGTGACACCATGCAGCTCCCCAAGGGTGACGTCACGCTGGTGACGCCACGGTCGGAGCTCTCACCTCCTCCCCCGCCCCGCTCCGGGCTCCCTTCCTTTTCGGCTTTTCCTTCCCTCTCTCATCCGGGCTCCTTCCTCCCGCCCTCAACGTTGCGCGCGCATACACTCACAGAACCATACACACTCGCTCCCCCCGCCCCCGCCCTCCTCTCTTTCCCCCTCCCCCTCCCCCACCATTCCCCCTCCTCCTCCCCGCCCAGCCGCGGTCGCTCGGGCTCCAGCTCTTGGTTACAAGATGGCGGCGCTGAGCGGCGGCGGCGGCGGCGGCGCGGAGCAGGGCCCCGCTCTCTTCAACGGGGACATGGATCCCGAGGCTGGCGCCGGCTCGGCGTCCTCCGCCGAGCCGGCCATCCCCGAGGAGGTGAGTGAAGACTGCCTGCCGGGCTGCCGGGCAGGCGAGCGCTGGCCTCCCCCCACCTCGACCGCAGATTGGGGGGGGAAGGGGTGCTAATGAAGACGGCCCCTTATCTGCTCCCCCCCCACCTGGGATGATGGGAGACCCCCCCTACACGCGCACGCGCACGCGCAGCCCTTCAACACGTAAACACCCGGAGGCCCCCCGGGGACAGGGCTCCCCTTGGCCCCGGCCCGGGGGGGATGTGGGGGACAGCAGAAGTTGGGGAGAAGGAATTGAGCCCAGATTTGGCCCTAGAAGGTCACGACCCGCCGCCATCCCCAGACCCACGTCGTCCTTACTCGCCCCCCTCCCGTGTTTTTCCCCCAGTGTGTGTTGGGGATGTTGCGAAGGAGAAGGGGGGACACCCCTCGCCCCCCCGCTCGCCCGAGTGGCCTGTGTCTGCTAGGGTATGTGAACGTGGGTGGGGGTGGTGAGGAGGAGGAGGAGAATGGGGGCCTTCTACCGGGCGGCTCAGGGTGCCCTCCTCTCTCTCCCCCTGCCTCCCAGAGTGTTTGGAGATTGTTTCCCAGCCAACGAAGACTGAGTTTTCTGTTTCTCTCTTTTGCTGACCATCCTTGAAGCCCGAGGATCCTTCTGCCCTCCCATCTCAGACCAGTCAACCCCCCTCTTTATTTTTGTAAACACCATGTCACTGACATCCTTACTCCACTCTCCCCCTCCGCCCACAGTATTGTGACCTGCCCCCCCCCTTCTACCTCCCTCAATTTTTGCTTCGATGGCTACTCTGTTCTTTTCCTTCTGCCAAATCCCCACTGAGGCTTCATACTTCATTCCTTGGCTCTCTCACATTGTATGCTACCTCCTTTATTTTCTCAAATTTCTTTGGACACCTTTGACTATTGTCTGTAAAGTTATTGAGATCCCACAAAGTTTCCACAGCACTAACCCTCTATTTCCCCATGTTGGACCATTTCCCACAGTTGAATCCTGTGTCTTATTTCACACCTATTTCCCCCCTCTCATTCTTAACATTTATTTCTTCGTCGTCGTATTTTTTTTAGTGTTTTCACTTCTGTCTACTCTCTCCTTTACTTCTCTCCCTTGCCTTTTTAAATTAGAATTAGTATTCTTGTCATATTCTCAAATTATATTTATTTTGTTATAATTTATTATATGTTAAAAAATAAGGTAATACCTGATATTGTTTTACAGTGATTAATTGGGTAGTAAGGTTAGGGTGTTGATTTTGCTTGTCTTTCCTTACTTTAATAACTTCTTGTCTTTCCTTCCTCATAACTTCAGTCTGTATTTAATGCTCTATTGCTTTACCTTGAAATTCACACAGTCTGCTTTCTTCATTATCTGATTTGATAATGTACCATTCTGTTTTTACACTTTCCTACCTTGAACCCAATACTGTTGTTGCCCATCATGTTACCACCTCTGTCCTATGACCTAGCCTAAATCTGTCCTGGCAAAATTATACCCATTTTCAGTTACCACTTCTGCTGAGGTCCCCATTTCCTTTCAACTTAGTTTCCTGTGATATTCCTGTTAATTTCTTCTAACTTCTTTACACCTATAAAACTCTTACCCATTTCTTATTTCCAGCTTATACTTTCATGTTTCGTTTGTCCCACTTTTCATTCATTCTGCTTGGTTTCCTGCTTTTGCTGCTTGATGAGGCTTCCTCTTATCTTCCTCACACCTCCACATTCCTTCTTATTTATAAACAGCTTTGTTCAGTTGACATGGAAATTTTTTAGGAGACATTGTTTTTAATGGTTTAATAGTAGGGGCTAGTTGTCTTTTTTTCCCTTAAGTTGGATGTGTCTCTGTCTGATGGCACAGGTGCTTCTAGGTATCCTTACTTCAAAGTTACTAAGCTAGAAAGAAAAACTATACAAATAAATGAAGACTTATTGTGAAATTGAGGAGCCCCCAAAATTTGATTGCAGTATTGTTACTATCAGCAACCTTTTTAATTTTACTATTATCAGATCAATTAGCTTGTCAAGGTGTTACTTTAATAGACCATCTGATTTTAAGCCTAGTTTTTATGATTAAACAATGAGTTCATTCTCAACCCCTGAAAAATTTACGTTTTTTTTTCTTTTTCTGTTGTAGAATCACTCTCATGGAGAAGTAGTTTTTCTGTGTTTTTGGACCTTGGGATTCAGTTGTTATCGATTGGAAATGATGTGGAATTTGTTTCCTTTATTATAAATGTTCTGAATACTATAAGTTTTGAATATACAGTAGTTGTCAGCATTGAAGAAGGTAATTTCCCCTCAAGTAAACGCCTTTTCTGTCAAAATTAATATTAGTAAAAAATGAAAACTGAAATGCACTGAAGTCCAGTTGAGAACTTGGCTGTCCTGTCATCCTTTTCTGAATTATTATCATAACAGATTCGGCAAAGAAAAGTGTTCCATGTACGTAATGAAGAGTTTTATACAGAGAAGAAATAAGGGATGAACAAACTTCAAGTACTCTATTTGTAAATGTAATTTTACATATTGAGTTTTGAACAAGAAAGTAATTCAGATTTATGGAATATAACCAAAGTATATCTTTTTTAGAAGAACTACTGTACCAGTATGCTTTCTTAGCACAGTTAGCAATTAGTTGGCTTTTGATAGGAGACATTTACTTCTGAGCCTTCCTCCTGTTGAGTCCCAAAGTTAATTTCACCCCACCTGTCCTGGGATTGAGATGCCAGTTGTATAATTTCAGTGTTGTTTTTATTGTTCTCCTAAATCACCTCTAATCTTCAATAAGCACTTATTATAGTACTTACTATGTGATAGAGGATAAGAAGCCCAAAACAAAACAGTCCCTACCCCTACGCAGCTTATGTTTTGTTGAGGGGAAATATGTACACAGTAAAGTATATACAAAAGATACACGAGTAAATACAAATTAATTTCAGAGAGGTAGAGCACTGACATCTGGGGAAAATCAGGAAAGGCCTCTTGGAGGAAGTGGCAGTTGAGCTGAGCCTTGACCACAAGGAGAGTTTCTAAGACATGAGGAGGGAGAGAGGGGATGTTGTTTACAGCAACAGAAATAGGGCAGTTTGGCAAGACCCTAGAGTGCTCAAGAAGGAGTGATGTCAGATCAGTCTGGGAAGAAAGGTTCCTTAGATCCAGCTTGTGATGGGCTTTGAATGCTGCATGGGTAATTTTGTGTTTTATCCTTGATGATGTGGGATCAAGTTAAATTTCTTGAACAGGGATGTGTGAGGTAGTCATTGTTAGGTAGTAGCTGTGTAAAAGATGGATTGGAGAGAGGAAAGATGGGAAAACCAATAAGGAGATTGTTGCAGAGGTCTAGGTGTGAGGTAATGAGGGTTTGACCCAGAGTGGGGATTGTGAGAAAGAAGAGTCAAGGACAATTCCAAGGTTGGAAACCTGGGCTACTGGAAGGATGAGAGTCTTCTACAGGAAGATAGCAGAGGGATGAATTTAGTGCAAAAGAGATGAGTTCTACTGTGAGCATGTGGAGGTGGAGATGTCAAGAGAGCAGGTATACTTAGGTAATGTAATGACTTCAGTTAATGAATTCTTTGGGTATGAATTCCTTTTATAGGGGAAGAAGCTTCTATTAAGACAAGTAAACAAAAATCTTCAGAAATAAAATGAAGCATTTTTGACTGAATGGCAGTGTTCATTTTACATCTTGTATTTATACAGGGAAAAAATAACTTTTTGAACATCCATTTGCATAAAGTTTTTGAATTTTGTACCCTAGGACTCCCTTTTTTATGTTTTCTTCCCCCCTCCATATTAATCAACGAACAGTTCTCTGCCTTCTTCTTTATCACAATATGAAAGGGACTGACATCAAACTCTTTATGTTTGTTGTCAGTGTTTTCGAAATTCTTTTTTGTGTCCATCCCCTCTGTTCAGTGGGAACTACTTCCTAAAGGTTCTCAATGTTGTCTCTATAATTATTTTTTTTATTTCAGTGATGATTCCATATCAAAATGTCAACATCTGAAGAGAAATTGTGGAGAAAGAATGGGCACTGAAATAAGCATTCTGCTTGGTTGGCCCTCAAAGGCAGCCTACCTTTTTAGAGTCTTTCAGGAAGAGGGAGCTGCTTAGGAGGGATGTGATTCTCTCTCCCTTTCCTAAAACCAGAAGGTGCTAGCTAGATGCCTTTTCTTCTTTGATGTCTGTTACTGGGATTTCCTGGGTATGGGAGGAACATAACCTTTTCTCTGTCTTGAAATTTAACTTACTGCTTGAGTGTAAATTAGGTCCTTTAACTCTTCCTCCCTTGTCCTAAGACTTTCACATGTAAATTTTTGTCTTCTGGAACATTCGATGTTTTAGGTGACATTTAATCTTTTCATGTTCTCTGGGTGTTATCTTAATTGGCTATGTAAACTTTAATGTTAAAATTGTGATAATAGTAATTAAAAATGTAACATTTTACATAAATTGTTTTTTCCTAGTCTCTGGTAGACTGGCTGTTGTGTTTGTTACTATGTATTGCTGTTTGATTAGTGAACTTGTACTCCTTTTCTGACGGCCTATATGTGTTTAAAGGTCTTATGTTATTTCATCTTTGATAAAAGTGATGACAATAAAGTGAGTTGTTTGACTATAGCTTCCTTAATAGGATTATTATCATATAAGTGCCATCTATCTGAATGTAAATAGTCTTAAATGGCTTATTCCAGTCTCTCTACCTATCTTACCCCTCATTGGTTCGTTTTGTTCAGTTAAAATCTGTTAGAGGGAGTCCTCAGTTCAAGATAGATGAACTTGTTTGGGAGCCTTAAGAAATAAATCCCTTTGTACTAAGGTTAAGTAGTTATTTGCATAGTAACAGTGTTTTCGATAGCTTAATATTAGTATAGGAACTAAAAGTAGAGTCATTCTTATCTCCTTTAGATATTTGGTGGCTGGGTTAATTTTTCTGGGAGGTAGCTTTATTTCTAAGGGCTTTTTGTTTTGTTTTTTTGCTACCAACCTAATTTACTATCATACTTAATTAGCTTGGTCGCCAAAAGAAGCTCGTAGTACAGTCTCCACCCTGAAATTAAGCAATTATTTTCTTCCCCTCTACCCTCTGAGATTATTTTTGGTCACCACCTTCTATCCTAAGATTTATTATTATTATTATTATTACTATTATCCTCCCTCCCCCACACCAAGATTATGCCTACAGAGTGAAATTGATGCTTAGTCGGTTTCACATTCCATCTTGGTAGGCCCTGGGGATGCCCTCTGTATGTAGTAAGTAAACTGCTTTGAACCTAATTAGCTTTATATATTCTGGAAGCCCTACAAAAGTAGAGATGAAACTGACTAAGCTTGCATCAGTTTCATTCTTGTGATGCTGCTGTTGAATACCCACAGCATTTTGAGAGAAGATATTGCTAAAGAAAAAGTTGTTGGTCTAGCTAGCATAAGCCTCCCTAGTATAATAATCTATTAGAGATATTTTAATTATTTTCATTTGGGAGGGAAAGGAAGGAGTAAAGGAACATGAGAAGAAAAGGCATCTAGCTAAGTACCTTCTGGTTTAGGAAAGGGAGAGAGAATCACATCCCTCCTGAGCAGCTCCCTCTTCCTGAGAGACTCTAACTGAAATCCCTATGTATGATTGATAATCTTTATTTCTTTGATTTCTCAGAAGTATAAGACTGTTTGAAAGGTTTTTTTAGTATTCCATAATAAGTTGTCTTATTTTTTTAGAATGTCATTCTACTCCATTCCAACTTTTTATGTCATTCCATAAGTTGCCTTTTTAAAATAGTTTAATGGTTTAAACTTACCCTTTTTCCTTTTTTTTTTTATGGTGAGGCAGTTGGGGTTAAGTGACTTAACCCTGAGTCACACAGCTAGTGTTATGTGTCTTGAGGTCAGATTTGAACTCAGGCCCTCCTGACTCCAGGGCCGGTACACTTCGCCACCTAGCTGCCCCCATAAACTTACCCATTTTAAAGGAAATATTTTAATGTTTTTTTTTTAAAAAATCAGTTTTTGAATAGTTAACTTTAAAATACAATTATTATTTTGAGCTTGAGAATTTATACAATATGCTTTCTTTTTTATAACATGCCCTGTGTATTTCCATTAGAAATGCTTTAATACTATTAAAACCTATGTTCTATTTTCTTTATTACCAGATATTGAATCTTATCACTTGAATTCTGTGCTTTAAAATCTGCATTTTGAAGCCAGTAGCAAAACCTGTTATGTCCCGCTTGAAAAAGTAAATACAGTGATTTAAGTGTCTTAGACAAGTGGGTATAGTAAGAGTTTTTTGAGAGCTCTTGTTAGTATAATTTCTGTAAATCTGTAGCATAAAGGCAATTTTATAGCCACTCATTATGAAAGTATCCTATAATTTTTTTTGCCATTATTCAGTATTTACTGTTTGTGAATGTATTGACAGTTAAAGGATAAGATTTTTAAGTTCAGTTTGCCAGTGATTCCTAAAAATACCTTTTAGTTCGATTCAATAAATATTTATTAAGCACCTGTTAAGTCTGTGCCAAGCACTGTGTTAATTGTTGGGGGTACAAAAAAGAAAAAGAGATGGTCCCTGCCCTCAAGGAGCTTGCCTAATGGGGGGGAACACAGTACATAAAAAGAAGCAGAAAGGAGGGGGACAAATTGTTCTGGTAGGGGGAGGGGGAAGTGGTGTTCTGTGGAGTGAAAGCCAAGCAGAGCTACTGATGGAGAAAGGAATAACTAGAAAGGATGTGAGCCTTCTGTAAAGGAAGGCTCTGGGAGGAGTTTTGTACATCATCCAACCCTCCAAGGGGAGATGTAAATGAGAAAAGTGTAGAGTGTTCAAACCTAGATCATTGTTCATGATATAAGATTTCAGGAGATCAACTTATCCTGGACTGGGACAAGCTTGCTTTGATTTCCACACTGCTATATGACTTAAATTTCGACAACTTAAGCTTTGTTCGGAAAGGGAGCCAGTCAGTAAGCATTTAGTAAGCACCTACTGTGTGCCAGGCACAGTGCTAAGCACTGTGTAAAAGATAGCAAAGTAAAGATAGTCTCTAAGCAAGGTAAAAGATAGTCTTTGCTTTCAAGGAGCTCACAGTCTAATGGGGGAGACAATGCACAAACGGTGTACAAACAAGCTATGTATAGGGTAAGTTGTAAATAATCAAGAGAGGGAAGGCACTGGCATTAAGGGGAATCAGGAAAGGCTTCTTGGAGAAGATAGGATATTAGCTGAAACTTGATAGAAGCCAAAGAAAGGAGGCAGAGATGAGGAGGGAGAGTTCCAGGCATAGGAAACAGCCACTGAAAATAACCAGAGTCTGGAGATGGAGTGTCCTGTGGGAGGAACAGCAAGGAGGCCTGTATCGCTGGATCATATAATACTTGGGAGTGAGTAAGGTTTACAAAGATTGGAAAGGTAGGGCCAAGTTGTGAAAGGCTTGGAACACCAGATGATTTTGTATTTGATCCTGGAAGTGACAGGAAGCCAGTGGAATTTATTGAGTGTGGGGGGTGTGTGTGTACGTGTGAGAGAGAGACAGACAAGCCGACAGAGACATAGTCAGATCTGAACTTTAGGAAGATTAGGATGAACTGTAATGGGGAAGGACCAACCAGTAGATTGTTGCAATAGTCCAGGTGTGAGATGAGGAGGGTCTGCACAAGAATTGTGACAATGTCATAGGAGAGGAGACATATTTGAGAGATGTTTATAAGGGTAAAATAGATGGGAGTTAATAACAGATTAGATATGAAAGGTGAGAGAGTAAAGAGACAAGGATAACACCTAGGTTGAGAGTTGGGTAACTGGGAGGACAGTAACATAGAAGTTCAGAAGGGCAGAGGGAGCTCAGAAGGGTTCAGAGGCTTTTTGGGTAAAGTTAATGAGTTGAGTTTAAGATGTGGCATATCCAGTTTTAGAGTCTGGGGAACAGGTTAAGACTGGATATGAGAATCAGTAGCATGAGATGAGAATTGAAACCATGGGAGCTGATGAGGTCACTAGGTGAAATAGTATGGAAGTAGAAGAGAATAGGGCTTAGGAGAGATCCCTGAGAAATACCCATGTTTATTGGGCATGACTTGGATAAGTTCCAGCAAAGGAGACTGAGGGGTGTTTAGATGAGTAGGAGAAGAATCTGGATAGAGAGGTGTCTTGGAAACTTAGAGAGAATAGGGCAATTGACAGTGTAAAAGGCTGCAGAGAGTTCAGGAAGGATGAGGGTTGAAAAAAAGGCCATCAGATTAGGCAATTAACAGGTCATTGCTAACAGGAAAGAGCAGTTTTGGTTAAATGATGAAGTTGGGAACCAGACTGTAGAAAGTTAAAAATGGAGTAAGAAGAAAGGAAGTGGAGGCATCAATTATAGATGGCTTTCTCAAGATTTTAGCCACAAAAAGGAGAAAAGATATGAAGTGATAGCTAGTGGGAATGGATAGATCAAGTGAGAGTTTTTTTAGAGGATGGGGGAGCAGTTTTAGATACAATGAAGATATTTGTGTTCTCATCCACCCATGATTTTCTCAGCTTCACTTCCATACACCTAGACTTCTTCTGCACATGGATAACATACCTTTATATACAGTGAATGTATAGGAAGTACAGCCAACACTAAGGGCCCGCAGGATATTATGCAAAATAATACACAGTGATTCAAGTGAGGAGGCGCTAACAACTGGAAGGAATCAGAAGAGACCTCTTGAAGGTTGTTGGGGTTCCAAGAGGAAGAAATGAAGAGGGAAAGACGTGGCGGTCAACCTGTGTAAAAGCATGAAGAAGATGGAATGTCATATATGGGAACAGCAATTAGGTCAGTTTGGCTAGAGTGTGGAATGTGTGAAGGAGACTGATATGTAATCATCCTGGAAAATAGGCTGGAGGCAAGAACACATAGGGTTTTAAATGCCAGAGTTAATTCAGATTTTATCCTATAGGCAATGGAGAGCCACTGAAGCTTTTGAAGCCCATCAGGAGCATAGTCAGATGTGGGTTCTAATACATCAACTCTCAAACCTGGGTAAACTCCAATAGTCCAATTCCTCTACTCCTATTTTTCAGGCTAAGTTACTAAAGAAATTCAGTTGGTTCACTCACTAGAAACTTACGGCACATAACCTTAGTGGCACTGCTGCTCCTTAACATTCCACTATCAGTGGAGGATAGCTGATCAAAAGGAAATACTCCTTGGAGTAAGTAGTGCATCAGTTGGGCTTTAAGGATAAATATGAATTCATTAGCCAGTGTGGGGAGGGCATGTTTAAGTTGCAAAATATGGGACATATTTGACTAAAACTGTGAGGAGCTTGGTTTGGCTAGACTCTGTCCTCTAGAGCATAGAGTAAGGTAGAAGAGAGTAAAATGAGAATTCTAAAGAATTGTTACTTTTTTTTCTTCCTCATATTACCTTGTGTTTACTTATCTGTGTATACACAGGCGTACAAGAAGTAGAATGTAAGCTTCTTAGGGGCAAAAAAGGTGGAAGATTGTAGAGATTCTAGGGTTCTGATTAGTGAACAATTAAAGTGATGAACCTCAGGGGGGTCAAGACTGGCAGGTGAGGCCAGAGTGGGAAGAATTGATTGGGAGACAGACAGAGAGAGAGAGAGACAGACAGACATACAGCTGACTGCAACGTGCAGCTTTCCCTCTGGAACTGCTTCAGAACTTCTACTTGGACTGGCAGGTCACGTCCTCAGAGTATGGCTCACAACTTCTTCCCTTAGGAATCTAGGGATAACCCTGAAGGGTGGGAGTTGATTCTCTAATACTTTGCTCCTCTCCAGTGTACTCCCCATTGCTAACGATTAGCCAGTCAGACTTAATTAGCTTTAGTTAACAGATATTTTCTAAGGTTGTAAAGTAAGAACAGTTGGAACAAAACATTTTCATCAAAAGTTTGGGGGGAGAGCAGCTAGATGGCGCAGTGGATAGAGCACCGGCCCTGGATTCAGGAGGACCTGAGTGCAAATGTGGCCTCAGATACATAACACATACTAGCTGTGTGACCCTGGGCAAGTCACTTAACCCCATTGCCTAGCCAAAATAAAAAAAATAAATAAATTTTAAAAAGATTTGGGAAACACTCTTCTCTGAGTACATACAGAGCCCAGGGGAAAGTGGGCTCAAGGTTAGAGAGCACATGTGAAAAAGAGATCACTCACAGCTTTTGGCTGTATGGAAGCCTTTTTCTACCTTCCTAGCATCCTCATATAGTTCCTCTGAGGTATGAGTAGCTCTTTGTTGGGCCCTGTGGGTAGGCCGCATGTAGCATACTGCAAGCTGTTCTTTTAGCCCAAAGAGATCACGATTTCCCTTCCTTATCATATCTAGTTGGTCTACTTGCATCTCTCAGCTTGATGCATATTTCTGGTCCAGTCTCCCCAGTGACATGGCCAGTTGTATGTTTTGGGAGGTGACCCTCCCTCTGGGCTTACTCTTTGCTGCCCACCTCTGGTTATAGAAAGGTCTGGTTCCTCCACCTGCAGCTTAACTTGGGGATGGAGGTTGGGGTGGGAAAGGAAAACAAAATGATCTGGTAGCTGACTGGTTCCCGGAAATGAAGAAGAAAAAGTAAAAAACGATTCTGAGGTCTTTGCCTTATCTTTGCTACTCACCTGTCTTTTCAATATTTATGAAATCAGTTAAGGCCCAGCTTTTTCTACTTAAAAGTACCGCTTTCAAAGGGAAGCTGTGTAGTATAGTGCTAGATTTGGAATCAAGGATCTGGTTTTGAATGCCGATTCCGCTGTTTATTACCTGTATGACCTTGACAAATGACTTCACCTTTCCGGGCCTCCATCTCTGAAATGATGTAGTTGGACAGAATAGCTTCCAAGGACCCTTATAGCTCTTATCTGTGAACTTATGATTATTGCTTCATCTCCACACCATCCTGCTTCCTCTTCTCATCACTGGGCAGAGGTGTCAAACTCATTGCAGCTTCAAAGAGAGGGCAGCCTGAACCAGATTCAAATGTAATTGAGAAACATTTAATAAAATAAATAAAAGTACAATACAACATTGATAAGGTGAATTTATGGTTTTCTGAGTCAACATTGGGGCAGGCAGAGATCTATTTGAGTTTGACACCACTGGTGTAGGGCACTCCCAGGGAGGAAATTTCTTCTTGTGTGGATCTCAATTCTGGAGTTTAGTCTTAGAGAATGGCTTGGGCACGGAAAAGTTCAGTGATTTTTTTTTCCCCCAGGATCACAAAGTATCGGTCAGAGAAAGCTTTCTAATCACTAAGCCATGCTACTCCTCACCTTATATGTAGTGGATACATCTTATATATAGTAGATACTTAAATATTTATTTAAATAGAATGTGTTGAATGTGCACATTGGTTTGCTCACTTAGAGGTAGGAAGGCCCTTAGAGATCCTCTTGTCCATACCCCCTCATTTTGAGATAAGGAAACTGAGTCTTGGAGAAGTAAATGCCACCCAAGTACAAGTGGCAGAGCCAAGAAGAGAACCCATACCCTCTTACTGCAGAGCCAACTTTTTTTGCTCCGTTCTTTCTGTGTCCTGGTATTCTTCCACTGTCAACCACAGGACAGTATGGCAGACTTCTTTTAACATGCCTGCCCTGCCTTCAGTATGTGTGTGTGTATTTCACTCCTAGTCATGCGTACTTATAATCTGTGGGCAAGAAAGAGTGTGTAGGTAGGTACATGGGAAGCAAGGAAGAGGATGTTGCATGGACAAGACAGAGAATATCTAGAGAAGCAACTACGAATGCTAATAAATTTACTGATTCATGAGTTTACCATTGTTCACCTGGTGGGAATCAATTCATCCCTATCCTTGGGTTTTTTGTTTTTGAGTTTTGGTGGGGCAGTCAGGGGTTAAGTGACTTACCCAGGGTCACACAGCTAGTAAGTGTCATGTGTCTGAGGCCGGATTTGAACTCAGGTCCTACTGACTCCAAGGCCAGAGCTCTATCCACTGTACTACCTAGCCCCTTTTAATAATGTTGCTTGTAATCATTTTTTTTTGAGGGGGGGAAGGTGTCCTGAATGAATTGTTCTAACCAGTAGTGTGTTCTGGGGAATTAAGAGGTCTTATGAGATGTTTAATATGACATGTTTTCTTAGTCTTTAGTCTCTGCCATTTTTCACAGACTCATAACTTTTACACTTGAAAGAAGCCTTAGAGGTCATCTAGTCTGGTCCCTCATATTGAAATTCCATCTATAGTAGACTGCCAAAGGAGTTCAGGACACAGAATAGATTAAGAATTCTTTTGGTGGTCTGGTGAAGCCTATGGACTGGTTCTCGAGGTCATAAAACAAAAAGTGCATAAAACAAAATACATAGGAAATAAATTAACAAAATAATAAAGGAAACCAGTTATATTGAAATATAGCTATCAAAATATTTTTTTTGGGGGGTGGAGTTTAGGCAGTGGGGTTAAGTGACTTGCCCAGAGTCACACAGCTAGTAAGTATTGAGTGTCTGAGGCCAAATTTGAACTCAGGTCCTCCTGACGCCTTGGCTGGTGCTCTACCCACTGCACCACCTAGCTGCCCCTATCAAAATAGTAAAAAAAAAATTAATGAACCCTAGTTTAAGAAAGACCCTTTTCTGTTATTATCCTTGACATATCCAACTTCTGAATACTTAAAATGAGAGGAATCTTAGTACTTCCTGACACAGCATTTTTAATGTTAAGTGTAGCTTTGTGAGGTTCCCCTTTCCTCTTACAATTTTCCATCCATTGTCAGCATGGGAAACTTTTTTTCTCTTTTCTTTGTAAAAGCTCTTTAGCTGTTTGAAGATAGCTATCAGGTAGTATTAATTTTCTCTTCTCCAGGAAACAAACCAGCTGCTTTTTAAAATAGTGCATCAGATAATGCTGGTTTCTAGCACATCACTATCCTGGTTTTTGGTGTCTGAATGCACTGTCATTTGTCAGTGTCCCTTTTAAAATATGATATCCACAATTACTGGTTGTCATCTCATCAGCTCAGGGAATAGTAGGACTGTTATTTGACATGAGCTTGACACTGTCCTTGTATTAATGTAGCCTAAGGTTGTATTCCCTTTTCTTAGCAGTCTAATCATATTGTTGACTGAAATTTTCCTTTTATATTAGCTGAATTCATTTTAATTCCATAAACATTTTTTAAGCAGTTGCAACATTCAAAGTACTCTGTGCTAGCCTCTGGAGACAGGACAGAAACAAGAGTTCCTGACCCAAAGGAGCTTACACTCTACTGGATGGTGCTTAAATCTTGGCAGATCTGTAAATACAAAATATATGCCAAATAAATACAAAGTAACCAAGGAGGGAGAACAGAAACCTCAGAAGAGGTTCAGGAAGGGCCCGGGTATATGAGGTGGGACCCTAACCCTGAGCAGAACTTCAAAGGAAGCCCAGAGATTTTTCAGAGATTTTACTGAGGAGGGGAAAGGACTGTATTCCACACATCTCAAGTCGGGAAATTTAGTGTGCTTTTAAATTTATGTCTTTGAAAATTCCAGAGAAAGTGGATACATGGAATGTTGTAGGGAATAACAAGTAGGCCTGTTTATCTGAACCCTAGTGTGTGAGCAGCATTAGCTGGCAAGCTTAGGCTTTCAGATTAGTTTGGAAAGATAAGTGGGGCCAGGTTGTAGAGCCCTTTCAGTTCCAAGTTGGGTAGTGTATATTTTATCCTAAAGATACTAAGGTAACACTAAAGCTTCTTGAGCAGGGGAATGATATAGTCATACTTAACTGGGTTTTGGCAGCTATGTAGAAGATGAATTGGAAAGGAAAGACTCTAAGCAGAGAGACTAACTTTCGAATAGAAAAATTCCTGGGCTCACAGTGTGTTATTGTGTAATATGGATTGAAGGAGACCTCTGAAGCTATCTAGTCCAACTCATTCCTAGAAATCAGAGGTTCCCAAACTTATTTTGCCTACTGCCCCCTTTTAAAAAAAAAATTACTCAGTGCCCCCCTGGATAGCTACCTTCTTTAACCCTTTAATGATTTTTAAAAAATTTTGTCATTTCAAAAAATATAATTTTTTTTAAAAACAGTGATGCTTCTTAAATTTAATAATTTATTGTAAATTTGTGAGTTTTTCCTGCATTGACATTTTGATGATGCAATATTGCAGCATGTAACCGTATAGTATTGTATTGTAAACAAGTCTTATATGCACATATTTCTGCCGATGCATGCTGGACTTCCCAACAATGCACAACATACTTACTTGCCAGTGCTTGCTTGTTAAGACCTGTCAGTGGACTTGATCAGTTATACCTTGCTTTTTGTGTGTTTATTTGGAAAATAATGTAATCACTACAACTTTAATTCTATTGTACAACAGATGAAACATGTATGAAGTTTTTCAAAATTTTCTTCTCTACGCTTTCATGGCCCCCTTATTTTTATACAACGCCCTGCAGTTGCATCTGAGGCTACTACTGCCTCCCCTGGATCATTCCAGCACCCCCCCAGGGGGTGGCATTACCCACTTTGGGAACCTGTGCTTGAAATGAATCCCTTCCACGAATTCAGGGCAGAGCCAAGAGGCAGAGTAAAGGCAAGGATTCACCTGAGTTCTCCCAAATTCGGCTCCACACAATGTTAAAATACCTCAAAATGAATTCTGAAGTGGCAGAACCAACAAAAGGGCAGAGTGAAACAACTTTCTAGCTCAAGACAATTTAGAAGGGTGGCAGGAAAGGTCTTTTCACTGGGGTGAAAGTGGAACAGAGTCCCGTGCAGGTCACAGCAGCAGTGCCTTCTGGAGCTCTCAGCCCACAGATGGTAAAGGAGTCAGACAACTGATCAGAAGGAGATGACAGGGACCCTTTGTTGGCACTGAGAGCAAGACTCTGTTGCATTGCCAATATACGGTTCTGGGTTATAGTCCCAGAGTGAGGAGCAGCATTAGCAGAAGCGGGGACTCTGGACATAGTCCAGGGTGGAAGAGAGTACTTGTGGTTAGTTACAAACTAGAGCACAAGCCAGGAGAATAGTGACCATACATCTCCTTAGATTGTACTACCTTGGAAGAACTAAAAACTTATAGGCCCGTTTGCCTCCCCTCCCCAAACTATTGGGGTTAAATGACTTGTCCAGAGTCATACTGCTGGTAAGTATCAAGTGTCTGAGGCCAGATTTGAACTCAGGTCCTCTTGACTCCAGGGCTGGTGCTCTACCCACTGTGCCACCTAGGTGCCCCTATCAAAAATATTTTTTTTTAAAATGGACCCTAGTTTAAGAAAAAACCTGTTCTATTATTATCCTTGACAGATCTGACTTCTGAATACTTGAAATGAGAGTAATCTTAGTACCTCCTGACACAGCATATTTAATGTTAAATGTAACCTTTGTGAGGTTCCCCTTTCCTCTTATAATTTTCCATCCATTGGTCAGCATAGGAAACTTTTTTCTCTTTTCTTTGTAAAAGTTCTGTAGCTGTTTGACAATAGTTGAAAACAACAGCATGAAAAACCTGAAGCTTGGGAGAGTTCCCCCTCCACCCTAGGGGCAGAGCTCACTTTAACATAATGTTTAAAAGTCAAGAAATAGGCTGGAAAAATGAGCAAACAACAAAAAAAGAACCTGACTATAGAAGATTACTGTGGTGACAGGGAATATCAAAACACAAACTTAGAAGTCTACAACAATGTCAAAAGAACTACATGCAAAGCCTCAAAGAAAAATTGGTAAATTAGTCTTAGCCTCCCCCTCCTTACCCCACCCCCAAAAAAAAGAGTTCCTGGAAGAACTCAAAAAGGATTAAAAAAAAAAAGATGAGAGGTAGAAGAAAAATTGGGAAAGGAAATGAGAGTGATGTAAAAAGATTATGAAAAAAGAATCAATAGTTTAGTAAAGGAGGCATAGAAAATACTGAAGAAAATAACACTTTAAAAAAGAGAATGAGCCAAATGGTAAAAGACGGGCAAAAATACACTGAAGAGAGAACTCCTTAAAAAGCAGAATTGATCAAAAGGGAAAAGATGTACAGAAAGTCACTGAAGAAAAGAACTACTTAAAAAAGTAGAATTAGGGGCAGCTAGGTGGCGCAGTAGATAGAGCACTGGTCCTGGATTCAGGAGGACCTGAGTTCAAATGCGGCCTCAGGCACATAACACTTACTAGCTGTGTGTGACCCTGGGCAAGTCACTTAACCCATTGCCTAGCCAAAAATAAAAGAAAGAAAGTAGAATTAGCCAAATTAAAAAGGAAGCACAAAAGCTCACTGAAGAAAATCGTTCCTTAAAAATTAGAATTGGGCAAGTGGAAGTTAATGACATCATGAGACATCAAGAAACAATAAAATCAAATCAAAAGAATGAAAAAATAGAAGGAAATATCTCTTTGGAAAAACAGCTGACCTGGAAAATAGATTAAGGAGAGATAATTAAGGAATTAATGAACTACCTGAAAGACATGATCAATAAAAGAACCTAGGCATAATCTTTCAAGAAATTACCAAGGAAAACTTCCCTGATGTCCTAGAATCAGAGGATAAAATAGGAAGAATCCATTGATCACCTCTTGAAAGAAATCCTAAAATGAGAACTTCCAGGAATATTATAGTCAAATTCGGAGCTTCCAGGTTAAGGAGAAAATATTACAAGCCCCCAGAAAAAAACAATTCAAATATTGTGGAGCCATAGTCAGGATAACACAAGATTTAGCAACTTTTACGTTAAAGGATTGGAGGGCTTAGAATATGATATTCTGGTGGGCAAAGGAGCTAGGATTGCAACTAAGAGTCACCTACCCAGCAAAACTGAGTATAATCATTCAGGAGAAAAATGAATATTTAATGAAATAGAGGACTTTCAAGCATTCCTGATGGAAAGACCAGAGCTAAATAGAAACACAAGACCCAAGAAAAGCATAAAAAGGTAAAGAGTAAAGAGAAATCATAAGGGATTCAATAAGGTTAAACTGTTTACATTTCCACATAGAAAGATAATACTTGTATCTCCTAAGAACTTTCCCATTATTAAGGCAGTAAGAAAGAGTATACATAGAGGGCACAAGTGTGAGTTAACTATGATGGGATGATATTAAAAGAACAAAACAACTAACGGGTGAGAAAGAGGGGTTCACTGGGAGAAGGGAGAGGTAGAATGGAATAAATTATCTCACTTAAAAGAGCTTTTATAGTAGAGGGAAAGATGGAAGGCATGGTGGGCAATGCTGGAACTTTACTCTCATCAGAATTGGCTCAAAGAGGGAGTAACATACACACTCAGTTGGGTATAAAATCCATCATACCCTCTAGGGAAGTAGTAGAGAAAAGGAATAATAGAAGAGGGTGGAGCTGATGGAAGGGAGGGTGAATTGGGGGAGGAAGTGATCAGAGGCAAAACACTTGAGGAGAGACAGGGTGAAAGAGAAGAATAAATAGGAAAAAAAGTAGTATGGAGAGAAATATAACAGTAATCATAGCTGTGAATGTGAATGGAATGAACTCACCCATAAAATGGAAGTGGATCTGAGTAAATTACATGATTTAGACATAAAGGCTGATACCATAAGCAAACTAGGGGAGCATGGAGTAGTTTACTGATCAGATCTATGGATAAGGGAAGAATTTATGACCAAACAAAAGATAAAGCATATTCTAGGGTATGTAATGGATAATTTTGATTATATTAAATTAAGAAGTTTTTGTACAATCATAACCAATGCAGCCAAAATTAGAAGACAAGCAGAAAACTGGGGGAAATGTTTTACAGCAAGTTTCCTTGATAATTATAAAGGCCTCATTTCTCAAATATATAGGGAACTGAGTCACATTTATAAGGCTGTGAACAGGCAGTTTTCAGATGAAAAAAATCAATGCTATCTGTAGTCATGAAAAAATGCCCTGAATCACTATTGATGAGACAACTGTAGATTAAAACAACTCTGAAGTACCCCCTCATAACCATTAGATTGGCTGATATGACAAGAAAATGAAAATGATAAATGTTTGCAGGGATATGGGAAAATTGAGACAGCAGTGTACTGCTGGTGGAGTTGTGAACTGATCCAGCCTTTCTGGAGAACAATTTGGAACTACGTCCAAAGGGCTATAAAGCTGTTCATACCCTTTGACCCAGTAATACACCAATATTAGGTTTGTATCCCAAAAAGATTTTAAAGGTAGGAGGGGCTAACCTGTTTATAAAAAAATATTTTTAGCAACTCTTTATGGTAGGAAAGAATTGGAAATTGAGGGGATGTCCATCAATTGGGGAATGGCTTGTTAGTTGTGGTATATGATTGTGATGGAATACTGTTGGGTGTAAGAAATGATGAGCAGGATGCTTTCAGAAAAAACTGGAAGGACTTTCATGAATTGATGCAAAGTGAAGTGAGCAGAACCAGGAGACCATTGTACACAGTAACAACAATATTGTACAATGATCAGCTATGAATGACTTAGCTCTTCTCAGCAATGCAGTGATCTAAGATAATTTCAAAGGACTCATGATGAAAAATGCTATCCACTTTGATGGAAAGAACTGATGGAGTCTGCATGTAGATTAAAGCATACTATTTTTCACTTATCTTTTGTGGGGTTTTTGTTTTTGGGGGTTTTTTTGGTTCTTACACAACATGACTAATGAGGAAATGTGTTTAATATGATGGCACATGTATGATCTATATCAAATTGCTTACTGTCTCAGGGAGGGTGAAGAGAAGGAAGGAATTTGGAACTCAAAATTTTTTAAAAATGAATGTCAAAAATTGTTTTTAGATGTAACTGGGAAAAATAAAATATTATTTTAAAAATGTAATTGGAAAAAAATACCCAGTTTTGGAAAGAAAATGAATCCCTGCTGTGTCATACCTGTTCAGTGGTGATTCAGTTTTTATTTGATGTTTTCATGTGAGGGAGACCCAACTATCTTCTAATTCAGCCTGTTGCACTTTTGAATATTTCTTAAGTATCAGGAAGTTTATAAACATAGCAAAACATATCAAGCTTATATTTATGTCTTTGCAGCTCCCACCCATTGCTCCAAGTTTTGCATTCTAGGGCCAGATAGAATAGTCTGTTTCTTATTCCACATAGCAGCCTTTCAAATACTGAAGATCAGTATTATGTTACCTCATAATTTTCCTACTTTTTTTTTACTTTTGATCTGTTCATGGTCCTCAAACATGGAATCATATTGTATCAAGCTTTATAAATCATATGAAACACATTACCTCTTACTGGAAATCTTTCCCTTTTAACTAAATATGTAAGAACATATTTTGTATCTAAGCACTTGAAATAGAATTCTAAAGATTATCTTCTCTAACCTACTGTAACCATTCATGAAATGTGGAAAAGCCAGAAAAAAACTGTCCAGATGGTTTTCATTGTTTCAACAGATACTTGTTTATTTCCTATGTGCTAGGAGAAGGCCAGAAATCAGCAGTCAAGTCAGACCTGTATGTTCAAATGAAGGTTGAGACTGGAATTGTGGAAGGACAGCTAGGTCAGGCATTGAAAGGTTGAGAATGCAGTAATGTTTCCAAAAAATGAGTGCCAAACTGAAGGGATTAATCCGTGTAGAAAAGGACTGGTATTAGCAAGTGCTGTTATCTGTAGTCTAAACGGAGTCCAGGATCTAGGCTTTCAAAACTAAGCAAATGTGAGGCTAGTGATCCTTGAAAGCCCAAATGACTGGTAGTGATAGAGATTCAAACAGTTGTGCAGTTCATGTCACAGGTGTTGATGCCTCATGAACTAAGTGGTGTCTAACAGTAAGGATCCTAGCTAGACACTGTAGGGCTAAGGCATCAAGGTCAGAACTAGAGTCAAAATAGCTTCTTTATTCAACTAGTAAATTCAGAGAGAGGTGCTTATATTTCTGTTGCCTAGGACTAGGATTTTGCTCTAGAGTTTAGGGTGTGGCAGTTTTATAAGTGAGAAATTAAGTTGGACCAGGTTTTAGAGAAATTTGAAGATAGAGGCCTTGGCATATTGTACCACATAGCACTGGGCCATGGTAGAATTTTCAATATAGTGAAGTAGCTGTGAAAATATGTGACTGTCTTAAGGTGGTATATGATTAAGTATCAAATAAATGGTGTAGGTGACAGATTGACACTGGGGAGTAATTACTGAATGCTGAAGTGTTCAGGCAAGGGTTTATGGAAGAAATGTGACTTAATCTGGGCATTAAAGGTCAAGGAGAATTTGGATGGATGGAGTAGACATTGAAAGCAGGGTAAGGAGTGTGAACACAGATTAATAGAGTTGCAAATACATCCTATTTGGGGAACAAAAAGTAATGTCCTTGGCTATAGACTGGGTAAAAAAGGTTCTTTAAAATAGTAGTGGGAAATAAAATTGGAAATGTAGATTGAAGCCAGATTCTCTTTAACATTCTGAAACTCTTGCTGTGTTGTATATACTATTATGTATAAGCAGCACATGTGAAACTCTTCAAGTTCAATATATGCAGGTAGTTAAAAAAAAAGTCCATGCCTCAGCTTTATAGAAGGGTGATGACTGTTACTGAAGTTTTACTCGTATGTGTATGTATGCATGCACACACATACACGCATATACAGAGATTCACTTTGGCGTACTGGTTTTAACTCTCCAGTCCTTCCACAGACGCACTATCAACACTCTAAATACAACCTTAGCTCTTACTAGGATTTATTTTTTCTGCTAGGATAGTGTAGTGCAGACAGTCTGGTGAAGCCTAATGCTAATGTGTCTGTCCTACATTTATCATCAAAGGAAACACTAAATTTCAGTTAGAAGTTAGAGAAAATAAAAATGTAATTTTTCCCCATGAAATTTCATTGAGTCCTGAAATCTCACCCCAGATCCTTTTCATGGACCCCAGGTTAAATACCCCTGGTGTAATGAAAGCTAACACAGCAAGTTACCATAGATTGACCTGAGAGGACAGAATGTGACTTATTATTTTTTTCCTGTCTGCTAGCCATGAAGCTTCATGCTGGTTGAACCCCAGCATTGGCAGAAAAATTCCAGCAGAAAATGATTAGAAATTTAGATTTTAAAAAGATCTATGCGAATGATGCCAGTAAATGTCATAATTCTATAAGAATGTCAGGAAGGCTAATATCCAAAATGATCTGAGGCTTGCAGAAAGAATTCTAAGAAAACTGTGTTGGAGGTAGGATGACAGAAGTATCAAGTTTGCTGCCTGAAGTGGATTAGGGCAATGTTGTTAGATTACTGTGTGAAAGCAAAACTCCCAACTACTTTGTTTCTATTTTCTTTTTAAATTGTTTTTAAATTTCTGAATTTAGGCACCAAAATAGAGCACTTCATATACACAACAGGACACAAAAAGAGAATCATATATGAAACTCTGACTCTCCATTTATACTGCTTTTTAAGAAATAGATAAATTATACATTTATTTTAAAAACTGATTTACTTATCTGTGTTTTTTTTCTTTTTCTTCTGAACTTCCTTCTGTTCTCTTTTGTGCATTTTAAAATGTTTCAGTGGGTTTTGGGGGGAGTAGTGGTGGAGGGAGAAACCTGGGTCTCTGAATTTTGCCCAAGTTGGAAGTGACATGGCCACAGGGTGGAAGCTTTGACTTGCTCTTGTTTTCAACCTTGAGTAGGTTTACCCCTCTTTAGGCACCCAATGTCTCATTCCCCTCCCACTCCTGAGGGCTCATCATATTGGTACCAGATTTAGTATGGACATCTGATCAGCTTTAGCCCTACTGCCCAAGCTCAAGTAATCGAACATCTTTGACCTCCCTGATAGATCAGGGATTACAAGCATGTGCCGTCATACCTGGAAACCCTCATTATGGGAGATGGTATTTCAACATTGTCAGCTCTCTACTCCTACCCCACCGTCCAATGAAACAACCAAAGAGAAAGGAAAACAAAAAACCTATGTAACAAATAAGCCTCAAGTAAAATTAATCCACTGAATGGCCTTGTCCAAAAATGATATGTCTCTTTATCATCTCTCTCTCAGGAGGTCTGGGTAACATGCTTCTTCATAAATCCTCTGCAAATGTGATTGCGCATTTCTTTGATCAGAGTTCTTAAGGATTTTTCTTTATAACGTTGTTGACCTCATATATAATATTCTGCTGGTTCTGCTCATTTCACTTCACATCAGTTCCTTCTTCCCAAGATTCTCAGAAAAAGTATTTCTTTTGTCATTTCTTGGCACAATAATATTCTATTACGTTCACGTACCACAGTTTATTGAGCCATTCCCTAGTCATTGAATATCTTCTGAGATTCCATTGTTCCCTTCTGCCCCCTTTTTTATCCTCTCTTCACAAAAAGGATACAGCTATCCCTTCCGCATTGGGGGTTTAAGAGCACAGCACCCCAATGGTCTGGAAAATTCACATAAAATTTTTTTGCCCTCCCTTCATACCAGAGAAAAGTCTGAATTATTATGGTATTAAAAGATAAAATATGTACATATATTTTGTGCATTTCTGAATTTCTAAATTTTTTCTGTGTAGTCTGTTGGCCTTTGCATATCATCTGTGGCTTCCACAAAATTCCCATTTAATTTCTTATGCCAACCCATAATATATCAAAATCGTGATAGGGAAAGTCTCAATGTGGCAAGTAGCTATGTGAAAAGGATAACTGTATTTGTTCTGGTTAAGTGAGATATTATCCTTCTTGTCAATCCTATCCCTCTAGCCATTTGTTTCCTTGTTGAATTTTGTATATTTTGACACTGTGTTTAACCCTTTGTTTTAAAATTATGGGTTTTTTTTCATTATGATTTTTTTCCCCTCTGATGTGCTAAACACAATATGTAAACATATTTCTTTAGTTACTTTGGTTTAATCTTTTTTAAGGTGACTTGACTCTGTTCCCCTTGGATTTCTTCTCCTTACTGCCTGATTACCCCTACCACTTTCCATTTGTTATCCCTTTCTCTTTGTTGTTTTGCTCATCGGTTCCTTTTTCTCTCTTGCTTTTATCTGATTATTTAATTTTTTCCCACTTTGTTTCCTTTCAGTTCAATTAGTCAAGTAAATTCCCCCTTCCTTTCCTCTCATTCAACTGGTTCTGTTTATTAGGGGTTTTTTTGTATTTCATTTTTTGTGCTCCTTTCAAGAGAGGATTTTTCTTACTTCATTTTCCAGCCTTTCTTTCTGTTTATTAGACCTTCATTCTCTGGTTCATGAGCCCTGTAATTATCTAGTCTTTCTTTATTTTCTGTATCCCTTATGGAATGAAAACTTAAACATTCTGGGCTATCTCCTCTAGATGCTTCTACCACAGCCTTGTAGAGCTTACCTTACAATTCCCATTTTCCCTTGTATCTCACTCTTAGAACAATGCCAATTCCTGCTGATGACAGAGATGAGGATGTCTCATGATAATGAGCCATCCCCCCACCCCTCATCTGTACCCTCACTCTGGTTACCTTCTTTCTTCCATTTGCCTTGAAAATCTCCTCCCTGAGTCCATGCCCTCCCCATCTCCCCAGCTGCCAGTGCCTCTAGGAGTTGCATCCCCCCCATCCCAAGGTAGGGCTAGTGCTTTTTTCAAGCACTAAATCCCCCAGACCATACCTTGCACAAGGTCCTCATATCCCTTCACAGAACATGTGTTTTTACCCATAGGAACATTTATCAGTGCAACCCTCCCCCACTACCAAACAAGGCTGTCCACTTTCCCCACCTTTCAGTCCTTCCCCACCTCTTCCTTACCTACTCCCTTGCAGGCTCTTCACTTCTTGACAGACCACAGGAATCACCTTCTTCTCATTGCTAGTTTTCAGTTTGACCCAGGTATATTATTCCATGTGCCCCTCCTGCCCTACCCCCATTTCATGCACTTTTCCATTTTCCAGTGTAGTCCCACAAAAAAACCATTATTGGCAGGGTGTCATCATCTGTCAGTAATGCCCCAGACTCACCTCTTCACTGTTAGCTCCACTTGACTTCCGCCTTACTTCTGCCTCCTTGTATACATTTAGAATGAAATCTATTTCTCTCTCTATTGTAATTCTGTTGCTGTTCTTAGCTACTGCATTCATTCACCTCTTCTGCATTTCTGGTGTCTTAGATGTTAAGCAAATAATCTTTTCAGGTGTGGTTTTCTTTCTAAGAGTCTTTCAAATATCTCTTTATTATTGAAAGTCCATATTTTTTCATTTATGGTTAAGCCTAGATTTTTCAGGGTAGGTTGCCCAGGCCTGCATCCTGAGCTCCATTGTGCCTTATTCCATTTCCTCCTGCGTTTTCTAGTGGGTGCAGAATAGTTTTGGGTTATTTGAATTTCCTTTTCTTTTATATTTAAAGGCCTTTCTCCAGAATATTTGGGAAGCTTATTTCTTAATTGAATTGTCATATTTAACCAGTATGTATCTTGGGATTTGCAGCCTTGGTTTTTTTGTTTGCTTGCTGATTTGTTTCTAGAGATATGTGAATTCTTTCCATTGGTATTTAATTTTTTGCATTCAGAAGTTTTTAGCCATTATTTTCTATTATTTTCTGCATTGTGGTGTTCAAGTTTTTTGTCTTACAGTATGCTTCTGAATGCTCTCGCTCTCATTCTTATGTTGTCTCTATGCAGCCTGTCTTCAAGATCATTGTGTTTTGCTTGCATAGTGACCCTATTTTCATTTACTGTTTTTTTTGTTTCTTTTCTAGATTATCCTTTACTTTTGTGTACTTGGCTTGCCCAATATGTTGTTTGTTCTCTCTCTCTCTCTCTCTCTCTCTTTCTCTCTCTCTCTCTCTCTCTCTCTCTCTTTCTGTCTGGTAAGACTTGCTATCAGACATTCAAATGTTTCTATTCTGCCCATCATTTTGACTGTGCAGGCCATAAATTCTGCTCTCATAATTATTTCTCTTTTAAAGCACTTGGGAACAGTGTGTTGGAGTTCCATGTTCTCCTAAAATTCCACCTCAAGCATTAGATTGTTTTCCTTTGTTTTGTATTTATTCATAGATGCCTGAATTAATTTACCAAATATGGAGGCCATATTCCTTTCTGTTAATGTTTTCTTTGTTGGTTTCCCTGCTTATGTTCAAGGTCTTTGAATTTTATTTTTCTTGTGATCTTTAGTAATTTCAGGACCTTCTCTCCCCCGCTCCCAATTTATCCCTGTTGTTCTCTTTCTGACTCCCTACCCTCTGGTAGTGGTTTCATGCTTGTGCGGTTCATGTTCACTGGCCTAAGTCTGCCCCAAGTTACTTTTGGGAAGATAAAACTGGCCTCAGCTGGATGGCATGTTCTTTTCCTCAGGCTTAGTGGGATGCTGCACAGTCCCCTCCGACCACCACCCAGTGACATCTTTTCTGTGTGACCTGCCCCACTCCCTCTGTTCCTCAGTTCTCTGGCCTTACGTTGTCAGCTTAGAGAACTGAACTGCTATGCTGTGGGGTTGATTTCTATAGTTTGGGTCTTCTAGGCTCTAGGAGGAGAGAGTGGGTTAGGTTGTGGAATTAAGGTCTTTTTTCAAGCCCAGACATGTGTCTTGCATCTTTTCCTTTGTTTTTTTTTTCTACTTTCCTGCAAAGATCTTTTGTAACACAGAATGCTGCTGAGGTGCTGGGATCCAAGCAGACTTCTGCAGCCTGGAGCCTAAATCTCCATAGCCCCGGAAAGAGGGAGGGAGACTAAGATTTGCGTTTGGTTTTTGTTGCAATCCCGTGTGTCATTTGTGTCATATCCTTGGATCCGTTAGTGTAGCCTTGCTATTGGTGACATGGTGGGTGATGGGGGAGAGGGTGCTGAGTGAGCTCTGAATAGGTGTCCTTTGGATTCCGGATGTCCTAGACCATGAAGACAGCTGAAGTTACTTTGTCTTTGGTGGATAATTTCTGTTTTGGAGAGGTGTGAGAGGTCTTGAGAATGAGAGAAAATGTCTAAATCTCTGTCTTGTTGCTCACTTGACCCAGGACCACCTCCTTTGTTTTAGATAAGAGTGAGTGTCATCTGATGCCTGCTTCATCATCCCTTCTTTCATGTTTGTGTACTCATTTTTAGTAGAAACTACAGGATCTTGTGTGATTCCCTTCTTTGGTTCCTTGGTATTGGAACATTGTCTTTCTGATGCTTAGGATGTTTTTTCTTTGAGGTAGGAGTTCTGGATTTTGGCTATCAAATTCCTCTGACTTTCTTTTCTAGGGCTTATTTCAGGAGATAGTGGGTAGTTTCTATCTGTCCTTCCTCTCTGGTTCTAATAGATCTGATAATAATAATAATGATTTCTTGAAATATAGTATTCAGGTCTCTTAAAAAATGTAGTGTTCAAGAAGTATAGTGATTCTTAAATTCTCCTTGGTCTGTTGTCTGGGTCATTTTTGATATCAGATAACTTACATTTTTTTGTGTTTTTTTAGTCTTTTGATTTCTAATATTGCTATCTCATGAAGTCAGTGATTTTTGTTTAGTTTCTTCTAGATTTCACAGAGTCTGTTACTTGGGTAAGATTTATCATTTTCTTTTAGAAGCTATTTATTCTACTTCTAGTTCTTTTTGCCAGAGCTTTTATTTCATTTTTTAGTTCTTGCTTCATTTCTTCTAGGTGTTCTTGTAGTTCTTATGGGAAATGCATTTTTTCCTTCAAGTCTCTTATATTCGTTACAGAATTATGTTCATTCTTTGGAGGATTTCTAGACCTATAGTTTTTTATGCTAGTTTTTTTTTAATTTACTCATCTATCTACCTGTAGTTTCTGAAGTACAGCTTTGAGCTAAAGCCAGGTGCTGTCCTTTGAGTATGGTGGTCAGCCTTTCTTGGTTTTGACCTGAGTTGCTGTACTGACCTTCTGGAGTTCGTCCTTCCTGGATCTTTGAAGTTCAGAGTCCTGGATCTTCAGTGTACCCTCTGGAGTCCCTGGACCTAGGCTGTCCCAATCTGAGTGTGTAAATGGCAAGCTAACATTTTTTGAGGCTTTGTGACCATTCTAGGGGTTTCTGTGTGGGGATGGGGAGTATGAGGTAGTTCTTTCTTGCCTCTTCTAGACACAGCCTTGTAGGCCATATGTGGTTTTTTTTGCCCATGTGTTGTCCTCCTGAGAGACTTCTGGCTTCTTTATATGGACTACTGCTGGGTTTCCTGGTGACCCCATTTCCTGTACCCTATGGGCTTCTGGCTAACTTTTTGTGTAGTTCTGGGGTGGAAAAATTTACTCACTGTAATTTCTCATTGTATTTCTTGATCATTATTCCATCTGATATGAATTACAGGTTTTTGTTTATATATATGATAATTGGACAGTTAGCTTTGGTTCAGTTCACAGTTCCTTCCAGAAGTGTTCCTTTTGTTTTTTCAAGGACAATGAACTTCAGACAGGAAGTAAAACAAAAAAGATTAAGAGGGAATTGAAACCTAAGGTGTGAGGAAATACCAAACAAGCACCTAGTTGCCTTAAATGAGTATGAGGCAGTCTGGTGTAGTTGACTTAGAGTCAGGAATATCCTAAGTTTGAATCTCTCCTCATTCCATTTAATCTTTCTTAGCTCTAGTGTCTTAATTTGTAAAATGGGGGTAATAAAAGCACTAATATCACAGGGTTTTTGTGAGGATTCAGTGAGGTAAAATATGTAAGCTGCTTCTTAAACCTTAAAGTGCTATATAAATGCAAAATATTTTATGTATTATATATATACATGCCACTTTATCCAGATATAAATTGCTACCTAGAACTGGTATAGGTGACTGTTTTAAGTGCTGCTAATGATTTTGGGGGAAGCTTGGAAAACAATAAAGATACTTAAGGACTGAAGATAAAGTTTTTTAAAGGGGAATGAAAATGGGTTCCATAAATTCTTGGTTGGTTTTGATCATCCACAGAATTCTAAAATAGATTATTAAATGGATGATTTTGAGTAATTAGAAATGGAAGTAGTGATTTTTCTGAACTTTTATGAATTAATTGATAGCCAGGTACCAGAAGATTTGAGATGAATAAGTGTTATTCTTAGTGTGAAAGAAGTATTCAGTAAACTATAAACTGTTTATATTTGACATCAGTATCTAGCAAATTTCTAGAATGAATTAAAATATTTTCTAAATATAGCAAAACCCCATTTATCCGAAGGCCAACTTTCAGGTATGTTCAAGCATCTGAAACAGCATCAGAGATAAAGACATAAAAAAGAAGCCAAAAAGCAGGGGGATGGGGAGGACACATGGAAAGCATGGTGGTTGACACATATTAAATGCTTAATAAATGCCCTATTTATATTAATCCAGTCTTTCACCTCTCTCATTCGTGCTTTAAAATGGCTACCTGTTGGCTTATACTGTGGCGTCCACTCATTGATTCCATTGCTGTTACTGTAACCTTGTAGCCTCTGCCAACAAACAGTATATTCCCTTGTTCCTTCAGTCACTCTGTGATTCTGTAGCACCAAGCAACAAAGTTTAACTCTGCGCTGCGCTCTTCATGCACAGGAGGTGGGGGTATAGGAAAGCAGTAAGCATACTCTGCCTGGAATGCATGCCTGTACTTTAGCAGTACTCAGCCAGAGAACTGATAAACTGGGGGAATGGGTTCAGGTCTTTGTGTACGGGGGCTCCACCAGGTCTAAAAGAAAGGGAACTGGCATCCGGGGGCAGCTAGGTGTCGCAGTGGATAGAGCACTGGCCCTGAAGTCAGGAGAACCTGAGTTCAAATCCGGCCTCAGAACAAATACTTGACACTTACTAGCTGTGTGACCCTGGGCAAGTCACTTAACCCCAATTGCCTTTAAAAAAAAAATGGAACTGGCATCCAGTTGATACCAGTTCCATCTCCCCAGAAGTCATGGGCAGAGACTGAGGCCAGTAAAAAGTGAATTCCTAAGTGTGGAAGGAAACTAAGACACTTTGAAGATTCCTTGGAAACCTCCATCAATGGGGAAGGAGTCCAAAAGTAAGCAATAGGGAAATATAAGGAGAAAAACCTGAAATTACCAAAGATCTAAGGAAGAAGAAAACTCAACTAAAAACCTTGAGCATAAACTGACAAGCCAACAGGGAAAATATTAACAGAAGGAACATTTAAAGAGGCAGAGGACCACACGGATGTCCAAAAGAGCATGGAACCATAGTAGGATGTTACCAAATGATTTGTGGGTGAAATCAGAACCAGGAAAGCAGAATTAATGCTGTACACAGCAAAAATAATTGACAAAATAGAAAATCATGAATCCATGGTGGAAAGCCTCGTCAAAGAAACAATACAGAAACGAATGGAACAATAGCTAACCAAAGAACAATAGAGAAACTTGTCTCTGCTTTGACTGAGTTACTCCTCTTTTTGTTATACTATAGGACAAATATTCAAAAATTATCTCAGAACATTGCATAAAACCAACAAGATGAAATTTAACAGGCATACATAAACAGTCCTGCATTTTTCGTTAGTAAGTATACTTCATAGCTGATAAGACATGCAAATACATGGAAGTAAAACACAGTCTGGAAGAATAGAAGAAAGAGCAATAACAGTAAAAAGAAAATATGATCTCTATACAAGCAGTACATAATGATCTCAAAAACAGGATACTTAGAGACAATTTAAGAATTGGAGGTCTCCTAGAACAGTGCTTCTTAAACTTTTTCTGCTCTTTTTTTTTCTTTTCCTTTTTTTTAGGCGGTTGGGGTTAAGTGACTTGCCCAGGATCCCACAGCTAGTAAGTGTCAAGCGTTTGGTCTGAGGCCGAATTTGAACTAGGGCCAGTGCTAACTTTATCTACTCATGACCTTATTTCGGGTTTAGGCAGCCTTTTATTAGTTGTTGCATGGCCTGAGGGTATGCGCAGTGCAAAGTGCTCAGGCGTGGCAAATGCTGTCAGAAACACCTCAGATTCATTATGTGTTTGATTTTTAATTAATTTTTGGTCATTGTGCATTCAGAAACTTTTTACTGTTGCCAATTTTTCATGACTCCCTATGGGGTCACTACCCAAAGTTTAAGATGTATTGTCCTGCAAGAACACAACTTAAAAAGCCTGAACACCATAATGCAAGGGGACAAAAACTTCCAAGAACCTCTGAACTTAGAAAACAAAGTGATAAAATAAAAAATTCAAAATCTTATGGAAGTGAGTACTGAAAACTAAAAATAAATTAATTAATTATTAAAAAAAGAAAAAAGAAAACAAAGTGGCAATGGAAAGAATCCACAGATTGTCTCCAGAAAAAAAACCAACAATGGTACCTTATGTTGTAAACTCCAAGTCATAAAGTAGTAAAAGCGGTCAATTCCAATGACAAAAAATTCTGCAAGTGATCAGGAAAAAAAAGATCTTCAAATATAAAGGAACATAATTTAAAATAACATATTACTATTCTGCACCTACCAGAAATCAGAGAAGGGAATGGAATAATGTGTTCTGAATAGTTTATAGCCAAGGTGGGGAACTGTGGCCTCAAGGCCCTAAAGTGGTGCCCTTTGACTGAATCCAAACTTTCCAGAATAAATCACCTTAATAAAAGGATTTGTTCTGTAAAACTTGGGCTCAGTCAAAAGGCTGAACCCAAGGCCACATGTAGCCTCAAGGCCGCAGGGTCTCCACTCCTTACACAAATATGTTTCTCTTAAAGCTGGTAAGGCCTTCCTTTTGAGAGGCCTCCCCCATTACGTTTGGGTTATTTGACCTTTAGCAGTACAAAGGCATCCAATCCCAGCAAGGGCTAACTAAGCCTCAGCTTGTTCTTCTGAATTTGTCCTTTTCTAAGGAGAGGAAAATTTTTCTTTAGCCTCCCAAAATTCAATTCCTTCAGGCTTCTTTGAAGGTAAACTGGGTTCTGAAAAGTTCCCCTAATAGAACTTGAAGGAGGTCTAAATTACAAGACTAAAATATCCGACAAAGCTAGGGTTCTAAAATTTTATTAGAAATTTACAGTTTACTACAATTATCTTCAAAGTGTGGTTCTTTTGGGGGGGGGGCCTAGGCAGTGGGGTTAAGTGACTTGCCCAGGGTCACACAGCTAGAAAGCGTTACATGTCTGAGGTTGGGATTTGAACTCAGGTCCCCCTGAATCCAGGGCTGGTGCTCAATCCACTGTGCCACCAAGCTGCCCCAAAGTGTGGTTCTTTTTTAAAAAAATTTTTATTAATTTATTTTGATTTATCAACAATCACTTCCATAAGCTTTTGAGTTTTAAATTTTTCTCCCTACTCTCCTCTCTCCCCAAGACGGCATGCATTCTGATACAGGCTTTATGTATACATTCCTATTAAAAATATTTTCACATTAGTGATGTTGTAAGTAAGAATTAGAACCAATAGGAGGAACCACCAGAAAGAGGAAACAAAACACAAAAGAAGAAAAAAAAAAGAGCAAATAGTATGCTTTGATCTGCATTCAAACTCCATAGTTCTTTCTTTGGATGTGGATAGCATTTTCCATCATGAGGCCTTTGGAGATGTCTTAGATCCTTGTATTGCTGAGAAGGGCTAAGTCTATCAAAGTTAGTCATTGTACAGTGTGGCTGTTACTGTGTACAACTTTGTCCTGGTCCTCCTTACTTCACTCAACATTAGTCCATACAGGTCTGTCCAGGTTTTTCCGAAGTCCTCCTGCTCACCATTTCTTATAGCACAATAGTATTCCATTACATTCATATACCACAACTTGTTCAGCCATTCCCCAGTTGATGGATGTCCCCTCAATTTCTAATTCTTTGCCACCACAAAAAGAGGTGCTGTGAATATTTTTGTACACGTGTCCATTTGTATGATCTCTTTGGGATGTAGCCCTAGAAGTGCTGTTGCTGGGTTGAAGGGTATGCACATTTTTATGGCCCTTTGGACATAGTTCCAAATTGCTTTCCAAAATGGTTGGATCATTTCACAACTCCAACAATGCATTAGTATTCCAATTTTTCCTGCATCTTCTCCAACATTTATTATCATTTACTTGTTTTGTCGTGTTGGTCAATCTGATATGTGTGATGTGGTGCCTCAGAGTTGTTTTTATTTGCATTTGTCTAATCAATAGTGATTTAGAGCATTTTTTCATATGACTATAAATGGCTTTAATTTCTTCATCCGAGAACTGCCTGTTCATATCCTTTGACCATTTATCAATTGGGGAATGATTTGTGTTCTTATAAATTTTACTTAGTTCTCTATATATTTTAGAAATGAGGTCCTTATCAGAGACTGGTTGTAAGAATTCTTTCCCAGTTTTCTGCTTCCCTCCTAATCTTGATTGCATTGGCTTGGTTTATGTAAAAACTTTTCAATTTAATGTAATCAAAATTATCCATTTTGCATTTCATAATGTTCTCTGTCTCCTGTTTGGTTATAAATTCTTCTGTTCTCCATAAATCTGACAGGTAAACTATTCCTTGCTCTCCCAATTTGCTTATATTATCAGCCAAAGTGTGGTTCTTAAGAACATAAAACATACTCTCATAGTTCTCTTCTTTCTGAATGTCCATGGACAGTTTACTTTCCAATATCCCAGGAGAGTGAGTCACCCCATAGTAAGCAGCCACCATTTCCAGAAGAAACATGAAAGCTAATCTCAGCTCACCTTGTGCACTATCCTGCACTTCAGTAAGCTCATCATGTTACAGTCCTGCGAGCATATGCCAATTGTTCTGGGCTGGGACTGACTTAGACTAGTTTCCTGGTAGTTTTAGATTCAGTATTGGAATAAAATGAGACGCGTGTAGGTCATTCAACAGTTAACAAAAAAAGATATTTACTTATCCATAATAAGAGAAGGATATTCAATAAGAACAGGCTTTGAAGACGTCTTGGTCAATTCAGCTGAGTGAAGCTCCTTTGCCTCAGTTACCCATTATTGATCCACCAGCCAAGCTTCAGAGCATCCCCAGAGCTGCTCATGGCTCTTTTGTACTCAAGTGATCGGGCAGTGACATTTATGGTTTGAACTTTTAGTACCCATAAGCCAACCAAGTCTCACGGAAGTTCTTAATACCTTTTAAGGAAAAAGTAGCCTAACTTGCATGTGGAAAACCATCTTGCTCCTGCCATACCTCAGTGCCTCAAAAACTTTCTCTCGTTATCTTCACCTATTGGAGCCACTAATTTCATTCAAGAATTAGCTTGAGTGCCACCAACAAAAGGCCTTTCTTAATTCTCACAGCTGTTTCTCTCTCTCTCCCTCTCTCATTCTCTCTCTCTTGGCTCAGCCTTAGGTCCTTTTTTCTTCTCGTTCTCTTTCATGCCCTATCTCATGGCGATTTCATCTCTTTTTTGTTCTGTTATTACCTCAGTGCAGATGACTCATATATATACACACACACCCCCAATTAATCCTTGCATCTCTCCTGAATTGTGACCCTATGTATCCAGCTGTCTGCTTGAAAAATTTCCATATTGGACATCTTGTCAGCATTTCAAATCAAGTATATCCAAAACAGAACTCATCACATTTCACCATAAACCTACCTGTTGCTGCATTCTCCCTTATATCTTTTGATGATACCACCATCCTTCCAATCACCTACATTAGAAATATTGTAGTCGTCATTGAATATTTCTTCTTTCTCATATCTAATCTCATTCCTGTACCTCTAAACATGGCTGCTGTTTATCCTTCATCTATTTATACAATTACTGCTCTCGTTCATGCCCTCATCGCAGCCCTTCCTGGACTTTTATAAGTTTTCACTCTCTGCCACCAATCCCTTGCTTCTCCAAATCATTTTTTATAGCTGCCAAAATCTTCCTAAGGAACTGACCATGTCACTTAGCTACTGAAAAATCTTCAGTGACTCACCATTGCTTATTGACAAAGGTACAAACTCTTTTGCCTGTTACGTATGACCTTCCATTAACTGGCTCCAGTTTATTTTTCAAGGTAGGTTTCACTTTACTCCTTTTTACATGTTATCTATTCCAGACAGACTCGACTGAACTTGGACTTAGGAGAGACCTGAATTTGAATCCCATGTTTGATGTTTAATAGTTCTGTGACCTGGACAAATTACATAATTTTTCTTACCCTCAGTTTCCTGTTCTATAAAATGGGGATAACATCTGACATATTTACAGGATTGTGAAGATCAAATGAGATGATGTATATGAAACAATTTACAAACTTAAAAGCACTGTATAAATATAAGCTGCTATCAAATGTTGTATATGACAAATATTAATTTTTCCTTGTATCCCTAGTACAGAGCCTTGCATATAGAAAATACGTTAAATCAAATATGTCTGTATTGTATAATGCTAAATATTTTATATTAATACCAATGATATTGTCCATTAATGGTATTATTCATTGAACCTTGGTATACTTTGACGCACCTCTGTGCATTCACATACCTGTAAGCATTCCTGCTTTTTTCCCTGCTTCCAGACCTGTCTTATTCTCCTTCACGTGGTACTACATTCCAGCCAAACTGGCTTACTTGAGATTCTAGGATGATTTTTTTTTAAAAAACTTGATTTTATATCATTAGCATCTTTGCCTTTGCACAGGCTGCTCCAAATGCTTGGAGTGTACTTTTTCCTCTGTGCTTCTTTGAAGTCTTCCTTTAAGCTTCAGCTCAGGCATCATGAAACCTCACTTTATTCCTAGACCCCTACTGCCCTCACCCCAAATTGCAAGTTTGTGAATTCTCTCCCTCTTCAGATTCCCTTTTATCTTCCAGCTGTGTATAGAGCTCTTTGTATTCACTAGAGTAGACATAGGTTCCCAAAGTTGGTAATGCTGACCACAGAGGGGATGCTAGAACAATCCAGGGGGGTGGTAGTAGCCTGGGGTGATGCAAATTTTAAAAAAATGTTGAAGAGTTAAAGTAGATTGGGGGGGGGGTTGCTGAATAATTTTTTTTTAAGGGAGCAGTAGGCCATGTAAGTTTGGTTTTCTAGAGCTTAAGAGCATATAAACTCCCAGAGCAGTTTGGGCAGGAGTTGTCATCTTTGTAGCCCCAGAGATAGCTCATGGCCTTGCACACAGTAGACACTTAATTAGTGCTTGTTGAAATGAACTAAATTTCTCCATTTGTCTTCTCTTTGTGTTCTCTTTCTTCTGTGATTGTACTAGAATACTTGTCTGTGCTTTGCACTGGTTCCTCCTCTTCTTTTATTATACTGTAGGATAACTATTCAAAAATTATCTCAGAACCCTGCATTGAAAGCAACAAGATGAACTTTAATAAGGATAGTTTTAACATCCTGAATTTTTTCTTAATAAGTAAGTAAACTAGGTGGCACAGTGGATAGAGCATCAGCCCTGAAGTCAGGAGGATCTGAGTTCAAATCCAACCTCAGACACTTGACACTAGCTGTGTGACCCTGGGCAAGTCACTTAACCCCATTGCCTAGCCAAAAAATGAATGAATGAATGAATGAATGAATGAATAAGTGAATTGCATAAGTAAAAACTGGGCAGATCACCTTGATAGCAACTGATGTGAAATTAATTTGAAGGTTTTTAGTTCATTTTGAGCTAGTAGTGTCATGTAGCTACCAAAAGAAGTCAGTGTCATATTAAGCTACATTAATAGTAGTAGAACGCCTAAGAAGTAATAGATTTATACTCTGCTGGTCTGACTATATCTTGGGACATTGTGAGTACCACATTTTAAGTGAGATAAACTGGCCATCTTTAAAATATTTGAACGCCTGTCTTGTGAAAGAGATCAAACTTAGGGAAGTTCTGTGAAAGTCCTAGGCAGGTGGCTTTAGTTTAAGGTAAGGAACAGCTTTTTAACAATTAAGAGATCTTTAACAATGAAACTGAATGCCTCTTCATGGGTGAGTTTCCTCTTTCTAGAGAGTACTAAACCAAAGCTTGATGGACACTTATCAGAAGTATTGTAAAAAATATTCTCTAATTGGGTGACAGGTTATATACTAGATGAATTTTAAGGCCCCTTTTAATACTAAAATTTTCTAATTAGAGGTAGTAAATGGAATGAGGCCTGAAAGGTATAGGTAGCACATTAATACTCAATAACTATTTTCTTTTTTCTGTTTATAACTTTTTTCCTGTTTTTTTTCCTCTTTTGTCCATAGAATATATCAGGTTTAGCAGGTCAATGTATATATTTAGTTTATTTTGTAGTTTATGCCATAGTTCTATATGCAAGTGAGTCTTTACAAAATAATCTCCTTTTATATTTTGCCTTTGTTTTCTACTTGGCCCTATAGGGCAGACTGAGAAGTAATAATGGATGAAAAGAAAACAGTTCTAATGAGGAATAAAGAGGAAAATTTTCTAAAGAGAACAACATGGATGCATATGGAACTTACCAACAAAGAAAGATTTTTTTAAAAAAATGTTCAGAAAATTTAAGCGGAGATATTCATAATCCTGTAAAAAGAGTATTGAGAATGATAAAACTTAGAATAAACTGAGACAGGTGAGAAAAGCTAAAGACAAGAAAAAAGTTTAGTCTTTTTTTAAAACAGTACTGGAGAAAAGAGAATTAAACAAAAGATATTATCTCCACTTGACTTGAATCCAATGATAACTAACAACAGAGAGAACACAGATTTGTTTAATTTTTATTTTGCCCCAGTTTTCTTTGTCAAGAAGATGATTTTTGACTGAAGAAAGATGAAATCAGTGTGATCAGAAGATCACAGATTTAGAGTCGGAAGGAACCTTAGAATACATCGAGTCCAACCAGCTCATTTTACAAATGATAAAACTGAGGTATGGAATGATTAAATGACTTGCCCAGGGTCACACAGCTAAGAAGTATCTGAGGTGAGATTTGAGCCAAGGTTCTCCTAACCACAGAGTCCTGTGTCTTATCCCACTATGTCATACTGGGAGGTGATACACAGTATGAATAAGGAGATGGTAAAGAGAACTGCTACTTGTTCTTAATGAGTTTTTCACTTGTCCTAGGTGAGCTATAGCCTCAGGTACTGAAGTGATTGTTGAGCCACCATCCATGATCAGAATACTAAAGAGATAGTGCAGAACTGAAGAAGGGCAATGTTTTCTTCTCCCCCCCCCTTTTTTTTGAGTCAGGCAAAAGAAATCAGTGAACTTTTCGGCCATTGAGCTTGATTTCAATTCTTGGGAAAATTCTATAATGTGCTGTTAGAGGAATGTTTTGTGAATATCTGGAAGAAGTGGTGATCACAAAGAGCCAGCATTGCTTCTGTCGAGCATAGGTTAGGCTATGATAAACATTGTCTGAGAAGGGATCTGTAGGTCTCCGTAGCCTGCCAAAGGGTCCCCGACACACAAATGTTACTGGTCTAAACCATGAAGCCTTTGCAAGAAGTAGATCCATTATGCCAAGGAGACCAAAAGAACATAGAAACAACCCCAGTCAGGAAATTGTTATTCTCCTTACTAATTGAAGTGAGATAACAAAGGTAACACTGATTTAAAATAAAAAATTTGTTTGTAAAATCTTACGGAGAAATATGGTGAAGTATTTTGATCAGTACCACCTCATAATGGGCAGCTAGGTGGCACGGTGTATAGAATGCTGGGCCTGAAATCCAGAAGACTTATCTTCTTGAGTTCATACCTGGCCTCAGACACTAACTAGCTATGAGACTGGGCAAGTCACTTAACCCTGTTTGCTGCAGTTTCCTCTTCTGTAAAATGTGCTGGAGAATGATATGGAAACTACTCCAGTATCTTTGCCAAGAAAACCCCAAGTGGGGTGATAAAGAGTCACAAATGATTGGAAAAAATGACTGAACAACAACAAAATCACCTCATAAAGCAATGAGAAGGCTCCATAGGATATCATTGGAGAGATGTATGACTGGAAAAGAAGGAGGGAATGTTCATGCCAGGAAAGTTGAGACAGAACTGATAGCCCATATATCCATTGGCTGTAAGGTTCTAGAGAGATGGTCTGACATCCAAGAAGATATTGAGATACCAAAGGAAGAGAGGCAGTCCTTGCCAGCATAATTGTAACTAGGTTTTATTGAGGGGAGTTTACTCACAAGACCAGTCCAGGGTAGGGGCAGGACAGTGACAGATCTCCACACCACAGTTAGGCAAAGCCAGTTATTATATAGAAACTGAACAAAGAAGGCTTAGTTCCAAGAGATGGACCATGGTCACATGGGAGGTTACATGTAAATTTTCCTATGGGAGCTGTTTTACTGTTTACAATATCCATTATGCCATAGGTCATGTTCTCAGGCTCTTATTCCCAAGAGTCCCATGGACTCCTCCTTGTGGAGAATTTATAGAAAAATATGGACTGAAAGTTTTGGTCACACAAGATGGGATGTCAGAGGTTTATAATCTGTACCATTAGAGGGAATGAGATTGCAAATATATCAAAGTAAATTTTAGAATGAAGAAAGTGCTTTGTAAAATTTAAAACAATATGTACATATGAGTTGTTTCTTCAAAGTGTTGTTTTTCCTTTTACGAAGAGGACCAATGATACCATGGGGTCTTTGGACTCGAGTGTGTATTAGATTTAAGTGAAGCAGAGTTGCATAAAGTTGTCAGCCTCAGTTTGTCTTTCAGAGTCATTGAAGTCCAGTGGCAAGACAGAAGTCAAGACAACTTGGGATGGCCTGGGATGCAATGCATGACCGTGGTGTCTTTGATGTTCTGTCCAAGCTCTAAGCACTCCACAGTGCCTGCTTTAGCTGCCTTCGTGGCCATTGGAACACATTGTTCTCATCTGCCCATTCCACTGGGTAAAGTCTTCACATGCTTGGGGTATACAACCCCCTAACTCACTGACAGGTTTGAGGTCTGTCATTTACCCTCAATCTAGTTTAGCCTGTCTGCCAAGAGGGTTTACCAGGGTGTGGCCACTGTGCAAGCTATAGCTTCTTAGAGCCACAGGTGAGAGTTAGGTGAATCAGGTGGACACCAAAAATGAATGAGCAGCCTTGAAAAGGGCTGTTTCTTCACAGTAATCTTGTGAGACAAATGTAATACAATCTTGGTTTTATACATGAAGAAACTGAGTTTTAGGTTAAGTCATTTATCCAGAGTCACGTATAAGTTTCTCAGCAGAAAGTTGAAACCAAATCTTCTGACTCTATTTTCAGTGCTTTCACTGTGGGACACTGCCTCTCCTGAATGTCCCAGTTTAGCTGGAATGGATTATTGGTAGAAGGGAATAAGGGAAGTTCACTTTGAAAGATGGCATGCTAAGAAATATTGACTTCAGATTTTTGGCAATATGGAGTGATTGAAACTTTTATTTATTTGTTTATTTATTGGGTAGGCAATGGGGTTAAGTGACTCGCCCAGGGTCACACAGCTAGTAAGTGTTATGTGTCTGAGGCTGGATTTGAACTCAGGTACTCCTGAATCCAGGGCTGGTGCTCTATCCACTGCGCCACCTAGCTGCCCCGAGTGATTGAGACTTTTGAAGTCACAGAATGGCAGGCCTGGATTTCACCTTTCAGGGCTTTGCTTTCTTCTTCTATAAAATGGGGATGGGAGATGATGTAGGGAAGGAGTGTGGACTAGGTAGGTCATCTTTAAGATTCCTGGCTCTAGGTCATATGTGATGCCATCATGGTGGGATTGTTGAAAGGTTAACTTTAGTGTGAATGGAGAGGGTATGAAAATCTGGAGGCAGAAAGGCCAGTAAACAGAGTATTCTGGTTAGAGTTGATAAAGTTAACTAACAGCTAGCAACAGTGGGGATGGAAATGGAGAATTTGGTGTAAGGAAAATTATTAATTGTCAAAATTAAGCAAGAGAAGACTGGGGGTGGGGAGAGTAAACAGCATAGATTTTAATTTAGGCATTTATTAGAGTACCTAATGTGCAAGGCAATAGGTTAGGCAGAGACAAGACCTCTCTGTGTAGCTTTAGGAACTAGAACATGTATCAATTAGTGGTAATTATAAGGAGATAGATTTTGACTCAGTGTAAGGAATTCCTTTATAATAACAGTTACTTTACAATTAGAAATGTTAAAATGGAGTGTGATGTACCTCATGAGTTAATCAGTTTCCCATTAGTAGAAGTTTTCAATCATGGCCAGATGTCTACCTATCAATAGTATTGTAGAAGAGTTTGTTTTCATTTTCTGGAAATCGAACATGACTTTGAAGTTCTTTAATACTCTTATGATGCTACGGCTTTAATGCAGGGAGGGACAAATCAAAAGAACTTGATGAGCAAGGTCATATTTAGAGAATGAATTGTGTCTGTGATTGACGGTTTGAGGTGATTTTGAGAAGCTGACTAGAGAGTCAGTAAAATATTAATACAAATGTTGTTAGGCAAAAGGAGGAAGGGCCCATTTGAAATTTGCATGAATTCATATGGCATATCTATATGATGATAGACTGATAGACTACATGAGGATATCTTGATATTTTATAGACTAATTATAGTGTAGATTGATACATCAATAGATTTGGGGGTCTCATTGATAGGGGTGCTATCCCTAAGGCACTGTCTCATTCCATGATTCTTTTCCATATACCTCTTTAAAACGACCATAACAGAGTTTGCATGTTAGGTTTATTGATATTAACCAATGGAGTGGTGCCATGTTCTTGACCACCTCCTCTTTTTGGATTTTGCATTTCTCAGATCATATACTTTATGCTGTTTCTGGGCAGTTCTTCATTGGTGATGTATTGGAGCCTACTCATGTCCATTATATATCTGTTGCCCTTTGGGAGACCTTCAGCTTTAGTTTCTTTGGACACTGTGTTCCTTGACATCTATATATGCAGCATCCCCAAAATTTGGCATTTATTATCCCATCAGGAGTGTCTAAAAAGGTATATGTCCTGATGGTCCAGCTCTGTGGGTTGTTCATCAGGTGACATATCATGGTCTTGAAATAGGCATCCTTTATCTACTTCTCTACTTTATCCTGTGTGTGTGGTTAAAACTAAACTCTTTTGAGTGATTATAGATCTTTTTTTTAGGAGATTCTGCAGTGTCCTGTGGCTGAATGGAATTGGCACATTAACCAAAAATTATTTTATCTGGAATACCTCACCATCTGTAGGGAATTCCCTTTCCATTTGGACGTTGCCCTAGATATTTTCTGTGACAGTGACAAATAACCTATGTCAAGCATATGCTTTCCTGTTTTATACCTTGCTTGATATTAATAATCATGATTTTTGAACGTTGTTATCTGTTATATTTTTCAAGGAATCTCCTATGATTTTGATGTGCATAGGAAGCACCCTTATGGGGAAAAGCATTTTAGGCATATCTTTTTAATAGTTAATGAGTATTGGGCCAGCAGAATTATGTAATCTCTGTGCCTTTAACGTCATTCATTGACAAGATAGGATAGGGGCTATAATGGCTTTCACAAAAGTTTTCCTATTCCCTTCTCATATCCTTATGAAGGCTGCCTTTGATATCTATCTACATTATTCTCATTGAAATTACAAAGAAGACAAAGTAGGCACATGGGCAGGTACTATTTTCTCTGCCACTTTTCTTTGTGTAAAAAGAGTTTTTTCCAAGCCTTTGATATTCTGTATTTAACGAGTTTGTATATATTTGTATTTATTAATTTTGTGCTGTATACATTTTTATATGTACTTGTCTCTCTCATTAGAATATAAATTCCTTGTGAATAAAGATTGTTTCATTCTTTGTATTTCTCTCTCCACCATCTAGTAAAGTGGTTAGCACAGAGTAAGGTCTTAATAAACACTTACTGATTGATTGATTACTTGGAGAACCAGTCTCTCAATGCCCTTACAAATGTCATGTCCAACATAGACCTGCTGTCTGTATTTGTTCTAGTCCAGTTTTCATTGCTGCCTTTTCCAGTTCCTCATACAGATCATCTAGGACTGTGATGTTAAGAGTTCAAATGTTGTAGATATGTTATTCTTGATGATGAAAAATTTGTTATAAAAATCATTACAGATATTTTCCAATTTTAGTCTGACTGTTGCATAGACAAAGTCTGCTAGCTTGGTGCTGTCATGGATAAAGCATTGGACTTGGAAATGGAAATTAACTTGAATTCCAATCCTGCCTCAGACACTTACTAGCTGTGTGACCTTGGGCAAATAAACCTCTTAGCTTCAGTTTCCTCATTTGCAAAATGCGAATAATAAAAGTCTTTATCTCATATGGTTTTAATGAGGATTAAATGAGATAATAATGTAAGTATTTTGTAAACCACAAAATACCAAATAAATGTTAACACATAATTATCATTATTATTGCCCTACAACAGGCCTGCACAATATGTGGCCCACGGGCTGCTTGAGGCCCGCCAAAGGATTTCAAGTGGCCAGCAAAAAATGTGGGGTTGCCACTGTGCACACTCCTGCTTGTCACGTGACCCATGGCAACCAACCATTACTGGTCTGTCGATAGTCTAACCTATCTGAGGCCCAAAGAAGTTTAGTATATTTTAATTTTGACCCCAGCCTACTACGAAGTTGTATATATCTGCTCTACAAGAAAGGGTTCAAGTACAGTCCTAGCTGAAGATTCCCTGTAAAAGTCAATGGCAGCAAACAGTGCTATTTACACTATGTAATTTTCAGTGCATCTGTAGACATTAACTTAGTTGTTGGTGCTTTGCCTGTGAAGATCCTTTTCCAGTGACCAGCATAGACAAGACAAAAGCAAGTTAAAGCTAAACAGAAAACTAAACCATTCAGCAGGCATTTATCAACCACCTATTTATATCTCAGGCACTACGATAATTCCTGGGGAAATGAACTGTCCCTGCTCTCAAGGAGCTTACATTTTACTGGGGGAAAGATAACAGTTTCTAGTTAAGAGAGGCAAAGAAAGGAGTTGTTTTTAATCTGGCATCCAAAATTAAAAAAGAATTCATAGGACAATTGGATTATCTCACACTGCAGTAATCTTGAATGCATTTACAAAAAGAGGCTACCATTAAGATAACTGTAGTCTATTCACCAACATCTGTTGCAGGGAGAAATAGAAAAATTCTATTAAGGATTCATTAAGACCCTCCAAATTAAATCTGTTCACCCAAGCCACCCTCACAGTTCAGAGCTTCTATACTTTTCATTTAGACTACTGAAATAACCTCTTTATTAGTCTTCTCAGGTCCTTTCCCCTCCCTTCCCTTAATGCATCCTCCACACAGCTGCCAAAGTGATATTTCTAAAACACAGGTGTGCTGGTGTTACACTGACCTACTCATTTAACTCCATCAGCTTCCTATTACCTCCGGGATCTAACAGAAACTTCTCTTTGGCATTTAAAGGCCTCCACAGTCTAGCTTCAATCTGTCTTCCCAGCCTTATTCCACATTATTCCCCTTTTTGTACTATAAAGTTCAGACGAGCTGGTTTATTTATTTTCCCCTATGCATGCCATTCCATTTCCCATTTCCATGTCTTTGCACTTGCTCTATCCCCTGTGCTTAGAATTCACTCCTTCCTCAGAAACTCTAGTCTCCTTCGTGATTTGGTTCAAGTACCACCTCCATGGAACCTTTCCTGAACCCCATAACTGCTAGAACCAAAGTTAACTCTAGGAAGTGTCAGTTTTACTTTATTACTCTGTATGAAAACAAACATCCTTGCAAAATTATGATGTAGATGTCATTCATTCCAACTGTCATTGAACCCCTACTATGTACAAGATATGGGAGAGGGGGGGATAAAAATGGAGCAAAAAGGCCTGACTTTCTATTGACAAAATAACTTAGATATTCTGTTGGGTTGAATGAACCAATGAAAAAGCATTTATTTAATAAGTATGTATCATGTACAAAGCATTGTGTTAATAAGTGCAACAACAAAAAAAAAAACCACAGTACATGGTGGAGTCTTGATTGTACATGAAATTTCTACACCCCTGCAAAGAATGGAGGGAGGTTATTTTTTTGTTTCTTCTTTAGAATCAAGATTGGCTATTACAATTATATAGCATCAATTTTGTTTTGTTTTTGCGGTTTGTTTGGGTTTTTTTACATCATTGTAATATGTGTGTATATTGTTTTCCTGGTTCTCCTTATTTCATTCTTCATCAGTTTGCTTAGGTCGTGCCATGCTTTTCAGAATTTTTGATATTCATGGTTCTTACAATGCAATAATTATATTTGTTTAGCCATTCCCTAGAAATTGTGCATAAATTTTGGTTATCAATTCTTTGCTACCACAAAAAGTGCTTCTATGAATAGTTTGTGTGTACGAGACCATTATTTTTATCTTTGACCTCCTTAAAGTATATACTTAGCAATGAGAGTCTGGATCTCAGGGTATGGACATTTTAGACACCTTATTAGCATAATTACAGATTGCTTTCTAGAGTGGTTCCCGACTCCATCAACAGTATATGAATGTGTCTGTCTTTCCATTACTCCTCCAACATTGACTATTCTCATATTTTGTCATCTTCCTCAATATTCTGGGTATGTGGTAGAACCTCAGAGTTGTTTTGATTTGCATTTATCTTTAGAGTGATCTGGAGCATTCTTTTGTACATTATTAAGTGTACACTTCTTCTTTGGAGAACTATTTGTTTATTTCCTTTGACTGCTCTCCATTGAGAAACAGCTTTTGGTCTTAAAATATTTTTGTTAATTTTTTGTCTTGGATATCTTGGATATTTTAAAAAATCTTTTGTGTTCTCCTGTATCTCTCATTTGGCTACAAACTCTTTCCCTAGACAAAGTTGTGAAAGATACCTATGTCTGTTATCTTCAATTTAAAAAATACAGCCTTTTATGTTAAAGTCACATATCCATTTGGAATTTATTTTGTTATATAGTGTGTAAAATTCTGAAGGTCTTTTGGAGGGGAGAGTGGGAAGTTTTTTATTTTTCCCAGCAGTTCTTGTCAAATAGAAATAAGAGGCATGATTTAAAAAAAAAAAAAGGAAAGAGTAGTCCAAGACAAAACAGACTCTAACCATTGAGGGAGATCGCTAAGAGAATTACTTGAAAGAAAAAGGGATAAAAGCCTATAATCTGGTGAGGGGAAGGGAAGAAGGGCAGAAGAGCAGAGGTAGATTGCATCAAACCTAGACCACTGGTAGTGAATATACTTCTCTTTTACCATTCTCTTCTTTATTTATAAAGTTGTTGTTCAGTTATTTTCCAGTCATGTCTGATGCTTTGTGACCCCATTTGGGGTTTTCTTGGCAAAGATACTGGAGTGGTTTGCCATTTCCTTTTCCAGCTCATTTTACAGATGAGGAAACGGAGGCAAACACAGTTAAAGGACTTGCTCAGTGTCACACAGCTATTAAGTATCTGAGGCCAGATTTGTATTCAGGAAGAAGAATCTTCCTGAATCCAGGCCTGGTGCTCTAATTTACTGTGCCGCCTAGCTGCCCCTTTATTTATAAAGAAGGGGTGAGAAACTTTGATCTAAGCAATGATCAACCATGTTTCCAGAACACTCATGATGAAACATTCTGTCCCTCTCCTGGCAGAGAGGTGATGGACTCAGGTTGCAGATTGAGACACGTATTATAGCCAATTCAAGAATCGTTTACTTGACTATGCATATTTATTCCCCAAATGATAATTGGTCAAAGGATTTGAGTAGGCAGTTTTCGACCATCATTAGCCATATGAAGAGATGTTCCAAATTACGAATAGAGAAATGCAAATTAAAGCAACACTGAGGTTCTAACTGACACTTTTTAGATTGGGAAAGTTTATAGTTAAGTAAAATGACAAGTGTTGAAGGGGCTGAGGCACTTTAATTCATTTTTTGGTAGAGTTGTGAATTGGCCCAGCCATTATGGAAAGCAGTTTGGAACTATGTCCTAAAATTTGAAAGAGAAAAAATGTCATTATGTACAAAAATGTTTATGGCAGCTCCTTTTGTGACAAAGAACTAGAAATATAAGAAGGATGCTCATCAGTTGGGGAAATGGGTGAACAGATTATGATATATGAATGTAATCAAATGTCACAAGAAAAGACAAGGGATGGGCTTAGAGGAACCTTTTAGGAAGACTTATATAAAGAGATGTAGAGTGAAAGGAACAGAAATAGAACAATTTATACAGTAATAATAAAGATATAAAGACGGACAACTTTGAAAGACATAAGAACTCTCATCGGTGTAATGACAGTGATGTCATTCTAGAGAAAAATGGTGCTTTCCCACCTTCTAACAGAGGCTACGGTCTCAAGATACAGAATACAACATTTATTTCTATATGGTTGGTGCAGAAAGTTGTTTTTCTTTACTACACATATTTCTTATAAGGGCTTTGTTTTCCTTTTATTTTCGTTTCTTCTCTTTGTAGGGGGGAAGCTGGGTAGAGAAAATAAATGCTTATAAATTTTTTAAAAATTAATTTTAGTGGCAGTTAGGTGGCGCAGTGGGTAGAGCTCCAGCCTTGGAGTCAGAAGGACCTGAATTCAAATGTGACCTTGGACACTTGACACTTACTAGCTGCGTGACCATGAGCAAGTGACTTAACCCAATTGCCTCAGCAAAAAATAAATAAATAAAATTTTAAGACTAAATTGGCCAATTTATAACCACTTAAAGAAGGGGGGGAAAGAATAATATTGGAGTAGTAAGGCATTGGGAAAAATAGAATTATAATTTATTATGATTAGATAAAGGAATATTAGAAATCTTGAAAATTGAAGCAGAATACTTGTGCATGACGGCTGAATCAAAGGTGTGACCATGTATTCAGCTGAGATGGAGTGGAGAAATAGCAGGTCATAGCAATTGAGTAAATTGAGAAACAGATAACATTGAAATGCCCTAATAGGAATTGGGGTGGAGAAGGGAAACTATGAACCAGGCACTGAAGTCATTCAGAAAGAGTGGGGATTATGTCCCTGTAGGATGATGGTTCACAGAATCTAGATTGAATGACCATTTGGATAGTGTGAACCTTAGGAGAAGAGTTTCCTGAGTGATGGAAATAAAGGAGAGTTTGGCTAGGAATATTCTGGCTCTCCCACTTGGACTAGGGAAGCTTGGAGTGTATTAGAAATTATAACTAGTACTGGAAAAGCTGGGCAGGGATGTAGTGTTATCTAGGGGAGCCAAGTATCAAAAGGTGCAAAAAGATATAAGGAGCATGAGATGGAGAGGTATAAAATGTAAGGAAGTTTGTTAAGTGTGGAGTAGGGGTTCTAGAGGCGAAGTGGAATGGGGAGGGCAGATTTGAAGTGGTACATTGGAGAAGCAGAGTTGAGATGGATTGGGAATGAGAATGTGGACAGCGGGAGTTAATAAAGGGGACTTGTTCTTCAGTAGATGGGGATATTCCATCACAAGAACGGGAGAGTATGCTAACCTTTGATAGCTAGGCAAGGTGTCAGTAGATTGAAGGAAAGCTACAGATAAAGCTAGTAATTACAGTTGTCAAGGCCTCCCCAGGCCCATGCCTTGAAACAGCCCTCTGCTGCTCCAACCCTTAACTGTTCAGCCTCATAAGAGGCTGTTATTGCTATTCCCCAAGGGGGGCAACTGGAAGCCTGCCACAAGGGAGATATGAGCAGGGAAAAGTTCTTTGTCCATCCTTCCATCCTGGGTGCTGACAGCCGTTGAAAACTCATACGTCTCCTTTCCTAGGTTCTATTACAGTTCTGAGAAGTATAATACTTTGTTAAAGAGGAACTCTCCTAATACGCAAACTACTCTCAGACACAACACATTAGAGGGCCCCAGTCTTACAATAGGTATATGCCTCCCACTGCATGGGAACATTCTTTATGGATTTCCTTTGCTTGTCTCTCTTTTAAAAAAAAGTTGTTCATTTTGAGCTTAAACAAGAAGAGAAAAAAATGTCCATATACACAGCACAACATAAAAAGAAGATTCAGTATAAAAACCATGAATTTCCATTTCACACTGTTTACTTTTTTGAAAAACGACGTAAGAAATGTTACGTATCATTTTCAAAGCTACCCTGCTTTTCTGTGCTTCCTTCTAAGTTTCTTTTGTTCTCTGCTGTACACTTTTAATTTTTTTCCGTCTCTCCCCATCCCACCTTAGAGAAGACTACCATTAGACACAAATGTGTAAGTGTATATATATGTTAATATATAATAATATGTATAAAATACAATAATATGCGTAATATATAAAACCTTACCATACCTACTTCTGTTTATATCTTCTTTCTCCCGAGGTGGATAGCATCTTCCTTTATGGGTCCTTTGTACTTGATCTGAGTATTTATAATACTCAGAATGACTTAGTTGTTCACAGTTGTTCTTGGAACAATATTGCTGTTACCGTGTTGTTTTTCTTTTCAGGGGCAAAAACCCCATTCTGCTGCCTTCCTCTCTCCTCCATTGTTTTTGTCGTGTTCATTTATCGTGTCATGTGCACATTCAATATGCAGAGTAGAACAGAAAAAAGAAGATTGTACATGAAACTGTAAATCTGATGTTATTTCTTTTTTTTTAAACTAATTTGTTTTTAGTTTTCAACATCCATTTCCATAAAATTTTGAGTTTTAAATTTTCTCCCTCTCTTTCTTTTCCCCTGTCCCCAAGATAGCATGCAATCTGATATAGGCTCTATTTATGCATTCGTATTAAACTTTTTTTCACATGATATAAAGAAGAATTAGAACTAATGGGATGAACCATGAGAAAGAAGAAAAAAAAAAGGAGAGCAAATAGTATGCTTCCATCTGCATTCAGACTTCAGAGTTCTTTCTCTGGATATGAATAGCATTTTCATCATGAGTCTTTTGGAGTTGTCTTCGATCCTTGCATTGCTGAGAAGAGCTAAGTCTATGAAAGTTAGTCATCGCACAATATGGTTGTTACTATGTACAGTGTTCTCCTGGTTCTGCTCACTTCACTCAGCATCAGACCATACAAGTCTTCCCAGGTTTTTCTGAAGTCAGCCTGTTCATCATTTCTTATAGCACAATAGTATTCTGTCACATTCATATACCACAATTTGTTCACCCATTCCCCAGTTGATGGATATCCCCTCAATTTCTAGTTCTTGGCCACCATAAAAAAAAACTGCTGTAAATATTTTTGTACATGTGGGTCCTTTTCCCGTTTTCATGATCTTTTTGGGATACAGCCCTTAAAGTGCTGTTGTTGGGTCAAAGGGTATGCACATTTTTATAGCCCTTTGGGCATAGTCCCAAATTCTCTCCAGAGTGGTTGGATCAGTTCACAACTCCACCAACAATGCATTAGTGTTCCAATTTTCCTTCATCTTCTCCAACATTTATCTGATGTTGTTTCTTAAGATTTTTGCTTGCCTTGTGGGTTTGGCTTTAGTTTCTCTTATCTTCTTTTCTTGAGGCTTTTGAGTGGAATAAATCTGCAGAAAATTACTCTGCTGTCTTCCTGATAGTGTGATTTAGAACAGGGCTTCTTAAACTTTTTTCACTCTTTACCTCTTTTTGCCCAAAAAATTCTTACGTGACCCCAAATATATAGATATAAAACAGGTATACAAATCAAACATTTACAGATAATAAATCATAAAGAGATTTATTTTTAAACAATTCTGTAGATACATGTTTATTTTTACATAAAGAATTAAATCTTGGTGGGATATTTGATACTGTAGAACATCTTCAAATTTTTTCACAGTTGATTGATATTTTGATTTTATAATTGTCAATGCTGAGAATGCCACTTTGCATAAATATGTAGTACAAAGTGGCAGAAGTATGTTTAAGGCCATTTCAGAAATTGTTGGAAAGTTGTCCTACTACCAAGCCAAAACTCATTTAATGATTTTTATAGGAAACTCAAGTTTTAAACCTGTGTCGCTTGATAACTCAGCAAATTCTTCTTTCACGACTCCACCAGCAACGCATTAGTGTTCCAATTTTCCTACATCTTCTCCAACATTGATCATTTTCCTGTTTTGTCATGTTGGTCAATCTGATAGGTGTGATGTGGTACCTCAGAGTTGTTTTGATTTGCTTTTGTCTAATTAATAGTGATTTAGAACATTTTTTCATATGACTACGGATGGCTTTAATTTCTTCATCTGAAAACTGCCTGCTCATATCCTTTGACCATTTATCAATTGGGGAATGACTTGTATTCTTACAAATTTGATTTAATTCTCTATATATTTTAGAAATGAGGCCCTTATCAGAGACACTGGTTGTAAAAATTCTTTCCCAGTTTTCTGCTTCCCTCCTAATCTTGGTTGTGTTGTCTTTGTGCAAAAATTTTTTCAATTTAATGTAATCAAAATGGTCCATTTTTCATTTCATTAACGTTCTCTATATCTTGTTTGGTCATAAGTTCTTCTGTTCTCCATAAATCTGACAGGTAAACTATTCCTTGCTCTCCCAATCTGCTTACAGTATCAGCCTTTATATCTAAATCACGAACCCATTTTGACTTTACTTTGGTGTATGGTGTGAGATTTTGGTCTGTGCCTAGTTTCTGCCTCACTCTTTCCCAGGTTTCCCAGCAGTTTTTTTCAAAGAGTGGGTTCTTATCCCAGAAGCTGGGGTCTTTGGGTTTATCAAATAGTAGATTGCTGTAGTCATTGACTACTGTGTCTTGCATACCTGACCTATTGCACTGATCCACCACTGTGTTTCTTAGCCAGTACCAAGCAGTTGTGATGGTTATTGCTTTATAATACAATCTGAGATCTGGAACAGCTAGGCCACCTTCTTTTTTTTTTCTTTTTTTTTTGGTGAGGCAGCTGGGGCTAAGTGACTTGCCCAGGGTCACACAGCTACTAACTGTCCTTGTGTCTGAGGTCAGGTTTGAACTTGGGTCCTCCTGACTCCAAGGCCAGAGCTCTATCCACTGTGCCATCTAGCTGCCCCTTAGGCCACCTTCCCTTGCATTTCTTTTCATTAGTTCCCTTGATATTCTGGACCTTTTGTTGTTCCAAATGAATCTTGTTATTATTTTTTCTAGCTCTATAAAATAATTTTTTAGTAGTTTGATTGGTATGGCACTGAATAAGTAAATTAGCTTAGGTAGAATTGTCATTTTTATTAGTTCGGCCTACCCATGAACAACTGATGTTTTTCCAATTATTTAGATCTGGCTTTATTTGTGTGGGAAGTGTTTTGTAATTGTGTTCATATAGTTTCTGGGTTTGTTTCAGTAGGTAAACTCTTAAACACTTTATAATGTCTGCAGTAAGTTTAAATGGAATTTCTCTTTCTATCACTTGCTATTGGGCTTTGTTGACAATATATAGAAATGCTGATGATTTATGTAGGTTTATTTTATAGCCTGCAACTTTGCTAAAGTTGTTTATTATTTCAAGTAGTTTTTTACTTGATTTTCTAGGATTCTCTAAGTGCATCATAATATCATCTACAGACAAAAAATTTGTTTCTTCTTTGCCTATTCTAATACTTTCAATTTCTTTTCTTATTGCTGAAGCTAATGTTTCCAGTACGATATTGAACAACAGTGGTGCTAATGGACATCCTTGTTTCACCCCAGATCTTATTGGAAATGCTTCTAGCTTGTCCCCATTACATATGATGCTTGCTGAATGATTTGGGTAGATGCTACTTATTATTTTAAGGAAGACTCCATTTATTCCTATATTCTCTAGTGTTTTTAATAGGAATGGGTGTTGTATTTTGTCAAAAGCTTTTTCTGCATCTATTGAGATGATCATGTGGTTTCTGTTAGTTTTGTTGTTGATGTGATCAGTTATGCTGATAGTTTTCCTAATATTGAACCAGCCCTGCATTCCTGGTATAAATCCTACGTGGTCATAGTCTATTATTCTTGTGATAACTTGCTATAATCTATTTGCTGATATTTTATTTAAAATTTTTGCATCTATATTCATTAGAGAGATTGGTCTATAATTTTCTTTCTCTGTTTTGACTCTTCCCGGTTTAGGTATCAGCACCACATTTGTATTGTAGAAAGCATTTGGTAAAAACTCCTTCTTCAGCAATTTTCCCAAATAGTCTACATAGTATTGAAATTAATTGTTCTTTAAATGTTTGATAGAATTTGCTTGTAAATTCGTCTAGGCCTGGAGATTTTTTCCTAGGGAGTTCATTAATGGCTTGTTCAATTTCTTTTTCTGAGATGGGGTTATTGAAGTAGTTTACTTCCTCTTCTGTTAATCTGGGCAATTTATATTTTTGTAAATATTCATCGATTTCACTAAGATTGTTAAATTTATTAGCATACAGTTGGGCAAGATAGTTCCTAATTATTGTTTAAATTTCCTCTTCCTTAGTGGTGGATTGATTCACCCTTTTCATTTTTGATGCTGGTAATTTGGTTTTCTTCTTTCTTTTTTTAAATTAAATTAACCAAAGGTTTATCTATTTTATTGTTTTTTTCATAAAACCAGCTCTTAGTTTTTATTTATTAGTTCAATAGATTTCTTAGTTTCAATTTTCTTAATTTCTCCTTTGGTTTTCAATATTTCTAATTTGGTGTTTAATTGAAGATTTTTAATTTGTTCTTTTACTAGTTTTTTTAGTTGTATACCCAATTCATTGATCTCCTCTTTGTCTAGTTTATTCATGTAAGCATTTAGAGATATAAAACTTCACCTAAGAACTGCTTTCACTGTATCCCATAAGTTTTGGTATTCTTCTTGAACTTTTAATAGCAAATGACTGGCATTTTTAATTTCAATTGAGTATAGTTTATGAATCCAACTTAGTTTTTTGGAATCAAAATTTGAAGGGAAGTATTTCTGAAACTGTGTCTCCAGGCACTTCAGATGATCAATTATAACTCTTACAGTTAAATCTTTGGGTAGGTTATTTTCAATTATAAAATCATCTGTAGCTGTAAACATTTCTAAAAAACCATTTTCTACCTTATTCTTCCACATGTTAACTTTTTTAGTAAAACTTTCAATTTTATCTATTAACATAAATATGTTGCAATATTTTCCTTGAAGTAACATCTTTGAATCATTGAGTTTTTTGAAAAATCTGACAAAAAAACAGTTTTGAAAGCCATAAGTCATTATAAAAGAAATTAACAAAATCAGATTTCTGCTCAGTCAAAAACACAATTGCTTTATCTTTCAGTGTCAATAATCTGTTTAAACTTCACCCTCTTGTGAGCCACCTCACCCCTACATGTAGTAATGAGCTTTTGTAATCGGAGTACATGTCTTTCCAAAGGTTTGAAAACAAACGACAGTTAAGGGCACAGCTTTCAATGAAGTTAATGATTTTGATAGTATCACGAAGCACAACATCTAACTCTGGTGATATTTTTTTGGCTACAAGTGGATGGATCATGCAGTGAGTAAAACTGATATGTTCATTGCCACCAGCTTTAACTTTTGCTGCATATCCAACATTCTCACCCATCGTTGCTCCAGCACCGTCTGTATAGATTCCAATGTAGTTTTTCTACTGTAAACCTTCATTTGTGAAAAATTGGTCAACTTTAAGATATATATCCTCCTATCTTGTGTGCCTTTCCAAAGGGTGACAAAACAATAATTCCTCACCTACGCTTCCTTCATAAACATTATCTTACGTAAAGTTACAACTGTGCCGTGTTAAAAATATCTATTGTTCCATCTAACTGAATTGCAAACTTTGGGCTGCCCTTAAGCCTGGTAATAAGCTGCTGAAATTGGTCATTACCAATTTCAGAAATTCTCTTGGGTACAGTATTATTTGATGAAGAATTTTATGAATTTCATCCCCATACTTTTTCCTATGAACTATTTCTGACATTTTAATAGCTGCAGGTAACACGACATCTGTCATGTAGGGCTTTTTAGTTTTTGCAGTTAAATAAGAAGTTTCATAAGATGCAAGTCAATACTTTTCATTTACGGTAACAAATTTCTCAAAACATTGTTTTTCATTATTTGAAGATTTTAAAAGTCATTCAAAATATTCCTTTGGTTTATTGCAGTATATTGCATGCTTGGTATTAAGATGTCTTTTTAGTTGGGCTGGTTTCATGCTCTCTGCAACCAAAACTCTTATTACAAATTAAGCAAAGAGATTTTTCCACATCATCATTATTATTAGAAGTTAATCCATATTGCAAAAATGATTCAACATATATTCTTTTTCATGTCAGTTTAGGTGTACTCCAACCTGGTAGCAAAGACTGCCACATTGTCATCAGTATTTTTGCCTCTTCTGGCTAAATTTAGCCACTTATCCATAACTGAAAAATATTTTTGTCCTAAAATATAAATAAATATGCTAATGATTTCTCAAATAAATACTAGCTTTAGTGTATGAAATTACATTTGTTTGTACTTAATTTAAAAAATTGATGTTCACAGTTACATACACATACAAGCGATGATGTTGGAGAAATATTGTTAAAGGGCTTCTGTCTTGCTGCAATTAAGCACTTATGTTTCTGTAAAAGAAGGAGATAACAGCAATTTAAAAAATCAAACATTTTAACAACACAATCCAAAGATATACTAATTTGATACTTATATGCCAAGGAATGGTGGTAGGAAAATATTAAAAGTCTTTATTTCCCGTAATTAAAGTATTATGTTTCTGTAAAAGCAAAAAACTTTGTATGTACATAAAAACACTGCAATTCATAACATACAGTAGTTTCAAATACGAGCCAAGGTGTTTCTGGCAGTGTTTGTTGGCATTGCATGGCATAAAGATATGTGCAGTGCAAAGTGCACCCGTTGTGTGTTCAGAACCAAGACTGCAATGAAGTTGCGGGCAAGCGCTGCCACAAAAGCCTCGGATTCATCACACTTTTGATTTTGAATTAATTTTTGGTTGTTGTGCATTAAGGGACCTTATACTGTTGCCAAATTTTTCATGATCCCCACATTCAGTTATGTGACCCCATATGGGGTTGCAACCTACAACTTAAGAAGTGCTGCCCTAAAAGACTTGTAGATAGATTTCAAGAGGTCTGAGAATTTAGGGAAAGAATTGCATCTTGGGGCAGCTAGGTGGCACAGTGGATAGAGTACCAGCCCTGGAGTCAGGAATACCTGAGTTCAAATCCGGCTTCAGACAAAACACTTGACACTAGCTGTGTGACCCTGGGCAAGTCACTTAACCCCATTGCCTAGCCCCCCAAAAAAAACAACAAACAAATAAACAAGAATTGCATCTTTATTTTCCCCAACTTCTAACTGAAATTTATCGTTTCCTACTATTCTTTAAAAACCTTATACTAAGAAAACAGTCCATAGCTTTTATCAGACTGAGAAAAGGGTAGAGTTCATGACCCAAAAAAGATTAAGAACCCATGCTTATTGTAGAAGAGGTAAAGTGGTACAATAAAAAGATGGCTGGATTTGGAGTTGGAGGATCCTGGGTTAGAATCATGACCTGAAGTAAACCTCTCTGTGCCTCAGTGTCCTTGTCCATAAAATAGGAGGCTAGACTAGCTGAGGTCCCTTCCAGCTCCAAATCTAGGGTCCTCTTTATTTTAGGTACATATGGCACTTTTAAAAAATTATTTTCAAAGTTACCAGAAAAAAACTGGTGTAACACTAGAAGGAAAGCTATTTTTAAAATTACATTACTGGTAAAATTGTTACACTTATCTTAAGACTTTTTTGCTTTATTTTAATTAGTCATTCTCAGTAGTTTTGTTTATTGACTAAAGTTTCAGATTGACTAAAGTTGCAGATGAATTTAAAGTCATTATGTAGAAAGGCATCGAGAATATGTAGAGAAAAGAAGTTTAGTTATGTGAGCTATTCATTTTTATGTTGCATTTGGAGCTATCCATCTGTGAAAAATGGACTTTATTACAAGAAAGACTACATTTGATAAAATGTTTTCAGACTGTTATTGAACAGGGAAAGATTTTTTTCATTTGAACAATAAATTAGGAAATCCATGAGCTAAGTACAATAAGTGAAATTTTCTTACCATGTTATTTTATTTGCTTTTAACATATATATACTTTAAGGGCAGCTAGGTGGCACAGTGGATAGAACACCGGCCCTGGATTCAGGAGGACCTGAGTTCAAATTTGGCCTCAGACACATAACACTTACTAGCTGTGTGACCCTGGGCAAGTCACTTAACCCCATTGCCTAACCAAAAATAAAATAAAATAAAATGTATACTTTATTTCATTTTTCTTACAGTGTCACTCGTAGACTGTTTAAAATGATACACTTGTGAACTTGCTTATGAGCCATTAGCCTCTCCATCCAGCTCTCTGTTATTCTTAAGTGTTAATCCTTCCTTATTGGTGACAGTATTTATGTATTTAAATGTATAATAAACAACTTCAATCTTACTTCTATTACAGTGAACACCATCTGGTCATACTCAAAAATCAGAAAAGAGATGTTAGGAAACCTCAAGGCATAATATACCTAAATATAATGTTGTGCATAGTTTTCATCAGTTTTTAGTTATAAAGTTTGTAGATGATAATAGAAAAAAAAATAGAATGCCTGTTTGAGAAGCAGAGTAGCACTCATCAACAAAATTGATGATGACTAACAGTCATCGACAAGGCAGGGCCAAAATTTTTTTTAGATAAGATACACACTAGAATTTTCCCAGATTAGTTGTTCTGTGCTATGTTTACCTAGAGGAAGAAGGTTTTACAACCTTCAAATATTTTAACTTAAAAACTGGGATTTTCTTAATTTCATGCACTATTGCCATCTAGTGAGTAAATTGAGTAACTGCAGAAAAATGAGAAGTTGGAGGTACGGAAAAACTACTTGCTGCTGTTCATTTTTCATTTATTTGTGGAGTTAGATGATGTGTTATAGTTCACGTATTTGTTGTAGTTTTTGGCAGTTTTTATGAATTTGCCATAAACTTACTTCAGACTTTTGAAATGGCAAATTGTGTAGGGATGAGAAGTGAAAGTTTATGAAGCACCATGACACCAAATCCAACTACTTTGCCTCTTAAGGAACCTTGGAGCTGTTATTCCATTTAGCTATGTATTTGTCTTCTGGGTTTTGGTTTAGGTTTGGTTTTTTTTTCATAGTGAGAATATTAGTATAGATGTGTTTTAAATTCCTCCAGTATGGCATATCTGCTCATTGGTCCTAGTTCAAAGATCTCGCATTATGAGAACCAGTAGTTTGCTTAATATTTACATATATGTGTGTGTGTACGTATACACACACACACACACACATGTATATATATACATATATATATAGATATATAGATATATATATAGATATATAGATATATATCTATATATCTATGAGAATCTCAGCCTTTACCCCTTTTTCTGCTATTCTGCAAAAGCATAAGGGGGCCAAAAAGACTGAAAGTAGTTTTTTATTTACTCCATGGATCACAGTAGCCAAAGAATTCATAAACTATTGACCATTCCTTTGGTAATAAGGTTCTTTGTATGTAGCTAGGTTGGTCCTTGAACAGCAGACCTTATTCAAAAATCTGTCTAATTTGGTGAGAACTTCCCTACCCCAATTTTGTTCTTTCCTGGTGTGCCTTTGGAACCCCAAGTTTACCTTTATACTAGGATGAGATCTTTGCAAAGGACTTTTGTAGTGGCACAAAATGGATAAGTTCCAGAAGTGTTGGCTGAAAATTCTATTTTTGTACATTGAATAATTTCCCCATCCATTTCCACTATTTAAAAGTAGAACTGTGTTTTCATATAAAAAAAACCTCCCCAACTCCAAGAAATAAACAAATCTTCCCACTGCAGAAAAAAAAATTCAATAATTAAATTTCTCTTACTTCTCCATCCCCATTTTCCACTGGAATAGAAAAACAAACCTTTCTAACATATATATACATGTATCTCTATCTATCTATCTATAGATAATATACATACACATATATACATATTTTATTTATATATATATATATATATGTATAATTAAGCAAAACAGATTTCCACATTGGCCATGCCCAGAAATGAATATCTTATTCCTGAGTCCATCATCTTTCTGTTGGAAAATGGGTAACGTTCTTCATTGGTCCTCTCAAATTGTCATTAGTCACTACATTGATCAGATTTCTTAAGTTTTTCAAAGTGATTTGAAGTTCAAACATGAAAGTGAATAGAAACATGAACAGTGATAAAGGGCTAAGCAAGAATAAGCTATTTACAGTCAAATATGGGGAGATGATATATTGTCTCTTCAGAGACAATATATCATCATCAGGGTTCATAGAGGGAGTGCAGTCAAAACTGGCCAAAAGAGGGAAGAATATGCACAGAGTTGGATACAGAAATGTTTTACTCAACAGGAAAATAAGGAAGAATAGGGGGAAAAGAGGGGAGGGATTTAGAGAGAGAGGGCATATTAAGGGGAGAATTAGTTCTCAGCAAAACTAAAGATGTACAAAAATATAACTTTTTTCGATGTGGCAAAGATTAGGAATCTGAGGGAGTGTTCATAATTTGGGGAATGGGTGAACAAGTTGGTATATAAATGTGTTGGAGTACTGATGTGTTGAACCCTTATCAGCAAAATGACCAACTAAGATTACAGAGGACTAATGGTGGAACATGCTACCCACTTACTGACAAAGAGGTGAAAGACTCAGAATGCAAAATGAGACAAATTTTGGAGAGATGTGGCCAACTTGGAAATTTGTTTTGTGAACTTTACATGCTTGTATTAGGTGTTGTTTTTCTCTTGATCTTAGATTGTAGTGGGTTGGGGGCAGCTGGGGAAGGAGGGTGAGAAGATAGATCTTGGCTGATTAACGTTTTAAAAAATTCTCCCCTCCAAGAAAAAAGTAGCTGGTGTGAAAACTTTTTCATGATCTGTCACTTCTTAAAATCCTGGTTATAATACTTTTGTTGTACAAGATTTTTTTTTATGTAAACAGATCTATTTGTCTTGATCCACTTAATTTATCCCATTTTTTGAATTAACGAGTATTTATTTCTCCTTTCCTCTAAAATTCTGTTTTCCTTACATCTCTCTTATATGCTTACTATGCACTATTTTGTATTACAGTTACTTGAGTGTCATTTCCCTTATTAAACTGTAAACTGCATAAATCAGGAAATCAAGCATTTATTAAGTGGCTACTATGAACACTGTAGAGAATACTCTATAGTAGGTCCTTAATAGATGATTGCTGAATATTTATGTGTTTATTATCAGTATGGCATAGTAGAATGCTAGGCTTGGATAACAACTCACCTCTAATAATTATAATTGTGTGAGCAGTTATGTTTTCTTTCCCAACCTAACATGGAAATGTTTTACATGACTAAACACGTATAACCTATATTAAAATGCTTGCTTTCTAAATGGGGGGTAGAAAGGGAGAAAATTTGAAACTCAGAGTTTTAAAAACAATGTTAAAAATTGTTTTTACTTGTTACTGGGGGAAAATAAAATACTAAATTTAAACAAAAGAATGGCTCAAAATTTCACAGCTCCACCAACAATGCATTGGTATGTCTGTTTTTCCTTAGCTTCTCTAGTGGTTGTTATTTGCCTTTTCTGTCATCTTTGCCAAGCTGATGGGTGTGAGTTGGAACCTCAGAATGGCTTGATTTTCATTTTTCCAGTTATTAGGGATTTGAAACTTTTTTTTTTATGTGGTGGTTAGTTGCTTGGATTCTTTCCCTTTGAAAAATGACAGATGCATTTATAGATTTAGACAATCAGCCTCTGTGTGTGTGTGTGTGTATCTCTTACTTTAAAAATAAAATATGGTGGTAAATTCAAATGAATTCAATGAAAAAAATATGTGACCAGGGAAAAGTCATCTAACCTCCCTGATCTTCAGTTTCCACATCTTTAAAATAGCAATAATGCTTCAAGGACCTACCTCAGAGGGTTTTTATAACGATGAAACAAAATAATATATGTAAAGCACTTAGCAAACCTTAAAGTACCATATAAATATCAGTTGTTATCTGTAATTCATTCATTGAGCTGAAATTTACACAATTTTTACATATCCTCTCCAGCATTTATCATTTTCCTTTAATGTTAACCAATCTAATAGGTGTGAGGTGGTATCTCAGAGTTGTTTTCATTTGCATTTCCCTAATCAATAGTGATTTAGAACATTTTTATATGACTTGATAGTTTTGATATCTTCTGAAAACAGCCTGTTCATGTCATTTTATCATTTATCGGTTGGCTCATATCTTTATAAATTTGGCTCAGTTCCCTATATATTTGAAAAATGAAGCCTCTATCAGAGAAATTTGCTATAAAACTTTTTTTTCCCAATTTCCTGTTTTCCTCTAATTTTGACTACATTAGTTTGGTTTGTGCAAAACCTCTTTTTAATTCCATGTAATCAAAATTATCCATTTTATTTCCTATCTCTATCACTTATTCACTTATACATAGGTATCAATGACAAGTACTTTTTTCCATGTTCCCCTAATCTACTTGTGAAATCACCCTTTATGTTTAAATCATTTATCTATTTTGATCCTATCTTGGTATATGGTGTTAGATGTTGGTCTATGCCTAGTTTCTTCCAAACTTCTTTCCAATTTCTTACCCCAAAAGCTTGAGCTTCAGGTTACTCTAGGCTTTTTGAAAGGTAGTGGCTTCCCCTCTGGAATTTATGAGTGAATGAATAAGTATTTATTAAACACTTAATATGTTCAAGCACTATGCTAAGCTCTGAGGATACAGATAGAAAAGAGAATCTGTACTCTCAAAAAGCTCACACTGGAATGGGGGAATCAACACACATGAAAGGTTTCAGCTTTAAGTTAGATGGAAGAGTCCTGTGGTCCTTAGAGAGTAGCAACAAAGCAAACGGTAACACCTATTCTTTAATGTTATTTCCACTGATAAAACCATTTGTGATGTTTAACTGTTTCACGGTGCTAAGGACTTTGGTGACAAGAACTTTCTTGTTTTCAGGAGCTGTGAATTAGCAGCTATTCTTGTAGCATCTGTAGGAGCAGTTGTCAGGCTGCATCCAGACAAGGATTCCTTTCCAGGTTGATAACTGCACACACCGGGCTGTTCCAAAGATTCTTGGATTCAGGGTTCTGGGTTTTCTTTATAGGGTCTGAGGAGAGACAGTGGTCAAGGTGGAGGCGATGGTTTGACTTGTCTTGCACATGCTGCCTCTCGTTTCTCAGGTGACTTGCTGTGTCAGCTAAGCTGGGGAGTGGCAGTTAGTTAGCAATTGATGGGGTGACTGGCCTCTTCTGCAAAGGAATTGCTTCCCCAGATGACTGCTATGGAGACTAAGATGGTCGTCTGGAGTTTTTGCTACTCCTGAAGCTCTTGTGCTTACTTGATGGTCAGTGGCAATTGGTCAGCAGTTATTTCTAGTAGTTGTGAGGAAGGTGGACACTTTTCCTCAATGATTTCTGCCCCTGTTGATGACTTCTGGAATTGGACTGGAAGCAGGTCTCGTGGTTTGGAAGGCACTGCTGTTCCCAAGGTTCTTGGGTTCAGGGTCCTGGGATATCTCCATTGAGGTCTGAGGGGAGGTGATGATTGTGGTTTGACTCACCTGGCACTTATTTCCTTCTCTTTTTGAGAATGCTTTGTTGCTTTTAGCTAGGACAGTGTGTCTGTGCTGTAGATATTTCAGTCAGTCAATAAACACGTATTAAGCACTCGCTCTATGTCACGCACTGTGATAAACACTATGTATACAAAATGCAGTCCTAGCCCTCAAGCTCACAATCTAATGGTTAAATCTTACTATTTAAGCAAAATTTGGATGACCTTATGTACAAATATAAAGGATTCTTCTTCATTTGTGGAGTTAGCTAGGGAGTCTCTTAAATCTTCTACTTCTGAGGTTGGTTAAATGATTCTGTAGGATGAGAGTACAGATATAGGTAGGTGGGCCAGGAATTTTTTCCTGTCAGCCATTGAGTCTAAATTTTAAGGATTTGTTTTGTCTTAGTATTCCCAGTTTCTGGCCCAATGTGTTGCTCATAATAAACATTTAGTAGGTATGTGTTTAATGGAGGAAAAAGGAATGCTAGGAGATGGGAGTTGGTTACCTTTGAACATTTGACACTGTTAATTAACTACTATCTTCTACTGGGTACTCTCTCCTTCCCTAGGTTTTCATGATACTGCTTTATGGTTCTCTTTCTACCAGTCTGACCAATCCTTTTGCTCTTTGAAGAATCACACTCCATGCCCCCTCTCACCTTTTAAGCCCTTTCTATGTTCTCTTTTTTTCATGTATATCCTGTATTTATTTACTTTTAAACATGTATCCCTTCAGTAAAATCTAAGCTGTTCAAGGAAAGGACTGTCTTACTAAATAAGTTCTTAATAAATGCGTGATGATTGGTCCTCTTTGCTTTACCATGGGATCATTGTTGTTAGTATAGAATTCAGGCCTAGCATCTGAATCCCTGTTTGGGTTCCAGGAGTAAAGTTACACCTTTCAAATGATCAGGTTTATTCTAAGATGGTAGGAGGTGAGACATGAACAGAAGATGTTCAGTTTATGAGGTTTGCACTAGGTTTCCAATGTGGGTATTTGCAGGAGCCTGGTGGTGTTTTTGTTTTTTTTTCTAAAGGCAGATTGTTCCTTGATCCCATCCATCTCCCCCATCTTCCATCTCTCAGATGCCTAAGGCCTTGATACAGTTCCCTGTGTCCATGACTAATATCACAGTAAGATATGCCTTCTGTGAAAATCTTATGTTACACAATTAACTTCACTTCCTTATTAGAACTCCCTTACACTTAAGCCTTCTGTTTCTTTTTAATACCACTTGCTACTAACTTGTAAGTGATTGATAGGCTTAATCTTTCTAAAAGATTGGATTTCAGGATGACCTTATTAACTAGTAACCTAGTATAGGGGAGATGTATTTTTGAGCAGTTTTCTGGAGCTTTTGTTAAATCCAGGCACCCTTTCTAATACATTCCCCACCAATAAATCAGTGAGTAAAAAACAGGGATTTCTATATTATTCACTTAGCATCACAGCTCCATACCTGTTCTGCCCTTCCATAACCATTTTTGGCACCCCATAGCTCAATAAAAATAAGAATGTAATGGATTGTGGATTGGTACATTAAATATTCAAACTATTCTGTCTGTGACCTTGTTATATTTAAGCTCTGCTCCTCCCATATCTCTCCATCTTTTTCACTTAGCTTTTCCTTCTGTTTCTTCCCCCATTTCAGGAATTCTTTCTGTTTTATTCACCATAATTTTAAAATCTCTCTTCTTAAGCATATATGTATGATAATGGGCCTACACCTGTTCTCAATTAATGATTTTAAACTTATATCTCAGTCCTTTACTGGTAACAAGTTGGAGATTATAGTAATGATGGGCTACTTATTGGGAATTAATTACGATTTTGTAATTTAAGAAGTTACAATTTTTTTCATTAAGTGATTAACTAGTTCACATCCTAAAGGAGTTTGGGGTTATTTTGTATGGTTTCAGGTGTGGAACATCAAGCAAATGATTAAATTGACACAGGAACACATAGAGGCCCTATTGGACAAGTTCGGAGGGGAACATAATCCACCATCAATCTACCTGGAGGTAAGGTATTGAATATCAGATATTTGGGAGAGTCATGAGAAGAAGATATAATTTATTTTTAAAATAAGCTAAAGAAACTTAAAATACTACTCAATAGAAAAGCCCTTTTTAATTTAATTTTTTGAGATAAAATTTTTTTTAGTTTTCAACATTCACTTCCATAAGATTTTGAGTTCCAAATTTTCTCCCCTCCTCCCACCCCAAGATGGTGTGTAAATTGATATAGGTTCAACATATACATTCATATTAAACCTATTTTCATATTAGTCATGTTGTAAAGAAGAGTTAGAACCAATGGGAGAAACCACAAGAAACATGAAACCAAAAAAAGAGAGAGAGAAAACAAATAATATGCTTCAATCTGTATTCAGACTCCATATTTCTTTTTCTGGATGTGGACAGCATTTTCCTTCATCAGTCTTTTGGAATTATCTTAGATCCTTGCGTTGTTAAGAAGAGATAAGTCTATCAAAGTCAGTCATCACACAATGTGACTGTTACTCTGTACAATGTTCTTCTGGTTCTCACTTCACTCAGCATCAGTTCATGTATGTCTTTCCAGGTGAAAAGTCTATTTTAAAAAGAGTATTTCAGGAGTCAGCAAATTAGTCCTATTAGCCTGAGAAAGGCAGAGAAATTTGGTATTTAAAGTTTCTTCTCAAGGGAAAGCTCCACCTATGAAATTTCAGAATTCTTGATATATAGTTTATAACTAGAATTAACTAATGATAAAGGTGGTAAGGAGTAATTTTAAGAAGAAGGCTGTTCAAGTTCATAGACTTGAAAAAGAAGCCCTGGGAAAGAGTAAGACTATAAATTTGGGTAGGGGGAGCCTTGAGAGAAGAAAGAAGTCTCTAAATTTTTAAGGGGCAAAGGACATTTTTTGCAGATGGAAATAACAATTCATCTCAGGGAACATATAGTAAGCAGCCCTGAAGAGCTAAGGCCCAACCTTGGCATGCAGTTTTTGATGAGCAGATCTTTGGTCAAGGATTTCTGGAAAAACATGAACAAGAATCACAAAATCTGAGTTGAAAGAGACCTCAGTGACTCTTGTTTAGTCTTTATCCAAGTAAGGATCTTCTCTACTAACTATATCCCCCCCCCAAAAGTTCATCCTTTTTTTTTTTTAATCTCTACTATTTCATGAAGTAGTCTATTCTCCTTTTTGGATATCTCATTATTAGGAAGTATATCTTTAGATAGAACCAAAATCTGCCTTCAGTTTCTTGCCCAGGAATTCTTAAACTGGGGTCCATTTTCTTTATTTTTTATTTGAACTTTTTTTTTTAGGGTATTGGGGTTAAGTGACTTGCCCAGGGTCACACAGCTAGTACATGTCAAATGTTTGGTCTGAGGCCGGATTTGAACTCAGGTACTCCTGAATTCGGGGCCGGTGCTCTATCCACTGCGCCACCTAGCTGCCCCTTGTCCATTTGCTTTAAAAAGAAAAAAAGAAATTTTTTGAGTACTGTTCCAATATAATAAGTTTCTTTGTAATCCAATGTATTTTATTTTATGCATTTGAGAATTTTATTCTGACATGAGGTCCCTAGGCTTCATCAGACTGCCAAAAGGGTCCAAGACACAAAAAAAGTTAAAGAACCCTTCTTCAACCCATTGTTCTTCATTCTGCTTCTTCCCTCTCATAACCTGTCTCCTTACTCCACCCCACAGAGCCTCCTGTTCTCCAGGCTAAATATCTTCAATTCATTTAATTTGCTGTATTTGTTGGCATCTTGAGTCTCTTCACCAACCTGGTTATCTGTGTTATGCACTTCCTAATATGTGATACCCAGAACTGAGAAAAATAGTTTGGTTGAAGTCTAACCAGTAAAGAGTACAGTAGAAACATTACTTCCCTCATTATGCCCATCCTCTCTTAATGCAGCCTACAATTTTATTAACTCTTTTGGCTGCCAGATCACACTGTTGACTTACACTGATGTTGCAGTTCACTAAAAGCCCCAGATACCAAAAGATACTTTGCTTTCTAGGTCTTTTTGATGTCTGGATTTGAGGTCTGGATTACTTTAGTGACTCTGAGATCAAGTATTTTATTACAGATAACCTTCTCTTGATAAATAAAATCTGTTGTGGGAGAATCTCACTATAAGTATCCCTAAGTAAGAGCTTTCTGGAGTGTGTGCCATGCTGAAGCTGAAAAGGGAAAGGTAGAGATTAACAAATGATTAAGGATTTGGGGATCACAGATTATAGAGGTTTAAATGCTTCGTATGAACATTGATGAGAAAATGATTAGTAGGTTGAGCCAATTTCACCATTGAACTTAAGAGTCTTGGAGAGAGGATAAGCTTCCAGAGCCCTAGAAGAGAAAGCATCTCCAGAGTAGAGGAGAAACAAATATAAATCTTTAGGAAATTCAGAGAAAAGTTAGACTTTTAAATGTCAGCATCAATAGAGCTAACACATTTTAAGATCCCTAATCCTATTTTATGAGGCACAAACTTTCAGGAACCTGATAATGTGAAGGAATGAATGGGGTTGCTGTCTCATATCCATTGAATGTTGTACCTATAACATAGATCTGTTCACATATGAAGTGGAACTACCAGCCCTGCATTGAATATTGGCCCTTTCCATAGCTTACTGCTTAGCTATGTCTTGCCCTCAACAGATACCTTAGTTTAATAGACTGGTTGCAGAGCCAGCATGGATCTTAGGTGTCATCATTTTATAGATGAGGAAATTAATTCGAGAGGTTCAATGACTTGCCCAAGGTCACTAAGCTAATACTTGGCAGAACCAACCAATTGTATTGCTCTGGCAGTCAGACTGTATTACCAAGCATGTTTGGTTTTTTTTCTGTTGTGGCTGTCCTATTCAAAATAGAGTCTCAAAGGGGCCAATGAGAAAATAAACAGTTACTTAAATTGTTGGGGGTTTTTTTATTGATGCCACTTGTTATTGATACTTTCTTTTCCCATCCCACTCATTTCTGAGTATATCTTTTACCACCGAGCAAACCTTCCTTTGTAACAAACAAGAAAAAAATAGTTCCTGATATTAGTTAGCTCTAAGCAGTTATTTCCAGTGTACATGCTTTCACTTTAACCCAGCAAGATTTTAAGCTGACTTCAAATAAGGAAAAAAATTACAAATTTAAAAAAAAAAAACTAAATGCAAGCTTTACATAGGGAGCCTAGAGGTAGACCATGACAAAAACAAAAATAAGGCAAATTGACAGATTTGTTGTTGTTGTTCAGTTGTTTTTGCATTGTGTCTGACTCTTCATGACCCTACTAGAGCTTTTCTTGGCAAAAATACTGGAGTGGTTTGCCATTTCCTTCTCCAGGTCATTTTATAGATGAGGAAATGGAAGCAAACAGGGTTAAGTGATTTGCCCAGGATCACACAGCTAAGTTTCTAAGGTCAGATTTAAACTCAGGTCTTCCTGATTCTAGTCCCAACAACCTATTCACTGCACCACCCAGCTGCCGAAAAATTGATAGATAGCTAAGTCAATTGTTGTTTTTATATGAGGGGCAAGAGGGGAGGAAGTCTAGACCTAGGATTTAATAAATAAAGGAAACTCAATGTTGGAAGGCCTTATACTGATAAACATTCTTGTAACCTTTCTAAAATATAGCGTGGAGTTGCTACAGAACAGTTTATTCTATTACCGTTAGTGAATGATATCCATGGAGGTGTCATATAAATGTTTACCTTAGGATCTTATTCAGGCCTGCCGCTGAAATCAGTGTGGCTTAAGATCATGGTCAGCTTATCTTCATGAGCATCTCTGAGCATCATTGGGATGGGATCCATCAATAGACTGGGGCCCTGGAAGAGTGCACTCTGTTCTAAATAACAGGATAGGTAAAGATTAGGAATCAGACAAGAAGTATTGATTGTGTATCTACCATGTACCAGGTACCGTGTGTAAAAATAACAGCTGATATCAAGAGGTTTAAGGTTTAGAGAGCATTTCCTAAACATCCTCACATTTGATTGCCACCATAGTCCTGTGAGATAGATGTTACGGGTAATATTCCCGTTTTATAGATAAGGAAATGGAGGTTCATGGAGGTTGTGATTTGTCCATGGTTACCCAGCAGGTTGGTGGTACAGCGGAGAGAGTGCTAGGCCTGGAGTCGGGAAGACCTGAGTTCAAATCTGGCCTGAGGCAGTTGCTAGCTATGTGATCCTGGACAAGTCGCTTAATACTGTTTGCCTCAGTTTTCTCATCTGTAAAATGAGCTGGAGAAGGAAATGACAAACCACTCCAATATCTTTGCCAAGAAAACCCCAAATGGACTAATAGAGAATCAGACACAACAACCACCACCACCCAGCTAGTAAATGTCAGAGATGATATTTAAATCCAGGTCCCTAGGAACTTAAAATTAAGTTCAACATTCTTTCCACTACACCACCCTGCCCATTAAAAGGTATAATCATGTGAAGCCATCTAGAAACTAGAGGGAAGTGGGTGGATAGCACCCTGATCAGGTGAATGGTATAATGACAGTGTATATCAGAGAAGGCAAAGCTTTTGAAATGTTATTTTGCTTCTCACATCTCTGCCAAGGAGAAAGAACTTTGGATCAGAAAGCACAGAACAAAAATGACTAATGGGGATTTGAAACCTAAGATGAGTGGGGAACATAATAAGGGTAGACCTAATTTGAATTTATCATTAAGCCCAGACAAACCGCACCTGAATTTACATTCCAGTTATACAAAATTTCTTAAATTAACAATAGAGAATGACCATCTGCTCATTATTGTAAGATGAGAGATTAAACAGGCAGATGATGTAATATGATTGCTCAAGGTATTTGTTATTATTTTGCACAAATTCAAATGAGTTCAAGTTGTAGAGGATTTCTCAGTAGATGGTCCTCCTCATGCTTTTGTTAATAGATGACACAGTGGTGATTGTATCGAGCTCTAGAATGTTGCACACTGTCCTGAATGAGATCCATAAATGCTCAAAAAATAATAACAGAGTATTAAAAAGCATTAATTAAATACTTAAAATCTGTCAGACATTGTCCTACAGTGCTAAGAATGGGAGGGCAGAGGGGTAGGGGTGGAGTGGGGGAGTTGGGACAGTCCTTGCCCTTCAGAAATTTATATTCTGTACCAGAAATAAATGTACACATAAAACTAAATTTTATCTATATGTGTGTGTGTGTGTGTGTGTGTGTGTGTGTGTATATAAAATATATATATATACATTGTATGTATATATACACACATTGTAATTGAAAGGTATTTTGGGGGTAGATATTAGCTTCTGAGGGATCCAGAATGGCCTCATGTCCATACTTGAGTTGAATTGTGATAAAAGCTAGAGATGTTAGGAGGTGGAGGTGAGGAAGAAGACCATTGCAAATGCTGGGAATGACTTATGCAAAGGTGCAGAGACAAGTAATGAAATATTGTATATATCAAACAAGAAGTTTGAACTTGGAATCCGGCTGGAGTGTAGCGTGCTTAAAGGGCGATAAGGTGTAATCAATCTGAAAAAGTAAGCTAGAGCAGATTGCAAAGGACTTTAAAAGTTAAACAGAATGATAATTTGTATTTTATTGTCGAGGCATTAGGGAACTATTGGTGTCTTTTGAGCAGCTGAGTTTTACAGTCAGATCCATGTTTTAGGATTATCACTTTGGCAGCTCTGTGGAGGATGGATTGCAGAGGGAAGATACTGGAAATGAGAAGACCAATTGAAAGACTAGTGTTCCAGAGAAAGAGATGATAAGGTTTAAGTGGGCAGAAAGAGAGATTGAAAGAGGTGTTATGGCAATAGAATCAACAAGACTTATAAGTGATTGGATATGAGAGAGTGAAGAAGAGTGAAGAGTTGAGTCTGACTCTGAGGCTGGAAACCTGGGTAACTCTAAGAAGAAATAGAGTAAAGCATGTCATCAAAGAAATGTATGATCAAAAAAGAAAGCAGAATGGTCATGCAGTGATGAGAAATGACCAGTGGAGAGCCTTTATATTCCAATAGAATTCTAATGATACTTAGAGAAAGAAAAGCCCCCACTACATTGGACTAGCCATCTCTGTTGAAATTAAAGGAGGTCATGGACAAGTGTTAACACAGACTAGACAAGCTTGGATGGGTTATGATTGGGACTTTTGGAGAGATCATCTATGTCAGTAAGGTCATATGTCGATTTGAGAACATTTCAGGGCCTGTGCTAGGCACTAGGGCAAAAAGGCAAAGTAGTCCCTGCCTTCAAGGAGCTAGCAAACACAAGTTAGGAGTGACATGGTCAAACCTATGTTTTAGGAATGTATCGTTTTGGCAGCTACTCTCTCCTGGTACATGGAGTATAGATTGGAGAGGGGTGAGACTGAAAGTAGGGAGATTATTGTAACAATCCAGGATAGTGGTAATGAAGAGGGCACACAAGAGGTTAGAATGAGGGTTTCTATTTGAATAGAGAGATTTGGAGTAGAACCAACAAAATATGGCAACTGATTACATATAGAAGGTGGAGGAGAGTGAGGAGTTTAGCAAGACTTGGAAGTTTTAAACCTAATTGATTAGAAAGGATAGTGCTGTCTACAGCGTAATAAAGAAAGTTCAGAAGAGGGATGAGGGTGGAGGGGGGATGGATGCTGAGGGATTTTTAAGACATTTAATAATCTATAGGATATCTAGATGGAAATGTCTGAGAGATTGTTGATGATAGTTGAGTCCGAGAAAATTCAGAGAAAGGGCATAGGAAGAGATGACCTAGCATCGAGTCCTGCGTACCCACACATAAAAAGGAATAATGTGGCTGAATGAGCCAGCAAAAGCAGAGTTGGACAGACAGAAGGGAAGATAACCAGGAAATAGCAGTATCAAGAAAATCCAGCAAGAAGAGAGTGTCCTAGAGGAGGGGGTGTTCAGTAGTATCAAATGTGGTCAAGAAGGATTAGGACTAAGAAGAAGCTATCGAATTTAGCAGTTAGTAAATCATTGGTATCTTTGAAAAATAATTGTTTCAATTGGCCTAACCATCCAAACTGGAAAAACTGAGTTCATGAAGCATGCCTATTATCCTAACTGACATAGATGGACAAACTATAGAGACTATATGTATATAAATCTTGAACAGACTGTAAAAATGGACAATGAGTTGGACTCGGGATTATATAGTAGGAACAGATCAGGTCTATGAGATTTATGATAACTTGGGATATTTCCAGAGAATGCATTTTTTTTTTGGTGAGTGTCCATAGACTAAAATACATAACCGTATTTTAGAGTATATGTAAAAGATGCGGCTTTTCAGAATCAGTGTATACCTTGTAACAAGGTTTATTGATTTAAAGTAAAAAAATATTATCATGAACCTACTTCCTAATTTTTTTAAATGCTGAGGATTACTCTGATATTTTTCATTCTAATTATTGACCTAATCTTGTTGACCTAATTCCAATAAAAGTGCTGTGATCAGGACCTTAGATTTGAAACTTCCTTTGAACAACCAGTGCAAACTCAAGATTAAATATTTAATTCTGTTTTTCATTGTAGGCCTATGAAGAATATACCAGCAAGCTAGATGCACTTCAACAACGGGAACAACAATTATTAGAGTCCATGGGGAATGGAACTGATTTTTCTGTTTCTAGCTCAGCTTCAACAGACACAGTTACATCTTCTTCCTCTTCTAGCCTTTCAGTGGCACCTTCATCTCTTGCAGTTTTTCAGAATCCTACAGATGTATCAAGAAGCAACCCTAAGTCACCACAAAAACCAATTGTTAGAGTCTTCCTGCCCAACAAACAGAGGACTGTGGTAAGTATACCTTGTATGTCTTCATCTTGCCTGCTCTGTCTTCTTTGTATTTTTTAGATAGAGCAGATGTAGAAACTATAATATATTATTCTCTATCAGTCTGAATATAAACTGAATATTTTCCCCAAACCCGTCTTGTATAAAACCTAAGTGCAGCCTAATAATCAGTGTCATTTTTCAATTCATACCTCTATTTTTTTCTTTGAAAAAACAACTCATTTTAAGTGTGGTTATGACCTATATTTGAATCAATATGGTAGCTTGCAAAAAGCCCATGCTATCTGGTGATAATATGAATGTAATTCTTGGGTACTTAATTAAGTCCAACATTTCTTAAAAATGTGTTTGTGTTGTCATCTTCAGTGTTACCTCTAATGATCTGATACTATTGACCTAATTACACTAAAGGTGATATCATCGAAACCTTTTATTTGATGCCTTTTCACAACTGTCTAAAGCCAAATTCTACATAAAGCATTACTAGTTTAATTTGGAATGTTTGGAATAGGGGAATGGCTTAACAAATTATGGTATGTGAAGGTGATGGAATACTATCATGCTATAAGAAATGATGAAGAGGATTTCAGGAAAACTTGGGAGGACTTGTATGAACTAATACAGAGGGAAGTGAGCAACCAAGAGAACATTTTATACAATGACTATATCGTAAAGATAAATAACTTTGAAAGCCTTAAGAATTCTGATCAGTGTAATGACCAATCTTAATTTCAAAGGACTTATGATAAAAGATGCTGTCCACCTCCACATAGATGGCTAATGGTGACTCAATGCAGATGGAAGCGGCTTTTCTTTTTTTTCCCTTCCTTTCTGTCTTTTTGGACATAATGCGGGGCCTTGTTTTACTTAACTATACACATTTGTAACAGGTTTTGGGTTTTTTTGCCTTCTCAGTGGATGGGGGAGTTGGGAAGGAATAAATTTGGAATTGAAAATAAAATAAAATTGAATTTAAAAAAAGAAATTACAAGTCATTGAAAGTAACAATGTATATAGTATTAGGCAATGGTGGTGGTGATCCAGAAATAAAGTAAGTCTTAGATACATCCCTCAGGGGACCTTAGAATCTAAAGGTGATGAAAGAAATAACATACTCAAATAACTGTAACACAAGGTAGATGGTGGTAAGATAAGGGTTGTGCAGTGGGAAATTTGAGGAATGAAAAATCATTTTTTAGTTAGCAGACCTTGGGAAGATAAATTTTTTTTTGGGGGGGGGGTAGCGTTGAGAGAAGAAAGAACCTCTAAATCTTTAAGGAGCCAAGGACAGTTTTTGCAGAGGGAAATAACAGTTCAGTTCAGGGAACACATAGTAAGCAGCCCTGAAGAGCTAAGGCCTAACTCTGCCATGCAGTTGTTGGCAAGCAAATGTTTTGTCAAGGATTCATGGAAGAACATGAACAAGAATCACAGAATCTGAGTTGAAAGAGACCTCAGTTACTCTTGTTCAGTCTTTATCAGAGTAAGAATCCTCTCTACTAACTTCATCAAAATTGTTATCCATCCTTTTATTTTTTTTGATCTCTACTATTTCATGAAGTGGTCTATTCTCCTTTTTGGATATCTTAATGGAAGTATTTCTTTAGATAGAACCAAAATCTGCCTTTTTAAGCTTCTAACCCAGGAATTCTTAAACTGAGGTCCATTTACTTTAAAAACAAGTGAACAACTTTTTGGAGTACTGTACCAATATACATTTCCATTGAAATCCAATGTGTTTTATTTTATGCATTTGTGTGGGATTCGACTCAAATTAAAAAACACTGAGAGGTGTTTTAAGGTAGGAATAGAAAGTTATTTATTTTCTGTTCTCGAGAATAGGGTGTCCCTCCACCAGTATGATCTGATGAGGGGAGACAAATTACAGAAGCAAAAGCCAGATTAAATAACCCTAACAGGAAAAGCCCCCTCCCACCAAGTGGCCAATGTTTGGCTCACAATACCAAAGCAAACTTTAACTGAACAATGGCATAGAAGGGGGAGGGGGCCGGTACTTGGGGCTGGATTCCCATAAATCAGGTGATTTCTAGTAAATCGAAACTTAGGCCTGTCGGCTATTATGCCAGCCTTGAGTCTTGATACAATTTCTATTTATTCTTCTAAGAAGTCTTCACAGGCAGCTAGGTGGCGCAGTGGATAGAGCACCAGCCCTGGATTCAGGAGGACCTGAGTTCAAATGCGGCCTCAGACACATAATACTTCCTAGCTGTGTGACTCTGGGCAAGTCACTTAACCCCAGTTACCTCACAAAAAAAAAAAAGCAAAGAAAAGAAAAAAAAAGAAAAAAAGAAGTCTTCACAGGACCCCTCATCCCACTCAACAAGAACCATTGACCTCCCTGAGGAGGCTTCACTTCTGAGAGACCGTCTCTCATACATTTGAGAAACTTATTCTGAGATAGGGTCCCTAGGCTTCATCCCTTGGTTCTGGGCTTTCTTTCTGGTCCTCTCCAATGCCTGGAATGCTCTCTCTTTCTCCTCTGACTACTGACCTCACTGGCTTCCTTTAAGTCTCAGCTAAAATCCTATCTCTTACATGGAGTCTTCCCCAGTGCCTTCTCTTTGTTAATTATTTCCTATTTATCCTTTATATGGCTGGTTTGTATATATTTATTTGCATGTTGTCACTCCTCTTCCCCCCCCCATTGAATTGTAAACTCCCTGAGGGTAAAGACTGTCTTTTGCTTCTTTTTGTAAACCTAATGCTTAGCTCTGTGCCTGCCTAGTCGTAGATGCTTAACAAATGTTAATTGAATTGAATTGTACCGATGAAGTCTCTCCCCAGCTTTAAAAAATCTTTTACTTGAACTGAATCTGCTATCCCCACAAGTTATATCTTTTCTCCTTTTAAATTTCAGACTCTTAAAAAGTGTGGTCTATACTCACTTCTTTAACTTTTTTACCACCCACTCACTCATCTCCTTCCAATATAGCTTAATTTGGGGACATGTTTTTGAGATGTCAGTGAGACTTCTGTTTTGAAATATCTGGTAGGCAATCTCACAGTCAACATGCCTAAAACCAAACTCTCTATTTTCCCTCCACTTAAATCCGTTCTTCCTCCAAACTTGCTTACTTCTTGTTGTAGCTACCCCCATCCTCCCAGTAACCCAGGTTAAACCCTTAATGCTATCCCTGACTTTTTCCTCTGCCTCACCTGTTTGTATCATCAGTTGCCGAGTCCCATTGTTCCTTTACAGCATCTAGTTCATCCATCCTCTTCACTCACTCTACTATCCTACTTTAGACTTTTGGCACCTCTCACATACTCTTCTAATTGATCTTCCTGACCCAGTCTTTCTTTCCCTAATTGAGTCCATCTTCTATCTGTCTAGCTACCAAAATAATGTGGTACATGTCTAATAATGTCAGCCTGCTTTTCAGAAACCTTTAGTGGCTTCTTTTTGCTTCTGGGATGAAAAACAAAGTCCTTAGTCAGGCCAGCTGTTAAGTACTCATACTCACTGTGTTCTAGGCACCCTGCTAACTGTTTAGCATACAAACACTAACTAAAAGAAAGGCAATTCCTGCCCTCAAGGAGCTTACTTTATAATGAGGGAATACCACACAAAAAGGGAGCCAGAAAGCTGTAAGGAGTTGTAGAGAGAACTGTAGCTGGGAGGATGAGAGAGCGCCAGGTGCTTAGCCTGGCCCTCCCCAGCTATACTCTAGCCTACCTTTCTAGCCTTGGTTCACATTTATTCCTCTTCACACATTCTGCATTCCTAATTGTTTATGCCTTCTTTACAACCTCTTAATTTCTTCAAGGGATCAGCCTAGATGCCATTTTCCTTTATGTAGCCTTCCCTGATTGCCCCAGCTGTTCTTTCCTTTCTCCAAATACTCCTAGAGCACTGTCTCATGATATTTTTTCTTTTGGTCCAGGGAAAGCTATGGCAGCAAACCCAAACGAATTAACTTTAGAGAGGGTTGTTAATTTATTTAATCTTAAATTTGTGTCAAATGTGAGTGCAAGGGGCAGCTAAGAGGTACAGTGGATAGAGCACCGGCCCTGGAGTCAGGAGGACCTGAGTTCAAATTCAGTTTCAGACCAGACAATTGACACTTACTAGCTGTGTGACCCTGGGCAAATCACTTAACCCCATTGCCTAGCCCCCCCAAAAAAAAAAAACCTTGAGTGCAGAGAGCAGGTTTAAAAAGTGTCGTTTTATTGAGACTGTCCAAAAGTAATATTGTTATACCAAGAAATGAGCGAGTTGACCACCCAAGCTAATTTTAAATTGTGGACTTTATTAGCACGTGGCTGCCAGGGATATTCACATCCAAATCAAGCAGCCCCCATCAGGGGTTGAGCTAGGGTTTATATAGGGAGTATACAGGACAGGGAGGGGGATGGATCTTTGAAGTCTGGCAAGAGGAAGAGGTTTTTTTGGGGGGCTGGTCAAGGACACCCTTCTCCCTCTGTGTAGATATGATAATGCTGTGCAAACTTTCTCACAATGGAGGCTTCCAGAGATATGATCTGAGGGCTGTGGCCTGAGCAGCCAGATAAGGGTCTTGCTAAGGAATTTGGAGGTTTCCAGAGATATGATCTGAGGGCTGGAGCCTGAGCAGCCAGGTATGGGTCTTGCTAAGGAATTTGGAGTTTTCCATGGCCTAAAGGGTTCTACTACCTAAGTGGTAAAATAATGTTCTGCATTACAATATCATTTTAAAAAATAAATTTGTAATCCATCCACCAAATTCTGCACCAGATGTAGTAGGAAGATAATGTTCACAGCAGGAAATGTAACATCATTTTACATATTCAGTTTTTAAAAAGTAATTACCATCAACTCTCCAGTTTCTAGTGCTTTGTCAAAGAAATTTCTTATGAAAGATAATTCTATTAAAAATGGAGTTAATGATGAAGGAAAGTATAATTGTGTTTGATGGTGTGCTATGCAGTCAGCATTTCCAGATCTTTAGATTGTGCCTTTAAGCCAATTTCTATATTAGGTAAACTCAAATTTACATCATACAAATAAAAAGGGAAGCAATTGTGAGTATTCTTGTACCAGAAGCTCAAAATATTTTGCAGTAAAAATTAGATTAAATTTCATGTGTCACTGTTATTATAGTGTTAATAGAATTTAAAAGTTGTTCTCTATAGATATTTTTAAAGTTAATTTATTTTGATTTATCAATAATCACTTCCATATGCTTTCGAGTTAAAAATTTTTCTACCCCTTCCTCCCCATCACTCTCCCCAAGACGGGGCACACAATCTGAATATAGGCTATACTAGGCTATACTTATACATCCCTATTAAACATATTTTCACATTAGTGTTGTTGTAAGTAAAAACTAGAACCAATAGGAGGAACCACCAGAAAGAGGAAACAAAACTCAAGAGAAAAAAAAGTAGCAAATAGTACGCTTTGATCTGCATTCGAATTCCATAGTTCTTTCTTTGGATATAGGTAGCATTTTCCATCACAAGGCCTTCGGAGATGTCTTAGATCCTTGTATTGCTGGAAAGGGTTAAGTTTATCAATATTAGTCATCACACAATGTGGCTATTATTGTGTACAAAGTCCTCTTGGTTCTGCTCACTTCACTCAGCATTGGTCCATACAAGTCTTTCCAGGTTTTTCTGAAGTCAGCCTGTTCATCATTTCCTATAGCACAGTAGTATTCCATTACATTCATATACTACAATTTGCTCAACCATTCCCCAGTTGATGGTGTGTGGGGTACAAAGACCCTTACCAATAAATCGGAGACTCAGAGATATTAGCAAAAAGAATGGTTTGTTTATTGTCTTTCTCCAGAAAGGCTCCCTCAGAGCACCCACAAGATGGCTCCTATGGGGGAGGGGGAGGGAGAGACAGAGAGGGTTAGTTCAGCTCAGCAGATTATATAGATCCTAACTGCAACACCACCCCCACACCTCACACCCCTGCCCCCCCACTGGCTCATTCTTCCCATTCAGAGATCATAGTCTAAATGTGGAAACTTCTCCCTAGCACCGAGGACAAAAAGGACTCAAAAAATCTTCCTATCCCATTAGCTGGGAGGCGGGATTACATTCTAGGCGCAAAAATTCAAAGACAAAGAACAAGGAAACAGGGTATAGCCAATCCAAACATACATGTAGCAAACCTAATGCTGATGTAACAGTGATGTGGTGATCAGGAGGGGGTTTAGGGCCGAATTCCCATGAGTTAGGTAATTCTTAGGAAACCGAAATTTACTTCAATTTCCCCTCCCTAACCCCCTTCCCAGAGACAAGAAAAGGCTGGAAGCTTTTCAAAGGGCAAACAGTTCAGGTTGGGGCAGGGCTATTCTTTCTGCTAAGCATTTAAAAACAGGGTCTGAGTGGGAGAGGGTTTTGAAAAAACCATTGATTCCCTGAGGAGGCTTCACTTCTGAGAGATCGTCTCTCACAATGGGCATCCTCTAAATTTCCAATTCTTTGCCACCACAAAAAGAGCTGCTGTGAATATTTTTGTGCATGTGAGTCCTTTTCTCATTTTTATGATCTCTTTGGGATATAGCCCTAGAAGTGTTATTGCTAGGTCAAAAGGTATGCACATTTTTATAGCCCTTTGGGCATAGTTCCAAATTGCTGTCCAGAATGGTTGGATTAGTTCACAACTTCACCAGCAGTGCATTAGTGTTCCAATTTTCCCACATCTTCTTCAGCATTAATCATTTTCCTGTTTTGTCATGTTGGCCAATCTGATAGGTGTGATGTGGTGCTGAAGAGGTATAGAGGTTTGGGGTTCTGCTGGGGGAACCCCCGAGATAGAGACACCAATTCAACTCAAATCTTCTTCCAGCCAGAGGAAAAGTTTATTAGTGATTAAAACACTTAGGCCAGGTGACACCAATAAGGAAGAGCAGGCATGAGAAAAGCTCAGCCTTTGGGGCATGAGAGATTCTCTGCAACTGAATGGGGGCCAGGGTGAATTTTTTATACACTGAAGTAACTTTGGGTGGCCAGAGAAGGGGGCTGGAAGGGAAAGTTTTGAACGGCATCTGCATAAGATCAAAAGGTGAGGCTAGGGCTTTCAAAGGGAAATAAGAGGAGTAGATAAGGAACTAACAGTTTAAGGGTTTTCTGGGGCCTGTAGACAAATGGGAATAGATAATGAGAGGAACTGAAAGGTAGAGGTTTGAAAGGTATAAGATCAAAGGGTAGAGCTCAGGCTTTCAAAGGGAGATAAGGAGCTGGGGTCTGTAGACAAATGGGCACCAGATTCCCTTTGGGGCAAGGTCTTGGCTTGGGCCCTGCCCCCATCAGTACCTCAGAGTTGTTTTGATTTGCATTTCTCTAATCAATAGTGATTTAAAGCATTTTTTCATATGACTATGGATGGCTTTAATTTCTTCATCTGAGAACTGCCTGTTCATATCCTTTGACCATTTATCACTTGGGGAATGACTTGTATTCTTATAAATTTGACTTAATTCTCTATATATTTTAGAAATGAGGCCCTTATCAGAGAGACTGGTTGAAAAAATTATTTCTGTAGATATTTTTATGAAAGTATAATGGTTAATGTAAAAGTTGTTAAATTTGACATCCTACCTGACGAGACTCTTAGCAAATTATTAGATTGGGGGGGGGTGTTAATCGCTTCTGACTTGTATACTTTATGAGTAGTGAGAGTGTAGGAAATCATGAAGAGAAGCTAAGAAAAGGGAGATGGTGATGATCAAATGGGAGGTGTCTGTTGTGATTAAAAATCTCCATATTAACATTTTCATTTCTGCTTAATTGAGTGTTTTGTTGATATCATTATGATATTGTTATTTCTCTCTGTTTCTACATAATTCAACAGTAGCTAGAAGTCAACTAAAATATCAACAATTATATGAACAGTATAGCAAGAAAGAGATGAAATAGTTTGATACTTAGCATCAGAATCTAGTAAATGATATAAGAATTATTCTTTCAATTCCTTCTGTCAAAAAGCGGAAATTAATGTTGAATTGACATGAGAAACCAGTAATAAATATTGCTTAAAAACTATATAGCGGGGCAGCTAGGTGGCGCAGTGGATAGAGCACCAGCCCTGGATTCAGGAGGACCTGAGTTCAAATCTGGCCTCAGACACATGACACTTACTAGCTGTGTGACCCTGGACAAGTCACTTAACCCCATTGCTTAGCCAAAAAAAAAAAATTAAGGAACAGCCTTTTATAGATATTTTTGTCACTGAATTTTCTTGTCCTCTTTGTGTACAGTAAACTAATCATGAATTAGATATCTCACCCCATATATCCAGACACCATCTTAGTACTAAGAGCCCTTTCCTAATCTGCTTTATGTCAATATGCCAGTGATCTTTGATTTCATTGGTGTAGAAACACATGCTCATTCCTGATTTAGTAGACTTAAAATTATTTCTGCTATTTTAGGAGAAGTGATGACTTAAATCTCCATGTCATAATCTCATAGCATACTACCATAGATCTTTCCCTCTCTGTACTTTAGTCGACAGGATTTTTAGTTTGTTGCTTGAGACTCAGAGAAATTAAGTGACTTGGCCGTAGTGGTTTTGTTGTTGTTGTTGTTTTGTTTTGTTTTGTTTTTTACAAAGCCAGGCTATCAGAAATAGGGTTTGAACTTCTCCTTGACTTCAGGGTCAGCAATTTATTCACTATCTCCTGTTGCCTTTTTGTTAACAATAGGTGGAAATGAGGAACCTGCTTGGGTCACATTGAAAATATAACGAGTAAATTGTAGTCGGAATTGCCAAAAAGAAGTTCCTGTGTAGTCAGGAGTTGTATCCTTTGTATTCTCTGTGACATACTAAGTATTATACATGGAGAATGCCTTTAACTAGAAGGTTGTTTACAAATATACATTAAAATAATCCAAACTTCTGAAAGAAAATGCTAAAAAAAAAGTTCTCTTATAGCTGTTATCTTAGCATTCATATTATAGGAGGTATAAAAAAAGGGAGTCATATGCTTGCAAAAGGTAACGTCTTCCATTGGCTTGTAAGATGTCATTTATAAACTCAGTGATTTCCTTTTGATAGGAAGATTATCCAGTTGTCTTTCATAGATGACATTTTATAAAATAAGTTTTTATTGATGTCTTTTGCTTTTAAATCTCCTACATTTCCCAGTATATCCTTTCCCTCTGCCAGAGAGGAGTCCTTTATAACAATACCATGGAATTTGGGAGATTGGGGAGGAAAGAGGAAGAGAGACAGTTCAATAAAACCAATCAGGATATCAGGAAAGTCTGACACTTTATGCAGTGTTCCACATTATAGTCTCCTACATCTACAAAGAAAGGAGGTATCATTCTGTTTATTCTTAGCAGTTAAAACTCTGTGTCAGAGTGAATGGACTTGATAGTTGTTTCCTAGAATGAATGGTCAGACCAATTCATAGTCTCACCAACAGTATATTAGTGTGCCTATCTTTCCAAAGTTGCTACAGCATTGCTTGTTGGCATCATTTGTCATCTTTGCTAATTAGTATGCAGGATAAAACTTAAGAGTTGTTTTGATTCTCATTCTCTTATTAGTTATTTGTAATTTTTTAAATGTGGTAGTTAGGTAGTTTGTAATTCTTCCTTTGAGAATTGTTTGTTCATTTTCTTTGACCACTCATATATTGGGCAGTGGCATTTGGCATCAAACCCCTATCTGAAATATTTAGTACAAATATTTTTCCCCAGTCAAACTCTTCCCCTCTTATATTAATTACATTAATTTTGATGGTGCAAAATCTTTTCAATTTCAAGTAGTTTAAATTATCTCTTCTAACTTATGCAATCCCTTGCTTGATGAAGAATTCACCCCATGTAGCAAAGAACTTGAACAAAAGTAGTCATCCATCAGTTAGGGAATGACTGAAAAAATTATAATATGTTAATATAGTGGAATATTGCATTTTAATAAATGAGGAAAGGGATCATTTTAGAGAAAGCTGGAAATACTTGTATGAATTGATGCAGAATGAACAAAGATAGGAGTTGTATTTGGGAGCTTGACTGTACTTCTTAATACTTTGCCATTGTGGCTCCACTTCCATCCCATTTCATTTACCACACATTTTAGTTTCGGTGTTTTAAGCACACTAATACATTGAGACTTTCTGCTAATCACTGCCCTTCCCCGCAAGCCCCCCAAGGTATTGATGGAAACTTGAAAGAAAATAGACGTGGATCACATAGAGTAAGTAAAGAAAAAGATTCAGGTATAATAAGACTATGCATCTTCCTTCATTTGCTATAATTATTAACAATTAGTGAATATCCAAATAACATTTTATACTTTGATAGACTTAAACTAGTGTGAGTACATTCCTCTAAGCCTCTTAGCCATATCTTTCCAAATGTCTTCCATATAAGATCCACCCCATGTACTGGAGTAGCCAGAAAGAAAGAATTCAGAGTAGCCAGAATCAAGCTCACACCTGATTTAGCAACCACAACTATAAAGGAGCAGAGAGCTTGGGAAGTGATATTCCGGAAGGCAAAGGATATAGGTTTATAGCCAAGAATAACTTTATCCAGCAAAGCTGAGTATAATTCTACAGGGGGGGAATGGATCTTTAATGAAATAGAGGACTTCCAAGGTTTCCTGATGAGAAGACCAGAACAGCTTAGAAACTGTGAAATTCAAACATAGGAATCAAGAGAACTAAATACACGAATTATTATTTTTGTCTAGTCCAATTAAGTAAGTCTCTAATAGATTTATAATAAATTTGTAAATCAGATTAGTATCATAATTTTTATTATATTGGTGCAGCCAAAGCATCAACAATGAATATTTCTCCAAGTATTCTGTTACATCTGTAGATAGTTTTGTAATCGTATAATTCCTGAGCATATGGAGGCAATTTAACTCTTAATATTAACCCCAGATCTGATATAGATTATATATGTAGAATCATAGTAAACATATATTAGAACAACCTTTTCAGTCATGTAACCTAAGAATGGGAACTACACCTGTAATTTCACTGATACAAGGACCCCTGCCTAGATGAGGAAACTTCTACTAATGTGCATCAGAAACTTCACTAGTTTCTAGTCTTGGAAGGTATCTAGAGCACTGAGAAGTGATGAGACTAGCTCAGGGTCACACTGTAGTTCTCAGGGGACTACTCGAACCTAGGTCTTGGTAGCTCTGAGGCTAGTTTTATTCATTGTGCCCTGCTGCCTCTCTCGTATAATCTGATAAGCAATTTGAATACAAAAGCTTGCATCAAAAATAATTAGAGGATAATAGAAAATTTTATAAGAATGATTAGAAGAACTCAAGAGCTGCAGGTGTTCATAAAGAGAATACAAATGATTTTGATTTCATAAAATTAAGCTTTTGTTTAAACAAAATGTATAACTAAATAAAAAGAGAAGCTACCAAGCTAAAAAAAAATCATGTCAAATATCAGCATGTAAATAACTATGTCTAAGATATATGGAAATGATATCTCAATATAAGACCAAGAGCCATTTTCTATCATCATATGATAGAAAAGGAAGTTTTCAAAAGATAAAATGCAAAACATCAAATCAGCATCTGTATGAAAGAATGCTGCAAGTCATCAAAAACAAAAGAAATGTCAATTAAGAGAACTGAAGTTTCACTTCATACCCATCAGATTGGCAAAGGTGAAAAAGACAAACATAAGTGACAGAAGGCCTATGGAAAGGCAGCCACACTAATGTACGTTGGGTGGATTAGTGAGTTGGTCTGTCAGTTCCAGAAAGCTACACAGAACTATATGAGAAGTCCATAAATTCTTCATACTCTTTGACTCAGCAGTATTACTATTGGACATAAACCTTCAATGAGGTGAAAAAGAGATGCCACGTAGATTCCACAGTGTTGGTAGCAGCGCTTTTTGTGGTAGCAAGAAACTAGAGAAACAGTGTCTCTCATTTGGAGAAATTGAAGAAGAAATTGCACTGTGTAGGATTGTAATAGATCATTATTATGCCATAAGAAATGACAAATGAAGAATTCAGAAAAATTTGGGAGGATTTATATAAAGTATTTCAGAGCCAAGAGAACAAGGTACAAGTTAACCATAACAGTATGAACATAAACATTGAAATACATCAGAACATTGCCTAGTTGTGCCTCCAAATCTCAGCAGAAGTGTGCTAGACTATAGGTGGGGAACAATATGTACATTGTTAGACAAAGTCAGGTCAATTTAATTTGCTTAGCTGTTCTTATTTGCACCCCCTGTGGAGTTCTCCCTTGTAAACAGTCAAAAGAAAGCAATAGCAGTGCAGGAAAAAAAGCATATTTTAAAGGAAAGATATAAATAATTAGCCAACATTTGTCAATATAATAAAAGTGATATTACTTAAATTAATTACTTAAATTCATTTATAGGTTTATTATACCAATCACAATTCCAAGGGGTTGTTATATAGAACTAGACAAAATAGTAATATTTATTCAAAAGAACAAAAGGTCTAGAATCTTAAAGGAAATAAATTTTAAAAATAAAAGCAAGTGAGAGGTGAGACTAGCATTTCTACCACTACCACCTACCATCCTTTCAAACTATATTGCAGAGTAGTTTTCATCCACATTATTTGGTACTGGTTAAAAAATGGGAAATGTACAACAGTGAAACAGAAGAAATGTATGAAAACATAGTGGCAGTAACCACTGTATTCCAGTGTTCAGTAAACCCAAGAACATTAACATTTTGAGAAAGATTCCCTGTTCAACAAAACTTTTGGAGAAAACTGGAAAATAATTTGGCAGAAAATAGCTTCACAATTCAAATATCACATGATAAAACAAATTAAAGGAGAAGCAGTGGCAAGGGAGAGAATTCTTAAAGGTAATCATAAAAGATCACAAAGAGAGAAATAGATAGTGTCAGTTATATATATTTTAAGAGCTCGGAATGAACAAAATATTACAGCTATATTTAAAAGGGTATTAGTTGCTTAAGGGAAAAAAGTAACAACTTTGAAGCAAATAAATTATAAAGATCTTCTATTTAAGATATATGGAGAATTGACAAAACCATATACAAATAAGATTGGCATAGATGACAACAAAAATGGCAAATGATGGAGTTTATTGTAGAAAGTCAGGAATACTAAAGCCCTGTTTTTGGAGCCATGAACTGAGCTAATCATTATAGAAAATAATTTTGGGGGGTGGGGCGCTGCTAGGTGGCACAGTAGATAGAGCTCCAGCCTTAAAGTCAGGAGTTCTGAACTGAGTTCAGATGTAACCTCAGACACTTGAAACTTACTAGCTGTGTGACCCTGGGCAAGTCACTTAACCCGGATTGCCTCACCAAAAAAAGGCAAAAACAAACAAAAAAAAGAAAATAAGTTGGATGCTAGAAGAATTACTAATTGTACGTGCCTGTTGACTCTACTACTACGGGGAATATGCCTCATGAAGGCCAAAGATAGAGGGAAAGGTCCCGTTGGTACCAAAACATGCCCAGCACCACTTCCTGTGATAGCAAACGGCTAGAAACAGAATAGGTGCCTGTCAGTTTGAAAACAGCCAAATAGATTGTGGTATAGCAAAGTAATGGTATATTATTGTGCCAGAAGAAACAACAAACAAAAAAACAAACAAAGATATTGAGGAAAATTTAGAAAGGTTTCTATGAAGATGCAAAACAAAGGAAGCAGAATCAGCAGATTAACATAAATGGAATGACTGTAAATGAAAACAACACTAAGTTACAACTAAACTCAGAATAAAGGCAATGACCAAGACTAGGTGTACAGATGTTGAAATATACCACCTTCTTGCTAGGGAAGGCTTTAGAAGTGTGGTTGCTGAACTTTGCTTATGATTTCAGAAATGGTTGCTGTGTTAATTGGTTTTCCTTAACTTCTTTATGATAAGAGAGGGTTCTGTGGTAGGGGAGGATGCAGGAAATGTCTTTGACATAAAACAAAATTTATTTTTTAAAAATCCTTTGTATTATAACACAGTCTTTTGTTGTTGATTCATCTGTCTTATCACCTAAATTATAATTCTGGTCCAGCTATACAGATAATTTTGTTTTGAGTATTTTCTTCCTGTTCTCTGTTCTTATTTTACTACCACTAGCAGTCCTCTGTATTATTGGACTTTTTCCTTGATCAAGTTTGTAAAGGAAAAAAATACTCAGATCAGATCAGATTTTTCCATCCCAGTGTTTAGATTAGTTCAGTAGATAATTTTTGGTGCTTGAAATTAACTTTTATTGATGATTGTAATTTTAAGTATGTGCTATCCAAATAAAAATGTACAGAGTAATTCTGGTTATGGGATATATGTTATAAAAGCAAATTACTTTCTTTTAAATATCATATGGAAATGGAGAAATTTCTTTTTGCATATGTGAAAATAAATATTACCTGATCTTTGCTATGTATTTCTATTTCAGGTGCCAGCAAGATGTGGGGTGACAGTCCGAGACAGTCTAAAGAAAGCATTGATGATGAGAGGCCTGATCCCAGAATGCTGTGCTGTGTACAGAAGACAGGATGGGTATGGCTTGTACAGAGTGTGTAGATCTTTGTGAAACTTCATTTCTCTCAAGGAATAAACTTAATTTTAGAAGAAATTACCTAATTTGTTCTGAAATGGCTCCAAATAAATCTTCCTGAACCAGAAAAATATTTTTTCTTGTTCTATAATCATAGAAGTTTAATTGTAGCTTGAATTTCTTATAACTGTTTCACAGTTTCAGAGTAGACTAATTTGAAGTGTAGAACTTTTCTTTTCATTGCAAAGTTGTTCCATTAAAGTCTTACTCCAGTGCCTCATTGTAGTGTAAAGGCGACAGTGTATTCTATAAGACTATGCCATTGTATCACAAGCTCTGAGAAATCCTCCCTCCTATGCTAGAAGGATTCTGAATGTAGACCCAGCTGTAAAATGTGAATCTTTGTTCCACGAGATTCTAAGTTCAGAGAGGTACATCACCAGAAGGCTGGCTACCAGGTGGTGACTGTTTTTTTGGCCATGGCAACTCACGAAGACCAACTGCTGAGGGAAAGAGGGGTGGCATGAGTGTGATCTCTGTTGGTGCAAGAGCATCAGCACTAGGAAGTCACAGATCCTAGAGTACTAAAGTAAGGACTTGCTATACTTAAAAAAAAAATAGGGCCTCACCTGTGTCCAGACTATCAATGATTTTATGAAATACTTGTAAAAAAATTTTTTTAGATTGAGCTCCCTGGCTTCTACTTAACATTTTGTAAAGGCCTTAAATTAGTACATCATATAAAATTCTCCTTTTGAGGACATCTTGTCATATGAGCATTCTTTTCTATGAATGGATAGAAAAATCCATATGTCTGATTTTTGGATCCCAGGAACAAGCCATTCTCTGCTGTTGCAGGTCTTGGCTGGAGCTGACTGGAAGAACAGAATGCATCTCTCTACCCTGCTGTTTGTCCAAGAGTGATGCATGTATTTGGGGTAAACTTAAAAATCAATTTATTGCCATTCAAATTTCTAACAGTAGAAGACTAGGGAGCCAAACCTCCCTCAATTATACCACTCTACCCTTAGTAACCACTTTTCATATCTTCAACATGAGGCATATTGAAAGGATTTTCAGGTATGATAACCAAGAAAGACTCATGTCTACATTTTCCAGAGAGAAGAAGCCTATTGGCTGGGACACTGATATTTCCTGGCTTACTGGAGAAGAATTGCACGTAGAAGTTTTGGAGAATGTTCCCCTAACGACACACAATTTTGTATGTACCTTCTGATTTTTGAAATGGTTCAAATGTTCGCAGTCATGTATTTCGAGTTACTATGAATGGACTTCTAGGGGAGAGGGGAGAAAATAAGTAAGTAATGATATGGAGGATAACATTCTGTTTCAGGAGAAAGCTTTAATTACAAGCATGTTATCATTTTAAAAAATTTGGTGGAAAAGATTGGGTTACTTCCCCAGAGCATGACAGAGAAGTCTTCACGGTCTAGGGCCCAGGGGTGAGGCTTGATAGAAACTCCATGAAAATGGCATAAATTACCATATAAAATTTTAAGTCACCCTTAGTGTAAGCTACTCATCTGAAGTCCAACACATGTTAAGCTCTGTACTTTCTGGATGAACAGCTGAGGATTTGGTTCTGCAGCTACTTCTTTCCACTGCTTCTTTAGAGTTTCTTAGTATTCCTCCTTCATGGATTTTTACTCTTCTACTGTTGGCTTGTTGAAGGGACCATTATATCCCAAAATGGTGATGGAAAGGGACGGGAGGGAAGGAGAAAGAAAGCACGCTGCTTTTGTGAAAGGTATTAGTATTTGAAGGGAAGCTGAGTTGAGATGGGCATCTTTAATGTATTTGTCATATGTCTTTAATAACTTCTTTGCTACTTGTAAGTCACATTACTTCATAAACCTTTAAGTATCGTGAAATGCTAATTGCTGGTTTTGCTTCTTGCAGTAATGCTTTTCTTCCTCCTCAGCTGCATGTACATAAATGTGCATATTCTGACACATGGAGTATATCCTCCCAACTTCCCTTTGAGCCTCTGGGCATTTCTCTTTTTGAATGGCTTCTGCTTTTAGAAGATAATGGTACAAGATGCCAAAATCTTATATGTAACCAAAAATTAAGACTGTCCATCCTCATGTTAGGAGTAAAACATCTCCAATCAGAAATACCAAAGTCTAGGAAATAGCCCTCTGAAATAGAAGGGCAGAAACCTGGAGTAGAGCATTCAGTAAGCCTAGGACACATCCGGCTTTTGTGAATATCTTTCCCACAAAAGTCTTCTAGTTGGGATTGATGATCTTCATGATGGAGCTGTTGTTCCTGCTATTCTTCCTGTTCTTTCAAACATTTTCCTATGAATTTGATGAGATGATCTTACCTTGCTTTTAGACTTCATTAAAACCTTGTTATAAAGCTGCAAATTCTATTGTACTACCTTACAGTGTAAATATCTTATTATAACTATCTTTTGACCTTTTAGTCACTAAACAGCACTTCCTAGATGGCATCTAAAATGGGTTTGCCTTCTACCAAATTCCACAAAATACTCTGTTTTCCAGAGTCCTATGGAAAATGCCCCAAAATCAAAACAAACTGTTTGTGTTTATACATATCCTCAAAAAGGGGATACATCAACATAATTTGGGAAGAAAACGTTTGAAAGAATATTCAGGGGGGCAGCTAGGTGGCACAGTGGATAGAGCACTGGCCCTGGATTCAGGAGGACCTGAGTTCAAATGCGGGCACAGACACATAACACTTACTAGCTGTGTGACCCTGGACAAGTCACTTAACCCCCATTGCCCAATCCAAAAAAAAAAAAAGAATATTCAGGTGTTGCACTCTTGAATGAATGAATGAAATTTTGTGCTCAAGTATCAATTTGTTGGTGAAACAAATTCTCCTTGGTACTTAAAATACAGAGGAGTGGTTTGAATTAATTTTAATTGTCCTGAACATTCATTGTCTCTAATTTGCCTATATGGTCATTTGTTGTTAGTAATTGTTGTCTTCTTATTGCTTTATACTAATAATGCATTCCTCAGTCATTTATCCTGATCTCTAAGCATATTAGCGGTCCTAATTTTCATTTGAAAATTGTGTGCTACTTTTAAAAATGTTTTTTGATTAATGTTATTAAATATGTTTGAATCTTAATAGGATCCTTCTTTATATAAAAGTTTTCATAGAATTTTTTTTAAAATTAAAGATTTGCCTTTGAAAATGACAAGGGAAGCAAGAAGAAATATGTCTAATTACTTGTGAAGTACTTGTCAGGTTTTCCAAAATCTTGTCTTTAATAGTGCTGGTATTTTATTTTTTAGGTACGGAAGACATTTTTTACCTTAGCATTCTGTGACTTTTGTCGAAAGTTGCTTTTCCAAGGTTTCCGCTGTCAGACATGTGGTTACAAATTTCACCAACGCTGTAGTACAGAGGTGCCACTGATGTGTGTTAATTATGACCAGCTTGAGTAAGTACTCTCTTAATAACTACTCTCTTCTGTTTATAGTTTTAGATTTCTGCTACATTGTATAGGTTTTCTTCATTTCAAATCGTATGCATATATGTTTAAAGTAACAAAGGAGTATTTCAGCAACCATCCTTAGAAAAAATATTATTGGAACAACATGGTGTATCCAGACTGTCACATCCTAATTGTGGTCTAGCTATCCAGTTAACACTTTGTATTTGGTATTCTTTTCCTAGAAGATAAAGAGTTTTAAGATTAAAAGCTCCTCTCCAACAATATATTGTAACACATTGAGCCACTGGTTTTGACTAGTTGCAGTGGTAAGCTTTTTGATACCTGCTTCTCTGGTTCTATCATCTACTTTTGAAATTACTTTTTTCCTTCCGCATTGATTTAGAAGCAAAATTCGTTGATCACTTATTATATTTTTATAAAATATGCTTAAGGATATTTACAAAAAGCCTGTTCCTTGCTTCATAGTATATCCATGAAAATTCCTTATACTATGTTTTCCATTTCATTTCACATTATGACTTTGTATCCTTTTCCTTGAAGTCATTTGAACCAGTAAAGTTAGAACTCTTTACTTTGACTAAATTATAATGTTTCTAACTTTAAAAATAATTACTTCATATTTTTGAGACTAGGTTGAACTTTCAAGTAAAATATCTTTTATGGCTAACATTGTCCCTTTGAGGTAATTATTAAGGATTTCCATGTTTCTTTTTGTTCTAATTCTTTAACTGCCATGAATATTTTTTCTGAATATACAGGAATTTTTTCTGTATTGGCAGAAAAATAAATAGATTTTTGAGCTTTACTTTGAAATTGTGCTATAAATTAAAAAGTTAATCCCATTAATTAAACAAGATGACAAGCAGTTGACTTTCTTTCAACATTTGTTTTTAAATATGGAATTTGGCCCTTTGTTTTGCTATTAACACAGTTGTATATTGTGGTATTTGAGACTTCTGGGTTTTGCACAAGTTAGGTTTGCTTTGTTTTATTTTTGTTTTTGCCTCACAGTTTGCTGTTTGTCTCCAAGTTCTTTGAACACCACCCAATACCGCAGGAGGAGGCCTCCTTAGGAGAGAGCACCCTTACGTCGGGATCATCCCCTTCAGCACCCCCCTCAGATTCTATTGGGTATGATTTGACTACTGCTGTTCAGTGACATGCTAGTTCAAAATTGGTTTTTGTCCAGATTTTAGATGATCCTTTAAAATGTAGCTTTGAACTGTTAACAAAATTAACTTTTCAAGCTGATTTCTTATTTTTATAATAAAGTACGTATTTTACGCATTATGTTGAGGGAGATTAAAGCCGACATAGTATGATGTTTCAGGACCCTTCTCTCATTGATATGTTAATTAGAAAATATGGAGTAAGTACTTACTATGTGCTTTGTACTAGGGTAGTTTCTATGAGGAATGCCTACCAAGTATAATATGGTGGTCCTTGCCCTTGAGGAGATTATAATCTGTTTTAAGAAGGAAACATTAAGACATGAAAGAATGTTAAATAATCAGAGATCATATTAAGTGCCTAATTTGAGGGCAGAAACTATACATATTGTGAGAGTTTGAAAAAGGAGGAGATTATTGGGAGATGTTAGTCAGGGATAGCTTCACTGAGGAGGAAAGATTTGAGCTGGGCCTTCAAGGCTATGTGGAATCTAGATGGACCATGGGTTGGTTAGATCATTTCAGGTAAGAGAAACATTGTAATTAAATACTCAGAGACCTTGAGTATGAGACTTTCTTGGGATAGTGTTAAGATTGGCTGTTATGTTGTAATCCTAAATTTAACTACATGCTAAAGACATTGGTTTTGTGTATGTTCTCATTTGACCAAGCTTTTTACCTAACAGAATATTATTGATATACATTAATTCAGCACACTTTTTTTTAAGTTAGCTGCCTCATGAAGTGTCAGGTTGCCCTTCATTTGAGATCTTCAAGGAAAGGCTAATTTATAATTTTTCTCAAATATTTTGGAGGGAGGGATTCTTGTTCAAGTACTTGTTGGAAAAGTGGGCTCTGAGGTTCCTTCCAATTCTCTGATGTAGGAGTAGTCCAGACAAGTAGAAAAAAGGATCCTTATTCAGAAGTGGGAATAAAGAGGATGCCAGAGAGGTTTGGATGAACCATAAATAGCCTTTAGTATTTAGATGCTAGATGTGAAGGAAAGGGAAAGTGTAATCATGATCCTGAGGACGCATGTAGTGTCAATAGAGGAGTCTCAGATAGAAGTCAGAAGGAAAAGCAAATTTAGGTGAAAAGATAGTAATTTTTCAATGACTTCCCATGTTTACTCAATGTATACAAGCTTTGTAATACATTTGTGTTCTTTCCCTACTTTTCTCTAATTGTCTTTTCTGGTTACATGAATTAGGTTTAAACATAAGCAGTTATTAATTGTAAATATTTATTGAATAGGTAATACAGTTGAATTTTACACTTGTTTTCTCTACTACTGCTTTGATTAGAGCTGCAACTAACAATTGCTTTCTGGATTGGTAATGTAATCCCCAACCTTTTCCATACTATTTCTTTTCTTTTCTGCAGTTTGTAATTTTGACATAACTTCTCTTTTAATACCTTTATTAAAATAATACTTTCTGCAATCAGTATTAGAAGAGTGTCATATATCCTCCTTCATAAAGTTCTAACAGTTTATATCATTCTTCTCAGTTGAGTATTTAATACACACAGTAACATGCCAGTATATAAGATTGAAGTGGTATGCGTCACTGTGTATAAAGTTTTCTTTGTCATTTATGAAATATACCATGCCAGGAATTAACTGTCATATCTGATTCTTCTGAAGCAAAGCTAACAAGTGCTGTGATCTTTTGTTTTTATAGTTGTTTTCTAGTCACCTTTACAGAGTTTAAGAAATTAAAATCTTTTGCCAATAATTATCTTGATTTTGGTTATTTCACACATGGCAAATAAATTAAGGGGATTTGAATAGTCAAGGGGGATAAATTTCTTCAGTGTCTAGTTTAAGAGGTACTTAAGCCAATATATATTATTTGAACTTTGAATATTTTCATATTAATTTAATGTTCCTCTACATGGCAGATATACTCTTAATTTCTTCCCAATCCACATTGTCTTATAGAATAATATATGTAAACCCATGCCTCAAATTCAAGTGGCTGCATTGTTGAAAACATTTTTCGTGTGCTGGTGACCAAAAGTTATTCCACACTAAATGATTTGTGTTTGGGAATCGATCACAGAGCCTTTGCACTAAGGTTCATGACAGTCAGTGATCATTGTGAGTGTAACTTCTGCCTATGCAGAGCATGTATACATGTGTCTTGTGATTTGAAGAGCCGAAAAAAAGGCCCAGATAACTGTAGTATAGTACTAATTTCCCCTCTGAGATGTAGTTTTTGTTGTTAATTTTAAGGCATTTAAGTTTGTTTTCTTTTTTAAGCTTTTATTTAGTATTTTATTTTTCCCCAGTTACACGTAAAAACAATTTTTAAATTCATTTTTAAAACTTTGAGTTCCAAATTCTCTCCCTTCCTCCTTCCTCATCCCCTTCATTGAGAAGGCAAGCAATTCAGCATAGGTTATATGTGTGTGTAGTCATGCAAAATATTATCCATAATAGTCATATTGTAAAAGAAAACATAAACAAGAAAAAAAACTCAAGAAATACAGTAAAAAAAGTGCACTTCAATCTGTATTCAGACAGGAACTTTAGTTTCAAAATAACCCTATTAATTTTAATTGTCCTGTTAGATGACATGAATTAAATAATAGTGACAGTATTAAATTAAGAAATAATAATATCAGTGAGCAGTGCTGTGTGAATACAGTGATACTCCACTTAAGTCCTTGTCTTGCACTCTTCATACCGTCATCTGTACCTGTTCCATTAGCTGATATCACTATTGGCACCTTGTCTTTAGAGACATTTACATTCATATCCCAGAACACTCCTGCGTGTTCCCATCGAGGTTCATTTTTGTGTGGCCACAGGCACACCCCCAATTATTTCACATCTGAAATATATGCTAATATTTCTTTCTGAACTTCCTTCAGTTCTCTTCTATGCACTTGGAAAATGCTTCAATGACCGCTCTTTATTTTTTTAACACCCTGTTGTTCTTCCCTGAATCCCCTCTCCCTCATACTAAAAAGAAAAATACAAATAACAAATAAGTGTCAAGTGAAATGAATCCACATGATATCTCTGTCCAAAACACGTCTCACTCTGCACCTTGAGTCCATCACCTTACTGTCAAAATGTGGACATCATGCTTCATCATCATAGGTCCTTTGGAGACGTGGTTAGAGAATCTGCATTAATTAGTGGTCTTAAGTTTCTCAAAGTTAATTTTCTTTACATTGTTTTGGTTGCTGTATAAAATGTTCTTCTGGTTCTTCTCCCTTCTCTCTTCATCATTTCAAGTTCCCAGTCCCCTTCATCATTTCTTCCTTAAGTTACCCTTTCTTGGGATTATCTTTCTTTCTATGGCTCTTCTAAATCAGCCACAAAGAACATTTTTAAGCCTCATGTGATTCAACAAATCTGTGTTCAGTTTCCTGTTAGAACTAAGTCACTGTAATACCAGTTACAAATATCTTTTCACCATGGGCAGAACTTATCACAGAGTCCCTGGCCAGCTAAGTCCAGCTGGTGCCTGAAAGAGAATCTGTCTACACACACACACACACACACACACACACAGACTTATTCCTACCTTTGCTTGAACACCTCCAGTGGAGGGGAACCCACTACCTCTAGAAGCAACCCATGCCACCTTTAAATCGCTGTAATCATTAGGAGGTTTTCTTGACGTGAGGCTTAAATTTGCTATTTTGCAATGTCTCTTTATCTTTTCTATTTATTCCCTCTAGGAATCAACAGAAAATGTCTGTTCTCTTTTCTGCATGACAGCTTTTCCAAGTACTTGGAAGACAGCATTCATCTTTCCCCTAACCCTTCTCTTCTCTAGGCTAAATGGATGCTGTGCCCTTCATTGATCCTCAGGACTTGGATTCAAGGCCCTTGCCATTCTGATTACTCTCCTCTGGGTGCATGTGCAGAGAAGTGACCATGATACTCCATGGGTAGTCAGACTAGCATGAAGGGACTACCATCTCATTTAAGGAAGCTACTCTGCTCTTTTTCAGTTCTTTTTTAAATTGTGAACTTTTAAGAAAAAAAAAATTTCCATACATAAGAGCACAAGTGACTTATGTATGAAATCATGAATCTTCATTTCATACCACTTATTTAACGTTTTAGTGACCCTCTTTTTTTAGTACCACAATTGCCAACCCCACCTCCCAATCCAATCAAAAACCTAGAGAAAGAAAAAGAAAAAGGGAAAACAAAAACAAAACCTTGTAACAGATAAGCATAGTGAAGCAAAACTTCTACACGGTGATCATGTTCAAACATACATGTCTCTTTCTGTACCTTCTGTCCTTCACCTCTCTGTCAAGAGGTAGATAACATGACCATCAAGGACCCACTAACGATATGGTTGATTATTGCAATGATTTTTGTGTCTTTCAAGTTGTTTTTCTTCACAGTGTATAAATTGTTCTGATTCTACTCACTTCACTGTTCATTAGTTCCTACTACCTAGGGTAATCTGGAATCATTGCTGTCATTTCTTATGGCACAATAATATTCCATTTCATTCCTATACCATAACTTGTTTAATCATTAATGAATGATTGCCTGTGTGGCAATCTCAGGCACCCCCTTAGATACTAGTCCTTTTATTTTTTTTTCCCATTGTAATCCCCTCCTTCAGGATAAGGAAGTTTGTTTTGCTTCTGACTTTCTTCCCAATATTATTCTCCCACTTAAGTTTCTCCTCTCTATCCCTGCTTGTTTTTCCTGTTATTTAATGTATTTTTATACCTGTTTGTCTGTGTACGTGCATTCATCCCTTTGTCAATTTCAGATAAGAGTAAGGTCCATATGATACTCACTTCTCCCACCCCATTCTCCTTGTTTTGTATACTCTTCTCACATACCCCAAATTTGAGAAATGGCATGTTCTACCCTCATCTTTCTCCTTTCTACACCAGTGTATCCTTTTTATCCCTTTCTTTTTCCCCTCTTCAAACTTTCAGAACAGAACCAATCCACTCCAAGACCTCTTTTTTTCTTATTTAGCTGCCTCAGTACTCTTTGAAGACATTAAACTTCTGACGAGACACTTGTTAATTTTCTCCCTGTTAGAATGTTCCCCTTACACCATCATACAGCTTCTTCTAGTTCCTCATATAAACTTACTTTTCTTCATTTCTCTGGACTTGGCTCTCTAGTCTTTTCGTCAGAAATGCTTGAAAAGCTTCTTGAATTAAAAGGCTATTTTTTCTCCTTTACAATTATATTCAGCTTTGTAGGAGTAAGTTAGTCGTGGTTGCAAGCCTATAACTTTTGCCTTTTGGAATATTATCTTCTCTCATTTACAGGAGAAGCTGCTTGGTCTTGTTTCCAATCATTTTTCCTTGGTACTTCTTTCTGGATGCTTATACACATCCTTAAATGTAAGAGCGCTGGATTTTAGCTCTGATATTCCAAGGATTTTTCTTATTAGAGTTTTGTTCAGGAGGTGTTCAGTGGATTGTATTTATCTTTGCCCTGTGGTTCTGTTAGATCTGGGCAGTTTTCATTTACAATTTCTCGAAATATAATGGTCAGGCTTTTTTTAATTCATGATTTTCAGGGAGTCCAGTCATTCTTAAATTATTTCTTCTTGTCCTTTTGCATAGGTTATTTGTTTTGAATATTACATATTTTACATTTTCTTCTATTTTTAAAAATCTTTTGATTAAAAAAAATTCTTGCTGTGTCATGGAATCATTTATTTTTATTCTGTTCTAGTTTTCAGGGAATCCATTTCATAGGCAAGGTTTATATTTTCTCTTCTAAACTATTTATTTTCCTTTCATTTATTTTCTATAGTTCTTTTATTGCATTTTTTAAAAAAATTCCTGCTTTATTTCTTCTGTGTATTCATGTAGTATAAGACTAGGCTGTGTCCCTCTGCTGTAGTTGGATGGGGTGGGTGAGCCCTACTTGGTTTCACCCTGGGTCATTTGGATACCAATGATGACCCCCACTTGCTGGAGTTAGTCCTTCCCCTGGATCTTTGAGATTCAGACCTCTGGGTCTTCATTGCCCCCTCTGGCAACTGAGGACAGAATGTTAGGGGCTTCAAAATTTGTGGGCCTGGAGCTTTCTGGTCTGAACTCTATAGTACCCACGCAGCTCCCTTCACTGGCTTCTAAGATTCCTCACTCTGGGGCTTTTTCAGGGACATCCTATGCTTTATCTGTCTCTAGACACAACCTTGTAGGCTACATTTGTGCCTGGCCCATCATTGTCACCCTGCACTGGTGGTAGCTGGCCTCCTTTCCTATTGCCCACAAGCTTCTGGCTGATGTCTTATGCTGTTCTGGAATGGAAGAAGTCGCAGCTTCTCATCATTTTTCTTCATAGTTATTTGGTCAAGTGCGAACTTCAGGGTTTTGCTAGAGTAGATATATGAGAGCTGGACAATCTGCCTCTTGTTGAAGTGGCCATCTTGGCTGGAAGTCACCCCCTCATTTGACAGATGAGGCAGTTGATGCCCAGAACCATTGGGTAACTTTCTCAGGGTCATACAAATAGTAAGCACAAAAGGCGAGGCTTGAATTCGTGGAGTTCACTGCCCCTTCTATCCTATGTCCCCCTGTTTTATACAAGGCAACAGAATTTGTTTTGATACCTGTAGGCCCTTGGGGGAAGTGTAACTAAATATGATTTTATAGCAGTCATGCTTTAGAATATCCTTCCTGCAGAGTTAAGGGTCTTGAGACATGAGGCTATGTCGGTTTTAATCCCAATTTTTTCATCCTACAGCATCTGTTGTTCACTCTCTATTTTATATCATTTAAGCTTGAGTGACTTTCTGAAAGAGATGAAAAAATTGTACATTAACATAGGCCCATACCATAATGAATTCTATGTTTATAGTACTAGGTTACTAAGAATTTTAGCAAAAAAGTTTGTATACCAATTTCTTTGGCTGATTAAGAGTAGCTACACATTCTAGTGGGTACTTTATCTTAGTTGCCTCTCTCTTTAATGATGCATAGCATCATTGACCTGGAATGATTGTATACCACTTCTTAGAAGACCAATGTTAAAATGAGGACTTATTAATTCTTCAACTGCGGCATGTACTGCTGACAGTTGTAATAAGCTATGGGTGCCTTTCTGATGGTAAGTCCTGGTTGCTCTATTAGCACAATTTGTGAACTGCAGAGAGAATTCAATCACTTTGACCTCCTGAAATGTTCACTGTGGTATATATGTGTCTTCCATTCAGTTATGACTAGGGACGGGAAACTGTTATCCTATATCATGGATATTTTATTTATAACTTGACTGATTAACTATGGTCCTGAGCAAATGAGGGTAGCAAATAAGATGGCTAAACTCATCCAAAAAGAACCCTTACTGAGTTCATGCTTTATATGCATGTGTGTGCTTATATGAAAAAGTAAGCTCATGTTGACTTTCTGCCTAAATACAGATAGATTTCTTGGAATTATTGCCAGGCCCTGGTAAAAAAATAGTAATTTCAACAAAATATAATGTTGAATATAATCAATATTTGTTTGAGAAGCAACCCTTCTTTTGGGTAAAAGTTAGCGATCCGTGTTTTGTTTTGTTTTTTAAGAGGAGGTGTGTAATATATTTTAAGATATTTCCTTATTTAAAAAGTCGGCATTTTGTTTGCATATCACTGAACAGGAGCAGCCACTTTGTTTCAAAAAATGTTTATGAACATGTTCAAGACTGAAAATTAGATATAGGTCAAAAGTAGCTTGTAGAGCAATTTGCTAAAGATGATAGAGGTTAAAAGCCTCTTTATTTTTGATTTGGTACTAGCAACTTAGATTATATTAATAGATTATTCCATCTGTTATCTAGTATTCAGTTGTAGTTAGTTGTTTAGGATATTTTTCCCCTGTGCTGCATAACAGTCCTTTCCTAAAAGCATGCTTTTTTTCCCCTCAGAATTCTATGTATCAGCGTGTTATTAAAAATCAGTAGGCCTGATTTCTACTAATTTGTCAATATGACCATCCTTAACCCCTTCTATTCATTTGGCTAACAGCATACCGTTGTCCTCAAGAGTTCTCCTAGAAACTGAGATTTCCATGAAAAAAATCAAGTGGAATAAAGGCTGATTTTGACTAACTTTAATTGGAATTGGCTTTTCCTAAATAGTCATTTGTTTTAAGCATTGTTGTCTGTTACATATTTTAATGGCAGCCTTAAATGGATTGTCTAGTATAATGTATTAATTTTCATCCTCATAAACTGTAGTACTTTTTACCGCCAAGTAATATGCTCTGAAGAAGCAAAACTATGGCTAGTGGCCTTCAAAATACCAAAGTATGGTTTATTTGGGAGCTATTTATTACCACTTTCTGCTTCCTCCTCCCTTAACCCTCACTATGTGTTAAGTTCTGCTAAAACCTTCCTTTCTTCCAAACCTTTCCCCCTCATCTTCAAGACACTTGGGTTGCCTTTACAGTATTTATGAAACTAAATAATTTTTAAAATTTGGGCTATATATGTGGTCTTGTACAAAGATCAAATATTTTTAAGATTAATTTTGCATTTCTAACCCTGAAGTTATTATAGCACTCAATATATTTATGCAGTGTCTATTACAATATCTCAGCACTTGGAAAGATGATTTTCTGTTATCATTTTGCAAATTAGAAGTCTGAATTATAAGGAATTTGAGTATCGTAAATGTCATTCTAAGTTTTTTTCTCTTTTTTATCCTCTTTTGTGGTGAATGTTGGCTTAAGAAATGTTTCAGGTGATTCCTTTCCCCCCGGCTCTAACATTCCAAGTTTGCCTCTGATTTACAGAAATGTAGGGAAGCTGAGCATTCCTCTTATATCATCCTATTATTGGTCCTAAATCCAAATTTTCTTTTCTTAATAACCTATTTTACTTCTTTCAGTGACTTTCTTTCGTATTAGGCATCCCCTCAGGCTTCTGTATAATTTCCATACAGATCTATGTTGTTTCATCTACCTGTTTTTTGTGACCACTCCCCTTTTTACCTCAATTCTTGATTCTTTCTTAAGCTTTTTCCTCACTTCCGAGACACATTCAACTTCAGTCTCTTACTTTCAGTCTATCTCTTGACTCTCGGGCCCAGTTTTTCATTTTAGTGAAAAACAATAATAACAATGTTCAGTTTTCTGCTCTTTATCTTCACTTGCTCTTTCTGCCTTCCATTTAATATTTTTGGTAGGTAACACTCACGCCTTCTAGGCTAGAGTGAAAGTATCCACCAATGAGGAAAGAGCTGTTGATGAATTCAGCGAGACATTTGGTGGTCCCGAAGGGTTGTTTGAGGATCATCAGCAATTGATCACAATGTCACAATAATGATCTGCTCTATCACTCTTGAGATTGTAGACTCCCTACAACTTTCTTCTCTGTCTCCTGAGTGCAGCTTGTTTCAAACTTTCTTTGTTTCAGACTCTCCAACATAAGGGACAGCTAGGTGGCGCAGTGGATAGAGCACTGGCCCTGAAGTCACAAAGACCTGAGTTCAAATCCGGTCTCAGACCAAACACTTGACACTTAACTAGCTGTGTGACCCTGGGCAAGTCACTTAACCCCAGTTGCCTAAAACAAAACAAAAAAAACCCAAACTCTCCAGCATGACTCTTGACAACTTATGGGTCATGAGAGTGTCTTAAACACCCTCCTCCCTCCAGACCTTGTGTCCTCTTTCCATCAGACAGTTGTAGGTAGGGGAATTTCTCACTTATTTCTTTCTTTTTATTTTTTTTTTGTTAATTTATTTTTAGTTTTCAACAATCACTTCCATAAGCTTTTGAGTTTTAAATTTTTCTCCTCCTCCCTCTTCACCTCCCTCCCCAAGATGGCATGCAATTTGGTATAGGCTTTACATATACATTCCTATTAAACATTTTCACATTAGTCATGTTGTAAGGCAGAAATAGAATCAATAGGAGGAACCACAAGAAAGAGGAAACAAAACAGAAGAAAATAAAAGAGCAAATAGTAAGCTTTGATCTGCATTTAGACTCCTTAGTTCTTTATTTGGATGTGGATAGCATTTTCCACCATGAGTCTTTTGGAATTGTCTTGGATCATTTCATTGCTGAGAAGAGCTATCTTCTATCTATCAAAGTTGCACATTGCACAGTGTTGCTGTTACTGTGTACAATGTTCTTCTGGTTCTGCTCACTTCACTCAGCATCAGTTCATGCAAGTCTTTCCAGGTTTTTCTGAAGTCAGCCTGTTCATTATTTCTTATAGCACAATAGTATTCCATTCCATTCATATACCCCAACTTGTTCAGCCATTCCCCAATGGATGGGCATCCCCTCAATTTCCAGGTCTTTGCTACCACAAAAAGAGCTGCTATGAATATTTTTGTCCATGTCAGTCTTTTTCCCATTTTTATGATGTCTTTGGAATATAGCCCTAGAAGTGCTCTTGTTGGGTATGTACATTTTTATAGCCCTTTGGGCATAATTCCAAATTGCTCTCCAAAATGGGATCATTTCACAACTCCACCAACAATACATTACTGTTCCAATTTTCCCACATCTTCTCCAACATTTATCATTTTCCTGTTTTGTCATGTTAGCCAATCTGTTGGTGTGATGTGGTACCTCAGAGTCGTTTTGATTTGCATTTCTCTAATCAATAGTGATTTAGAGCATTTTTATCATATGACTATAGATGGCTTTAGTTTCTTCATCTGAGAACTGCCTGTTCATATCCTTTGAGCATTTGTCAATTGGGGAATGACCTCGCTTATTTCTTTAAAGCTCTAAACAGTGTCATTTGGTAAACAAGAGGGTGGGGAGGAAGGGAAGGAACAAGCATTTATTGAGTGCTCATTATGTGCCAGGCACTCTGCTAGGTACTTTTACAAATATTATCTCATTTGTTATATAGGAATTTTATGTGGTAGGAACATCAGAAAGAAACTATTACATACCTATTTCAGTGTCATTTACCATATGAAGAATAAATAATTCTGTGCCTCCTGGGGTGGAAAGTGCATGCTTGTATCAGAGGTGTTAAAAGCCTCAGAATGTAAAGAGATATTACATTGGAAATGTAAGGGGAAGCTGAGCATAAAAATAGATTTGAGCACGTCATGCCACTACCTGCAAGCCCAAGATTTACATTCTTCTACAGTGTGTGGTCAATTTTGTCTTTAAAATTCTTGAAAAAAATTTTTTTTATTTACTTAGCCCTCTGTCTCCCTGCTCCCATAATATAATATATTTCCTGGCATTAGTGATTTCTGGCATAATGGAAATTATGTAGATAACTAGGTGGTAGATATATTTAGCTACTTTCTACTAAATTTTAAATAGTTTCTCCAAGTAGAGAATTAAGAATATCAATTGGTGACCAAAAGTGATTTCTCGCTACCCTTGGAATATAAATCTAATGATGTAATCAGGAAGGGTCCTGAAGGCCTTTCCTTAAGGTACTGAGCAAAGCTGCCTTCTTAAGATTAATTGCGGTTGTGAAAATTTCTGTTAAACTATTACTGATGGTCATAATTTTTAAATGCTTTCTCACCTTTGATTTTATTTGATGATATAAAAACAAAGAAGTGTCTGCTGTTCCATTTTAGAATGTGAGGTAGCATGTATAGTATTTCTGAATCTTATTTTCCAAACTTGACTTTCCAGGCCCCCAATTCTTACCAGTCCATCGCCTTCAAAATCCATTCCAATCCCACAGCCTTTTCGACCAGCAGATGAGGATCATCGGAACCAGTTTGGGCAACGAGACCGGTCCTCATCGGCTCCCAATGTGCATATAAATACAATAGAACCTGTCAATATTGATGTAAGTATTCTGTATCTTTAGAGTCACAATAAGGTAAATTAACTTTTTTATGCATTGTATTAGTTGTAGTGGAAATTTTCACTAATCACAGATCAGAGAAATTTTTAACATCTTTCCTAAATTTATGTACATTACTGATTAGTGCTCTAAATCAGTCATAATATACTCTTTATTCTTACAAACCACTCCCTGTAGTTCTGTACCCAAGAAGCTTTCAGCCATTCATTACTTTGTAGTCATTGTGAAATGAACATCACCATAGCTAATATGCTCTAAAAAGTAATTTTAAGTTATTTCATTAAGTTGTATTAATTTTTAATCTTGAGCATCCTTGTGATGGTGTGCTCAAAGTACATCTTTGCATAGACAAAAGTATCCCCCAAGAGCTAATCATTTATTTAGCTCCTATATAGCCATGAATTCCTTCTTTCTTCAGTAATTCATCCTAATCCATTCAAACAAATATTTTCTCTTTATGTTGTGTTTCACCAAATTGTAATGCTATGGGCCAGTCATCTAGAGAAGGAAGATCCAGGGACTACCTCTGGCTCCACTTGCTCTGAGATGCCAGTTCTGCTTTGCAACAGCAAGCCTAGGATCTGGCTTGCTCAAGATTTATATTTTTTTCTCACTTCTGTCACTTGCCATCTTTTTCCTGGGTTCTCTAGCATTTAGCTATTTTATTGGAAAAGAATATAAGTTTCTTAACCTTCTCTCATTTCTCCCAACCCCTACATTTCTTTCCTCACCTGTCCCACCTCCTCCAAGCAACTCATTACCCCATAGGTCATTTTTTAAAAGAAATTTAATACAAAACATTATAGAGAAAATATGCAGGGTGAGGCCAGAGATAAGAAATACAGCTAGAAGATTTAAAGTATATAAATTATAAGAATTCTTCTGCTAGGTTAATTTTGGTCCTTTCTATCAACTACAGGAAACTAGACCTTGCCCTTTCTTAGCTGTCCTTCAGCCTAGTCTTGTCCTCTGCTTTCTCAGTTCTGACTTTCTGGCTAATAGATATGATTATAAAGTTAGATTAAGGTCTCATCTAAGAATAAAGTTGAAAGGGAACTCAGAGGTCATCTAACCCAACACCACCCTGAAGCATGGATTTTCTTCTGCAATGTCCCTGACAGACAATTTATCCAGTTTTCACTTAAGCACATCCAGGGATGGAAAGCCATTATTCCCCAATGCATATTTGCTCCACTCTAGTTTTTAGACCACTCTAATTGCAAGGACTTTTTCTTGTATGTTTAGCCAAAATTTGCCTCTGGATAACTTCTGCCCATTGACCCCAGTTCTGTTCTTTGCAACCAGTGAAAATAAATCTAATTCTTCCACAAAATTGTTAATCCTTCAAATATTGAAAGACAGCTTGTTACCTTCTCCTATAAGTCTCCTATTTTTGCAGGTTAAATATGCCCAGTTTCTCCCATAGATCTTCATTTGATGAGATTTCTAATCCTCTTCATAGCCTGGTAATCCTGCTATTGATAAGTCATGGTTTTTTCAATGTCCTTCCATGCCATGGGACCCAGAAGACAACTCAGTACTCCAGATGTAGTCTGAGCAGGGTCACATCCAGCAGAACCATTGAGTCCATTGCTGTAGACACCATCTTTCTATTCACACAGCTAAAAATTAAATTAAAATTGTGGCACATTGACTCTCATTGAATTTGCAATCCACTAAAATCCATCTTTTTCAGGTGAATGACTTTATAACTGTGCTTATTCTTGTCTTTCCCTCCCTCACCCTGCTTATTTGTGCAATTGATTTTTTGAACCTAAGAATAAGACTTTAAAGTTATCCCTCTTAAATTTAATCTTGCTAATATCAATCTATCATTGAAATTTTTCAAGATATCTTTTGGATCTGAACTCTGTTATCCAGTGCATCAACTGTTTTGTCCAACTTTTTGCCATCCACGTAACTTGATGAGCATACCATCCATGCCTTCATCCATGTGATTTGATTTCAGTTTTGAAAAAACACCCTTGCATTCCAGATTGTGCTTTTTTACTCCTCCCAGCCAAGAGTTTGGAGTTTAGAGCCTTGCAGTGGGTGTCTCTGCCTTTGGTCCTCTGCCTCCCCATAACTTTACCACAAGGCTGCTCTTGTATCTCCTGGATGATCTGCAGACTCTCCTCTCTCCAACTGTACTTATCCACCTGTTTAGTCACAGTAATGTTTTTAATCAAACCTGGGATTTCATTGGTGTATAGGGATGCATAGGGAGAAACTTCCTGGGCCCATCCGTGTGGATGCTTTGTCTGCTACTTGATAGTGCAGAGAGTGGTCAATGTCCTACAGCCATTATGTATTAAAGGGAAGGCTCGAATCCAGGCCTTTCTTTTCATTGTGCCATCATACTCCCTCTTCTTAATTATTTATTTCCCCTTCCCAGAATTAGTTTAATGGCTGCCTGTTCCTGAAGGAAGATTTAGACTCTGTAGCTTGACATTCAAGGCATCCCATAGCCAACCCCCCAACTTAACTCTTTAGTTATATCTCATGTTGCAAGAACTCCGTTCTAATAAAACTGGTTTAATCAAGCTATTCTACTTATCACCCTTAGAACATATGTTCATTCACGTGCTCTTTGCTTAAGCCCTTCCCTTCTTCCTATCCAAATCTTTCCATCCTTGCAGACTCAGCTCAAGTCCTCCCTTCACCTTTAGTGAGTGATTTTTTTTCCTCCTCTGAATTTCTAGTACATTTTTCTAGTACATTTATTTTCTTATTGTGTCTACCTTAATTATAAAGTACCTTCTGGTATCTCTTGTTGTCTTGAATTGTTATCTAAATATTATATTACTAACTGACTTCCTTTTACCTCTTAATAATCCAATTAGATGATAAACTCTTTTAAGGCCTGTCTTATGCCTCATGTCATTTTGTATCTAGTAGCTGCTCAGTAAATGCCTGCTAAATTGTTATCTGAATAAAGGGCAGTGAGTGCTATACCCTGACAATCCAACAGAAATTTCTCTTTAAATAAATTGCTTCTGTATTTAATGTCATGGTTTCTATACAGAAAGTTAGACCCTTGGCAGATGAGTAAACTTAATTCACAGAGAAGTTTAAGGGTAATGGTAAATCATGAAGACTGCTCAGTCAGGCTGGAGGTGAGCAGAGGCACAGGCTGAAGTGGGAAGTTTCTCTTCTACCTCTACCTCTCCTGCAGTCACTCAAGTTAGATATATTTTGATTTTTTGCATTGTCAGTAGGCCTTTTTTTAAAGTGAATTGGTACTTTCACTTGATTTTGAACACCTGAAATAATTTAGTAAATCTATATTAAGGTGATCTCTTATCAGTAGGTTCAAATTAGGGACTGTCTCTTTTTTGGATGACATCTTAGATGTTGGCCAGCCTATGGTTTTTAAGTTTTATGAAGTCAAACTGGCCTCATTTCAATTAGCCCAGCTACTAGTGATATTTAGTGGGAAATGAAACACTATTTTTGATCTTTAACTGTATAATCGAAGTAAATACACATTACTATTTATTTATAGGACTTGATTAGAGACCAAGGGTTACGGGGTGATGGAGGTAAGTAGTCATTTTAATTTTGCAAGAGAATTTGGGGGGAAATGTGCAATTGCTTTGCTGCCTCTATCCTTTTTTACTGGCTCGTTTCATGAAACACAGACACAGAGAGAAATGTGTAGAGAAAAACCAAATTATCAGCTTTTCTTTTCTGTGGTATTTAGCATTTGCCCTGATAAAACATATATTAATTTGGCTGGGTAGAGTAGGCACATAGGAGAAAGAAACTTAAATGTTCCATCAATTATTTTGAAGTATTTTCATATGGAGAATTCTACTTCTTTGTTGATCTGTATCCATCCTCAAAATATAGTTATTACACTTCCCTTTGGGATGTTTATTTCTTTTTTAAACTTGATCACAGGGTTTTCTGGTGATCAAATTTCTCCTGATAACTACTATCTTCATATTAATGTATCCTGGAAGTTTTCCAACCTCCCCAGTATTCCAGCCAATTTCTATGATGCCCAGGTGACTAGTAATAGTAGGTTGGTGTTTATGACTTCTTCCCCTTGTCTTCCTGAAAAAAGTATAAAGTCTAGATGTGTTATACCATAGGTGACTGGGCAGATGTTCAATTACCCCTTGGAATAGTTCAGTTCTGCCTAGAAAACAAACAAACAAGCTGAATTCAGACCCATTACCAGTCAACCTGGCACTGATTACAGTATCCAGGTATAAATTTGGAGGCTAATGAAAATATTCATCATAAGAATATTTCTCATAAAATGTTGCCCAAAGGATCATGTTTCAGGATATCTTGTTACCTAGCAAGATCTGTCCTTATAAATGTTCTTATAAGTGAGTATAATAATTGAATGCTTTTATGGCTTTATACAAATATCTCTTAATATGGCCTCTTCATTTCGACTTGTTATATACCTTTATCAGAATATCTAAATTTTTTTCTATCTAAATCCATTCTATAATTGTGTTTTGTTGTACTGCCTCTTCACCTTTAAAACTACTAAAATGCTAGGTCTCCTTGCCTTGTGAACTCTGCATCTAGAGTTTATAGTACCTCGGATATAGAAATTTTTTGTTTGTTTGTTATTCTGTGAACCCACCAGATAATGTTGTTGCCAGTTTGACTTTCATATGTCTTGATAACTGTGGCTTTTGATAATTTTCCCCCAATACATCCAGCATTTAAATGTTGTGGTCATGTTGGCATCACAAAGCTATTAACCTAGTCATAAAAAAGGGCCTGCTTAGTATCTAAAATTAAATGGCAATTTTTACCCTTCATATTGAGTTGCTTTGGGTTTGGGGAGGATTTTTTGGTTTATTTATTTTAGTTATTGGGATTTTATGAAAATAAGTATTTGTGTTTTTTTTTAATGACCAAAATTATTCTGTTAAGCAGGCTTCAAGTCATCTTATTTATTCCCCATGACTTCTTTCATTTCTTCTGTGTGTCTGTCTTCCTGTCTCTGCCTGCTCCTTTCTTTCTCTCTCTAACAGCCCCCTTGAACCAACTGATGCGCTGTCTTCGGAAATACCAATCCCGGACTCCCAGTCCCCTCCTACATTCTGTCCCCAGTGAAATAGTGTTTGATTTTGAGCCTGGCCCAGTGTTCAGAGGTAGTTGGGCTCTTCTTTCTTGTTTTCACACCACCCCAAACCCCCCAAAATAAATAAATAAAAACCACAAATGCTGTTCGTGCCTCACCCTCACAGCGTGTGTTTGTAAGTGTGAGAGTTTTCAGAGGAAAAAAAAAACAACCCAATTTTCTGCTTGGCCTGGCTGGAATGCTCTGAATGTGCTTCTTACACATATTCACTACCACTAGCTTTCTGTATGTTGTCTGACATAAACTTTTAAAAGCAAGGAAATTCTGAGCTGAAGTGTCCATCTTGTTTTTACCTTGTAACTATTGGTCATGTTTGCTGCAAATTTATCTGGAAGGAGCTAACAAGGTATGGGCCTTCAATCTGAATTCCTTTGGTTTTAATCCATTTAAGTGACATCTCTGTGGTGATTAATGTTTTTATTTGTATTTTAGCAGTCATATTCTGTGAAAATGTAAATTAGATAAATTATTCAGGGACACATTATTGGGACTTTGATTTTTTTTTGAGATTCTCTGATAATCAACAATATTAATGCTTCTGTGCAATGGGAAATAGATTATTTTATAACATATTAAGCACTAGAAACAAGTTACTATGCAGAAATAAAAGTTATTGTACATGATTATTCCTAATGTACTTAAGGAAACTTAAGTTTCTGTTCTTCATTGATGCTATGTAATGTTAGATTCAGTCTTTACTGTGAGAGAAAAAGGGTAGCAGCATGATTTCACACTCAAAAGTGAGATGACATCCTATGTCACTCTCCATATTTCAGGTACTGTGGTTACATTTATTATAATTCATTTAATGGTACAAAATTGGTATAGATATCTTACTGTACTTAATCTAAAAGACAAATAATGAGGCTTAATATGGGTTAGTGGATAGAGAGATAGCTTCTAGTCCAGAAAGGTCTGGGTTCAAGTTCCACCTCAGACATATGCTGATTGTGGGGCCCTGGACAAATTACTGAACCTCTCATTGTCCCCCAAGCAACTCTTAGGCTGTAAGAGGCAGAACAGTTGCTCATTTGTATTGGTAGAGGGAGTTTCCTTACTGGGAGTGCCCCATACCAGTGATTTCATGGGAGGGGGTATAGCTTAGTACAGTTAGAATCAAAAGACCAATTGAGTTCAAGTCCTGACTCTGATTGATACTAAATTATATAATCTTGGCAATTCACTTAATCCTGGTTCCCCAATCTGTAAAATGGGGATATTTGTTCTACCTTTGTCAGGATTGTTCCTAGGTAAGCTCTCAGTAAAACACTGTATAAGTATGCATTATTTTCAAAGATTTTGCTAAAAGGTGTTAATTACTTGGAACTGTTCATTTGTGCTTCCACATTAAGCTTCAGCTTCTAGGCCTTATAATCGCTTTCCTAGGTCAACTGTTCCTATCCTTGGAAAGTATGCAGAATTTACTGAGAAAAATTAGTTAATTAGCATAGTTGCTTAGAAAAGTTTAAGTCAGTTAAACATCATCAAGCAATCGAGCCTATTTGTTGCAGTGGTTTTATATAAAAAGATAGACAGAACCAGTTAATCTCAATCATCATTTTGTTCTTTCAGAGAATTGGATATAAAAGATGGGATGGCCAAATTTTTACACAGGCTAAACCTTTGACTAATGTTACTGTTATTTTTCCTTTTGCACTAGATTGAAGTATAACTTTTCTATTAATGGTAGGAAACATCTTAAGAAGCAGTATCTCCCTCAAGTTGTTGTTTTTTGTTTTTTTGTTTTTTGTTTTTGCTATATATGTGGAGGGATTAACTTGGACTGTGTTACCAAGTAATTATCTATATGACAGCACTCCAGGAGGACATCAGATATTTAATCTCCAAATTTAAACCCAGGAGAATACTATGAGAAAATCTCAATGCAACCCCACTGTTAAAATAGGGAACTTGAGCACCCCCTGAGCCAGATTCAGAAAGACCCTAGATTCTGCTTATTGGCCTGACCACGGAACTACCTTCCCACTTTACTTCACCATAGCTTCCCATATCCCCCAAAAGGATAGAAGTCATTTTAGTGATTTCATCTTGAATAAGCTTTGCAAGCTCTTGGAAACATCCTAAAGGTGCCAACAGGAAGCAGAGGTAATATTCTGTAGGCTAGGACAAGGCTACCAGAATCTAGTGGATCCTTTGATCCATACTGGTGAGTCCAAGCTTTCCCTACAACTCTTGAATATGGATCTCCTTTCAGAAAGAGTATGTGCTAGGATTCCCTTGACCAATAGACATATTACATAGGCAGTAATTTAGCAATGAAGCTGTGGAATTTGTATCTCTTAAGTTTTGGTCATTTGTAAAGGAACTTTGTTGTTTGGATTTTTTTGGCCAGCAAAACCTACTTGACTTTGTGTATACCATTAATTTTATATATAGATAAAGAGTCCATCTCTGTGTTTAACAGACCTTAGGGAGACAAAAAATTCATAAGTAGTGCAGCTTATTAGGGTATAGTGTGCTTCTTTGGATTAAATATTTTATATTTCTAGATAACATGAATCAGATTGGTTTTTTTAATTTTTAGGGCTATCACAGTCTCATTCTCCCATCTTTTTGTGATCTGCCTTTTTTATTGGAACTAATCTGCTACAGAAATAAACATCTGATTTGTGATTTTCATTAGTATTAGCTGTTATTTTTTTTAATTTAAAGAAAAATGGTACTCAGACTTAGCATTAATATGTAAGATGAACTACTGCAACAGTTTGATAGAGAAAATTGAGTGGAGTTTATTGGATAAGAATCTATAAGCACATTAAAACATGAATGTCCCTCTAAGACAGGTGGAGGTACTGCATCTTTAAAAACAAGTCTTAAATTTCTTAAGATTTTTTAAAACAATAGATTTGATCCTCCTTTAATGGATGCATTTTTAAAAAAATAATTCAGGGTCAACCACAGGCTTGTCTGCCACCCCTCCTGCTTCCTTGCCTGGATCTTTAACTAATGTGAAAGCATTACAAAAATCTCCAGGACCTCAGCGTGAAAGAAAATCTTCATCATCTTCTGAAGACAGGAATAGAATGGTAAGGACAGAAGGTCATATTCCTGCTTTTCTCCTAAGTTTTTCTTTTTTTAGAGGCCATGTAGTAGCAACTCAAAGAGCAATGGACATTGGTTGTAAATCTTGTTGCGTTATTAGTATCCAAGTAATACTTGACACAAGTTAGATACTATAGATTTTGCTTCATGCAAAAACCAAAATAATTTAAACTAGCTGTGGTCACTTAATACATTATCCAAATGTGCTGATTTAGTCTTCTCTGACATGCAATTTATATTGTTCTAGAAACTGTCTTAGAACTGACAATCTTTTGGTGCAGGAATTATTTCTGAACCTCTGATTGCTGTTTTCATCTCTGCCATGGCTGAAACAAAGGCATTGGTAGTTGAGGAATGATATCTACTCTTTCTGGTAATTTGGTAGCAGGAAGAGGGGGAAGGGAATAGCATGTGCAAATGTTTACTTAAGAGCTTGTATGGCCTGTTTTCTTAGGAAAAAAAATCAGACAAGGTAGATCATGAAAACTGCTTAAGGGACATTGTAATGGAAGGATAGGGATTGATTGGTGAAATCACCTTGATATGTTAGATTTAATTATTTTGGTTTAAGAAATGAGTACCAAAGTAAGAATTCATTTTGTATATCCCAACATCAATTTTTTCTTAAGGACCATGCCTTAAACCCAAATCACTCTGGCTCTCATTGATTGGCCAACAATAGGTCCCAGCCCAAGCCTCCTTTGGTCATTGTTTGGGCCCTGAGAGTGAATGTAAATAGCAGTTGTTTCTGTTTTGGTCAAAAATCCTGAGGGTCTTCCCCTCCCAGATTGATTTTTTTTTTGGACTAGGTAAAAGAGGGTATTCTCTGCCTTATTTCTTACCTAGCCTGAATCACACTAAATGAGGTGTTACCTCAGTCAACTGAGACCTGTTAAAAGACCTTAGCTTAAAAAGGCCAAGGTCTCCCACTGCATCCAGGGACATCTCTAGTTGTCCTTATCTGTATCTTGCCCCTGGACCCAGATGGCACCAGAGGAGAAAGTGAGATTAGTGACTTTGTGTAGCCTTCTCTCACTAAATCCAATTCACTTGCGTGTCCAAACAACAGCAGTGTTTTATGAGTGCCCTAATGTTGAGGTGTAGGTGCCAGGGGTTCTGGGACCCCAAAATCACAATACATAGTTTCTGCCTGAATGAATTCTGCCCAACTCTTCTTTCAGCCAAAGACAAGGTTTTATTAGAGATGAACCATACAGGCCAGACTCTCAAGGAATTTGGACATTAGTGACACCTGTAAGGACAATTGGGCATGAGGAAATCTCAGCGTTTAAGTGGAGCCAGCTAGCTGTGTGACCATGGGCAAGTCACATAACCCCTAATGCCTCACCAAAAAGCAAACTAAATAAATAAAAGGGGGCCAGGATGGATCTTATATACAGCCAAGTAATTTGGAGGAGGAGCTGGGAAGAGGATCTTGAGGCTGGAGTGACTGGGGGAGGAGTTTAGGGAGAACCCCATGGGAGAGCATGGGAGGCAGAATGGGGTCACCTGGGAATACACAGTGGGGGGTTAAGCTCCATCAGGGTAACTGAAACAGGGTAACAGGGTTAAGAACTGGAAGATAGGGAAGAAAGAGGTTGAATGGGGTCTGGATAAGATCCTAAATGGGAAATATAGCAGGCTTCATTAGGGTATCAAAAACTAGGCTTCATTAGGGTATCAGAGAGATAGCGGCCTAGGCTATATATAAGGCCAGTTAATAATCTGGAGACTGCTAAACTTCCTTGACCAGATAAGTGAGTTCAAAGAAAGTTTAAGGGTTTTCTGGGGCCCATAGACAAATGGGACCCCAATTCTTTTTTGGAGTGAGGGGCAAAGTTCTTGACTTGGGCCCATACCCCATCATTGATACTGAATTGCAAATCAGAGATTGCTAATTCTGATGAAAAATAAAATCATAATTTAAATCTTTTCATATATTATATCATTACTGGCTTAGACAAGTCTTAAAATATATTTCCTTTATAATGAATAAATCTGATTTTATGTTATTTTGGTTGAATTTTATTTTAGAAAACCCTTGGTCGACGGGACTCAAGTGATGATTGGGAGATTCCAGATGGGCAGATTACAGTTGGACAAAGGATAGGATCTGGATCATTTGGAACAGTCTACAAGGGAAAATGGCATGGTATGTAAACATTAGGATAAAACTTAGCTTTCGGGGGCAGCTAGGTGGTGCACTGGCCCTGGATTCAGGAGGACCTGAGTTCAAATGCGGCCTCAGACACATAACACATAACTAGCTGTGTGACCCTGGGCAAGTCACTTAACCCCATTGCCTAGCCAAAAAAAAAAAAAAAAACAAAACAAAAAAAACCCCTTAGCTTTCAAGTTTATAATTATTGCATATTTTTTAAATCTTTCATGGAAAGTACTAAAGTAAGTATTATTTATTTTATCATATGGCATATCATTCAATGGAATTCTCCAAAGATTGATTTAAAAACTACAAGAAATAAAAATAGGTTTTTATAGATTCATGATATTAATACCCTTTCCTGCCTTTTGTTAAAGCATGATTCAAATTCACTTTTATTCATATATGAAAATCCTTAAGCTGATCTCAAATACAAGTTCATGACAAAATGTGTTGTTTTCAATATACATGGTCGCTCTAGTGTTAAGCTACATTAAAGATGTTAAACTACATTAAAAACCATAATTGAACATCTAAGTATATGTAATCATATTAGTGATTCCTTTTTATAAAATCATCCCTTTTTATAAAAAAAGTAACAGATGAGATAGGTTGATACTCGAGCTTAAAGTAATCCATAAACTGAAAAAGCCTCAAAAATTGCAGTACTAAAAGGCTGGTTTCAGTTTACTTGTCTTTCAGCCAACATGAATGAGTCTGACATTTTTTGCTTCAGCCTTATCAGTTGTTAACTGCATTTCTTTTTCGATCTAGTAGTTAACCACTCTTGAAAATGGTTTTGGAATGCAGCTGACAAAGCTGAATTCCCAATAACTTAAACATTATAAATTCTTCTGGCATGTATATCTCTCATTGGTTGGGTTTTTCCCTAGAAAGTTAAGGCGTAGGGGCAGCTAGGTGGTGAGTTCAAATCCAGCCTCAGACACTTCTTAGCTGTGTGACCCTGGGTAAGTCACTTAACTTGGATTGCTTCCCAAAAAACAACTAAACAAGAAAGAAGTTAGTATAATTCATAAGCACATTTCCTAGTGATGTAGATTTTAGCGGGGCTATGGTGACTGGTGAAAATAACCAACCATTCTTTTTTTAAAAATGCTTTTCTCTTGGGATGACAATTATCTTCTAGGTGATGTAGCTGTGAAAATGTTGAATGTGACAGCACCCACACCTCAGCAGTTACAGGCTTTCAAAAATGAAGTAGGAGTGCTCAGGTGAGCATTGTGTAAATTATTTTCCAGAGAATTGAGACACTTATGATGTGTTTCCCATTTATTTACTGGCTTTGCAATTTTTCCTGCTCGCTGAGCCTAGGAGTCCCCAAGCCTCAGTACTGAGCCCTCTTCTCTTTTCTCAGTGTATCTTCTTCTTTGGACCTCATCCATTCACATAGATTCATTTATCATCTTTACACAGATGATAAATTCTATATGTTCAGCCCTAAATAAGCTGTCTTCTGCACCCCAGTTTTCAAGAGCCCTACATCTGATTTCTGGGTGTTTCCATGTCCCCGGCTGAATGCATTCTTCTCTCTCATGTCCTTTAACCCTACTGATCCTTCCTTTACACTTACCTATTCCTCTCTAAGGTGTTCCATCCTCCCAGGCACCAACATTCAGATGCTCCGACTCTTTCACCCCTCTTCTACTTCACTATATTCAGTTGTTACAAGGCTTGTGGAGTCTACTTCCTGCCTCCATAGCACTTCCCAGTCATCCTGTTCTCCATTCATGTAGTTCACCACTCTAGTCCAGTCATCCCTCCTCTATACTACTAAATCAATCACCTTTCCACCAGTCCCTTCTGTAGTCCACTCTTCACATCCCCACCAAAGTCATCTTTGTGTAGCACAGGTCTGACTGCTTCGCTTCCACGCTCAAATTCACTTCATTTCAGTTCGCTTTTAAAAGTACTTATTAAGTGTCTATTGTATGCCAAGCATCATGCTTAGATACAAAGAGAATGAGACAGTGCCCTCAAAAAGCTCACCTGTAACTGTAGGGCTACAACATGCACACAGATAAGTAATCACAAGGTACATGGGAAAAATTACAAAGAAATTGCAGGAGAGGAAGGGAAACACTAAGAACTGGGGGCATTAGGAAAGACCTCTTGAAATCAGGGTCACTTGAACTAAGCCCCAAGGGGAGGTAAGGACTCACGAAGTGGAGATGATGACAGGGAGACTGTTACAGCCCATACAAAGGTCCTGAGGTCGTAGAAGATGCAGTGTCGTGGATGAGCAACAGCAGGTAGCCCAGCGTGGCTGGAATGTCCAGTGTGTGAGACAAGATCGTGTTTGATCGGTATGGAAAGTCAGATGAGCCAGATTGTGGAGGATCTGCATGTACCAGCAGAGATGTGTGTATTTTATCATAGTGGCAAGAGAAAGCAATTGAAGCTCTTGAGCAAAGTGATGCCTGCAAGTCCAGGCTGTGAGAGAGGTTTGAATGAAGGAAGGCAGTACTCACTGTGTGCGGGGCGCTGTGCTGGTTCTACAGTGCAGGAAAAGGCAAAAACAGTCCCTGCCCTAAAGAAGCCTACATCCTGGTGGGGGAACAACGTTTAAATAGTGTGGTAAATAGCAGACATGTGCAGGGAAGATGTCAGCAGAGAAGACAGCCCAGTGCCTGTGGGGCCCAGGAAGAGCCTGCTACCGAAGGTGGTTTTGAGCTGAGTTCTTGACAAAAGTCAGGGATCCCAAGAAGGAGAACACTCCAGGCATGGATGACAGCCAGTGAAAATGCACAGCTGGGAGACAGAGTGCCTCTCTTTTGAGGGACAGCAAGGAAACTAGTGTCTCAAGAGGGTAGATTGTATGGAGGGGAGTAAGGTATAAGAAAACTGGAAAGGTAGGAAGGGCCCAGATGACAAAAGGCTTTAAAAGCCAAACCAAGTATAGATAATTTTTCTAGGAATTTGGCTGTGAAAAACAAACAAGATAGAGGATGGTAGCTTAAGGAACAAAATGAATAAGTTAAGATTTTTTATAGATGTGGTTGATCTGGGCACGTTTGTAGGTGTAGGAAATAAGCCAGTGGAAAGAGATTTGAAAATTGGAGCGATGGAGGGGCTATCCAAGGGGTGGGCTCCTGGAGGAAGGGAGAGGGGTGTGATCCAGGCACAAGTAGAGAGGCTAGAGCTTTTGCTTCTTCTAGCATCTAGGTGGTGCAGTGTATAGAGAACCAGACCTGGAATCAGGAAAACTTGAGGTCAGATACTTTTTGATTTATTTATCATGAGGCCCTGGGCAAGTCACTTAACTTTTGTCTGCCCCAGTTTCCTTATCTATAAAATGGGGATAAACATAGCACCTACCTTTCAGGATTGTTGGGAGGATCAAATGAGATAATATTTGTAAAGGACTTTGCAAACCTTGAAGTGCCATGTAAATGCTCGCTGTTGTTAGAGTAAAATATAAACTTGGCCTGCCATCTAGGGCCCTTTACTGTCTGTCTCCAGTCTCCATTTCCAGCATGGAATTTACAGCATGGAACCATGGAAAGGAAATGGGCATTTGAGTTAGGAAATCTAGGTTTGAATCTTATTCTCTACTTACTATCTGTGTGGCCTTGGACAAGTCATTTAACCTGCAAAGATCTAAGGAGGATCAACTCACTGGCTTGTGAGCCATTTTTTATTCTTTCAGCGAAACTGGGACAACTAGCCATCTGAGAATCCAGCATTACATCTGCCATCCTACATTTACAAAAGCCATCCCCATGCTTGGAATGTCCTCATTGCTCAACATTGCCGTTTGGAATCCTTATCTTCCTTCAAAGCTTATCTCAGGACCCACCTTTTTTGAAACCTTCCTTTAACACGTTCTCCCTCCTCACATGTTACCAGAGTTCTTTGATCTTTTCTTTGCCTTTGTCACTTCCTAATCTTGATTATGCTTATCACTGTTTATGATATACCCTTATCTTACCACCTCACATACAATAGATTATAACCTTCATGAGGACAAGAATGTTTTAGTATTTTCTTTGTATCTTCAGTACCTACCTAGTACAGTGCAATGTACGTTGAAAGTGTTTAATCAATATTTCATCTAATTGAGTTGAGTTAAATTTTCAATAAAGCAGAAGATGTAGGAACAAAAGTGTTTTTCTGAGTAGACTTCATATTCAACCATTTTTCCTCCCAGAAATATCAGCAATATAGAAGGTGTCCAGATAACAGGAAGTTGTCTGCTGGTCAGACATATTCAACTCTGCGTATCACATTTTAAGAAGGACAGTGACATACCCAGAGTATGTGCAGGGAAGGGCAACCAGAATTCAGAGGTACAGAAATTGTAGCCAGTAAGGGTTGTTGGAGAAACTAGGAGTGCTTAACCCAGCAAAAAGAAGGAAGAGTATAATAGTATCTTGAAATAGCTGAAAAAACAAGTTCTCTTGTACTCTTTTACACCAAAAGTTCAAATATAACTTTGAAGCACTAGTCTTTCTTGATATCTACCCTTATTAATGCTCTTCCCATCAGAAACATTATTTTGTATTTGCTTTGTATGTTTTATATTTATTTCTCTCTCTGTATGTTGTTTTCCCCTTCTGCCTACTCTCCACCCTGACCCCCAATGAATGTAATTTCTTTGAAGGCCAGGACTATTTTGTTTTTATCTTGGTCGTGCTAGCATAGGGCGTGGCATATAATAGAAGTTCAATAAATGCTTCTTGAATTGAATTGAATCTTTCTTTTTGTAGGAAAACGCGACATGTGAATATCCTACTCTTTATGGGCTATTCAACAAAACCACAGTTGGCCATTGTTACACAGTGGTGTGAAGGCTCCAGTTTATATCACCATCTACATATCATTGAGACCAAATTTGAGATGATCAAGCTAATAGATATTGCACGGCAAACAGCACAAGGCATGGAGTAAGTATTTCTCTGTTGAAACTCTTTGAATTAACTTGGAAAGAGAGTTTCAGTGCACTTTAGATACTTGGACTAAAAGCATTCCTTTAGCCAAATGATTTGATCAGCACTTGAAGTTGTTGAGTCCAAGTATTATAGTATTTTAGGTCATATGCTCTTAATACAGGTAAAGTAGTAACAACAGTCCCCTATAATATTTATATGTCTTAATTCTTATAATCTCTTACAGTAACAATTTCTTTTCAAAATGTAAACTATTATTGAAAACATAGCTGTGAATTATGATTAGTGAGCAATGTTTTTAACTCTAAGGCTAAGAATTCAAAAAATGAGATCAGGTTTGCATGAAAGTATATAATACTTAAAATTCTTAAGTATTTTAAATTGTTTTGATATCCTTTCAAACAAGTTTTTCTTTATTTTTATTGATGCCAGACTTCTACTGTTATATAACATTTATTTCCAAGGGCGCCCACCCTTAACAAAGATTATAAAAGGCAAAAGGAAAAGGGGGAAAGTTGAGCAAAATCATCTGTGTCTGATATTACATACAACATTTCACACTGTAGTCACCCACCTCCACAATGAAAAGAGGGAAATCCATTTTTTCCACTCTGCTCCAAGGTCAAGCTTGGTCATTTTGATTTGTTGTTCTTTACATAAAACCAGTTTTTCTAAGTATAGATAATGTCTTCCTTCAGAATATGTCAATTAATAAAAAGCCGAAACATAAGTCTCTCCCCTGGTAATCCTTGTAGATATGTCAAGTTGTTCAGATACATTGATTTTTTGCTTGCTTAGCTAATTGGAAAGGATAATAAGTTCTTTTAAGAAACTACTAGAAGAAGAAAATAGGAAGCTGTCATAATCTGAAAGATTATGTATAATTTTTAAATTAAATAATGAATGGCAGCTTAAAAATCAAAAGGATGAGTTAAATGGATATTTTAAAACCAAGAGCTTAAGTGAGAAGTCTTAAATAAGCCAAAGTATAATACCTTGGAAGCTATAGATAAGTGACTGGAGAAGTAAACCAATATGTTTTTAAATTAGGGTAACAATGTGTTTATACACCAGTCTTGAGTCAAGGTCTGATTTTGATATGGGTCAACCACAATTAAAGCCTTGTTGGACTTCGCAGAATCTTTTACTGAACTGACATTTCAGTGTACAACAATCTGTAGTTGTCTTGAAACGTGTTAGCCATACAATAGTATTTGTGAGCTATGAGTTATAAAGAATTCATTTAAGCTTCCTTTTAATGAGATTTAAGTCTGAGATAACTTGTCTTGATTTTTGCTGAGGTAGGATTTTATGTTTTCAGTATAACATCTTCATTGCACTGGCTCTGATTATATGGTGAGGTGTTAGTCACCAGAACTGTTTCTTTGCATTATGTCCCTGTCACTTCTATTAGATTTTTGGTAATTCAAAGGACCCATAGTTAAAGAAAGTGAAGATTTTATATGTGTTTTATTATCTGCACCAAAGCCTTATTTCTCGAATCTATTCGTCTGCAAGTGATTCTTCCAGTCAACTTTTCCTTTACAATTCCTGCCCCCATACTTGGGGACTTAAGTCTACACATTAACATTCCTTAAACACTGTGGCCAACAGGTCACCAACCCCTTCAACTTCCATGACCTACATCTTTGTCTGTTGCAGCAGCCCATGGCCCTGCAATTTTAATCTCACCATCATCTCCTCCATGTGCTTCAACTCTGAAATACACCTCTCTGATCCTAAACTTCGGTCTTACTCTTGCTGAGAACTATTTGTCCTCCTCACTGTGACCTATAGTCCTTCCATTCCTCCCTGTTCTCCTGATCCAGCACCCCCTATTCCAACTTCACTTTCTAGTCTACCTTTTCAATCATCTAACTCCATATTATTCCCAAATGATCCTAGTTGAGCTGTTCTCTCTTTATTTGTTCCCATTCTCATTAACCTCCACATCTATACGATATTATCCCTCATGTACTATCATCCCCTTCCCTTTTCTCACTCCCCAGCCTTGGAAGACTTTCTGTCTTACTCTCAGTTTATTAAAATCCATTCTTTAGACTTAAGAACTCTGATCCATACTATGACCAAGCACAATCCCAGAGAATTCATAAGGAACTTTGCTATATAACTCTTGTCAGGAGTGATGATTTCAAAGGGGAGAATTAAATTTTTTTTTTGGGGGGGGGACATGGCAAATCTGTGAATTTGTTTTTCTTAACTAGGCTTATTTGTTATAAGAATCATGTTTTTATTATTATTTAGGGTGAGGAAAAGAGAGGGGAGAGAAGAACTACCAATAGCGTTGGCAAAAACAGTAAATAAGAGGATCTTTTAAATTCACAGATGAGAACTGAAGGAAGTTCAGAAGGAGCCACAAATAGGCTAGCTTTGGCTTTATTTTATACTTTTTTTAAAAAAGTACTTGTAACAGATATTAATGTTTTCATATATGATCCTCTTTTCTCTGTATGGAAAGGTGGGAGGTGGGGTTAGTGTTCATTAAATTCAGAATTTTTAAAAAATAGTTTCCTATTAGGTTATAAACTCTTTGAGAGGTGGGGAATATACCTTATTCTCTTATTCCCTCTCACCCTTCTCCTCCTTACCCCCTGTCCTCTCCCCACCCCCAGTTCCTAGTACAGTGCTTTATATCTAGAGGGTACTCAGAAGAGACTTGTCACTTATTAACAATTAACCTACAAAATGAGTTCCAAGCTTTCTCATGTTCAAGGATCACTATAACCTAGCCCCAGAGCACCTTTTCAGTCTTTGCACAATCCTAGTTAGATCTCCCCAGTCTAGGACATTTCCCTCTGCATGCTTTTGCCATTATAACTATAAGTTCTGTTTCTTGAAAGGAATCAGTTTTATAAATATTGAAATTAGAGAACCTTTAGTCTAAGGCTGGCAAACTATAAGCACTTAAGTACCTTTTTATTCTTTCATTTAAAGACTAAAAAAACCTACTTAGCCTGTCTACTAATATTATTAAACATGGAGTTGTCTATCAGCACTGGGTTGGGATTCAGAATGTCTGAATTGTAGCATCAGCCATGCCACAGACTACCTTAGGAAGGTCACTTAACTTAGCTGAGCCTAGGTAATCTCTAAGGTCCCTTTCAGCTCTGAAATCTTAAAATTCTGTGAATGGTTCTTATCATGTATGTAAAAATGGGCCTAATTCTGAAATCCTCTTAAGTATTTAAGGGAATTTTATGGACTGTATTACATCAAGGTTCAAATAAATGACCACTATACCAATTAGAACATACCAAGTCATAGCAAATATTAAACATGCCATTTAAACTGCTGGTTAAATTACCCCCAAAAAAAATCTTGCTTTAAGTGTCAGAAGACTCATCTGAGCAATTTGGTATAGTTGTGATTATACAAATGATAAGATTCAGAAGTCCAGTTCAGCTGAGCAAAATTTAGTAAATACCGTTACTATATGGCAGGGTATCCAAATACAGAATAGATGCTTTTCCCAAGGGGCTTATATTTTAAATTAGTATTCTTCAGGCTTAACCAGTAAGACTGGAAATCAGCATTTTGTGGAAGGGAATAAAGAGTCAGAACTTCAGAGTTGGCCAGAAGGATGGAGAGAGTAGGCTTCAAGGGAATGGCAAAGGTTAAAGCTTTGTAACTGATAGGGATACAAAGCAACTCTGACTTGTACCTGTAAATGAAAGCATGGAAAATAAATGTCAGACTATAATGACAGAGGCCAATTTGGAGGTCATGAATATGTATTTTATAGTCTGACAAAAAAAGGAGGATTAAAGCAGGGGTGAAAGAGAACAAGGAATTCACCAAAAGGTGAAACAGGGAACATATATTAATGTCTTCTGTCATGTAACCCAATGCTGTTTGTTAGCCAAGCATGAAATCTCAGAAAGTAACTAAAAATGACCATAAATTTGCCATGGATGTTCTTGATTTCGATATGTAAATAAGTTACCCACTTAACAGAACTAAAAGTAAGGCCTGAATGAATAGTGACCATTTTGAGAGAATGGGGAACACAAGTGGAATATCCCACATTCAAATGAATTCAGCAAGCATTATGTACCAAGGTACTGTGCTAAGTCCTTGAGATAAAGAACAAGTTGTAAAACAGGCCCTACGAGAAGCTTACATTTTCCTGGGGAATATATGACATTTACAATATAGTTAAATTAGTATAAGATAATTTAAGGAGGTGAAGAATATCAAAAACTAAAGAAATCAGCAAAGAGTTTACCCATGAAAAGTGGTACCTAATTTGAGCCTTGAAGGAAGCTAAGGAGTCTACTAGGCCGGAATCAGGGGTCAGTATATTTCATATATTCAGGCAGCATGTGGCAGAAGAAATGCCTAATTTGTGAAGCAGGAAGAATGCCAGTTTGTCTGGAACATTGAATATATGAATGAGAAGTAATGTAAAATCAGTCTGGAAAGGTAGGCCAGACTGAGGTAAAGGGATTTAACTGTTAAGCTGAGGGGTTTGTATTTTTTTTTCCTAGAGACAGTAGAGAGGCACTGAATATTCTTGAGTAAGAGAGTGACATGATGACATCTACTTGTGCTTTAGAAAGCTTTTGTAGCAGCTATGAGAAAGATAGATTAGATGTCAGAGACACTAGAACATCCATTCGAAAGCTTTTTAGAGTTGATTCAGGAAAAGAAACAGAAATGGAAGAGTCAAGTGAGAGGAGAACCAGAAGAAAACAATGACAGTGAAAGTTTAGGAAGGAGAGAGAGCTATCGGCAGTGGTAAAAGCTGCAGAGATGGGGAGAAGAATGGGGACTGAGAAAAGATTTAGCAAATAAGAGGTTGTTAGTAACCTGGGAGAGAACAGTTATAATCATGTGATAGTTTGGAAGTCAACTTTCAGGGGGGTTGAGGAGATAAGGATGTGGAGGCAGTGAGTATATACAGCTCTTTCTAGGAGTTTGCTGTTAAAAGGAGGAAAGATATAGCACAATACCTTGATGGGAATATCAGGATCAAGTGAGGACTCTTTTGGAGATTTGGGCATGTTCATACATAGCAAGGAAACAACTAGTAAATAAGAAGAGATTGAAGATAAGACAAGGAATGATTGATGGGGTAAGCAACCGGAGATGCTCAGGCATCGATGTCAAATGCAATAAGCAAAGCACGTGGCCTTGGCAAGAAGACTTCCTCAAAGACTAGACTCAAGAAGGAGAGTGTGAGGAGTGCTATTGAGAGGTTTTAAGGTCAAGATTAGGAGAGAACTTACAACTAACCCATCCTCTATTTTCTTAGTGAAGTAAGAAGGACCCAGGTGAAGTCATTTGTAGTGGACTAGTTAACATGATTTTGTGACTACTTCCAGTGACATTCAAAGGCGTATAAGAATGGGAATGGAGGAGACATGTGGTAGGGATAACCTCTAGTGTCTGAGTTTAGCAAGGCATGAGTGACAGTAGGACAAAGGAGCAATAGATTCAAGGGTAGATGACGTATAACTTTAGTTGGCTCGATAGTGATTAACTTTAGAGTTTAGGCTTTGAAGGGTGGAAAGTGAGGCTGGTTCAGGGTAGATAGAGTAGGAGGGTGGCATACTTGGAGGCTTTCAGTGAAGGTAAAGCATAGGATTAGCAGGAGTGAGGCATATGGAAGATGGAGGGATAGGAAGTTGTGATCCATTGTGATCCAAAAGAGGAATTTCATAGTACTGGATAATGGTGATAGAGAACTTACAGGCATAACCATTCCTGTGTGTGGCCAAGATAAAATGAAGGAACCCGTGACCTAAAGGATCTTAGGAGTTGAAGAAGCTAATCAACTAAGAAACCCAGATATTTGATGGAGATCAGATATGTATATTGAAATCTCCAGGTGGGAACAAAGCTCGAGAGGGGGGGAGGATTGAAGGCCAGGTACTCCTTGAGAAAATAGGAAAGTCAAAGACAGAAAAAACAAAAAGGAAAAAGATCTATATGTACAAAAATATTTATATCTCCTCTTTTAGTGGTGGCAAAGAATTGGAAATTGAAGGGATGTCCATCAATTGGGGAATGGCTGAACAAGTTGTTGTATATGATTATGATAGAATACTTTTGTGCTGTAAGAAATGACAGGCAGAATGTTCTCAGAAAAAAACCTGGACTTACATGAACTGATGCAAAGTGAAGTGAGCAGAACCAGGAGAACATTGTACACACTAACAGCAATATTATGTGATGATCAGCTGTAAACAACTTATTTATCTTAGCAATACAGTGATCCAAGATAATTCTGAAGGACTTATGATGAAAGGTGCTATCCATCTCCAGAGAAAGAATTGATGGAGCCTCAATGCCAGTAGAAGATGCTTTTTCTTTATTTTTCTTGGATTTTTTTTTTTGGTCTGTGTTTTCTTTCACAGTATGACTTCCATGGAAATGTGTTTTGCGTGACTACACACGTATAACCTATATCAAATTGCTTATCTAGGGGGCAGGAGGAGTTGAGGGGAAGAAAATTTGGAACTCAGAATTTGAAAAAAAAAATTGTTAAAATTGTTTTTGCATTTAATTGGGGGAAAATATAATATCAAATTATTTAAAAGAAAAGAAAATAGGAGAAATGGCTTGGGGGCCAGTAGATGACTACAACAGCAACATGGATAGTGTTGATATAGATGAATGGAGTAAACCTCTCTGGAAGAGACATTACCGAGAGAGAGCCGCTGAGGAAACTACTTTAGGTCTGGAAAGAACACTGAGGACCAGGAAGTATGCCTGTCATTCCTCTGGCCTAGTATGGCAGGAGGCTTGAAAGAAAAATGAAATAGGGGTCTAAGGGAAGTCAGGTTTCTATGAATGAAAGAAGATAGGCAGAGTATTAGAGAGCTAAAATAAAGAGAAATTTGTTGATAATAACTTGGGAGGTTCCAGAGGGCATAGTAGTTTGGGAAGGAAGATCAGAATGGGGACCCAAGAGTAGGGCTAAAGGAAGTGAGGAAGGAAAGAGCAGGGAACGTTGAGGGTCTGTATTTTCATCTAGGCATCTGACAATTCTGAATCAGATTATAAGAGGAGCAAGTAGGATATTTGGCAGCCATATGATAGAGATGTGTAATACCTTTTGATAGCCATTGGGATGGCTATGTCAGTTCACTCCTAAGCACCAAAGAAAAAGAGAAATGGGGTCCAGCATCTATATGTATAGATACCAAATGAACAGGTTCCTAGGGGCCTAGCTCAACTTATATTTAGTGCTAGCATAGCATGATTATCCTCATTTTGGAGGCATTTTGAGTTATTACTAGAAGCTAGACATAGGCGTATTATTTCCTATCTGATTTCCCATCATGGCTAGTAACCATCCTCTAGAAATAGCGGGCTTAAAATAGAAATACCATTTTTTGAAATGAAGTAGCAAGATATGGTTACACTACTGCAGCTTTGGGACCAGCTGAGCTGACACCAAAACCAGTGACCTACCCTGGCTCCTAAAAGCTTCCCAGCACCCCATTAAGACGTTTCATTTGTTACATCAAAGTTTCGTTCATTCAACGACTCTTATGTCATTGTACTACATAAAAAGCATTATACTAGGGGCCAAGGAAGATACCAGGATAAGCTCCTCTTGGAGCTTATATAATCCTGACCCACAGTCAGCACTTAGAATTTTCTCCTCTCCTCAGTAGTAGTAACTAATTCATCAACTCTCTCTCCCTTCTGGTTTCCCTCTGGACTTACATTACCTATTTGAAGAATGACTGGTTAAGATCAAAGGTATAGTCTGTGGCCATGGAGCTGTGAGCCTTGTATTTCTTACGTGTATTGGTAGTATACATATACAGATATTAATATAAGGTAGCTGGTTGTCAGAGTGGATAGAAAGTTGGCCTCACCCTCAGAGAGACTCAGGTTCAGATCCCAAATCTTTGTTACGTCTGGCTGTGTGACCTTTGGTAAGTCACTTCTTAGTCTCCAAGGCACCCTTTAAGGCTATAATCTGCCAAGAGGATGTCTGTTGGTATCGATAGAGGGGGTTTTCTTATTGGAAAGTGCTAAACTCGGGGCCAGTAAGACCTAAGTACAAACCCTGCCTCAGGTACTTCCTAGTAAGTCACTGAACCTCTCTGCCTAGGAGGCAGCTACGTGGTACAAGTGGATAGAGAATTAGACCTGGAGTCAGAAAGACCTGAATTCAGATGTGGCCTTTAGCTTACTTAGCTGTGTGACCTTGGCCAAGTCACTTACTTTCATGCCTTGGTTTCCTCAATTGTAAAATGGAGATAATAGCATCTACCAAATGAAGTAATATTTATAAAGTGCTTAGCATAGTGCCTGGCACAGAGTAAGTCTTAATAAATGTTTGTTCCCTCCCTTTTCCCTCCCAGCATCAGTTTCCTCATCTGTAAAATGTGTATTTGTTTGTTTGTTTGCTTGCTTTTTGGTGAGGCTATCGGGGTTAAGTGACTTGCTCAGGGTCACACAGCTAGTAAATGCCAAGCGTCTGAGGTCAGATTTGAACTCAGGTCCTCCTGACTCCAAGGCTGGAGTTCTATCCATTGCGCCACCAATGAGTATTTATAATAACATCTATTTCACAGGATTGTTGTGAAGGCCAAGTGAGATAATATATGTAAAACTTCATAAGCCTTAAAATGCTGAAGAGATTATTATTAACATGATAAAATTAAACATTCTTTTTAATGGTATACATAATGTTAAGAAATATTTATCAGTTAAAAATTCTGTTATGTTTGCCTGAGAATTTGTAATTGAATGCTGAATTGTAGGCTTTCTATTCTGAAGAATTTTGTAATGTATAGAAGGGGTTTGGGTGGGCTGGGGGGTGGTTTCACTGGTTCTGGGCACTCCAAATGAGGAAATTCCCTCTCCCATCAATGCAGATCGCCAGCTTAGAAAGACTTGAAGAGTTGTCTGGGACCATGAGAGTTTAAGTGCTTTGCCAAGGGTCACAGGCCAGTGTGTCTCAGGACTCTAACCCAGACCTTTCTTGGTCTTATGCCAGCTCTCTATCCAATTTGGAGCACTCCTTCCAAATATAAAGTTAAGGATGAAAAATTATTCTCCCTTTCTACAAAGCTGACATTGGATTATTGGATAACATTAAAGCCTAGGTACCATCATTTGACTTGAGAATAAACACAGTGACTATTCATATGTGCAATCTGATCCTTGTAATTGTGGAAGTTATTTAAGGACATTCAGTACTATCTCTATTAGAAATTGTAATCTAATAAAGGAAATAAGATAAATATGTTGGAAAGATAAGTTACTGTCATTTACCACTGGCTATTAGTAACAAATAAACAATTTGACCATTATGTTCTCTAGGAGTTTAGAGGAAAGAAAGGTACCTCCTAACTGGTGTCATGGGAAGACTTGAGAGAGAAGTAGAATTTGAGAGATTTTTAAGAATAGGTTCGATTTGGTTAGGTGAAGAAGGGACCAAGGAGGGAAAATAGTAAAGAGGTACAAAAAAAAACAAAACACAAAACCTCAAAGCATATTCAGTAAGTAAGGAATAGACTGATTTGGCTGGAGTGGAGGATTCGTATATGCGAGTCATAGAAGATTAAGCTAGAAGAGTTTATTTTTATAGAAAACCATATAGTGTTAGTTATACTGTAAAGGTGCAGTCTTAAATTGCTTAGTGGTAAATTTTAGTTTTCGTCATATCTACAGACCATTACAGTGTAACTTTCCATGATAATTTGTTTCATGATTTAAGTATGTACTGTAAATTTTGAAGTCAGGGATTCTCGTCATGCTCCTCAAGCTAAAATAATTTTGGTTTATGTTGCTTTCTTTTTCCCCAGTTACTTACACGCCAAGTCAATCATCCACAGAGACCTCAAGAGTAATAGTATCCTTTCAGAAATGTGACTGCAGGGGGCAGCTAGGTGTCGCAGTGGATAGAGCACCGGCCCTGAAGTCAGGAGGACCTGAGTTCAAATCCGGCCTCAGACCAAACACTCTACACTTACTAGCTGTGTGACTCTGGGCAAGTCACTTAACCCCAGTTGCCTAAAAAAAACAAAAAACAGAAGTGTGACTGCAGAATATAAAAACAACTTGCCTTTTTCTGTTATAGAATTTCCTCCGTTTGCATGTTAAATTTCATAATACTAAAGTGAAAGGTATCGACTGGGATCCAGCCATGACTCTGACTTTGAGAAACTTGGGTTCTCTGAATGAGCAAGCACAAGGGTGCATCTGCCGAGGCTCTCTGACAGCCGCCTTTTATTCGTGTTTCACCAGGAAGTTACTGGGAGGTGGCTTCTAGGACTTTAAGGTCCCTCTCGGCCTGCTCAGTGACAGCCCGCCGTTATAAAGTTACATAATACGTGAAGCGGGGCAATAGAAAGGAAGCACAGCTGTTTACCCTCGTCTTCCCTCAACAGTAGCCCTTTTGAGTCTGTCACCTCACCTTCCGGTACTGCTGCAACGCCTCTAAGTGGCAGGCGTTTCTGACCAGAGTCGTCATCCCGCCAACCTTAGTAGCTCTTCTGGGATGCTTGTAGGTCTTCCAAAAAAACCCGAGGGTGGCTTCTTGCCTGCTCGTTCCTGGTGTTGAGAATATGGGACTTGCGAGTGGGTCGTGTAGTTTTAAATAGGACTTAAGATTTTTAAAACAAACTCGGTAACAAGAAAAGTCATAAAAAGTGATGCTTGTTTAAAAACTATACCTGTTATATTCGCAGAGTTACAGAAATTAGATTCCTTCCATCTACAACTTTTTGTGGTGTTTGTACTGTTAAAGATTTAGATGTTATTCTTCTTTTACTTACTACACCTCAGATATATTTCTTCATGAAGACCTCACAGTAAAAATAGGGGATTTTGGTCTGGCTACAGTAAAATCTCGGTGGAGTGGCTCCCATCAGTTTGAACAGTTGTCTGGATCTATCTTGTGGATGGTAAGAACGGAGGCTGTTTCTTCATTATAAGATTTATTTTTTTGCTTATTAAGGCTGTCACTGCCACACTAAAAAGTACTGTTTTTATAATTCTCATGAATGGCACAGAGGGTAATGGAGAGACTGATGATCCATCTAAGCAGGCTGCAGTGAAGTGGTGCCTTGTTGTGATGAAGCTATAGGAGGATACTGCCCAGATTTACACCAGATGGCTGGGGGGGGTGGTGGTGACAGCTCTGGATAGGTCAAAATCTGCATAACTGTGGGAACATCCATTCTGATAAGATTACAAATACAATCAAGTATTTAAGTTTCACTCTTTTGACACATTTTGTAAAAGAAATCAATTATTAGCTGGATTTCAGACCAGAAATATGCTCTTTATAATATGTTAATTCAAATATTAGCACATATATCTAAAATGAGACCTTTGACAAGGAAGAAAAATAGGCATACACTGAAAAAATCGTTATTTAAAATTACCATATTAAATTTACCATATTAAAACATCTCCCACAAAACAGCTTGAGTTTTTTGTTTTTGTTTGTCTTTTTGTTTATTTTACACGTTTCTTTTGAAAGAGAATTCAGAGTAGTAAAGTCGGTATAAAGGGACTCATAATATGGGAATCCCCTTCACTTACGCTGATATTAGCAGCTCATCTATAACTTAGAGTATTAGAGAGTTGTCTTGAGGACACTGAGAAGTTAAATCACTTGTCCATGGTCACAATATATGTAAAAAGTCCTCATTACTTTTATTGTCATTCTCTCACTAAGAGTGTCATGTTGGGGCAGCAAGGAGGCCCACACTAGATAGAGCACTGGTCCTGGAGTCAGGAGGACCTGAGTTCAAATCTGGCCTCTGACGCTTGACACTTAACTAGCTGTATGACCCTGGGCAAGTCACTTAACCTCTGATTGCCCTAAAAAAATAGAGAGAGTGCCATGTTACATTTGGACCAGTGTGACAGTTTGGTCGAGGTGATTAAGACACTTATTATAAGTAGTTGGTAGTGGTGTTTTGAATGTGAGAACAGTATCAAAGGTGGGCAAAAATCAGTATCTTGAGCCCTGAAATTCTGAGGCTCAAGTTATAAAAGCAGAGCAAATGTCATAGATGTACTTTTGCATTTGATCAATTTGAACTGGTAATAGCCAGAGGCAAATTAGGAGATGTTTCAAGCTTGTCTTTTCTAGTTTATGTAGTTAAATACTCATTGTCATTCATTTACTGGTATGATAACTTAGGGGCTTATCTCTACTTCCATTAGACTGTTTTTAGATCAAAGAGAGATCCAATGGTAGACTTTATTACCTAGAGCTATCTTTCTATGAGTTGACACTGCTTTCAGTATTAAATATTTCTAGAGCAGTCACAAACTAGACCAGAGTTTGGCCAGAAATAGGGCCCTACAGATTTTGTTTTCCTTTAATTTTATAGAATATAAGGACATTATATTTCCTCCTCTGGTAGGAGGAAAAAAATTGCCTGAATTTAAGTGTCCTCAGATTTTATTTCTTGTTAATATATAGTTAGTTCCAGTGAGAGACCCTTTCTTGCTAGCAGTAGAGATCCAAATCATATTCAGAATGGAATTATTCTTTGTCTTAACATTCAGCATTCCTTTATTCAAATGTCTCTCACATCCCACTGCATTTCAGATGAGGTACTCTGTAATAGTCTTCTGTCTCTAGGTTAGACAACTTTCCCTAGAATTTTCTAATTCAAGTAAAATAATTTGTTTCATTTTAGGACAAAGTTCTTAATCTAACCTACCATTCTTTCCTTCAAAAAATTAAAATTAACAATCAAAAAGCATTGAAAAGCTCAAGATTAGAGGCAGCAGCCCAGCTGAACTATTTCAACATTTCTCTCCAAACAACTTTAAAATAGGGCCTCAAATCAAATTTTGGAGTGATAGAGCCAACAAAAGGTCAAGGTGAGACATGTTCCCAGCCTAAAAAAACTTAGGAGGTTGACAGAAGTCTGTGACACCAGGGTAAAGGCCAGTGTGGAGTACACACAGTAGCTAACAGCACCAGCAGCAGGCCTTGGATGTGTCTGTAACAGCAGCAGTTTCAGGAGCTCTCAGCCCAGAGATGTTCTGAGTTGTCGTGCCAGGGCAGAGAGGAGGGTTTGTGATCGAGGGAGCAGGGGTCCGGTTTCAGTTCCAGAGCAGAGAAGAGCACTGGCACTTGTGGCTGCAGAAGAGCAGGAGAACTGGTACAAGTCCAGGTCCAAGAAGAGCTCTAGTGCTTATGGCTGCAAGGAAGCAGGGACCCTTCCTGGGGAAAGACCACAGCAGTGACCACCTCTCTCCCCAGATCACACCACTGAAAATTTGCAGACCTCAGAACTAGCTCTGAAAATAGCAGCACAAAAACCTGAAGCTTGGGACAAGGCCTCCCCACCCCCAAGTAAACAGAGGCCAACTTTAACAACAGTTCAAAGTCAAGAAATAGCTTGGAAAAATGGGCAAGCAACAGAAAAATAACTTGACTATAAAAAGCTACTTAGGTGGCAGGGAAGACCAAGACATAAACTTAAAAGACAACAATGTGAAAACAGCTACAAGCAAAGCCTTAAAGAAAAATGCTAATTGGACCAAAGGTCAACAAGAATTTCTGGGAGAGCTAAAACTAGTAGAAGAAAAAGTGGGAAAAGAAATGAGAGTGATACAAGAAAAATTATGGGGGAAAAAAAAGACTTAACAGATTGGTAAATAAAAGAGGCACCAAAAAATATTGAAGAAAATAACACCTTAAAAAACTGTAGTTGGCCTAATGGTAAAAAAGGCACAAAAATTCACTGAAGAAAAGAATTCCTTGAAAAGCAGAATTAGCCAGATGGAAAAAGTGGTATAAAATCTCACTGAAGAAAAGAATTTCTTAAAAATTAAAATTGGGCAAGTGGAAGCTAATGACTCCATGAAGCATCAAGAAACAAAGTCAAAAGAATGAAAAAAATAGAAGATATGAAATATCTCATTATAAAAACAACTGACCTAGAAAATAGATCAAAGCAAGATAATTTAAGAATTATTGGATTACCTAAAAGCTATGATCAGAGAAAGAGTCTAGACATCTTTCAAGAAATTCTAAAGGAAAAGTGCCCCAGTATCTTAGGTCTTGAGAGTAAAATAGAAATTTAAAGAATCCACCAAGTCACCTCCTAAAAGAGATCCCAAAAGGGAAACTCTCAGGGATTATCCAAATTCCAGAGCTCCCAGGTCAAGGAGAAAATATTATAAGCAGCCAGAAAGAAACAATTCAGGTATCATGAAGCCATAGTAAGGATCACACAAAATTTAGCAGCTTCCATATTAAAGGAACAGAGGGCTTGGGATTCCCAAGGGCAAAGGAGCTAGGATTGCAACCAAGAATCACCTACCCAGCAAAACTGGGTATAATCCTTCTTGGGGGGAAAATGGTTATTTAATGAAATAGAGGATTTCCAAGCATTCCTGATAAAAAAGACCAGAGCTCAATAGAAAATGTAACATTGAAACACAAGGCTCAGGAGAAGCATTAAAAGGTAAACATGAAAGAGAGATCATAAAGGATTAAGTAAGGTTAAATTGCTTACATTCCTACATGGGAAGATGACACTTGTAACTCCTAAGAACTTTATCATTATTAAGGCAGCTGGAAGGAGTCTACATACACAGAGGGCATGGATGTGACTCAGTTATGTTGGGATGATCTCCAAAAAAATAAAGAAGAAGGGGTAAGAAAGAGGAATGCACTGGGAGAAGGGGGAAGGGAGAGAGAATGGGGAAAATTTTCTCACTTAAAGGAGACATACAAGGAAGAGTTTTTACAATGGAGAGTAAAATAGGGGGGTAATGGGCAATACTAAACCTCACTTTCATCAGAATTGGCTGAAAGAGGGAAGAAAAAATATATACATACATATGTATGTATGTGTGTATATGAATATATCTATATATGTATATATACGCATTTAGTTGTGTATAGAAATCTGTCTTATCTAGTAAGGAAACAGGAGGGGAAGGGGATAATAGAAAAGGGGAGAGGGAATGATAAAAGAGAGGGTGAATTAAGAGAAGCAGTGATCAGAAGCAAAACTGACTTTTGAGGAAGGACAGAATAAAAACAGAAGAATAAACAGAAGAAAATGGGATGGAGGGAAATACTCAATTAGTAGTCATAACTGTGAAAGCGAATGGGATGAACTCACCCATAAAACAAGCAGGTAGCATAATGGATTAGAAATTAGAATCCAGCAATATGTTGTTTACAAAAGATGCAGGTAAAGTGAGAAGGTCATTGTGCACAGTAACAACAAAGATCAACTGTATGAAAGACTTAGCTACTCTGAACAATACCATGATCCAAGACAGTTTTAAAGGACTTATGATGAAAACGTGCTGTCTACCTCCATAGAGAGAGAAATGATGAACTCTTGAGTACAAATTGAAGTATAATTTTCTCACTTCCTTAATTGTTCTTGCTCTTTTTGCCATATGGCTAATGGAAATACGTTTTGCAGGATTTCACATGTATAATTGATATCTTATTGCTTGCCTTTTCAGTGAATAGGGGAAGGGTGTGAGGGAAGGAGAGAATTTGGAACTCTAATTTTTTTTAAATTGTTGTTCATGTCACAGCCAGCGTTGAATATTCTGCTGTTGCTATTGAATCAGAGCTACATGTGGATCATGTCATCTTATACTTGGATCTGGATGAAGAAATAAAAAGAAATGCTATACAGAAAAAAAAAGGATTCTTTTTTCTTTTACCTTTTACTTACAAAGTCACTAGGTCTCTCTAGCTACAGAAGCATAAGCTAATAGCATATGCAATTATTCATCTCTTTTTACTTTCATCATCTGTGTCATCTCCTTAGGACCATTTCTTCATTTCTCAATAACTCACAAGGCCAATGAATGGTGGAATAATTCTTAAGTCCCTGAGAAAATAAAAGGCGGATTTTCATGGTGTAATTATTTCCCAGACCAGGAAGCTCTCTTAACTATGAGTGATTGACACCTAGTTTCTCTTTGCCCCTTAGATGCTATCTGAAATTTAAAACGGCAGAGGTGCCTTGTAATCCATGGCAGGTCCATATCATATGTTTTTGAAACTATGCATCCAATTTAAGAGCTGTCATTCCATACTTTATAATGGTTTCTGGCCTTCTGGAAAAAATATAAACATGTATACACACATATTATTTTATGTATATACAGATATAATAAAATGGATGAATGAATGGAAGGATAGCTGGATATGCAAAAACAAACAGGTATAATATTTTCTTCTCTTCCCCTTAGCCCTTCACACTCTTTGTCACAACATGAATGTTGTCTTGAAACTCTTCCATTTGGAAAAATCCAAAGGAAAGATCCTAGTACTTTCCTATAACAACCTCTCCCAGGACAGTGTGCCCTACTTTGCCTCTGTGCCTTTCTGCAAATCTCTTTGCCCTGGCTGCTGTGGAGTTTATATTCCTTCTCATGATCACTTGAATGTCTTCAAAATGAGCCGTTAAAATTTGGCATCATCACTAGGTCCTTGTAATAAAGGCTAAATAAAGCATGAAGGAAAGGATGCAGCATTTGATCAAGTATTTACTTTAAGTTCGTTGTAGAAAGATGTTCATGCACTTACTTGAGCACTGTTGATTGAGATCTAAACAGTCAATCAGCAAACATTTATTAAGTCCTTCCTGTTTGCCAAGCACTGTGCCAGGTGCTGGGGATGCAAAGGCAAAAATGAAGCAAGCCCCGCCTTGAGGAGCTTGCATTCTTTTGTGAGAGCTGTAATTTATAATGAGCTAAAGCTAGTGATGAACACAAATGTAAACAAAAAAGTTTGTAGTAGCTCTCCAAGAGGAGGAGAATGAAAAAAGGGAGATGACTGCAATCAGGGTGGATGGCCGGAACTATTCAACTCCAATTTTGTTTCTGTTCCCTTGTCCAAGAAGGAAACTCTTTGAACTAGGAAGGATAGAATACAAGGGTAAAAACAAAGATAAGAAGAGATGGTAAGAGAATCCCCAGCTGCCTTCATTGAGTTGGAGTCACCAGTGCTAGATGAGCTACATCCTAAGATAATAACTTTTTAATTGGCAGATATGATCACAGAGCCACTGTCTTAGGGAATAGGAGAGGTGGCACAAGATTGAGGAAAGGGCAATATCCTGATTTTCAAAAAAAGGAAGTGGGTAGAGTCTGCAAATCATAGGGCAAAGAACTTAACTAGGTTTCAGACAAAATTCTAAAACATATTATTAAAGGAATGTACTTAGAAATGGAAGAAGTGATCGCTAATAATCAATATAACTTCATCAAGAACAGGTCGTGCCAGATCAACCCTCATTTCATTTTTCGATAGGTAAATAGACTGGTAAATCAGGGGAATACTGAAGACACATAACATACTTAGACTTCATCAAAACGTTTTAAAGATTCTTGTATCTTTGTGGAAGAGATGGAGACATAAAAACTGAGCAATAATGTAGGTAGGTGGATTTTTAAGTAGTTGAATGACTAGACCAAAAGAGTTGTCATTAATGGGTCACCTTAGGAGGAGGTCTTTAGTGGAGTGCCCCAGGGGTCTGTCTGTGGCTCCTTGCTGTTTCAGCATTTTTATCATTAACTTGCATGAAGCCATAGACGGTATGCCTATCCAGTTCACAAATTACATGAAGCTTGTAGGGCTATTAAACACATTCCCGATCCAGAAAGATCTTAACAGGCTTAAATAATAAGCCAAATTTAGAAAGATTAGATTTGATAGGGACAAATCTATAATTCTACATTCGGCTACCAAGGATCAAATTTACAAATACAAGTTGATATAGGCATAGTTAAAGTATAATCTCTGTTGAAAAGGTCTCAGTTTTTGTAGCTGGCTTACAAGTTCAGTGAGTCAGCAGCATGACATGATAAGCAGAGAAGCAAAATGAGCTGTTGGGTTGGCATAGTTTCAGAGAAGAGGGAGGTCCCTGTACTTTGCCCTGTTTAGACCACATCTAAGACACTGTGCTGAGTTCTGGGCATTGCATGTTTTAGGGATGATGCAAATGGGCTTAAGGAACTAGCAGCATATAACCTGAAGAAGAGACTACTCAGTAAACATGACAACCATCTTTAGGGCTTTAAAGTTGGGGTCCTTAACCTAGGGTGAACTTTTAAAATATTTTTGTAGCTGTTTCAATATATTTTGCTTCCTTTGTAATTGCATACTTTTCATACATTTAAAAGCTTGTTCTGGGAAGGTCCATAGGCTTTACCAGACTGCCATGGAAGTTCATGTCATACACAAACGGTTAAGAGCCCCTCATTTAAAGAGATGTTGTGTGGAAGAGGGATTACACTTGCTTTGCTTGGTCCCAGAGACAGAATTAGGAACAATGGAGAAAAGTAACAGAAAGCCAGAATTAGGTTGGATACAAAGAAAATTTTCCAAAGTGGAATTGACTACCTTGGAAATAATGAGTTCTTAAGAGGTCTTCAAGGAAAGGCTGAATTATACTGCTTGTTGAGGATTTTGTAGAAGAAACCTTCGGTCAAGTCTATGTGAAAATAAGTGGTTTCTAAGGGCTCTTCTCACTCTCCACTTGGGGGATTGTTGTACGCGAATCATAAGCTGCCACTCATTCAAGCCTGCTCTATGAGATCTCTCCATTGCCCTCTAGGTCACCTAGAATTTTGATTCCTTGGAGATTGTAATGTTCTAGGATTCACACATAACAGTGGCACCAGGACAATAATGACTTTTTTTTTCTTTTTAGGCAGATGGAGTTAAGAGACTTGCCCAGGGTCACACAGCTAGTGTTAAGTGTTTGGTCTGAGGCTGGATTTGAACTCAGGTCCTCCTGACTTCAGGGCCGGTGCTCTATCCACTGTGCCACTTAGCTGCCCCCCGCCCCCCCCCCATAGTGACTTTTCAAAGAAAGGTTTTGGTTTCTGGGAGCAGTTGAAGATCGTGAAAGAGTTGCATTGATATCCCAAATGAAATCGACCCTGTTTATACATTTGCCATATTGTGAAAATAAGCCAACAAACTCTGAATCAAGTTTTTTACAACCCTTCCCAGTATTTCTTAGTTCTCTTTCCTCTTTTCCAATTTATTTTTCTCATTGCTTAGGCTACTAAAGAAGTGATTATTATGTTTATACCATGGGAGTCAAGTACTGTTTGTTTTTACAGGGTCTAATCTTGCTGGAAGGTATATGAGAAGACAATGAAGTGAAGGATAAACTATTTCTTTTTTCTTTTTATGTTCTCACAGGCACCAGAGGTCATTAGAATGCAAGATAAAAACCCATATAGCTTTCAATCAGATGTATATGCGTTTGGGATTGTTCTGTATGAGTTGATGACGGGACAATTACCTTACTCAAACATCAACAACAGGGACCAGGTAAATTGTCAGTGTAATTTGGGGTTTGTTTTACTGTTTATAGAAAGATTCATATAGGTTGTAATGAAAAGATTCTGCACATAGAATATTTAAGTACATGAAACACATAGAATATTTAAGTACATGAAATGATCTTCTAGCACTTTTTTCCACCTGTTTTTGGAGGTTATGTGAAATTTGGACATTAGTATCACTGTTTATTGTCTTTCATTGAACAAAATTAAAATATTTGATAAATTAACAAATAATTGATAAATTTGAATTGATATTCAAAACCACCCACTTCTAAGAAGCCCTAGTGAAATACTACACTCAGACAGAACCTAAAAAAAAAATTGGCATTCTTGAAATCTCCTATCCATTGAAATGTTTTTTAAAAAAAAATCAGCTCTACACTCTTACCATCTAGGCTTTAATGTCTTTCCAACTCTGTTGCAGATCTTATATAATGAAAATATATTGATTGTAGTAATTCCTTTATGCATGATTTTCTTGAATGATTTGATGCTTCTTCATAGGCACTTTCGTTTTTTAGAAGTTGAGAACGTAGGAAAAAAACATGTCATTCTTCTCTAGTTAGGATGCTACAAATGTCAGATTTCCCTATACCACTAATTCCCATCTTTTGCTTCTTCTTCTCTTGTTTCTTATCACCTTAATATATAACTTCTCCCTTCTCTCTCCCCCCCCAAAAAAACCAAAAAATGAATTTGTTACAGATCTGTTTCTTAGTAGACTGAAACTGAATTAAACTTAGAGGATAGAGAAAATAAGTTAACATTAATAAAAACTGCCTCACATTACAGCACCGTAGCTCAAGATTTCAGCAGTTACCCCTTACCTACAAATGTTATGTAACTATGAAGAAAAATCGTTAAATACCTAAGCCTGCCACAAGAGAATAATCCCTCACCTTCATCTTATACCCAGAGTATAAGGGTTTGTGTTTTGACTTTTTCAGTTTTATCTGTCTTCCATCCCAACATCCTAGTTTTGTTGTTCATTACATTTTCCAGTATAGATTATTATGTCTGTCAAGGCATTTTAGTGGAAGCTATTCAAGTAATGTGTGATATTGGCTGTTGGGGTTTTTTTTTAACTATTCATGTTTCTATTTCTCAGTGTTTTAATTTGTGGTATCTATTAGTAGCTGAGACTCCCTAGGAAGTATAACCCCTGTGCTGTATATGATAGATATTTATTATTATTGTGTTTTCACTTCTGTATTTATTGATATGCTTCACATTAAGTTTCTTACTGAATCAACAGATAGCTTTACATGGATCTTAAGTCAGTATTTTAAATTTTAAAATGGGTATACTCCTGTCCAGTTTAATGCAGTATTAATTTTAGGCTGTTAGCCTATTCTACTATATTCTATACTATATTCTACTAAATTCTCTGACCTTGGTTTGGGGTTTTAAGTCAGATGACATGGGTACTTAATGTTTTAAAGCAAATGTAATTGATAGGTGAGGTATATCAAAAATAAGAATGAAAAAACAAATGAGTTGTTGTTTATTACATATTTAACACAGATTTAGGCCATTGCAAGCATGCTATCATTTTGTTAGTTTGAGTTTAAAAAAAAGAGAGGTCCACTAACAAAATTGTGGTGTACATCCTTATGTTATCCCATTTTTTAATCTTCCTATTTGACTTGATAATACAACACCCTATGACATATTCTCTTTATATCTCCCTGTTGTATTTCTGGAGAAATTGCTAGGGCTTCCAGTGTAACGTTTATTCATTTATGTTCATAATACAAATTAGCGTAGATTCATGGGCTCAAGTGTCTTTTTAAAAAAATCCAGTGATCACTTGAGGAGAACTCTACAGTGTGGGAAAAAAGTTATCCTTGAGTAATCTTGCTGTAAGTGGTGATTTCTCACTATCTTGGAGATCAGGGAATATTCTTATCCCCATGAGCATATATGATTTGATGTGGAAGGGTATCAGGCTTCAACCCTAAGGTCATTTTTTCAGTTGGAGCTGAGGTTAATAGATGGGAATGAGAGGAAACGTCTCTCCCTTAATGCCCATCCTAAACTTTGTAAGGAGGAAGCTGGGGTGAGTCTTTACTGCCCGTTTCTAATCCCTAACTGGTCATTCTTCCCTTGCTTTTAGGAATAGCCTCCTTCCTCCTGGCAAGATCACAACTGGGTCTCCCCAAGGGAAGGCAAGATTCATTCTTCAGTATTCCTCCTCCACATCAGAGTTGTAGTTTCCCTCTGTTGATTATAAAAAGGGAACCATCTTTCCTAAAAACAAGTACCTTGTCTCCCTGGACCTCGTCCCTACTCCAGGATGTTTTCTCTTCTTTCATTGTGTCCACATGCCCTTTTCCCACTTTCTCTTGAGTAGTACTGCATTATGTTAGACTGGGACATGACAATACCTTTATTTACAATCCAGGTACATTGACTGTTGCCCCCATCATTGCTTTATCTCTTTTTCTATCCTCCCCTCTTCTAAATTGGTTTTAAAATTCCTGTTGCAAGAGAAGATGTCACAGGTGGTAAAGGATCCCATCCATTTGGAATGTGATTTCCTGCAAGGAAATCTGCAGGTCCTACCTAGCAAGAATTATTCTCTGGTTTTTACTTTTGGTGGTAAAGTATCTTTTTAACCATACAGTTACTTGGAGATAAAAGGGCATGCTTAGGATTTGTTTGTTTTTGTTTTAAAAAATTTGACCACCCTACAGCTACCTCCTCCCCATGTTCCCACCAAAACTTCTGCCGTCTATACAACATTAACCTTTTCTCCTTTCTCAAATGTCTTTATTCAAGTGGCTACTATGTGCAATTCATTGTGTATGTGGGCTTTAAATTACCCCCATCCAGTTGATATCATAGTGAGACATCATGAGAGCTCTTTTTAGTGAGATTCTACTTTCAGAGGCAGCTTAATGGCTCAGTAGATTGGAATCAGTAAGCCCTGAGTTAAAATCTAGCCTCAAATACTTACTTGTTTTGTGACCCTGAGCAAGTCATTTCAGCCTCGGTTTCCTCAGCTGCAAAATGGAGGTCATAATAGTATCTTCCACACAGGGTTGTTGTGAGGATCAAATGAGATAATATTTGTAAAGCACTTAGCGAAGTGCTGGCACATAGTAGGTGGTTAATAAATGCTTGTTTCCTTCCTTCCTTTTCTGAGATTTAGTCAGGATGGTAGAGGAAGGGGAAGCAGTTGAGCCTATCTCCTCACTATCTCTTCTGCACAAATAGAAAATGTACCAGATCACATTTGGGTCAGAAAAGCCAAGAAACAGTCAGTGAATCATTTTTCCAGCTTAGGAAGACAGAGGGAGAGAGAGAGGTCTGTGGACACTGAGGACAAGTGCAGAGGATTCCAGCTCACAGGGAGTGGAGGAGGGTCAAGACAACACCAAGGCAGAAAAAGATCCCAGGGGATCCCTGTACTAGCACTGGATGCAAATATGAGTGCCATCTGGCAGCTCTGGCAGCCACTACCTAGTTCTGAGTCACATAGATCCAGAGCAAAGAGGAGCAGTCATAACCATGGGCCCCAACTGTATAATAAGCAGTGACCAAGTTCTGGAAATGTAGCTGTGTGGTCCTGTAGTGACTGGGTTCTAGCTTTGAGTCCAGAACATAAGCCTACAGTAGAACATCCAAGGCAGGAGTGCCACACCGAGGGGGAGCCAATTCAGTCACTCTGAACTTGCAGTATGCTATCAGTCACACAAGCCAAAAGATCCAAACCTGATTAAGGAACTTGTAGAACTAAAATAAGGAAGGCAGTGAACAGACCTCTCCCTGTTTCACACATTTTGGGAGCATTAAAAACTTTAAAGGCCCCTGGATTGAGCTGTGAAAGCAGTAGAAGGATATGAAAGGACAGAAGCTCAGGCCAAATGTTTCCTCCAGAAGTGGATAGAGCCTAGCGCTAACATGTCCAAAGTCAAGAAGTAGACTTGGAAGAATGAGCAAACAGAAAAAGAATCCAACCATAAAGAGCTACTATAATGACAGGGAAGCTCAGGAAATAAACACAGAAGAGGAGAATGACTCAAAAACATCTACAAGCAAAGCCTCAATGAAAAATACAGCTTGTACACAAATCCAACAAGAATTACTAGAGGAGTTAAAAACAAGAATTTTTTTTAAAAGCTGATTTTTTTTTCAAATCATATGAGAGTAGTAGTGAAAAAAATGAGAACAGAAGCAAGAATTAGAGAAGAAAGATGAAAAGAGAATTAGCTGCTTGGAAAAAGAGATACAAAACAACAAAAAGAATGATTCATTGAAAAGTACAATTCACCAAATGTAAGATCCATGAGACATCCAGAAATAATAAAACAAAGTCAAAAGCCTTCATTCTTTCCCTTGCTCTTTCCTGTTACCATTTAACCATCCAAGAAACAAGTATTTCATAATAGTTTCAGACATTTATATATTTTTATAATTATAAAGCATTTCATATATATTATCTCATTTAGTCCTCACAACTCTGTGAGGTTAGTTAGTACATGGATTATCGTTTCCAGTTTACACTTGAAGAAATGGAGTTTTAGAAAAATGAACCCATCCTGTGGCATGTTCAGAGTGCACATAGGGTTATGTCCATAATCACAGTTGATTTATGGTGGAGACAGAATTTGAACCCAGGCCTTTGGACTTCCAAGTTGAGCATTCTTTCCATAGGTTCATAAAAATAGAGGTATCTGTAAATGACTCCCTCCTAGTTTAGGAGACACCATTCTACCAGGGTAAGACTTGACCTCAACTTTTTAAATCTGGACAGCTGGTGGAGTAGTAGACAGAGCACAAGAAGAACTGAGTTCACATTTGGCCTCAGACACTAACGAGCAGCGTGACCTTGGACAAGTCACTTAACTTCTCTTTGTCTCAGTTTCCTCAACTGTACAAAATAGATAATAATAGCACCTACATCCCAGGGTTGTTGGGAGGATCAAATGAAATAATTTTTGTGAAAAAGCTCTTCGAACCATTCCTGGCAGGCACATAGTTGGCACTATATATGAATGCTTATTTCCTTTCTTCCCTTCCCATTTCTAATCTGGTAACACTCAGACTTGTATTAAAGACTATCAGAGTGACCCTAGCAAATAAAGGGGCTACATCTCCTATTGCATGGTTAGAAGACAACTAGAAAGGAAGATACCCACTTCTTTTCCCTCTTGATAGAGGCTCTCAAGAGCTATCTCTGCATCTGAGACAAGTGGCAGAAATTTTCAGTGTAATGAGCCATAAATCCATACCTGGATGAAAACAGAAGATGGTACCAACAAAGGCAGGGGATCCAAAGGCCAAGCCACTTTCCCCCAAATTGAACTTTACTCTGTTTTTAAGAAGCACATTGGAATAGATGATGCACAGGACCTAACCAGACTTCAGGGTATTCAAATATTTCCCTCTCCTCCTTTGATCATGTTACTGTATTTTGTGTTTTATATATATAGTGTTCTCTATACTTCCAAAACTCCAGTCTGAATTCACAGATCAGTTTGTTAAGATGTGTGTCACTGCCGTTCTATCATTCCATATTGGAAAAGGAGCCCACTGATTGATTATGGTTAATTTCTCCCTTATGTAAAGGATTTCTCAAATTAGAAGTCCTATCAGTCTTATATTTGATTTTAACTCTGTTAGATTTTTGGAAAACAGAGCTTTTTCAATCACTGCCTTAGGTTCCTCTTCAAATTAGTATCTAACTTTTAAATCAACTGCAGCATAATAATCCTTTTTGTCACCCTGAATATCATTATTTCCTCAATATTGAAAGCTTGATTTCCATGCTGTAAAGGTAAGGCAGTCCATACATGTACACATACATACACACATACATATGGGGAGGTTGTGTGAGAAGCAGGCATTAGTCTTTACTGCTAGATTTTTGTCTTTGGCCAATAATCTGTTGGGCCATGCACCATCCAAAGAATTGTCCTATTTAATAAATAGATTGTATCCCTTCTTCTGTGAAAAAGCTGGTCTTTTTAAACCTGTTCTCTGAAATTCAGGGACAATTAAGCTATGGTAACAACATTAGGGTTGTTCCCCTGTTTAAATATGTAGAGTTATCTCCTAGTACTTACATAAATCAGTATTGCTTGGTCCTTGCCTCTCCCTGAGAATCTCAATTGGTTCTCATAGTTCTCCAGTGGCTGTTTTTATCTTGACCTTGTGAGACCTTTCATTAGTCTCTTAATCATTGTAGTAGCTGTTAAGGACTTTATCTTCTGTCTTTAAAGAAAAACAGTTACTGACCAATAGTATCTAAAGATGATCCATCCTAGCAGTGGCCACAAATTCTCTTCCTTTGCCCCATTAGAGGAGAGTACCTAGACTCTTTTTACATCTTGATCTTCAAATGGGATGTAGAGCTTAAGCAGTCATCGTAGGGACCAGAAGAGAGGCTCCTCCCACATCTACCTCAAATGAAGTATGATGATAACTTACAGGGCAGCTACATCATAAACCCTTTGAGAGTAAAGACTGTGGGTTACAATCACATGAAGCCCCTACAGTGCTTTGGGCATTCAGGTAATTGTTTGATTAAAAAGTCTTTTTTAAAAGCTTCAAGATCTTGAGACAGCATCACCTACTATAATAGCTGCCAGAGATGATACACATCTTTGGAGATATAAACTGACTGGTAGGTAACTGGACTTTCTTCACCTATCAGTATTCAAGTTTGTTTAAACTTTTATCTACAAGCTATATGATTTTGTGAATTTCCCCTCCTACCCCAGATAATTTTTATGGTGGGGCGAGGATACCTGTCTCCAGATCTCAGTAAGGTGCGGAGTAATTGTCCAAAAGCCATGAAGAGGTTAATGGCAGAGTGCCTGAAGAAGAAGAGAGATGAGAGGCCACTTTTTCCCCAGGTAAGAAAGACTTTGTGTTGACTGAAGGAATCTGGACTAGCATTGTGATGTATATAATATTTCTGTGTTCCTCCTCAGCTTTTAGTAATGTCAAACATTAAGATTTTTCTCAAGGTAAAGAGTGATATCCTTAGACATTTGGAGTTCACATAGAAAATTATCTGAAAGGCTCAATTTTATCTTTCACAAATTATAATATATATGTATATAATAGAAAGGTTGATACACACATACACACACATGTGCACACACACACATGCACACACGCATAAATATCAACTTTTCTATAACACAGAGTCCGTTTTCTTAAATGGCATTTCTACCTATGGAGAGAGAAAAGGGAAGCAGCTGGCCAAAAGGAGTCTCATTTTTAAAAAATTCTAAATTGCTTTCCGTTGCTTTTTGTGGTCAGCTAGTTGGTCAACCAACATTTATTTAGCGCTTCCACTTGCCAGGCACTATGCTAAATTCTAGGGATACCAAAAAATCCAAAAACTCAGTTCTGGCATCTTAATGAAGGAGACAGCATGCAGATAATGATGTACATGACTTTTGTACATATACAGTATAAACAAAAGGTAATCTCGAAGGGAAGACACTGGTAGTTGGAAGCACCAAGAACGGCCTCGTGCAGAAGATTGTCTGTGAGCAAGCCAAGCAATTAAGGAGGTCGAGATGAGGAGAAGGAGCATTCCACACATGAGGGGCAGCCAATGGAAATGCAGTCCGATGGTCAACAAAAATACAAAATACTTGAGTGTGAAGTCTGTGAAGGGGAGTAAACTTCAAGGAGACTGGAAAGATGTAAAGGAGTTTAAAAGACAAGTACTGGATTTTATATTTTATCCTAGAGGTGTTAAGGAGTGATAAGTGAAAGAAGAATTGTAGTGAGGAGAGACAGAAACCAGTAAGCTATTTCTATAGTCAGTCAACAAGCATTTATTTAGTGCCTGGCTCTGGGCTAAGCACTTGTAGGTACAAAAAAGGGCAAAAAACAGTCCCTTCTTTCAGGGAGCTCAGTTTGATGGGGAAGACAGCGTACAAACCCCTCTGTGCAAACAAGTCCAGGTGTGAGGTAGTGAGGGACTTCCCTGGTGGATAGCTCCATGAGTGGAGAGAAGATGAAACATGCAAGAGATGTTGTAAAGGTAGAAACAACAAGGCTTGTCAACAGATTGGACATGTTGGGTGAGTTCAGTGAGGCATGAGATGACACAGTTTCTGAGTGACTGGGAAAAAGGTGATGCCCTCGGCAGTAACAGAGAAATTAAGAAGAGAGCTTGCTTTCAAGGAGGGGAAAGAGAGAATGAATTTTGTTTCAGACGTGTTTAGTTTGAAATGGCTATGAGACCTCTAGTTGAAGATATCCAGAAAGCAGGTGATGCTGGACTTCATGTGTGTATGTGTATATGGTGAGTAGATAGATGTGATGTACATGCACATATATGTGTGTGCATGTGTGTGTGTATTAAGTTTATAACAGCCAAACTGAAAGATCACTGCTAAAAGTAATTTGGCTGGCATCCTGTGCTATATGCTTCTTCATGTACTAAGGCATATAATTTGTTTGTTGATTTACATTCAATTAAGCAAGCATTTATTAAAAGCTTCCTGTGTCTGAGGCATTCATTTGAACCCCAGAAATACAAAGACAAAAACAGAAGAATCATAAATGAGCATAGGCTCCTGGGCCCATTTTTTAATTTAGCTTAATATCTTGGTAGAGATATCTAATGATGTGTTACTGGATCTGAAATAACTACATAAGGACATTTTTTTATCTAAGTGAAACTTACTCCTTCACATTCTAAAACCTCTAAAAAAATCCTTTTTATGGAAACCTTTATAAAACATATTAAATAAGTAAGAGCATCAATGAAACATTAAGAAATGCACAGAAGAAAACAAAAAGTTCAGAAGGGACACAAATACGGCGTTTTCTTACTACATTGTTCGATTTAATATGCACTTTAAAAGAGAAACTAAGTAAGCTCATGAGTTCATACTGTCATTCTCTTGTCATTCTTTATACATTGAAAGATTTGGTGATTAAATTTGCAGTTAAAAAGAAAAATTATATTACATACTCCCTCATCTTCTTAAATAAATTTTACTAAACATAATTTAATTCATTGTCATCATTAGACTTAACTTAAGCCAGGAAGCTGGAGTCAGGAAGACCTAGGTTTAGATTTGTCCTCAGACACTCACACAGTGGTGTGACCTTGGGCAAGTCATCTACCTCAGTTTCTTCATATTGAAAATGGGAATGATGATAATGTTTACCTCACCTAGTTGTTGCAAGGATCACACAAGATAACATTTGTGAAACATTTAGCACAGTGCCTGGCATGTAGTAGGCACTGTATAAATGCTTGTCCCCGTCCCTTCATTATGTTCATCAACTACTGTCTTGTGCTGTAATAACGTAATAGGCATGTTGAGGTTTTTTGTTGTGTGCAGCTCTTTACCCTTGTATTCAGTGTTGCCATTTTGCTGGCTTTTTGGGGTAGGTTTCTGTGTATTCTCTTCTGTCCTGTTATTAGTTGTCTACGTCTCATTGCTGTTACGGTGCCTCCCCTAGCAGCCTCCTCCCGCCCTTCCCCTTCTAAATGGCTTCTTTTTCATCTGCTGTGGGCTAGGAGACCCAATAATTAAGCTTCTGAAAATTGTGTGTAAAATAAGAGCCACTTGATTCTAAGTGACTAAATTATATAGACTTTGTAACATAGGTTTTAGAATGCTTCTTTTTAGCTGTTCAGAGATTTTGCTGACTTCAGGATTCCTCCTCTATTGTACATGTTGAGGTTGCTGAAAGTTTGACCGTCTGAGAAGTGTTGGGTATGAAGAGGGCGCTGGATTGGACTGAGGAAGACCTAGGCTCATTTCTGACTACAGACACATGCTAGCTGTATGACTCTGGACAAATCACTTAACCTCTCTGAGACTCACTGATCAGCAAAATTGGCCTGGGAACACTGTGGGTACAGTACTGGTTCTACAGTGTGTCTCTCATAGGATTATTAAGAGGATCAAATGAAGTCATGTATTTGGAGTGCTATGTAAATGTCAGTTATTACTTATAATTATGCAGGAAATCCACCATCACTAAATTTCTTCATAGGGTGATTTCCTTATGATTCTGTGGGACATAAACATTTCTAAGGTCTGCTAATCAATCCCCTTTGGCAAACTTGTACAGGTCAGCTGAAAGTGGCCCTGTTAACCAGTTTTCTGTTCAATTTAAATATTTGCAGGTGGGGATGCGGGGAGGGGGGAAGATAAGGGAAAATGGTACTTTCTCAAATTATTTTAAGGAAATTAAGGAAGTATTGAAAAGAGTAAAGGGGAAAATATTACAGCAAATTTTAGAAATTCCTACTTAACTTGACTCACTTATTCCTAGAAGAATTCTGTATTCCCTGTTGAATGTTATGTTGCTTGACAGTGCCTTTAGAGATTTCCAGTATGGAAAGTTTTTAGTCCTTAATTGCTTGTTGTTTCAGATCCTTGCCTCCATTGAACTTCTGGCCCGCTCATTGCCAAAAATTCACCGCAGTGCATCTGAACCCTCACTGAATCGGGCTGGCTTCCAAACGGAGGATTTTAGTCTGTATGCTTGTGCTTCTCCAAAAACGCCCATCCAGGCAGGGGGATATGGTGCGTTTCCTGTTCACTGAAAAAAATTGAGTGGGAAAGGGAGGTGTACAGGGCAGGACACATAAAAGTAAGATGAACTTAACATAGTTTTGAGTTTGTTGAACTCAGTGGAATTTTTTTTAAAAATGCGCCACCAAAGAACAGATTCATTTTTTTTAAAGAATGAGAATCAGTTTCCTGGTGAAAAATCATTGCTAGCATTGGATTTGTCAATGTGAAAAACATTTTTAACACACATAGGAACTTAACAAAGATTGTGATAAAATAACCTAATAATGTATATCCAATTTTCCAGACTTTATTTTGTCCTGAGTTTGTTTAGTTTACAAATTTGCTCAATCTGAATGTTGTTTTTGTATAGTGAATATTTCTCATATAGCTTTTGTTAGCCATACATGATGTCCATTATGGACTAAAGTTAATAGTACATCTGCTTGTTTGAAACTGAAAGATGGAATCATGGTTACCTTCTTGTAATTGAACCAAACTGAGTTCATGCAAATTGGGAAGACACTGGAATTGAATAGTCTTATTTTTATACTCCAAATTAAATTTCTATAAAAGTTTCTTTTTATTATGACATGGAAAGCTCTGGATTGCCTTTACTTCCCTAAGCAGTAGACTTAACTGCTTTCTACAGATAATAGGGATGGTAAGCAAAGTCATCGACCAAAGGCGTTCCTGTAATGTATGTACAGAGGGATATTGACAAATATATTGGGAAATGAAATTTTCTATTTTATAAGTAAAATGTTTTAATTTTGGTTTTCCATGGAAGATATGTTAATATACATGGGGGGCAGGAGGGAAGGGTAGTATGAGCCAGGAAGAGGACGCACAGGAGACCTGTCTCTTTTTTTGATGAAATATATTTGTTTATATTATTGAATTTCTTTGTATAGAGAGGAAGTCTTTGCTTATATGAAGTTCACCTCAGTTGCAAATTCACCTCAAAAGAAACCCTCACAGATTACGTGAGGACTTTTAGAATTTTTTTTCCTTAGAATTTTTTTAAAAGAAATTACAGATACTTTATTTTTTCAAATTACATTTAACCTCTAGTGACACATCTTTCAAAAATGACCTTGTCATTGTGTCCAGTGTAATTTCTTTCCTTGTTCATCTATCTTCTCATAACCTTTGCAGGAGTTTTAAAATAAATTCTTTACCCCAAAAGAATCCTCTTGCCATGAGGGCTATTCTATTTATGATGTTCCAGGGAGAGGAGTAAAGTGTGGTGATGATGTTCCTTTTCTAATATGGAAAATGTCTTTGATTTTTACTGTAATTCAGAGGGAATTAAAGGTGGAAAAGACAGTCCTGAGAGTCTTATCGAAATAAATTACCATAACTACTTCAATGCTAGCACAAAAGCCAGAACCAATCTGTTATCCTAACTACGTTGTCACTCATTAAATTCAGATCTGGTGATTTTGAAATCAGCCAATAGCTGAAAATTAAGAATGACAATCTCAACATAAGTGCCATTCTCTATCCTTCTTAATTCAGTGTATAATCTGAAAAAGACTTCAAAATAATGTCATTTCTTTTAGTATTTCAGTTGCACAAGAAAACATTAAAGCACTTCTAAATCATACTAGCTACCTTTATATGAATGTTCGATTCCATTCATATGACTTACTCATTGAAAATTAGTGTTTGCCCTTTGGCTACCTACTGTTTTAGATCAAGATGAGTACTGTAGGAAATATATTGCATTTAGAAATTTGTCTATGATAACTAGTTTAGGGAAGAGGACTAAAAAGTAAATGAACAGAAAAAGACTTTCTCACATATACTTTCTATCAAGCAATAAAATACCAAAAGATTTCTAAACTCTCCAGTGAAATTAAAGCTATTCTAATTTTTCCCAGTATTTGCTAGGTAGGATTTCATTAGTTTGTATAGACTGTTATAATAGTAGATGCTTAAATAATGTTTCTTACAAAGTGGCATCAGTCCATGGAACACTGAAAAGCAGGGGGAGAGCATTTGGTGACACAGTTGTCATTGAGTTCTGTCTCTATTCTTGATGGTGCTCTTTCTTTACAGCTTCTTACCCTTCTTTCACTTTTTTTCTTAAGCTATTCCCTTTTCTTTTCCTTTTTCCTTTTTTCCTCCCTTTGTCTAGTCCTTTGTACCAGTGAACACAGCTTAGCTCCTCTTGGTGATCCAAGCTAAAGGGCTTCTGACTTCTGTAAAGCTTTGTAGGCCATCGAGCAGAACTTTCTGGAGGGCCTTTAGAAGTCCCAGGGGCACTTCACACTTATCTCTTCCCTTCTCATTTAGGTAGGCTGAAAACTTAATTAATGGAAGTCATGTCAACTTGTATTAGCATTGAAAGTGTGACAGCATGTTGAGATGCTTTGGAGGAGGGAGAGTGAAGATGACAAAAGGAAAGTCATTCTATGGAACTAATTTTCTGGTTGAGACAGTTGCATTCTTCAAACTTTGAGACTGATATGTTCCTTTCTCCAAAGCAGAAGCTTTTATTACATATGTATTTAATATGTATGTATATTGATATAGTTCATCTTAATACATCACACATTGAG